>NW_027286069.1:16349071-16994071 GCF_022747635.1 Hetaerina americana | reverse complement strand
TCCCTACGTCCCCTCATAGCCCCCCCACCTCGTTCCCACGCTAATTGCCTCTCAAAAAATATTATTTATCTTTTATCATGCAAACACTGCACTTCCTTCTACATAGGTGAATGCATTACCCCCTTATCCATCCGAATGAATAATCACCGGTACTCCTGTAATTCTGCCTCACTCTCATCTCTTCCTATCCCTTCACACGCCAATTCCCACAACCTTTCATTCGACCAGTGTTTTTCCCTCAGCATCCTAGAATCCCTACCTGATTCAGCTACCAACATAGAGGTGAGAACTCGTGAATCCGCCTACATTCTATCCTTCCGTTCCTTTAAAATTCCCACCCTTAACCGCCATATTTAATTTTCCTCCCAGCATTCCCTCCACACCTCCCCTCCACACCTCCCCTCCACGCCCATAACTCTTTCCCCTCTCCTGATCCATAGCATATTGTCAGTCTCTCTTGAAGAAGGCCCCTGAGAGGGCCGAAAGCTCGAACAATTTACCGTGTAAGTGTTCTTTTATATGTGTCTATTCTTTTCTATTTGTGTTATGTTGTGTCAGCCCATATATATATATATATATATATATATATATATATATATATATATATATATATATATATATATATATATATATAAACATATATATAATGGAAGAATGTAAATACAGAATTAGGCAAAATGAAGTGCAAAGAATTGAACAATAAATTGATAAATTGAGGCAGGCAACAAATAAAGTAAAAGAAGCATGGTGGAAGACGCAGTGCGAGGATATGGAAAGTCTGCAGAGGAAGGGTGAAATCGGTGCGCTGTACAGCAAAGTTAAATCGTTATCGGGAAGTAAGAAAGGAAGAGCTATGCTAACAGCTAGAGATAAGGCGGGTAAGGTAATAGTCGACGCAGGAAAGATCCAAGAGAGATGGAAGGAGTATATAGAAGAACTGTATAGTAAAGAACTTAGACCAAAAAAGTTAGACATTGAAAAAGAATATGACGTAGAGGAAGACAGCTTAGGTCCAGGCATACTAGACAATGAGATAAAAGGGCATTAAGGGAGATGAAACTAAATAAGTCCGTGGGGGTGGATAACATTCCTGGAGAGAGGTCTATGTCTGAGTATGTCTCAGAGGTATGTACATACTACTACTCGGTTAACTTTGAACCATGCTTGGTCGTACATCTTTTCAGAGTTAAATGCATCCTTTCTACTCTTGATAGTTATTCGTACAAGTATTCTCAGTTACAGTGAGCAGATAATGTTTGTTGACAATTTATTGCAATCATTTTTTAAGTTAGTTGAACTTAATAAGCATAAAATTATATGGGGGTCTTAGTATTATCATCAATATATTCAATTAAGATGTATAATGTGAAAGGCAAATATGTTTCCTTTCAAACCACTGTTCAAGGAACTCTCCCCAGAATTACTTTGTGTGTATATATATATATATATATATATATATATATATATATATATATATATATATATATATATATACACACAATATAGAAACACAAAAAAAAAGAACACTCGCACGTTATTTCGTGATATTTCGACGGAAACAATCCGTCTTCATCTGAAGATATAGAAGTAATGACTGCTGGAATTGTTGAGGTGAGGGGTGCGAGAGAAAGGGAAGGGGGCCAGGGGAAGGGGAGAACGGGAGGCGAAGGAGGGGTGAGAGGAATGGACGGGGAGAGGAAAGGGAGAGGGAGGGGGTGGAATTGACACAAAATCGGAAAATGGAACAACATGCTCACCGCAACTATTGTAACATACGAGACCCAGGCTTCCACCTACAAAGTATTGATCAAGACCTCGCAAGCCAAAACAAAGGCCACGTACACCAAAACTCATTCAGAAAAACACAGTGTCCACCCCCCGATATGCATCGCTTCCACAAAGTAACAATTTCAGGCCACTCCCATCAGTGAACGACATTGAGGCCCGGATGCTGATAGGCCATACAGATGTAAATAAATGCCATTTCAAGTGTTTTTAATTCTATAGGGTTATCGGATGTGGGAAGGGACGCTAGGATGGAAACATTGTAGCACTGGTTGAAAGGGGTATTATGATGGGAAGCATGTTTAGGGATGGGGAGACCCGCGGACGGGGAGGAGGGATTGCACGAGGCGCGGTGGTTATTAATCCTAATGTTAAGTGGTGTGGAACATTGGCCTATGTAAAAGGACGGGCAGAGTTTACAGGTAAGAAGATAAACAACATTCTTGGAAGTGCAAGAGGAATAGGGGAAGGGCGGGAGAGAGTTGAATGGTGGGATGGAGTGGGGTGGAGTGGTGAAAATAGGGCAGGTTTTGCATCTTGCTCGATGACATGGAGTGGGTATGGCTCTGGGTGTGTGAGGGGATTTTGAGAGTGGCCTGGTGGATTTGAGGATATCTGCTAGGTTGGCGGGACGTTTGAAGGTGACAGAGGGGCAATTGGGGAGAAGGTTGGAGGAAGTGTTGTGATTTTTGAGGATGGGGAATAGGTCTTTGAGGATGACTTTGAGAGACTGAATGCCTGGGAAGTAGGTCGTACAGATTGAGAGAGGCTGGGAGTCTGTGGTTGACGCAGGCTTGGGGGTGTAGGAATGTTTAAGTATTTTTTTATGGAGGAGAGAATCAGGGTATCCTCGTTGGAGGAGGGAGTGGTGAAGGTTGTTAAGGTATTTCTTAAGGGATCTATGTAAAATATTTTAGCCTCAATCAAAATAGTGATTTTGACAGTTATTCAACCCAGTCACATTCTGGGTTACACACCTCAAGCAATGTATTTTGGAAATGTCTTAAATAAATGAGGCAAAAAATATTAAATGCATTACAAGCTAACATTACAAAAAAATCCTATTAATATTTAAGCATGATTTATTTGTATTTCTATAATGGATACTTATTTTGTTTGATCATAATGTGTTTTTGACCGAGAGAAATATTATTCTGTTACCTTCTGTGTACTTCACATATTTTTACCTATATTGCATCCATGAATATATCATACATGTGGTGACTGGACCAATAAAAAAATTAAATTCCATCCAATTTCACCAATTTGGCAACAGCAAAGAATAACTGCATGTTGTTTTTAGCACTTCTGATTGATATTTTATCACAGTCAATAATTGCTCATCTGCATCCTCCAAATCAGTGTTTCTCATATTTAACCCCTAAGCATCCCCTCATCTGATAGGCAAATCTAAGAAAATGAAAAGAGAGATATGTTACATTTTATATTGTCTGTTTTCTAGTTTCACATACTAATTACTATAAATGAGGTAAAAGATTTAAGACTATTTTAATGAATAGTTTGATATTTTTAGCACCAATAATTGGAGAAAGCACTATTATTTGTGCTTTGGCAGAGCACCAGTTGAGAAACACTGCTGTCATCCACGGTTGCTTTCATGAGTGGCTGCAGGATATGGTACATTTTTACCATATGCAAACAAATAAGTGTGGCATTTAATTTTGTATTCTTGTCCAATTTTTACTGCAGTTATGAAGGCAAAATTTTGTTGAAATAATTGAAAACAAGTGCTACTAATTAAGGCCTTACCACTTACAAGTTAGCATTTCAAAAAATTTTGTTTCAGCATTAACTTTGTTCTTTGTAAATAACTGTTTCACATGATAATTAAAGCTCGTCAAGATGACCAGTTACTTGATAATATTTTGTTCATATTATCTGTTTACCCTTGTCATTCCAGTCATCATTTGAACCTTCATCAATGCATTTTACTGCTCCTTGATAAGATGTGCTATTGCTTGGCCATTTGTCTGCAGATGTGCATGGTGTATCCTCTAGCATTAAAAATTTCAATCTTTTGGATAGTGCCACCAATGTTTGCTTGTTGTATAGCTCAGAAGTGTTATTTCTTATCAGGAGTAAAGATAACAGAAAAAAAGTGTAACAGATGCTTTTCAGATTCTGATAATCTTCAGTTAAAGTCATTATTTTATGTTTCCATCTGAAATTAATAATCTCTAGATTATCTATATAATGACTTTCTTCTCCTTCAATATTTGATTTAATAATACAGGGTATGTTTAAAGAAATTTCAAGTATTATTTATGTTTGCATTAATTCATCATGATTTTTCTTGTATGTATATACCTCGGTAAATATGTATAGGAAATCATGCTTTAATACAGCACTGTAATTTGTTGTGTAGTCCAAATTTTATCTTGCATCACAAATGGCTTGATAGTAATTTCTTGGAAATTAATTTAATGTTTTAATAGTGTTTGATTGTCGTATTTATTTTGGTAAAGGTGTATCACCTGGAAGAAGGCACCAGCAAACAAGAGAGATTTACTGATGAAGACCTTGATGACCACAGCCCGTTTCCAACATTGCAGCATGCCCTTGAAGTGGTGGACCCACATGTTGGCTTCAATGTTGAGATCAAGTGGACAATGCAACTCAAGGTATGGATAATTATGACAAAAAATGGTTGACAGGATGCATGTTTATGCATTTATATGGTGCCTTTGTGTTATTGTTACACCGCTATTTTCCTGTTATTTGTGACTAAGTGAACCCTTGTAAAGATACTCATGGCAGTTATCATATTGGTAACATTTTTCTGAAAAAATTGGTATCTAAACATGATTTTACAGAGCCTGTTGCCATGCTTGCTTTTTAAAACACAATTCTAATATGAAAAATGTTTTAGGATAATCATAGTTGACACTGCTTGGTAAGTAAATGTGGTTGATATAAACTCGGCTACTATTGTGAATGAGTTGTGACAGAGCAAAACTCAGTAGCTGTGACTCTGATCAGTATATGGGTCATTCAATAAGTCCTCAGGAAAAAATAGAAAAATAAATTATTTTGGTATTTATATGTTTCTTTTTCAACATAATCATTTTTTAGCTGAATACACTTCCCAGTGTTTCTCAAACTTTTTTGACCTATCCAAGCAGTAGGATTTTAGGAGTTCCACAAAATAGGCATCTTATGTTGGCAATTAACTCCTTATTTGATGTGAATCATTTTCCACCAAGCCATTTTTTCAAGTTTGGAAATTAACAAAAGTCACTGGGGGCAAATTTGGTAAATACAATGGATATTATAACAATTTGAACTTTGATTCCATAATTTAGTCATCAAAACTATGCAGATATGCACCCGGGCATTATCTTGATGGAAGAAATTTTTTCCTTTGCCAAATGAACTTTTTTCTTGATTTCTTCACTCAACCGCTGCAATAATGGTGCATATTTCTCTCCATTTATCATTGTTAGTAATCAGTGTGGGTGATTCGACGTGCATCCCAAAAGATGGTGACCATCACCTTGTCAGCCGATTTTGCTTTCTTCAGAGCAGAAAGAGCACCTTTAGAAACTCCGTTCCTTTGTTTCTGGGGTGTAGTCATTAGTATGTATGTTTTTTCCACATTTATGCATCAATATTGCATCAGTATTGTGGTGGAAAAGCACCAAACCAGACTACATATAGGCCACTGGGAAGAAGTAATTTTCACTGGGTGTCCCAAACATTGTTCATCATTTGTGGATGTATGGCAATGTTTAAACTCATTTACGAAATTGTAGACAGTTATAAATGCATGAGCAGATGTGCCATGAACTTCATCCAACTTGGCTTTGATCTTTTTCAGTGTTTAACCTTTGAAATAATGTTTAAATGCCACATGAAAGTAATTTTTTTCATTTACCTAAATGAACAAAGTTTGTTGCTTCAATCGAATATGAAAATGAAACCATGCGATGGATATAGCTGAAACTTAAACAGGTCTAGTGAGAAATGAGGCTTACTAAAAGCAAAACTTTTCCAATTCTGTGCGTGCTATCTCTTGGATTTTCTAAGGAGTCATTAAATGATCCACGTATTTCTCTGTATTATGCATTCATGAATAGTGCTTAGGGTTGGAACAATTGCTTATTGTTCAGTCACAATTTCGTTTTAAATAATAACCATGGTCTTTTCATAATGCTCACTACATTGGCAATTAAAATGTTTTCCAGTATATTAGTATACCAAACATTTTAGGTATCCATATAATGAATTTAGTCATTTCAGGTGTACTCTATGGACATGATGGGCATTCCTTTTTGTAAAATACATCATATTTTCCCTTTTAATTTAATAAGTGATTTCCATTATTTTTGCCTCTTCAGGGAATGGAATTGCAATTAAACTAGTTTAGTATTTCCCCCTGTAGTTAAAAATTGATTCAATATTTTTAATTTGGCTGTTATTATCTCCTGATTTTATTAAACAGTGAAAATGTTGTAGAGTTATTTGTGGGAATGTCTCCCGAAATATGCTCTCTTTAAGATTACAAAACTTTGTGAAACCATAATATTTTATTTAAATTGATACATCTCCAAATTTTACTGAAGTTTTGTTTGAAAGAAGAGAAAAATTACTGTCCTAAGTCCTTAGCAGATTCATAAATATCTTTATGGATTCCTTTTTAATTGACATAACAATATGCAGGGTGGGATCGTAGATTTTTGCGGCGTTCAGATGAAAGACTCTCCATTCTCGGGATGTCACCACCTAGATCATCACGACACGGAAACAGAATATCTTCTGAAAAAGCCATGAAATTTCTTCTAATGGTTTTGGTAAATACCCTGGTTTTGTAAATTGCCATTGTATTTGGTGATATGATGACCATTCCTTGACCAATTGATGCACTCCTGTAGCCCTATTCATATACTCTCCATGTTATTCTTGGAATATGAGTAGATGATGATGCTTTGAAATGCTTTATGCTAAATCTCACTTGGGGAGATTAATTGGCTCTAACATGTTGTCTGGTAGCCTAAGAAGGTACACGACTTGTTTTTTGTAACTGGCCCTGATTCCAAAATATTTTGATCTACAGGCTTGTGGAGGCTCTGTCATGGTCCTGACTATTAATGAGTACTCGGTCAGTGATAGGCTACAGTTCCCTTATGTTGCCGAGGTCACATTTTGGTAGTTTCAGAAATATATGATGTCTACATTTTTTTCAGTGTTTCATCACATAAGTTCTTCTTTGGTGCTGTAACTGCAGAAGGTGCAATGTTTTCTCTCACATCATGCATTTGGCAATTTTTCTTTACAAGGATCTAGGTAATATTTGTTGTGATTCCTTCTAAGCTGTAAAAAAATTGAGGGTGACATTGTTTTGTCCATAATCAAAATATTAATGATGGTGGATTATATCTGCTGCAGCTCAAAAGAGAACGAATGAGTTTTGGCTTGAATGACTGTTATGACACCAAACTCCTACAATTGATGACATTCCAACAGTGAAAGGGGATGAAGAGCTGAAGGGTGAGGGGTAACCACAAAGTAAAGTAAGTAAGTCCATTTCTCAATAATGTTTTCTTGATGAATGTCCCAAGCTATCTCTTAGTTCACCGAGTTGGTTGGCAGAATTTTTTGACAGCTCCTAGAAAATGCCTGGCTTACATTCCACCGATGGACCCTAATCTCCAGGATGAGATAGAAATAGTTTCTCATTCTCAAAGGAGTTAGCATTAAAACTTAACAATGATTGGCAGTAATTGTATGTGACCATTTTAATGCTTATCCTTTAGTTTCATTGTAGAGGGAGAAATGGTCACTGTTGTAGCTCGCAGAATGCAGAGAAATGTTGAGAAAATAGTTCATAATAGTCATGTTTGGTCCAGGGAGGTTACAGACCAGGAAGACTTAAGAAAAGTTGGGAAAGTAAGAGGGGTAAACATTTAGATAAACCCAGCCGAGTTGAGGCTTTACTGTTGGAGATATAGCAATAATATTTTTCTCTGAAATCCTAATGGATGTTTGTGGATAAATGCCGAAGTTTTTCTCTGGTATGTGCTCTTTTTATAATAGCAACATCCAGAGTTTGTCATTTTCAATTATTTTTCTGGGGCTTAGGGGTCATTTCTGCCCAGAGTCTATGAGGCATATTTGAAAAGTATAGGCTGTTTGGTCATTAAAAAATACATTTGTTGGAAAAAATTTTTGCTGTCAGTTTTAGTTCCCTACAAACTACTTCACATTTCTACATCATCACTGTTCACCTCTTAGGACTTTTCATAATGCTGCAACTGTTTCTTTAATCTCTTAGCATGGAAGTTGGCTGCCTGGGAATTGAACCAGTTGACTAAAGTTCCTCTTCATCTTCTAACTGTTATCCACCAAACCACTCTTCCAAGTGCAACAAGAGGAAATAGTTCCCAGGTGCAAGGTTGGGATTTTCAAAAGTGGTCCACAAATGTTGGTCTGGTCAACAATCTTTGCTTATTGTGTTAATCGGTATGAATTTTCAGTACCCACCTTGCACACACTTTGTGATATCGGAGCTTTTCAGTGACAATCAAGCAAATAGTTCTGCAGCACGAGGAAATTCATCAGCCAAAGTACTTGTTGTCAATCAGATCGCAGTTCTTTGTCCACTTGTCGAATGAATTCATTGGTCTGATCACTGGGCCTGCCACTCTGCTCTTCATTATGCACATTTGTGCAGCCATTTTTGAAGTCGTGACACCATTGTCTGACCTTTCCTACACTCATTGCTGTAGGTCTGTAAATGAAGCACAACTTCAGGGCAGTTGATGCTCCTTTTGCAAGTAAGAATTGAATCATAGCATCATGCACTTCGTAGCATGGAGGGAGCAATGATTTTCACGGACCTTATTATGTACTTTCACTCATAGGCGAATGACTACTGAATCAAAACAATGACTTAATTGGCTTTGGAAAAAAATCAATAGATGGTGCTGCATGCATACGATTTTGTTTTGACCTGCCAATATTTGAATATAAAAAAATGGCCCTTCCTTTTCAAATATGCCTTGTATGAATTTTGGATAGTGTCTACTCACAAGTTGAACATCTTGCATGTATGCTATTCTCTTTCCTCTACATGGTCGCGGTCGCTCCACATGGAATGAAAGGGGTGGGAAGGTGCGAGGTCCTTATTTCACCACTTTTCTTCTTCCTGTGTTGTTTTCTCTTTCAGAATTTTTTCAGGTTTTGCAAATGTTTCCTTGGCTCCTTTGGTCTTTTGAGACTAGTTCTACTTATTCAGTGAAACCACGCTTTTACACCTCTGGAAAATGATATTTTCCTGTGATATACAACATTTCATTCGGTCCCTAGAATTTTCGTATCCTTGTAATATAGCCTTTTCCCGCTGTTTACACTTTCAAATTTTAAAATCTCATGATTAATGACCATTGATGAGAAGCGAGATGGTGGCTGATACACTTAATACATAGCAGAACGATGAACAAGACTGTGAAATTATGGATAGTATATAAGCATGAAACATGAATGTTGGTTTATTTAATTTCCTTAAAAACTTATTTCTTTGTTTGATGGCAGCATATAGCTTGAGAAATATGTATTTCAAGAATTGTAATGGTCACAATTTGTATTGCTGTTGAATGAAAGTATTGGGAAATGGTTCCTTCACATGTAAAATTTAGAAAACACCATAAATATATAATTAATAAGATGCTCTTTGGCCAACTATCACCTCTACTTCATTCTCATATAGACGAAAATGTTAAAATTTCTCTCAATTCCTGTGGTCTTTCTTTGTGGTGATCTTTCTCCTGTTATTTCTCATTTTTCATCCAGTTTTGCCTTTCATGTAATATTTTTAGTAAATTCACCTCTTATTTAATTAAGTGTAGACATTTTAATGATTGTTTTTAATGATTATTGCTTATGTTCAAAGTTATATCTCGCAAACAGCAAACTAACATGATAGAAAATCATTGTTATTTAGAAGATAAAATCAAAATTTTGCTAAGAGTTGACTCTGTATTGGCACTGTATCGTAAAGGCCTGGAAAATTGTTTAAAAAATGTAAAGGAATTGTGGCTAAAAGGCATAAAAATATCAAATACTCAAGTATGATAATCTGTAAGAAATATTGAGGGCATGGTATCTTTCAAAGCTGCATGCATACCCATAAATAGAGTTTTGTTAAAAGAAAAGACATTACATTTAGCAAGAAATATTATTTAAGACTTAAAAGCATTAAATAGATAGTGAGACCATTTCAAAATTCAAAATAAAAGTATCTATTAAACCATCCGTAGTAAATCTGAAAGTGTAGATCCTGAAAATAGCTTATTTTTTCACTGAATATGTTTGCAATAGCAATTTTAGTGTAAGTATGTTAACTTTATTTGTTCATTTATTTAAGCCATGATTTGGTGGCCCATCATCACTTGCTAACTAAATTAACTCAAATTATGAAACATTTTGGATATGATTTTGCTTCTATTTTTGCCCATTGTGATTTGTCTTGTTTACACTTTCCCACAATTTACAGCTTTCCTTCAATCCCCTCAGAAGTGTAAAAGAGGGGTTTCACTGTGTTTTCCAAGTAATTATCTCCAACCTCTTGAGGTTGCAGGTTTCCTGGAGTGCTTGTGTGGGATTGTACAAAATACTAATTTCACCACTTTTTACTTTCCTTATTGCTTATATTCAGATTTCACTTGCAGTTTTTAAATATTTCCCTGCGTGTGAACAGCCACATGAAAATACTCTGAGATACATTTTAACTCACACATCCTCAGCGAACATGATTATGAGCCTTTTGCTGTGACATGGGTTCTGTGGTGGAATGGTTCATGTCCTAATTTTACCATTTTCTTGCTTATGTATTGTTTTTCTTTAAGATTTGCTGGATGTTCGTTAATGTTATTTGGATATTTCCTGCATTATTCCTCCAGAGCACAAGGATACGAACATGGAGTCAAGTAGCAGGGTGTAATGGTGTGTGGTCCTAAATGCCACTTTCCTACTTCCTGTACCTATGTAGAATTAATTTTGGTTTCTTGACTTCCTTTCACATTTCATATCTCTTATTAAGCCCAAAATTTTGCAGAGAGTCTTTGAGTTTTCCTTTATTTTTTACATTTTTTATGAGTTAAAAGTAATCAAAGACGAAGTAATTACAGAGTATGCACTATGTATGCATGGATTCTGTTAACATCGCTTTCCAAATTAATTTCTATGAATGGATTGGGTATTTGTAATGTTATGGTTTTTATATATTTTTTAAATCCTTCAATAGAGGCTAGAAAAATAACCTGAAAAAATTGTTAAAGGTAACTAAGAAATGCATGCTTACGTTTATAATTATTTTCTCTATTCCTTTTTTCATATGGAATATTCTCATTAATTATCATACACACTATATACAGTACAGCAACCATACTCTCAAATGGATATTGTGTTGAAAATGTTTCCATTCTATCTTTGAAACAGTATATTAAAAAAATTGCAATATCATAGCAGTCATAATTACCAAAACTCTTGTTTCAACAGTAATTTTTTTTCATCTTTAATGATTTGAATGTTTTGTGTGAAGCATCCATTGTGGACTCTCCACCATCATCAGTTTTTCTGTAGCTAAGGAATAATATGGAGGAGACAGGCCTTCTTTAAAGATGCTTGCTGTCATAACTGTAGACATATGCCCATGATCTTTGTTTAGAGTAGGAGAATATCATATGATGTCAAATGATGTTATCCTAAATGATCAGTATAGTAAAAGTTGCTACTGTAATATCTCTGCCTCTTACTACAATCATTTATAGTAATTCATTTGGTCTTTATTCTCCTTCTTGTGACTTCTTATTCTCGTGTGACTTTTTACTCCTCTGTACATTTCACTTTACCCTATTAATTTACTTATGTAGTTCAAGGCTACTTTACATAGTATTCCCATTATTTTTCAAACTCCTGTTTCCAAGATTGCATCATAACCATGATTCTTCTATTTACTTCCTCCTGTGTACTGTTAATCACTTAAAAATAATCTGTAAGTATACTACAGAGGTGGAACTTCCTAAGCATAGGTTCTCTGTTGGCCAGTACTTAGAGAATAAAGATGGAGGCCTTGATAATGTCATCAGATAGGTTAAAGGCTTGCTACCTAGTAATTACCAAGTATTATCAAAGTGTTGCATACTCTATGGATTTAGAGTTAAGTTCATTGTGAGAGAAAAAGTTTTATCAATATTGGCCTTTCCAAAAAAAATTAGCTGTCTGGGTCAAATCTGAACATTTACCAAACCTAAGTCATAAACTACCATTCCTAGCATATGTGTAGAAAGAACCCAGCACCAAACTTGCTATTAAAAGCTACATCAAAATTGGTTGTGACATCTGCACTTATTGCATAAGAAATAATTTAAGCTCTGGGATGTTAATTTACGTGTACAGTGGAACCTCACATTACAAGCTTAATTCATTCTGGAATCTTTCTCGCAAATTAAAAAACTTGTTTGGGGAAACAATTTTTCCCATATAAATTAATGTAAAATATAATATTGCATTTCATGCTGGAAAAAATAAATAGGTATTAGGTTTATTCAAAGAAAATAATATAGGGCATGTATTATTTGCATACCCTGGCATATTCTTAGCGTGGTTGGCAAATCATTTTCACCATATCACAAATGATATTCTCCTTTATGGTGTTGCATTGCAATTGCTTTTTGTTTATCCATATGAGAAGCAACCTTTCAACATCGTTGAGAATACATAAGCATTGTTTAGATATTCTTGTCACTGCCTTTGCAGTATCTATCTCCTTAATCCTATCCTTTTTCTTGAGGTTAGTGTAAATCGCTGATGTAGACTGATGGTATGTGCATGCTAGATCAGCCACGCTCCAAATTTATTCTGTTACTGTTTGTACTGTTAATTTTATTCTTTTATGGCTGTCTTCTTGCAGATTACTTTGCCCCAAAAAATCACACTGTGTCTGAACATTAACTGAAATAGCAGACATGCAATCATTCTGGGAATTCCTCTTTTCTCATCACTTGTCAAGTCATTTTTGTCAAAATGTTTTTGCATATTATGTGAGTTGCTCATTAAGTGGGGTTCCACTGTACACAATTAGTTGCAAGTTATCTAAATTTTATTTTGGGTCTCTTCACACCTTATAATTTATTATATTAGTTATGCATGCTCTCTCAAAGTGATTGGGCTTCTTCCACTCTAGATGAAACTTATGGAAATAAAAATTATGATAAGGAAAGTTGTTTGGATGGGATGAGATGAGACTAGGAAAATATGGGAATCAAATTCTTTAAAACTGGAGAAAAAATTGGGAAAAAACATAAGTCCAATTTCTGTAACCTCTCTTAGGTAGTATTTTTAAGGATTGTAATTTCTCGGAATACAATTCCATAAGGTGGTCTTAATACTGGCTTGCAATTTATTTTTTAATCAAATGTTGTGTGTATTAGGGTTGTCAGGCTGTAACAAGAAAGTGGAGTAATACAGATATGTTATTGCATGACCAGATGTAAGAAGGTAGTGATATATATCTTTAGATATTTCTCCTAATTTTACTGTGAAGATAACCATGGTTTACTTGAGAATTTAGAGCATGCTGCATGTAATTGGTGTAAGTGCTTTACTTTCAGGTCATCCCTCACGGAAGTAGTAAAAGGAAGAATGGTTCTGCTTGTAAATAATCCTTATTTGCTCACATAATATACATTTGTATACTTTCTCATAATTCAAGAGAAAATTATTTTTCTTTTTATTCCTACATTGTTGTTTTCCTATTAAGTCTGAATTGTTCAAATTGTGTGGTATTTGTTACTGGAATTGTGCCCTTTTCTTATAGGATGGCACTTATGAGCTGTACCACCCTTTTGACCTGAATATGTATGTGGATCTGATACTTGAGACAACCCTTAAGCATGGTGGTCAGCGGAAGATTGTGTTCTCCTGCTTCAACCCAGACATCTGTTCTATGTGAGGAGCCAGGTATCCCTTTGATTTACCTGTCCATTCTCCTTTACCTAGGGCAACATGATAAGTTTTTCTGAGGCATCACTATTGCATAGTTAATTACAAGAGTTGCCAATTGCACTATTAGACTTTCACTAACTTTTCATCTTCAGATATAAAGTGGGATAACATTATCAATATCATGTACATTTCTGACTAGCATTCCATCCATACCATATCAAGGCCTGAGTGGACTTCATGTAAGTATCCTACCAGGTGCTGGATGCTCCATGTCCCACCTATTCATTTACCTGTATGCATGACTTTCATGAGCCTCTCTCTCTTTCATCTATTGTTTGTAAACTCTGTAACTTATTTTATGATGAGTAACTTATTTATCTCTCGGTTAACTTCATGGTTACTTAATTAAAAAGGCTGCACTAATGTCTGTTTAATGGCAGTGTGCATCTTTTGGTGGTACTCTTTCACTAGAAAAAGTAACAAAAATGAAAAAGACAAAGACCTTTTTCATTTTCGCAGGACACAAGAAAAAAGAAATTTTGCTGCTACACGGAGTAAAACTTTATTTGCCACTGGCTTCAATATAAAGCATCATCTTTTGACCTTCGTTGCGAAAGATGATACCTTCTATGAAAACCAGCCACAATTAAATTTCCACTCTCTGGAACAGCAAAGTTTCTTTTTTCTTATGCAGTGATATTGATTTATGTTTATCATTCTATCTTACTATGGTTGCAATTAAAAATACATGATGAATATATTAAATTTAAATTATCATCATCGGTATTTCAATCCTTAGATTGGTGTACTGCAACCTTCCATTCTTCTCTAGCTTTTCTGTTTTATGTCCTTTTTAATGTGTAATTTATACATGTCTCTCGGTCATTCCCATGAGATCTTTCCTTCAATTTTCCCTTCTATAAAGTTTCTGACTAATTCATTGTGACTGAATGTATGTCCAATCCCACTTGTTCTTCCTTGCTGCGGAGTTCCCCTTGTGATCCTCAAAGCAAAAATCACTTTTATGCCACAAATAATGTTCTCGTTAATAGTAATTCACCTTGCAATTGCTTTTCATTTATCGATATGAAAAGTAACCTTGCAGCATTGTGAGAATACGTAATCATTGAGTTAATATTATTGTCACTCCCATCGGAACATCCATCTCCTATCTTTGCTACTTGTTCTTGAGAATAATGCAAATCAATGCTGTTACACCAATTGTACGTGGATGCTAGATCAACCAAGCTGACATCTCATTCTTGCTTTTTAGTGATTTTACTTTTCATTTCCACAGTTAGTTTTATTCTCAAATGGCTGCTTCTTGTGACATTCTCTTTGGAACATTTTTTAACCCAAGCACAAAATATTGTTAAACTTGGCAAAAAAATCATATGATATGCCTGGAAACAAGTTTGGAAATATGTGTGATCACTAGTATCACTGAAATGCTGGCAGAACAAGTGCTAAGCATGAATTGAATCAGCAGACGTGCAGTCATTCTTGGAATCATCCTCTTCTCATCACTCATTATGCAAGAAGTTCTTCATTAAGCATGTTATTTTTTCAAATTCTTTTTGCTCGTTGTGCAAATTATTTGCTATGAGAGGTGTTTGTTAAGCAAGGCTCCACTGTATTAAACTTTTTGTGTGCCAAACAGAAGAGGATTTATGCATGTGGCGTGTAATTCAATTATTCTGCTCACTGGAAAGATGAACAAATGTACTCTCTGTCATTTATTATTTTCAGTGGCCCCACCCAAGCAGACCAACACCTCTCATCTTAGTTTACCATTGAAATCAATGTTCTTTTAGTTCATTACATCCAGCAGATCCTCCTCCTTTATAATTCACTCATCTGTAATTCCAATTCATTAAAATCCAGTTCATAGCCAAGTCCAACATCACTGTTGTGTCTCCCTGTTCATCGCCGTGGTGAACATCATTGTGCAGGGCATTCAAGGGTTGATATAGGTTCTTTTTGGTGAAGTATTTAGCAATATCAAGGGATTACCAACCCCCCATTACCCAGATGCTGCAACACAGGTTGTCAGATTACTACGGAGGTGCCCCCTCTCTTTATGCCACTGCTTTGCATCTCCTAGGCACTCCTGCATGGGCATGGTCCATTTCTCCCACACAGAGAGGCATGCCAGAGTCACACCACTCGGCAGGGACTACACGAAATGGCAAACAAGTTGTCCTTTCACCCAGAAAGTGTTGTCTTGCTTTTTTTACAACAATTTTAACATTTTTCTTTCATATCTCTAATATGCTTGTGAGTTGTTGCATTTTCTGAAAGTTTGAATCTTTTGTTGAACTTTTTTTTTTTTTAACGTGGGCCATGGTTTGGCTTTCTCTACCTCCTCCCATAATGGGCGATTTTTTGCCCTTGGTATTAGAATGTGAATTTTTTAGTAGTTCAAATTGTACTCAGTTTTATCTTTTGAATTGTATTTGTAGGTGTATTAAGCCACAAATAGAGATAAGATTTGGGGGTGGGGATCACAAGTATGGGTAGGTGAGAGGAAAGGGCAAGGTGGAGTCTCTAGGCATATGACATTTTCTTCCAAGATATCCTGGGCAACCTAAGAAGAGGCAGTAGAGGGGATTGACATTACAGCTCTAGGGGGAAGTGTTTAATGCAGTGGCATTTGTAACAGGTAGCCTGCTACTGAGAAGGCGTTTGGAGGAGGGGAAGAGGAGTCTAGGAGAGGAAAGGACAAAATTTCGGTCTCCACTTGTGATTGCATTGAACCATGCTCCATTTTCACTTTCTTCTTTGATGATTGCTGTTCTTACTATCTCAGTTCTTTTTGGCTCTCTCACCTAAACAATCAGGCAATTCCTCCTCCATTGAGTTTACTAAGGAATTGATGTGGGAATGATTTCTGCCATATATTCTCTTTCAATTTTTTAACTTGGGTTCATCACCACAGTCCATGAATCTTCTACCATCCCATAAAATCAGTCCAAGAACTCCAGTGAATTTTACATGAACCCCTGCATGCAATTGAACAATTTTTATACTCTTTGCAGAGGCCTCCAAATGGGAGTCTTTCGATA
This sequence comes from Hetaerina americana, assembly GCF_022747635.1. NCBI lineage: Eukaryota > Metazoa > Arthropoda > Insecta > Odonata > Calopterygidae > Hetaerina > Hetaerina americana. The sequence goes on along the minus strand of NW_027286069.1, from coordinate 16,977,257 downwards.
AGTTTCATTTTCAGCTGTTACCATGTGGAGTCAGGAGCAGAGGAACTTTGCACAAATTACCTTATGCAGCCATGGACTTAAATTCATATGTGAATGTTTCTTAGAAGAAAATTATGCATTTGTCATAATTGTTTTGTTTTTACCAAGTACTACAGGTACACAGAATCTTTGAGCTTAAAAATCAGCTTGGAATAGAGCACCTAGGGTATTGTATTTGCCAAAAATTACTACAGCATTAATACAGATCCTTGATTGAGGAATCTGTTATAAATGATTGATGCAAGCCACTCTTTATCTTTGATGTCCTTGGATCATGACACTTGAATTCATAAAGCAGTTAGTTAAAAAATATAAAGTGTGAAATTAGCTTTGCTTGTGAGAGTATTTCAGAGTAAAGTTTAATCTTGCTTGAAAAATGTATGGTTTTCTCCAAACACCAGATAAAATCAAGCTGTGGCAGGGAAAGATCAAAACAGTCGACAAATTGCTCACCTGCATTTTAATATACAGTACATTTTAGACATTTGAAGAACAGGAAATCACAGGGAATGGGATTGATCATTGGGTTGTGTATAAAAAAACATTTTGTCATAATATGAATAAATATTTTATGTTGAAATGACTTTCATTTTGAAAGTTTGCATTAAATGTAACCTCAAAGATGTTATATGAATAATTCAACAGAGCATTTATGTGGAATATTGTGGTCCCTCTTGTGTTGCCATTATTTAATTACCATATTTAGTCATTGATAAGGTAGGCAGGGAAAAACTTTGAAAATTAATTTATCGTAAAAATTGTCTCTAGAAATGAAAAAAATTGTTTTTAGAGAGAAGATGCATATTTTTACTGGGCACCTGATTTTACCATCTTTAACTTTCTCCATGTTTGTCGTTCCTGTTTTGTCCAGCAGTTTAAAAGGAATAGTTAAATATTTTTGTTACTTAAATTGCTAGATTATATAGTGGTATGTACATAGGCATATGCTTAATGGGTATGTAGCATGAAATGCAGAGTTAGTTAATATCTTCCATGCTGTTATCCTATTATCATTTTTTTAAGTGAAAGTAATTTTTCATGGATTGTTCATTGTACCAAATTTCACCCATCAAATTTTTTAATTTTTACATAATCTGTAAATGGTATGTTTTTTATTCTGATTTTTCTGAATTAGGTAAAAGTGCTTTTTTGCAAATCACCTTGTAAAAGTTGTTGCTCATTGTGTGTTGATTCTATGGACAGGTAAATCAATATGTTAATGTTTTATCTACCTTTAATACCTGTATTCAATACTGTGGCTTATTCATTGGAAATTTAAATAGCTATTTGTGAAATACTGTAATAATGAGTACTTTGAATTTCTGGTTATAGGCTTTAGTGGTGATTTATTATACTGAGGCAACCTTTGAGATTTGAGATACAAATGGAGCAGTTTTTGGCTTGTTTTTTCTCATGCTGAAATGCACATCTTAAGAGTAAAGCAATTCTTACTACTTGTTCCAAAATCTTACGGACAGTTTACTCCGTGTAGAAATTTCCTAATTTTCACTTTGCCTATGTTAGCTATCCATTTCTTTGAACCACATTCTTAATTCATAAAGATAATTCATAAAGATATTAAATTTAACCCTTTTTCTTTACTTCATTTGTTCACCCAAGTAATCAAGCTAAACATAATTTCTTTCATTAAAAAGTTAAAATCACTTCAAACAATGTTTTGCTCAAATCATAAGACATTAAAAAGATATTTTCACTGAACTGGTATAGTCATACGGAGTACATTTATCATACCATGACAAGACACAAAGAACTGCAAAAACTACAGCCATTAATTTTCATTTCATATTTTGATGAAATTAATGTTGTGATTTAGATGATAGAACAAATTATAGCACCTTTTTTTGACACTTTTCCTAACATTCAATAATGCCGCCAAAATAACAAACTAACCTCCTAAAAAAACCTACCCTGATTAGCATGTTTTCTTGGTCGGTACATACAGAATCTAGTGATTTTTACTAGTAAATTGGTGTCCATTATATACCATTATGGTAGATAATAATGTCTTGAAGCATAATAATATTGTTTGTTAAAGCCAATGCTAAAAAAATGTATGGCAAGTGACATAATTAAGAAAGTGTTTTGTAAGCAAGGCGGTAGAATAAATGGAAGCAATCATTAAACCTTAAAGATACTCACTACAGCATGAGAAAAGCAAAACGGAATGCTGCATGTGTGAAACCTTGGAAAGTCATTCAGCCAATACTTTTAAATATTGAACGGTATTATTCCTACGATGAATGATGCATCAAAATTTTTAAATTCCACATAAGCTTTTGACGTTTTCCTCTTTTAATTATCTGTTAAATTTAAATTTCTGAACTTCTTGATATTATAAGCCAATGATAATCTATAATTTAAGATTTTGCTACTGACAGGAATGAATGAAAAACTATCTGTTTCATTATAAGTTATGCATGTTTGAAAAATATTTTTTGTACCTAAGAATAAATTATTTTTACAATATTTAGCGTATTTTGAAGTATAAATGTATTTATTAAATGTTATTTGTTTTTATTTTTACTTTTAATTGTTTTTAAGTTTTTTAGTTCTGCTAGTCCATTGATCTTTTGCGAAAACAATGGCAACAAAAAATATACTAACTTCTCCCAACCCCAAAATTTGGCACCCCTATTCCTCGGGCTCTCTGACAATGTAAAAATATTGGGAGAGGAAGGAGACAATCAATTCAAATTTGAACTTTATTGAACTATGATTTTTCTTTAGATGCCCATATTTGCTGGGATTTCTGACTTAATGAAACAATCACCATATTTAAATGAAAGAAGACATTTTTTTCACCCCTACCAAAAAACCTGTGAAAAAAATGTTATCCATGTCCCTGCTAGATAGGTGGATATTTAGGCAGCTTATCTTGTTCAAAGAACTGTGGGAGATGCTGCGACAGTAACTTTTAATGGCTTCATCTGCTAATATAAATTTAAATACAAAAATTTCAAATTGTGTTTTTCCTGCAGTGCTTTTAAATTGTCTAAGAGAAGAGCAGAACAGAATGTTGCGCATGTCTTAAGCCTTGGATGGTGTCAGCTTAAAAGGTGTTATTCCTGCAATGTATGATTCATCAAAAATGTGAAACAGCACTTAAGCTGTTTACTTTTTGCTTATTCAAGTCTCAGTATTCTTATGATATTTATTAAACACATATCTATCCATTTTGTAGTGTTTAAATTTTATATTTTAGTTTAACACCTTTGTGTTTAAGATGATGGGGACTGTGGCGCTAGTTGTACTGTTACAAATACCAGTGTCCTTACGTGTACAGTTTTTCATCATAACATCTTGTCCCTTCAAAACCCCTCAACACTTAAAGAGTGTAAGAGGATGCCTTAGGAGCATAATTGGCTAAAGCAACCAGTCAGACATTGAGGGATCCAGGTTCATATCCCAGTCAAGGTGGATGATTTTTACAATTTCAAATTACTGCATTTTAATTTATCTTGTGTTTTTACCTTACCTGATAAAATTGATTAATCCATCTCTGTACACTCACATGTGCACTTGATAATTTTTGTTTATAGGGCTGGTAAATTTCTGATACATTGCACCTAATGTTTTGATCTTGTTGTCTGCTTTCACAACATGGTGATCAGGTGCCCAGGTAAGCGTTGGTATAAGATTTTTTATTTGGCTATTTATGCATGAGTAAACTAGCAGGCTGGAGTAGTTATTAGGGGAGATGATGTGCAGCTATGGTCATTTGCTTCATTAGGTAATTAGGTGGGTGGGTAATTTGGTAGATATGGGATATTCAGGGAATGGAGGAAAGGTAGAGGGAAACCCAGCATCAGCCTACTATTAAACAAATGGCACCTAGGGGTCTATGGTTTAACGGACTAAATTTTGCCACCTCTAGGATTCAAACTTGGGACCTTGGGGTGGGAAGCCAATATATTAGGAAATGATTCAGTCTGATCCCTGACAGGCTGAAGGCAGACAAACATTAGGCAGCATTTTTCAGAGGAATGAATTTTTTTTTTGGGTTGAAAAATTACTTGAGAACTTGAATTGGAGTGACTACTGGTGCATGGTGGTCGTCTGCATCAAGAACTTTTTATTTAATTTTGTCTAAGTTAGTGTACGTGAAAAATTGTATGTCAAACACAAGATGAAGATACACACAATTGAGAGGTTTTTATCCACTTCAGAGTGCATACCTGTGCTATTTCATCCCATTACGTCATTGCTATTAGTGCAGACACCTCCTCCTGCAATGAAGAAGAGGGACACAGCATATAAATAAAGTTTCTTACCTCATTGGTGCTCCAAAGCCTTGTGAACCCCAAAAATACTACCTACCAGTACCAATTACCAAAAAAAAACAAAAAATTAGGGAATATGGCTGCTAGAAATGCTTAACAGCTAATCTACAGGAATAGGTACTGAAGTAAGATCTGGTGCTTTCTTGGCATATCTAGTCAATGAAGTTTTCTCAGGTCTTTCACGGAACCTCTGACCCGTTGGAAGACCCAAGAAAACTTCATTGAGGAATAGTTACTCATTTTTTTTAGTTGTATAAACAATTTAAATGTCATTATGCTTTGAATGCACCTAAATGTTTTGTATGGAAGGGTAAAATTTAGTAATAAACATAGCTTATATTGTTTGCACACATGTGTGAAAGTATAATGTGTATAATATTCACTTTGGATGAAGATTATTGTGAAAATGTCTTTCGGTGTCTTCCTTGAAAAACTGACCATGGTTGACCAAGATGTCTTCCTCCCTACATAAGCACCCAAAAACCACTGTGGTTCCTCTTAACAAATTCAGAAACTAAAGGTCTTTAAATTTCTTACTTAGATACTTTTCCAAAAATTAAAGCTGGTAACCAAACTACGACTAGGTAAATACAATTCTTGGCTTATGACATGTCATCAGCTTGGCTGCTGGATACCTGCAAAGAAATTGGCATTTTAAAATTTTACTTGAAAATAAAAGCTACCCTCTTAAAATGGAAGCTTTCTCCTGTAATTTGAATTCAACACATTTATATTGGCAATCAATCTAAATAATTTAATTCAATGTCCTAAGACATATGAACTGCCCTGTCATTCATTATAGAATAAGAACATAAACTACTATATTTCCTCGTGCATATGACTGATTTTTAATCTGACACATCTGGCTTTAAACTTTCTGTCAGAACTTTTCCAACCAATCTTAAGCACTAAAAAGCAACAGCTGTTTCATTCTTCCCATGGGTGTAACATCATGAGCTTGTGCCTTCTTTACCTTTCTGTTTTATTTAGTTGGCAGCTTTTGCGCTATTGTAGATCTGGTACATATGCACAAGCCATTTCTCCTCACGAAAATCTTGCATTATGACATCTCTGAAAAATTGGCAATAGCGATACCATTCTTTTATTTTCACACTTCAATGGAAATCATTTTTCTTGAAAAAGTATTCCCATTCATTGTCTGAAAAATTATCCAGTTCTTAACATGTTTCTCAAGCTTTGCCCATTTAGCATCACATGAAAATATAGTTTTTTACTCATAAATTATTCAATTTCTCAATCCACCATTTGCTTCCTCTATTTTCATATCTTTTTCTGAGTCGGTGGGCCAAAACGCCTTTCAGCTGCCTTGTTTCTATGTTCTGAAATGTAATTTTTTACTTCAAGTTTTAATGGAATACTGTATGACAATCTTCTCTCTTAAGATCCCATGATGTTTCAATCATTTTAACTTTTTATGCAATGCTTAGGTTAATTTATCTTCATTGTTTGATATTATCAAAATATATGTTAAATTGTCCATTTTCTATGCCTTTGTAACACTCTCATACTACATAAGGCCTGTAGACTCTGAGTTGATCAGGAGAGATACTAAGATAGCATTAGCAGAGGGATGACATCCCCATTAGCCGAATTTATATCAAGTTTCACATCAGCACCACATATGAGATGTAATTAAATGTGATACATTGTTTAAATTAATGATTTATTTGAAAATTTTTAATGGAAGTACTTTCAACGAAATATTAAAACCCTGTTGTTCACTTGTTGACCGACTCACCGTGACCTTATTGAATTTTGTCATCAAGGCAACCATCCTCTATGCCAGATGTGAGAAAAAATACTTATTGATAATTTTTCAAGAAAACAGTTTTTGTCTGTGTACCCTCGGCCCATGTGATGCAGGCTATTTTAGAGTACATTTTGGGGTAAAAAAAGTCTTATGGGCCGGAAAATAAGCTTGTTTTTGAAAGGTATGCTATAATAATAATATGCATAGAATCATAATAAAATAATAGAAAATATTTGCAGCAGTCACAAATTATCTAATCATAATTAACAATAACGAAGAAGCTTCTATACAATATGATAAGAAGCCTCAAACTGATGTTATTATTTGATGCTGTTTTTTTGTTAAAATTATATTGTACCTTGATGATTGAAGCAAATTTTTTGAGTTCTCCATAATATATTTTAACAATTTGTCTCATTATACCAACAGGATTCGTCTTAAGCAAAATAAGTATCCAGTGCTGTTTTTAACTCAAGGTATAACTGCGAAGTATCCTGAATATCATGATCCTCGGACTCAAAGCATTCCCATAGCTGTGCGATATGCTGTATCAGCAGGAATATTGGTAGGTTGAAAAGTAAATTTTTGAAGAATATCTGTAAATTACTTTTCTGGTATGTATATTCATCACTTCAATGGGAAAAACTTCTGATGTAAGGAGTTTTTCTTTGGTATGGAATATTGGGAAAGTGAGGGAATTCAGAAAAAATTATTGAGAAACATTGTTATAAGTTCTTTGTCTTTCTTATCTTCAGGGTCCAGTTCAAAACACCTGTCCTTTGATTTACCAAAGAGTGCTATTAGTAATTTATCTTCAGATTTTCAAATTCTTCTGCCTCTTGTATCAAAATAACAAAAAGTCTTGCACTGATCTATTTGTAATTAGGAATTAGCGACTTGAAATGCCTCTAAGTATTATTGTATCCTTGTGGACAGTAATATTTGTAGCTATAGAGTTTAGAATATTTTGTGATTGCAATTTGAATTGAATAATTTTCTTTCTTTTGTGAAAAGCATAGCTGAATATTTTTTTGTGGAGTCATCTGTTGAATTGGAACAGATGAACTTTGAAGTGTTACCTATTAAATAAATTTATGTGATCCCTACTAAAAGATGGAGGCTTGCTCACCTTGATGCTTGATAAATTTACATGCCAGAAAAAAATTAGTGATTATATTAGTGTTTGCACAAAATGTCAAACGCAGAAGTGTGTGACAGTAATAAAGAAAATTGTGTTAATATCACTGCAGTATTATCAAAGTGATTATAAATACCTGAGAGATATTTTTTCAAAAGCCCTTGCATCTAAAGGTTGAATGAATTTTACCTGTGATAAATAAAATGTATTTATTCCATGAATACCTGCTTTAAAATTACATGCTAATGATTAAATATAAAATATTGGTTTAGATAAATTAATAGAACCCTATTTTCTAATTGGCTTGAACCATTGTTTATATTTTGCTTTCATTAGAGACAATAACTTTTCAAGGTTATGTTTGTGTAAATTTGGTTACATACTTGGTAGAGAGACTGTCAATATTATCATGCCACATAAGTAGGAATTAATTTACTAACACTCTACACACAGGAATTCTCAGCCGGTTCCTAAAAATCACTATGGACCAAGAAGGCATGAATCATATGCAAATTTCTTTAACATCTCCCCCCCTTTTAATCTTTTTTAGCCTGCTGTTTTGTGTTTAACACTTTTTGAAGGCTCGTGGACTTCCTGAAAATAAAAACCCAACTAGCAGGAGTTTGATTTTCAAACCGCTGCTTGCATTTGTGCAAAATAGCAGCATGTGACGGCTTTTCATTGCCTTATGAGTGGACAGTACATTCCCTTGTACTGTTATGTGCACAAATCTCTTCCAGAAAAGAACCATCTCCTCACAATTAAAAACATGTTGTGGCCAGTAAACCTCATAATCTATGAGATTTTGAAGTCACCGATGAAATTCTCTACTACCTTTGGCTCAGAGCTTGCTGCTTCGCCATGCCTCACAATGCCATGGATGACAGTTCTTCTCGTTAACTACTCATGCCACACATGGATCCCTGTAAATACGTGTTTGGCCGTTGTTGATCCTGACATGTTATTAATGAGGTCGGCAGAAATCACTTTCCCTTTCTCACAAATCATATTCTTATTAATGGTGTGGCATTACAATTGCTTTTCATTTATTCATATGAGAAGCAACCTTTCAACATCATTGAAAATATGTAACCATTGTGTAAAGACTCTGGTCACTCTACTTGAAGCATCTAATCTTAGTCTTGTCCGTGTTCTTGAAGAAGAGGTCTGATGTCGACCAAATGTTGATGAGTGTACTAAATCAACCACGCTCACACCTTGTTCCAGATTTTCAATGGGTTTACTTTTCATTTTTACTGTAATTTTTTATTTTTTACTTTTTTGGCTTTCTTCTTGCAGATTTTTCTTCGGGGTCAATTTTAAAATTATGCACCAAAATATAATTAACTTGGCACAAAAAAATCACTAATAATGTTTTAACACAAATTTGTAAAAAATGTGTGATCACCAGTGATGCTAAGATGCTGGCTGAACGAGTGCTAGAGACAAATTGCAGTAGCAGGTGTGCAATGAATCCAGGAATTCTCCTTTCCTCGTCACTCGTTATGTGAAAAGTCACTTGTTAAGTGAGTTGTTTTCAGGACCAATATTTTTGCTTGTTTTGCAAATTACTCCCTGTGTGAGATGCTCATTAAGCAAGGTTCAACTGTAATGGCGAACAACCTCTTTAAGCAACATCAGAGAAGAAGATACGCATGGGAGATGCCAGGGAACCATGCAAAATACTAAATTAAATACATCCTTGACAGAGCTAGGTACCAGCACCTAGTTAATCAATATAAGAATTACCCTAGCCCAGATAACAATTGTGGTCGCAATCTGGTTGTCATGGTCAAGGATACATGCTCACTGCAATACATGATGATGAAGAAAGTGCCACAGAAACACAGATGGAACACACATATACTGGAAGAAAAGTAAGCAAGAAGAAAGTTCACCTTGACCATCAGAAGAAAAATAGAGGGGTATATGACACAAGCGTGGAAAGACAATGAAAGGTAATAATATAATAACCGAAGTAGAAGATGAGCAACTCATGTGTTGGGCAGTGAAAGGTAAGTGGCCATGGATAGCTCATAGAGGAAAGAAGAAAATACAGAAATCCGAGAAATGAAACTGAGGAAATCCTTTATAAAAAGTTGCAAATCCAAGTCATACAAAAGTACATGAAAGCTAAGGAAGGTGGGATAGAAACCTGCTGCAAAGAAATCAGTGACAGCATAAAAAAGATTGCAGTAAAACTGCATATGAAATGGTGAAGATACTATTCTGTGAAAGAAAAACAACCCCAAAATATCTGAGATGCTAATGGAAAGATACTAATAGAGGATGAAGTCATTGGAAAGAGTTAAAAGGAATGCAATGAAGTACTCTTATTGAAGTCTACTGAAGGCACAAACCACTTCAATGTGATGTTATTAAAGAAGAAATCATGGAACAAGAAGATGAACAGAGCTCGGAGACAGTGAATTTGACAGAGCCATGAAAGACCTGAAGAACAAAGCTCCAGGATTTGATAACATACATGGAGAAATAATCAAGGCACTTGGAGTCAAAGCAAATAATACCCTCTTTGGAATGATCAAAGATAGCTGTGACAGTGGAAAACTACCAGAGGACTTGGAGAAGAGTGGTGACTGCAATACCGAAGAAACCAATAACAGATAAATTTAAAGAACGCAACATTGAGCCTGATGTCTCACTTATTGAAAATACCATATAATTAACCGAAGATTAGAAGGAAGAAAGAAGAAAACAAATATATTTAAAGAAAAGCAATTTGGAATCAGGAAAAGCCATGGTGCTAGAGAGGCAATACTCAACTTGAGGGTACTGGGCAAAAAGTGATACACATGAACGAGGAATTATTATGGGATATGTATACTTGGAAAAGGCTTTCAACTACATCAAATAGCACAGGATGTTTGAGGTACTACGAAAAAGTCGAATGGACTACAGTAACAGAAAAAATTGGGTAATAGTCGTGCAAATTAAAAACTGAAGAAAAATAGAAGCCAAAGTAAACTAGAGAGTTAGTCAAGGAAGCAACTGCTCGCCAGTGCTATTCTACATGTATATATATATCTAGAAGAGGCATGAAAAGAAGCACAAGAAATGGGCATCACAGGAGTCAAGGTGAATAGTAAAAAAATTAAAATGCTTCAGCTTGCAGATAACATTGCAGTGGTAGCAAAAATATGAGAGGACCTGCAGGTAACATTGAATGCTCTGGGTCAAATACTTTGGGAATATAATATGAGTATTGACCAGGAGAAAACTAAAATCCTTTTGTGTGCGAGAGAGAAGCTGAAAGCAGGTATCACAATTCAAGGAGTGAAACCAGAGCAAGTGGATCCTTCATCTACCTGGGCAGTGGTATGACTGGGGTTCGAGGAAGTTCAACCGACATCTAGGAAAGAATAGGTAAACCTAAGAAGTCATTTATGAAGAAGAGGCAAATGCTATGCGGAAAAAAGCGTGAATTTGCAAGTAAGGAAGCATCATCAAAATGTTCATAAGAAGCATGGCACTCTATGAATCAGAGACGTAGAACTTTGGAAAAGTGGGCCAGCAAAGAATAAAAGCCTTTGAAACATGGTGCTTAAGGGAATGCTGAATATTACATAAACAAAATGTGGTACAAGGAAGTATAAGCAGGGTGCGGTGCTTATCTCCGGACAAATTTCAATTCGAATATCCCGCCATATCGTAGTTCCACTGGAGGTCATGATTGGTGTTCTCGAAAGCTATAGGCATCTAGTAAACAGCCATAACTTCAAAATGGCCGAGATGTTACGTACAAGTGCAGAGTACAATCCAAGAGCCGCTGTTATCGAAGGTGTTTGCGCTGGGCGTTATATTTCAAAATAGTTTGATTCTTTGGGTACCCCAGATCAACTGTTTGCAGTATTGTGGCTAAGTATAATGCTTCTTAGAAGTCTGGGGAATGTTTCGTTAACACTGCAAGGAAACCTCATTCGAGGAAACATGCATAACAAACTGCAAGAGTTGTCAAGAAGGCTCAGGCGCTGATTTCAGAGAAACCAGGGCGATCGCTAAGGAAATAGGTGGCAGAATTGATTGTTAAAGAGCGAACAATGCGTCGGATGGCTGAGCAGGACCTATGATACAAGTCGTACACAATAAAGATGCGACACATGCTGTCTGAGGCTGCCAGAACAAAGCTTGCTGCAACCTGCTGTTGTGTTCTCTAAAAAATGGAGCTGCGGGGCAAACCAGATTCTTTTCTGATGAAAAAATTTTCACCGTTGATGCAAAGGTCAACCAGAGAAATGATTGCTGGCTCGCCCACAACCCCGAGGACATCCCGATTGTTGCTCGAACAAAATTTCTGGATAGTGTTCACGTTCTAGGTGTTGTGTCCAGTCAGGGTGATATCATGCCGCCACATTTCTTTGAAAAGGGACAAATTATCACAAAAGAAGTCTATCTGCAAATTTTTAAGAATGTTGTTAAACAGTGGATGGTAACTGTGGCCATGGGGAGACAATATGCTTTCAACAGGACAGTGCACCAGCTCATATGAGTCATTTAGTCCAAAACTGGCTCTCAGATAACATTGACATGCTCTGGTCAAAGGAGTTCTGGCCCCCAAATAGCCTGGACTTGGATCCCCTCGGCTATTATGTTTTCAGCGTAGTCAAAAGAGTTACCAATAAGACAAGGTACCCTAATACTGCATGTCAATGCTCCGCTATTGTAGCAGCATTCGCGAATATGGACAGCACTGTTTTAAAGAGTGTGTGCAATCGATTCAGGACAAGATTGGAGGCGGTCATTGCAGCTGAAGGGGGTTACATTAAGTAATTTTACTCTTGACAGATATCACTACTGATATGTAAAAGGATTTTCATTTGTAAATTTTTTTAATAAAGTTGCTTTTAAACAAAAGTTTCATTAGTCCAGATTTAAGCGCCGGAGGGAAGGATCACATTAAGAACTCTACTACAAAGAAATACTAGATGGATTGGATACACCTTGAGGTGCAATGGAGGATCCCATGAGGGAAGCAACTTCAAGTGCCGGGGACAAATTTAGGAGGACGCATAACATAAAAGCTATGAGCAGATGGGGGAATTAACCATGAAGAGAGAACAATGGAGGACTGCAGTAAACCAATGTTAGAATTAAAGTACTGTTGATGATCTTGCATGGGAGCAAATCTATACAGTACATGATTATTTACTGACCAACGCAAATTAGAAACAGAGAGTACAGAATCTTAAATGTATTAAGTAGAACTTTAGCAGGTTCCCAGGTACCCCCCCTGGTTCCTGGATCCTGGTTCCATGAAACAATGGAATAAAAACTAAAAAGATCAGTTCCAGAACTGATATTTGTACTAGGTTATGTTTTATTAACAAACTAAAGTCTCATAATATCCACCATAGGGTAATGAAAGTGGTTTATTTTTTGCATTATAGCTCTTGACAGTTCATAAAAATTGCCAAGTTATGTTTAACGAAGTAAATACTGTGAATTTCCTCAAAAATGTTGCAACTTCAGTTGATTCACTTGTGATTAAGCATTGCACATATTACATGATTAAAAAATCGTTTTTAAGCCATCCAAAATATTAGCATTTATTTTTAATTTGTTGCAGGGTATAAATGTGCATACAGAGGATATCTTGAGGGACTCAAGCCAAGTCAGCTTGGCACGAGATGCTGGATTGGTGATTTTCTGTTGGGGAGATGATAACAATGATGCTGCTACCATTCGTCATTTGAAGGAACTTGGATTGGATGGCATTATCTATGATAAGTAAGTATTAAATTTGTCAGAAGACTGTAAACCCTTGATTAGTGATATTAGGTTATTCCTTTTAAACCATTGTTATGTGTTCAAATTATTGTTGAAGGGATATATGATATCCACATTAAAACCTTTTCCTTCCCAAGGTCAGCAGACTTGACGTTTTTCTTCATTGCTATGTAAAATTATATATTTTAAAGTTCCAGTTTAATACCTTAGAATGGTGTATTAATGTATAAATATTAATAATATAAATATGGGCATATTATCATTCATGAAATATAGTTGTATTTTCACATTAACCAATAAAAATATCGTGAAAATCTGTGGAAAAGCGACTTTACAGAGAATTTATTTAAAGTATATTTGGTTTATAATTGAAACGAAGAGGGTTTGAACTCTTGGCTATGAGTTTGTACGATGTCAATCCAATAGACAATACTGATTTTTAAGAATGCTATACCAATATGTCAGTAAACTAACAATCAGTAGGAGTGAGAGTTTTACAATGGGGAAAACAACCTTAACAAAGTAAAGCCCATGGTCAAGGTATTGGGTTCAAGTGGGAAGAGTTGGGGGAGGTATTGGGGGACTGATTTATTGGGGAGGGAGGGAGGCAAGAATAGGAGTGAGGAAGGGAAATGGAAGAAATGTGTTCTCTATTTTATTCCATTGCCCCTGTACTTATAAACTCCGCAACCAAGTTAAAAAGGGAACTTTCGATGATTGGAGTTGAAGATAAAACGGTGACACAAAAAATCTTAAAATCCAGCGACCAAGCTATCTTGTGCATTCTATCTTTCATGAGTTTCTATCTTTTCCAGGCATCTTATTTCATTTTCCTGTAACTTCTATCATTTTTTATCCCATCAAGCATTTCAATCCTCTTTCTTTCCACCTTCCTCCTCCTGCTTTAATTCTTTCTCTATGACTCCCCTTCTCGGCAAGCAATTTTGGCATAACTAATGCCCCAACCAAGATGTTTATGTCTTTTTGATTTCTCTCGGCAGTTTTCTTCCCTCTCCTAGTCTCATCATCATTTCTCAGTCTATCATCTTAACACCTCAGTTATAGATCTATTTAAATAGATCAGTATGAGAAAAGCAGTCAACAAATTGTTTAAATTATGAAATTATTGCCAAAGAATGTTTTTTTCACGAGAGAAAAATCAGTTTAATTTTAAAGAAAATTATTTTTGCAATGGAATTATCAGATATATTGTCATTGGCAAAACTATTTCAAATACTTTTATTTGGGTGCCATGATAAGATAAAAATGTGTTATGTGTGTGTGTGTGTTATCCATTGGGAATGAATGGCTCATCATCTTGCCACTCATTGAATGAGATGAAGAGATGCAAATTTTACTTATTTGAGTTGTAAAAATTTTACCAATTTAAGAATAAATGCTAGAGAGATTAGAAAGCTAACATTTTAAGTAACACCTTCCCTTAAGCAGTCTTTTTCTTCACTTTACCCAGCAAACTTTTCATCTTTTTTTTGCGTTCATGTTTCGCTGATGTAAGATACATTCCAAACAAAACATAAAACAAAAAGCTTTCATTCCTTCGTACTTATTTCCTTATAAGCTTCCCTAGTAATTTCACTTACTCAACAGTTTTTCTTGCCCCTTTAAGAATTCATAATTTCAGTCGAATCTCATTGGACTTTATATTATTAGCTAGTATTTTTTAATCATTTCATTTGAATTTTATAAGTTTCACGCTCCTCCAGTAGTTATTGATATAGTTGGATGATGGTTAAAATGGTATTTGCCCAGTTTCTTTGACCCATGAATATGTATAATGATGGGTTTTCATAATTTGTCTTCCAGAATTGATTACTTGGCGGACAAAAAAGAGAGCATCTTCTTGGTGGAGGCTCGGGAGAAAGAAGAAGCCATGCTGCGCCAAGTTTCCCTTGACAAATTTGTCCAACCAGTTGCAGTGGTGGGGCATACACAATTTCTGGCAAAACTTGATTCATGACATTGCTTTTATACATATTGTTTGATTTGGCATTAGATATGCTTTAATGAAAACAGTAGATATGCAATTTCTGGTAGCAAGGAAAACGGGATGATATTATCTGATATTATTTATTTTGTTTGTCTGTGTATATATGCATCCTATATGTAACATTGTCATTTTCCTTGGTACCCGAAAGGTTAACCTTATGCCGTGGTGGTAAAATTGTTGTAGTGAATGAACTTGGATAGCATTTTAATTCTGAGGAAAGCATGATAAAATGGCATATGCAGAGTTGCTATTTTAATTCCTGGAGTACTTCATTAATGAAATATGAAAAAATATGAGCATAAATGCTTGACATTGTAAACAGCTGAGTATACGTAATACATATTGCAGATCAATTTGAATTCATAAGGTAGAAATATACATGTTCAAAGATTTTGTCTTTTAGTTTCATTACTCTGAAGTTGGTATTGTAATGAATTTTCCTAAGTTTCTGGAACCTACTCATGTACCTGCACATTTTGGTATTATTTATCAAATGTGCATTTTTAACACATTTCAAGTGGATGGGGATAGTGACAGCAATGTCTCTTGAGGGGTGTTAAAGTGCATCCAGTCTTGAAACCAAAGAATGTTTATGGAAGAGTCAGATAAAAGAGTAAATTTATGAGAAATGTTCATTGAAGAGACTGCTCTATCAAACTCCCTGTTATCTAAGGGCACCCTGATTGGGTTCTGTTCCTGAGTGTATTATGGAAATCACATAACCTGGACCTACAGTGAAGCATTTGATCTTCAAAGAAGGGTGTGAACCTCTTCTTGGGAACTTTCATACTTCTTACTCCTCAGTTTTAGAACTGTTCTAATAGATCAGGATGAGAAATGTAGTCTGCAAATTGTTAATATTCTGAAACTATTGCCGAAGAAAGTTTTTTTCTTGGGAAAAAATGTCTAATTTTAAAGAAAATGATTTAAAAAATTGGATTATGAGATAGATTGTCATTGGCAAAAATATTTCAAATACTTTTATTTGGGTGCCATTGTAATATAAAAATGTATGACAGTTGTCCAGAAAGTAACTTGCGTTTTGAAATAAATCATGAACCTAGTGACAAGACGAAGTTTTGTTATATACATTTGAAAGGGACATTCTTAAACTACTTTTCAACATAGTCACTATTCAAGTTGAGGCATTTATCATAACAATACACAAGCTTTTCAATTCAATTTCTGAAGTCATCTGCCCCCTGTCACAAGGCTAGGCCGACCACTGTGGTCTTCGTCGTAAACATTGGTGCAGCCATGTTAAAACCATGCACCACTGCCTCACTCCGCCATCACTCATTATTCCATCTCGGTATCCTTCACTAAGTTGCCAATGAAAATTTAATAGGCTTTTGGTTTTTTACCAGTAAAAACCTAATCACAGGTCGCACTTAACAACTCCCAGGATTTTCTATTGCAGAGCACATTTTAACAGTTCACACAGTCCCACAGTCTGCCACTACCACAGCCAGATGCATACTGAGTGTAGGGACGTTTAGACACCCAGATGGTAGGTCTAGCCTTGCCCCCTTCCATGCTTGGCCAAAACGCAAGTTACCTTCTTGACAGCCCCTCGTATTATCCATCAGAGAATACTCATTATCTTGCTACTGATTGAATGAAATATGGAGCTATAAATTTTACCATTTTAAGAGTGAATGCCAGAGAGATTAGAAACCTAATATTTTGAGTAATAGCGAGCATTATTACAAGTCAACTCTAGAAATAGTTCCTCACAGCTCCTAGA
The DNA here is from genome assembly GCF_022747635.1 of Hetaerina americana. Classification (NCBI taxonomy): domain Eukaryota; kingdom Metazoa; phylum Arthropoda; class Insecta; order Odonata; family Calopterygidae; genus Hetaerina; species Hetaerina americana. The sequence goes on along the minus strand of NW_027286069.1, from coordinate 16,960,508 downwards.
AAGATCCTCGTCAAAGGGATGTGTGAATCATCATGAAGTTGCTGCGAGGGTAGATGTTAAAATTTGCAAATTTCTTCTAAAGATGTCAGGTAAGGGTCTATGATTTTTTTCCTCACAAAATAAATTTTCTCAAGTCCATAGTTTTTCTTCCACTTGGACCGAATAAAATAAATATAAAATTTTATCAACCATTTGAGGTCACCTTAGTTACACTAGTTTTCACAATTTTGTCATCATTTGATTGGTTTTCCATGTTTAAATTTCATAGCTCTAATATTAAAGTGTATTATCTCGAGTTTAAAATGGATGAAAATGACTTGTCTTGTTGGAAGTCCTTCTTTTAACTCTGAAGAGAAAAGTCATCATTAAGACTGCCCACATTGTAGATACTTCACAGTTCCATAGCTTGCACAGTGACTTCAATACAGGGTGCAAGGGAAGGTGCTTACATGAAATCAATTATTTTAGGAGAACAAGATGTTTAAGGTCCATATTATAAATCAGCTTTGGGAAACTATTGTCAATACGAACCTGGCCTTGGACCTGGACTATGGTAAATTTTTCTCTCCAATGACTCAAACAGAAGATGCGTTGTATACAAAAATCCCCATTTCTAATTTCGTTGCTTTATCATGTTATACATAATATATCAACAAAATTATGACTTTATAGTATCTTCCTATTTTCAAATCATGATTATTTCACCTCATGAAAATTAAACCATTCCCATTTTTCTATCAGTTTAATTTCACATTCTCTTCTCATGAGGCTGTGGAATATCACTGCATCAGTTGAATGAGTATTGTACCAAGAGAATTGTGTTAAAGTTTCGAAACTGTTTCAAACTTTTACTGTCTTTTTTGGGGCTTTAGATATCTGTATTCATCTCTCATGTTGATCATGTCATGAAACTTGGTCTTCCTCTTATTCATGGTCAATTTGTTGTGCTCACTGCTTTGATCTCCCCTCTGATTGGAGATTAGCTGGGCCACCAGGTCTGCTCATAGCATATGCATATATCTTTGATAGTTTAAGTTAAGTAAGCCCTTTAATCGGTAATGCATCTAGGATTCATTTTGTTGCTCTTGACGTCATCTAACCTATGTTTAACAATTAGTTAGAAATTATTCATCAGTGCCTCTATATTTGTGGTTTTATGAAGAATACTTTAATTTCAAGAATAATTTTCACTGGTATTATTTCCTGACCCTAGTTATGTTAATGCAGTAGAACATAGGTAAAAATAATTCAAAATTAAATAAATATTCCATAGTTATTATTTAATAACTCATTTATACTCCACTACACAAGAAGACCTGTATAAGTGGGAATGATGAAATTGTATCCTGGATGCCAAATTAACAGATATTTCTGGCTTTAGATTTGATGTCTCTAACACTAAAACTTACCTGAGATTATCATCAGACAAGGTTGTTCTCAAATCGTTCTTTGCATATGTGAAGAACAATTTGAAAATGTTTTTTACTCAAGTATGTTATTCCAATGACTGAGAGTTACCTTGATGCAAACATTTGACATTAGGATGGTCTTTCTTGGGCAAAAACTGGTAAAAACCCATCAATCCTTCGAACTTATCCCTAAGGCGATCATTTGCTTGCAACTCAATTACTTCCAGCTGAAGTTCATCTGGGGCCACAGATGCTTCAAATAGGTTTTGTAACAGTCTCATTTCTTCTGCCTTTGAAGCCAAGTTAGAAAACCACTCCTGAAACTGCAGCTGGAGCCCTTTAATGATCTTGCATGCAAATGATGTGGGGAACTCGACTGTTGCTTTGGCCATGAAGACCTTGCCCTGCTGCAAGTCCCTCAAGTAGTTGGCCTGTACTTGTTCTAAAAACATGACAAGTTTAGATCTTAAAGGATTTTGGTGGGTGTCTAGATCAAAAACTTCATTTTTCCTTCCTTGCAGTTTTAGGTTCTGAAATAAAAATGGCTGATTATATCAGCAGCACAGGCCAATTTCCATACCCACTCTTCATCAGACAGTAATGGCTGTGGCTTGCCTTTACTTTACAGGAAATAACCGATTTCCTTTCTTAATTCAAATACTCTACTCAGAACTTTCCAACGACTTAGCCATCTAACTACTTCGTAATTTGGTAAATCATGTGATTCTTTGTCTATATGTGTCTCTGAACTGTCTATGGTAGAGCCCATGTGATCTTATTGAATTCCCCATCTTCACAGCAGGATTCAGTTGGAAGTATCTCTTTCTTACTTGGGGATAGTTTTCGGGTATGTCTCCCCGCCTTTTTAGTCGCCTCTTACGACAGGAAGGGATATTGTGGGAGAATTCTCAATCCCCCTACCCGTATGAGGGTAGGGGAATTGAGAGCAATCAAAGCGATGATAGCGTCACCACAAAAGAGGAATTGAATGCACTCAAGTATATTCCAGTGCAGTGCATAGTCCGTCCGATGGGACGCAGTTGACTCATCGCACTTCCGAGGCGGGATTGGCAATGCTGCTTTGCCTCAACCCTCCCTCCCCCTCTCCTCTGACCCTCCATCCACCCCACCCTCCCCGTAATGTACAAGGTGTCATGCCCTTATACAATAAACTCAAAGAAAACTAAGGAAATATTCAGGTTCATACCACCTCCTGAGGAATAGTAGTTGTCACGCACATTTCTTTTACGGAGTTCCTGATGAAATTTTCCCCACGGCAATTTATCGCCAATTTAATTGGAACTTGCAAATTATTTTTCCGGTCTCAAGGCATTAGCATCATCATTGGGCTCATTTACTTACATTTGCGTTCCGGCATGTATTTGTATAGTCATGGACTAGCAATGACACCCCCAAGTCTGGATTCACTGAATGGCACACGTTGGCTCGTTTGATGACGCGCGCGCATTTCTGGAGTGGCGCGCAATTGCATTGTAGGGTGGTGGTCTTGGAGGCAGTTGTTCACACGGCACTCAAGCTTTCGGCGAGGAAGGGAGCGGTTAACTGCAGGACTCCAGTTCGCTCCAGTGCAAAGTCCTGCGAAGATACGCGAAAGGCGCACTTTCGGAATTGAAATGGGCTAACAATTTTCTCCGCCTCCTTTTCCACCGTCCGAATTTCACTCTCTCTTGTGCGAAGTCTCCCACTCAACAAATCCCCCTAGCCTCCCCTTCTTTCCCCCCAAAGTCCCCCCTTACTTACCGACGGGCCAGTCAGTAAGTCAGTTCGCTTTGAGAGCCGGGATGAGCCAGGAGAAGAGGATGGACTTATTGCTATCCCGAAGTTCGTGAAACCCGCGAGGGCATATCGTCGAGCTACTCTGGCCCTGATTAAGCAGTCGAAATCACGGGCAGCTCTAAATCATTGGTGAGTGGGGATTTAATACAAGCCCACGTGCGGAGGCGGTGGTGGCTTCTTCAAAGACGTGCTCAGTGTATCAAGTTTCTTATTGTCAGGCTTCGATTATCTAGATCTTGGGGCCACTTTCAAAAATTGACGGTTGCATGTTGGTACGAATGTAGTCAGCCTACAAAAATTTTGAAATGTCCTTTCCCTTGCTGGCGACCGTGTATACTTACATTGAGCAAAGGGTTGAAGTACGCGATAATCCGATCTTTAGCTAGGCTCAATTATCGTTGGTTATTGTTCTGGGGATGAATTAATGATGGCCCCGTAATTGTCATCACTGACGATCGGGATTGTGCCTTGGGTAAGTACTGGCTGCCCACCCAGAGGGTCCTAGCTGGAATCCTAGAGGCAGCAGGTATTTTTCAGTTCAGACGCTTTAAAATTTATAATCTGACTATCTTCTGGCCCTCGCTTAGCATATGATTCGAAATGGGGAGGGACTGCAGATTCGAAGGGGTCTTAAGTGGATAAAAATTCAACCTGAATTTGTAGTTCATTCCTCCGTACGTAAGGGTGGCATCGCGCTCGCCATCCAAGCACAGAGGCTGCGCGCTTAAATATAGCGTCGGCTTTGCGATCGACTAGAATGCGTTTCCCACGAGTCCTGAGGCAAACAAAACAACAGTCCCGACGTGTTGGAGCTCTGTGAAATTAGTCGCAGATTCCTTAATTTTGTCAGTTTAAAAAAATATTATTATAAAATAATCTACCGGTTAAGGTAGGTTTTGGATGGACACAACTACCAAATAAATATTTTGCGACTACTAACAAAACACAATCCAGCATCCTACTCTATGCCAGGTCCCTCTTCATCTCAGAGTACTTTCTTCCTCCCTTCATCCCGTCCAACATCCCTATCCTGTTCCTACAGTTTCCTCGTTTGCCTAACATTCCCTCCTCGATCAGTTTTCAACATCATTCCACTTCTGACCAGTATGCCCTTCATCCATTTCTCCTGCCTCCTTAGGATTTCTACCAACAAACCCCTCTCTTCGCCCACCCCACAAAGTACTTCCTCATTTGTCTTCCTTTCGGTCCATTGAACCTTCTCCACACCCATATTCAAATCCGCCAATCTTTATCTATCATCCTGCTTCAGTGACCATGTTTCCATGCTGTGTTTAACTACACTCCTTGTCAAAGTTTGAACAAGTCTTTTCTTAACATCCTTACTCAACATTCCTGTCATCAACTCCCTCCTCTTTGTGAAAGCCTCTTTACCTGGTGCAATTCTTGTCCTTCTGTCCCCACTACTTTAACCGTGTTGGTCCAAACCCTTTTGAGATACTTAAACATCCTGCTCCAGTTTTTTCCCTCTTATTTTAATATTTAGCTTAGCCTTTTTCTTTCTGGACAATCGCATAACTTTAGTTACATATGTATGCAATATATTTTTAAATGAGTTTAAGTTAAACCAAATTAAAATAATTTCGGTAAATTCAGAATTAGCTTTAATGCCTCACCTTAATTCAGCAAATTTATTTCTACCCACAGTAAATGTTATGTCAAGAACTTGATCAATTTCTCTAAGAGATGATATATTCTATTGTTTCTGGCTTCACTTCGTGGAAGTATTTAATATCCATACTAAAAGGAAAGACGTACTTTTCCACAGATTTTATTATACGGTACAATGCATTTCACAGACTTGCGGCATCATCAGGTACAAATTTGCTAAACAGACAGAGCAAGAATATATACCCTCAGGAAAGAGTGGGGGCAGGGAGGGGTGGAAGGGCCTGAGATGGGTGGTTTTGACCATTTCCAGGCTAGATTCTCGGCGAGGAGTGAGAAGGGGTATGGGAACTATTGCTCATTACAAAGGGTCGTGTTGGGGTTTGCTAAGTGCCTTGTTATCTCTTAATTGCTCGAGAGCTTCCATTTTTAATCCTTTTGGGAGTGTGTGTAATATCTCAGGGACAAATTCACTGCTGTGGTCGAATTCCAGTAAATGCTTGGCAAAGAGAGTTGTTATTCTGATTTTTGTGACACCTTGTGTGTTCCTTGACTCATAACTTAATATTGCTCCCTGTCTGACCGACATAGATGCTGTCGCAATCCTCGCATTTCAGTTTATAAATGCCTGATTTGAGATGGCTATCCTGGGTGTCTTTTCCATTGGCTAGAAGTTTGGAGAGGGTTACGGGTGGGTAGAAGGCTGCTCTGAGTGAGGTGGGTAGGCAGTTGGAAATCCTATAAATATCTCCCAGAAATGGGATTGAGCACCACTTAAAATCCTTGGATACTGCGGGCTGTGATACACAAATACTTTTTATGGCCATTGCTTTTTGTTTTTTCCGCAGTAATGAGTCAACTAGTTTACGGTTGTAACCATTGTTGGTAGCTATATTAGTGATAGTCAGGAGTTCAATGTTGAAGTTTTTGGGGGAAAGGGGGATGTGTAGGAGGGGGTGGATTATCGGCTGCGTGTTTATGAGAAAAGTGGTGTGCAGAATCATTAGAAATTTGGTCTGTATAAGTGGATTTCCTATAAGTTTCAAATTAGTCTATTTTCCCTTATTGCGATTGCCAAGTTGAGGAAGTTGATGGTGCCATTGACGTCTTTTTCCATGGAGTAGGAGATATTCCAATGAAGTGTGTTTAGGTAATTAAGGAAGGAGTCTGTCGGTTGGTTCCGGCCCATAGGCATAGTATATTGTCAACGTAACGAAACCAATAGCCCACGTTTTTGTTATGCTGACTGTCAGCATTGAAAATATGTTCTTCTACAGAATTGAGGAAGATTGATGATGAATTGAGGAACACTAATGATGCCGCAAGTTGGTGAAACGTGTTGTACCATATAATAAAATCTGTGGAAAAGTCTTTCCTTTTAGTATGGATATCTAAGAAATAAATAAATTAGTATGAAAGCTATTGAAATTTTAAATAAGGTACTCTAAATAATGTGCAGGTGTCATGTTATGGTTGCTCTTATCGTTCTTTCATCTTTTCTTTGTATTGAAAAATTATTTCAATAAGAATCACCTTTTGCGAGATGGATTAATTATTATGTAAATTTTTGCCTTGTTCCTTCTTATAAAATGTATTTTGAACAAAAGTCAATAGAAAAATAAATTAAATCACTAAAGGTAACTCAACTAAGTAAATTTTTAACACTTTCATTTTAGGGGAAACTATCAGCCTCAGCATATTTCTGCACTAGTTTTGCAAAAAGACACAGGTCCTGGCATTTAATGGTGCAATATTGCTAGAGGATATAGATTTCAATCTCGTCAAGATAAATTATTTTATACATTCAACACCAAGGTAGTTTAGGTCTACAGGTTTCATAAACTGATGTGTGGAATATTGATGTTAATAATTTGTTCTAAACTGTAAACTTTGATTTATACTATTTGGTTCCTGTAAAAGTCTCTTGGAGGTATAAAAATTGTGTATCATTCTACATTTTTCTCCTGGTGAATCATATGGAATGGTGTTCTGGCGATGATCTGTATGCATGTACAAAGTTATCTTCAACCATATAGACCCTCATTCAAAAAATGTAAATTTTCTTACCAATCCTTCTATGTAATGCATATTTGCCATCTCTCTCTTAATTATAAATAATATCAGTGCCTTTCATGCAAATAGCAATATTCTCTTCTTCAGCTAGAAATCATAACATCCATATAAATTATCATAAATCAGCAATTTCATATAAAAGCCGAATGGTAATGGATGTAATAATCTATAGCTTAATACCAATCTCATGGAAAATAAGGAATAAATTGTGGTTTCTAATTGAAACTTGGGAAATTCCTTTTAATGAAGTATTATTTATCATTTAATAAAGTTTTAAACAAAAAATAATTGTAATACTTGTCTCTATATTTCTAGGTTCTCCATCAACATTGGTTGTCTTTTGGTGACAACAGTTTCCCTTTGCCATCCTGCCTGCATCTTCAGGTCGAAGGTATTTTTCGAAGCTTTCTTGTCCAAGACCGAGAAATATCAACACGGATGATGGATATCCATTAAAAAATGCATGGAAAAGGACTATCCAATCAAGAGAGCAGTAGTTGACTCCGACCCCTATATAAAGCAGACATCAGGTTCATTGTTTGTGATTATCTTCGTCATTTTCATGTTTCACTAAAATACCATTTGAATGAAATTAATTTCCATTTTAATTAAATCCATTATTTCAATGTAAGTATATGTACAGATTTGAAATGAAGGTTTCCATTTTTTTAAATTATAAAGGGGAACTAATATTTCAATCTTAAACCAGGAAATATTTCTTAGACCTTTTGGATACAAGAGTATTTTTGCTTAAAACATCCTAAACATAGTTTAAAAAAAAACATTAACTGAAAATTCATAAATGTATTTAAATTGCTTTCTCTCAGGTCTTCCATTGGATGCTTATGCTAGGTGAGAAGAGGAGCATCCATGGGATTCACGGTTGATCAGCAAGCTTCCTCACCGTCGGAAATAAGACACTGTATATTTCCTTGCTGGTGCCAAGTTGGACTGTGCCATCAGCATCTAAAGAAGTGCACTTCATGTGGGTGTCAGCCTTAAATGACCCATCTGAATAGACTGCAACTCCACACAGTAACTTTGTGGATTGTGGCTATGAGGGTATTTCAGTAAAATGTTTTGGTTAAAAAGGGATATTTGGAACACTGATGCAATTTCTAACACACATGTATCTCAACAAATGTATTTATGAGAAATAAAGATTGTAAGAAAGATTAATGAATGTTTTCTAATTTTTAAATCTCTATTTGTGTAACTTTTGAATGAATAATTTTGCCTTAATATGCTTTTTAAGAGTTAAAAAGAGGAAATGAGGTATTAATCTAAAAAATGTTTTTCTGAGGTTAACACTTAGTAAAAATGTTGATTTGAATTGTTACCAAAGTACAGGTAATTTTAAATGAAAATATTCTAACCTCTAAAAAATAATGGCCCTATGAATATATAGACACCATCTGCCATACACACATTCGGAATTGCGGGGTATTCAAATCGTGATGAGTGAAAACAGCGTCATAAGCAGATAGTTTAACTTGAATGGAAGCCCTAAGAGTTATTATTTCAATTAATCATCTGCATGAAATAGCTCAGCAGTAAAAGAATATGGCGAGGAGCATATGTAAATTATGAAAAAGATGCCTAAATCCGTACGTTGGTAGACTAAAATGTTGTCAAATCATTATAAAGTAATTTTATCCTATCCTGCATAGCAATATTAAAATTTTAGCAACATTAGGTGCACTCTGAATAATTGTTCTTTGGTTTTTAAGGTGAAATTCGTGATTACCATAAACATATGAGCTACCAGTCAAACATTACGTCATGCACCGAACTGAACGAAGTACAATAATTAGATACAATTGGTTAATCACATGCGAAATAGCATGGTGTCAAATGTTTCCAAGAACCGTCTCACGCTTCAAAAAAGAGTAGCCCCATCGACGGCCAACCGTTCACGAGCCGCCTCGGAGTGTCGTGAGGCCCAAGGTGAGCCTCTTCGAGAAAATACATTCAAGGCCCGAGTCACCCAGCGAAAAATATTCTAAGTCCAGAGCCCCTCGCAAGGCGAGAGAGGCATCGAGGCAGGCAGATGCCTAGGATTCGGCAGGTGAGAGAGCCTTGCTGAGTTCGAGTTGATTTTGAGCAAAAAATCGGCAAAGTCCGTAGTTTTGAATGACGAATAAAAGTTTTGAACCCCATTTCAACAAGTAACCCGATAGCCTAAGGGATAAGAGGCGGATAGTGAAGGTGAGACTATAGCATATGCTACTTCGATTTTATTTTGCAGCCGAAATTTTTTTTTTTGCAAAATATTTTTGATTCATCAATATGCACAAAATTGTCACCAGAGATTTTGACGGTGGGTTCAGGAGGCCGTGGAAGATGAGGAAAACGATTAAATATTGAATATTTTTGTGAGGAGGGCTGCCATTTTTTCCAGCCGGGCGGCGGGGCGCCGGAAAATATGGCAGCCCTCCTCACAAAAATATTCAGTATTTAATTGTTTTCCTGATCTCTTGCGGCGTCCTGAACCAACCGTCAAAATCTCTGGTGACAATGTACTGAAAATTAATGAACAAAAAATTAATTAACGGATTGGTATGTGTTCTAGCCAACAGATGGCGCATGCATTCACTAGTCAAAACCTCCTCAAATACCAGTACATCCTAGTACATCCTTTTCCCGCTAGAGGCACCAACGTGCCCTCTCAAAATTCAATTTTTACATGGACATAGAAAATGCATTGTGTATTTCTTATTTGGCTTAATGGGAATTGTTCGCACTTGGTTAATATAAAATATGACGAACCCATCCGATTACTTACGCCGACTACGGTTAAAATAAATTATGACGTACTCTTCTGATTACAGCCAGTACATTATTATAGAATGTGCTAGTATTTCATAACGTCCTTAGGTATTAGTTAAACGTCAGCGAATTAAATATAAGATAATGCTCGAGTTAAAACTGGGACGGCAACCCAAACTGGTTGCAATATCTCCTAGTTCCTATTCAGTAATTTATGTAATTTTGTATTACAATGAAATCGACCAGTTAAGCAAGATGGAAGAGTGATCCAAAACAATTGAATATTAGTTAATCATAGCACACTCCGACAATTCCTCAAGAACTTGAACTAAGCACGGTGCTATTCTATCCGCTGCACTGGTTGCAACTTTCACATGCTTTTATTACATCCGTCAGTGCGGTTAAAATTTTAATTACACAAGAATTATTAACGCAAGAATATTTTCAAAACCTTTATTGATTCAAAATTAAATAATACAAAAGCGACAACTCAATAAGTCAATGTCATTTTAAACAAAGCAGCAAACAAAAATGTGTCTGAAGACTCCTTGGGTTAGACAAAACCCATGTCCCTGGTATTTCATGGATAATATTGTCGCATCTCCAATTTAAATTTCTTTGGCTTTCACCCAAATTCAAATCAAGTACATTTGAAAATTTTCACAGAACATTTTTTTTAAATGAAAAGTGGAAGGGATAGTTACTCTCTTACACCATGACGTGGAAAAACTATGTATATTTACCTATCATTAAGATTCATATTAAAAACCTAATAAAAATTCATTTGCTTAGTTGCACAGGCATAAGGAATTTAGATTGTAATGAATTACTCAACTGCATATTATTAGCCCACTATTTACGAAGTGCTGTGAATCGTGGGAGTTATGAATAATAGGCGGGAAATATGGATGCAGACTTTTCATTAGCAATGGGATGCTGAAAATTGTAACAGCGGGGAGAAAGTGACGCAAGGAAGGGGTTGTAATAGCAGAAGAATAATAGACAGAATGGAATCAGGATATTAGGATAAGGAATGGAATGTATAAATTGAAGAGGGATCTATTGTGTTGAATGTTGGGTTAAGTTAGGCGAGGCAAGGAAGTTGTCACTGGACTGTTTCATAGCTGGTTTTCATCATAACCCTACCCTTACCAGTTGATAAATATGATAATTATTATCATTAGGCCTATGTTAAAGACCAGGAAAATGCAATCAACTTAAAATAAGATACCAAGGAAGTTAAAATAAAAAAATTATAGTTAAGTAGTAGGTTTGATTTGTATTGAATCCATCATCAAAACAAGGATTATGAATCGGGATAATATTTATCCAAACTGTTTATGAACAGTAATTTATTGGACCAGATTTATCTGCCAAATACAGAACTAGATAATATCTTCTACCAATAGAAGGATTTTAGTGGGAATTTTTTTTGGGAACTTGTTTGCCAAAACAAAACATTTGACCAAGTAGGAGTAGATGATGCTAGGCTACTTCAAAATGCAATCAATTCTCTTCATATTTCATTGCACCTCTCCATCGAGATTCATTTATCCAGTTTGAAGATTAGGACTTGGACCTTGAGGAACAAAGATGGAAAAAAGAGAAGAGAAAATCCTTTGGAAGAACTGGAGAGCATTAACCTGGCAACTGTTAATTGGAAGGAACATTGGAATTAAAGATAATATGAAAGTAAGCCATCTACACATGAGTGAGTGATGAAGACTTTGCATTTGATTGGTCATTACCTACCATTTCGAAGTGCCATTCATTAAAATATTCTTCAATATGATTACTTGATTGCAATAATCTCATTGGAGTTTATTTCCTGTTTTTCCAGCTTGAATAATTTAACTCATTAAATCCCACTACCATTTAATCAGCTGAAATTCATATCAATCAAAGGTATTCAATACCTACCTTTCTATTCATTTAGGCTAATTGTTGCAGCTGGTTTCTGACAGTTAAAATTAATGGCTGCCAGTTAAATAATTTTGAAAACTTAGCATTACTCCACAAATAGATGAGTAAAGTCTTTATTTAAATGTTTTATGTTAAAGAAATCATTACATCAAATAGGAATAAATCTATTAATTAAAAAATAATAGAATAATCGAGCCACATCATGAAAAACCACTAAATACTTGGATGCTACAGGGTCCGTGCAACAAGTATAATAACTGTTACCAAAAATCGAAATTTATTGCATTTATCATCACAATTACTTAACAATCTTCAAAATACATTCCCCCCGCATCGATACACTTAGTTTTGGTGCGTCTACCACTCGTCAAAAGCTTAGGGGAAGTCTGCTCCTGGAGTACTGTTGACAGCCTTCGTCGTCGCCGATTTAACTGCCTTGATGGAGTAAAACTGATATCCTTTGAGGTCCTTTGAGCTATCCCTTGAGGTAATAATGTTGCTGAGAAAATCTTCATCTTCCTGGAAGCAGTCCAAAATTTCTTCTAAAATTTCCACCCGTGACAGTGTTCATTCCTCACTTAAAACCTTCAGCACCAGCTTCGTACACACTTTCCTCATCGCAAGATCATCTCTTACAATGGCACGGACAGTTCTGACTGAAAGGGCAATATCCTCACTGATAAGGGCGATGGTTCAATCCCTGTCAGAGTCCAAAACTTTTTTTCACTTTGGCCAGCTGAGCATCGGTTAGAGCAGTCATCGGGCATCCGATGCGATGCTCCCGGCCTTCCTTAAACATTTTGTGCCACTCAATAACTCTTGTGGCTTAAGGCATCATTCCCATAAACCTGTTTTATGAGTTCTAGAGTTTCTTATACAAATATCCTGAGTTTAACGCAAACCTTCACAGCATACCGTTGCTCGACAATGAGCTCCATGCTGGCGCAATGACACCACAAAAAATCACATGTTACAAAAATCCACCTTTCTCAATGCATGCCCAAAGGCAACTGAACTAAAGTGCACCTGAGTGGTGGGGGACCCATTTTCTAAGCCAACCAGTCGGACCCCCATCCACCGCTTTGTTGAGTCTACAGCGAACCAGCCATCATACTTATTGTATGGACCCTGTAGGCACCACTGTGATATAAACCACAAAAAATCACAGAGATCAACCCAAAGTTCTGTTTGGTTAGTGATAGTAGAGTTCACACAACACTACGCCCGATGGGGTTTTAAATTCACTTCAGGAGAAGGGAGTCAGTGCCTTCCCCTGTGCTGGTTATGGTTTCCCAGGAAGATCTAGTTCCCAAAAAACAGCTTGGGTGGAGCTTAGGGTGCCTTAGAGGCATTACTTCAATTCGAACCTGGGCCTTCCAGTCAGCAGTTCAGCACTACTCCTGTTATACAAGGTCTACCATCTACTATGTCAACTACCAAGGATATGTTCATTTGATTTCTTCCTTTACCAAACATATAGCAGGGTGAATTTTTGACACTTATCACACATGTTGGAAGCAATTAGTTTATAAGCTGACACTCAGTTTCTGTAAACAACACCTTTTATGATGATTAAGGAAAAAATTTATCAAATGTGCATATTTGAAAATACTATTTCATTCAAAATTCTTCATAGACTGTTATGCACTGATTGATTACATTGGCAATTTGTCAGTTAACCACATCTCCCTGGGAAACAAGAGCTGGCTCATGGAATGGAACTAGCCCGATCTTATTATCATATTGTGGGAATTTCAGAAATGGTAAAAATAATATTTATTAATTTAAGGAGATCTCTGTTATCAAACCAGCCTTCAAGTAGAATTGCATTTTTTTGATTTCAAATTGATGAGGCAGTTACTCACACAAAGTAGAAATTATGGAGTCTGACAGGAAAGAAACAGTTTGACCCCCTACAAGTTCACCCATCTTCATTTCAATTCATTATTGTCTATTATCATTTTCGATTACACATTTGTGAATCTCTTCTTGTTTGTAATTGGTACCAATTGGGTTGGACATGGCACTTAGATTAACAGATGAGACAGCCTCAGTTGCCATTTGTCAGATAGCAAATATGTACCATTTCAATGACATTTATATCCATCTGGAGGTATCAAATGAGGAAGCAACCCAAGGTTCACATGAAATAATCTGTGGTACTCTTTATCACTGACCAAGGGGGGTCTCACCATACATGCCCGAATCTTCGATAAACTCACCTTTTGGTCGGCCCCTAAACCTTTACTCAAAAATTTCAACTGCTTGCATATTTCTTGTGTTGGGCTTAGAGAAGAATAGAAATGCAATAGAAGGGAGAAATGGAAGGAATGGAGAAATATAACCGGTGATAGAGAAGGTGCTCTGCCAACTGCATCCCATGTGGTCCCTTCAAAGTCCCGTGACAAGTCTTCTACCTTTCCTTCTGCCTCCTCCATTCTGCCTTTTACCAAAATTACTTGGGTCATACCCCTCAGTATCTAAGCTATTCCAATAAAACAACACTTCATTGCTAAAACATATAAGAACACTTTTCCAGGATACATCCAAGGTGAGTATTGTTGGCAGTAACAGAGAACTCTCTTCCCTCTTAAAAGTGACAAAATTTACAATTGGGATGGTCCTAATGGGTTTTATCCAATATTTTCAATTATGATATTATTCAAATCATGATGCTGATTGAAATCCAAATTGATTAAAAATCATTATCATTGTTAGTGTTTCAGCTGGAACTCCCATATAAAACCCTTCAGAGCCCTATTTGGGGTCACAATCCATGGGTCCATGAGAACCTGAGTATTAAGGTCCATTGAGCAACTGATTCAAATGATTTGTTCCTCAATGATCCCTTTGGACAAGTAAGATTGAATAAGTTTCTCAACTCAGATAAAGTATAATAATTTTCACTCCTGGCAAGTCTGCTTAAATGTCAGTTTGAGTGGAGTGGGTTATTAACAGCGAAATTTTAAAAGGAGTAAGCTATAATTGCTTTCAATGAAGACATGCAACCTACAGGAAACATCACTTAAAAGACGAAACATCTTGTTCATTATAGACTCATTCTGTGAGATTCTGCAGCAGGTGAATCTGACTTTCTTGGACAATATGACAGAGCAAAACAAGGCAATGAAAAATAGACTAGTACAGAGAAAAAGCAAAGATTTGAACAAAGGATGTGGAGAGAGGGGACTGGGGCTGATACAGAGGTAAGAAAATAGGTAACAGAAGGGTTCAAGGTTTTAATTGCAGGAACAGAGGGTTAGGCAATGGAGAAAAATAAACACAGCTTTTATAATTAAAATCATCCCAGAAGGCATTTGCAAGGTGAAAGTTTATGCGGCAAGTCTTACATTGTCCATCCATACAGAACTCAACTTTTACTTGCAATAACACCATATAGACATTGAAAAAACGAGCATTTCTCTTTGCTGGTGATTGCATAATATGTGGAGAGTGGCCTTTTATTAAGATGTAATTCGGAGAGGCAAAATCAATGGCCGTTGAGACCTGATTCTAACTTGAACTCATCATGGAAGTCACAGAAATCATACAAATAAGCTAAGAATTTCAATAGAGGATGCTCATGGAAGTGAAATTTCAAATGGCCCAAACTAAGGAAAACCAGAGACACCATTGAGTATTAAGCATCATCACTATGGGTCGGTCCATGAAAGATATTGAATTTAATATTCTAAAAATAACTCACCCCCACCAGCTCCTTTATTCCTTAGAACAAGTGCCCCAACCTTCCTTGAACTCATTGGACAGAAAGCATCCTCACCGCAATCCTCAATCAACATAAGGTGTATTGTGCTTTTTAAAATAAATTAAAAGAAAGTCAGTACCACACCCGTGTTCTAACTTAAATTTATGCCAAGGCTCAAAGAAATCATTTCATAGAGCACATTAGCTGACTCTTTACCAACCAGTTAAAGGGAAATATGAGATTGATTTGGAAAAGTTTTTCTTTGATTGAAAGATTCATTTGAAAAAGGAAAAAAAAGAACACTAAATCAAAATTAGAAAAATAAAATGAAATGCTTTCAATTTATTGAAGAATAAATAAGTCATCTTTGGCTTGAAACATGCCACTAACTACTTATATACGAGGGTCATCCGGAAAGTAGTACCCGTTCGTGCCGCATGAAGTGCTGACGACGCGAGTAGCCGCTGCACGAGGTCAGATAGCTTCAGTGGCTTGTCTGCCTTCTCTGAGCCAAGTTGCGTGACGCTAGCATTGCCTGTGTTGTTTCTGTGATTGTTTACAATGTTTAAAAAAATTGAGAACGCCGCCAGTTGTGAAGTGAGGGCAGTGATTAAATTCCTCAATGCAAGAAACGTTCGCCCATGTGATATTCATCGCCAATTAAAGGAGGTGTATGGAGACATTGTAATGGACGAGTCGTCTGTTCGGCGGTGGTGTCGCAACTTCAACATGGGGTTGGGGGAACACACACGACGATGAGCGTTCGGGGAGACCGTCTGTCATTACAGACCAACTGGTGAGCTCAGTTGACGAATTCGTGAGGAACGATCGGCGCGTCACAATTGATGACATCTGTGAGCATTTTCCCAATGTTTCTCGAACAATTGTTCATGAAATTGTTAAACACCATCTGCATTATGCAAAAATTTGTGCAAGATGGGTCCCTCGCGTATCTCAATGAGCTGGCGGCGAAGGACTATGCAGCAGGAATACAGAAACTTGTCACACGTTATGACAAATGCCTTAATTTGCTTGGAGATTATGTTGAGAAGTAGTTTAAAGTATCCTCTTTCAAATAAAATTTTTTATGTTTGTTAATATTTACTTTTGTGTCTAATTCACGAACGGGTACTACTTTCCGGATGACCCTCGTATAATGCTCAACACTTGTGGGAGCACTGCAAATATCTCCAAGATTTCACACAAGGGATAAAATATATTTAAATAGGTTTAAAATAGCTTACGTCACTACTTGCAGTGTGAATCTTGCTCTCTTCCCTGTCCCCTCTTCTGCTTCAGCAGTGGTTGAGCACACATCAAAGTGTGGCTTCTTTCAGTGGAGAGCACACAAATGGTGACACCAAAGTTAGGCCGATGATGAATAGGAGATGTTGCAGACATCCAAAAACAGTTTCTTCCAAAGTGGAGTCCATTTTAGGCATGGGATAAGAGTTGAGGTCCAATCTTATTTCTAGATAGGAAGTAGAAATTTAGAAAAGTACAGGAATGGGAGGGGTGTGTTGTTGCATGGTGAGTTTGTGATTTAAAAAAGTATCAATCGAACACATGAGCTGTTTGGAGGTCAAGGCAACAAAGACAAAATTCTGCGATAAGTTACAGAACTGGGGAAAATTTGGTTAGAAAATCGCCCTATTTGTGTATCTGTGTGGTTGAACATATTTTTCTGTACATGGTATCCGAACTGGATGGCAGATGGTTAAATGAATTTGGTCAAGGCATAAATATGACTAAATTAAGTAAGAAAAGTAAGATTTTTGAATAGAAATTGATAATATGGTTTTGAATTTTTTTCTCTAAATTGTTCAATACGTAAGTGAAAGTGATTTCCCATTAAATATTTATTTTTAGAAACAACTAAAGGCTGATTACATTGTTTGTCAGAAACACTATTTTCAATTACTATAAACTGCAACATTATGAAAATTCATTAAATTTTGATTTACTCACAGTCTATGATTTCTTCAAAAAAATTATTTCCACAAAATCTTTCCCAAGTTGATTACCAAACACTTTAACAAGTACAACGAAGTACTGCACTTCTCCCAGGTATATTTTGTGTATGAATCTATATTTGTATTCCTGTAGTAGTAGGCACATTTCTTCACATGAGCTCACATGCACCTGAAGATGGTATATTAGTGTGAAAATACTTTCTACATAGTAATTAAAGGATGGTAGAATGGTACAAACCATGGCTCAAGCTAACAATCATCAGTACATACATTTGGGCCGACAGAGTTCTGGGGAAAAAGAAGGTGCATAACTAGCACAGATAGGCACACTGGATGTGATACATCTCAGGCCTGACAGAAATGACTGTAATATTTCATTTTAAGCCTCATTGATCATTTGAAGAAAAGCAAACTTAAGAATCACAGAGTAGGTTCATCTCCATGATCAATATTTCAGGTAGAAGTTCATGAATCTTCTTAAAGACTCTTTGTGCTTTAATAATACCCTAGGATATCAATTTGGGAATGCAGATGGGGACAGGACACCATTGTCAGCATTAGTCTACTATATGGGAAAGATGCCAAGGGGTCACACAATTTAATGCTCCATATGATGGACGGACTATTATAGCACATGGCACTCAAGTAAGGATCAGTATATCTTAGAAAAGTAATGCCATCACTGTGATTCGATCCCAGGCCTATAGCATGGGAAGCCAATACACTAGCTGCCGCACTAACCTGATCTCCTTCATTGAAGCTATGTTATCTAGCTAGTAACTAAGACTGCAATAACATTCTAAAAAATTTGATATAATGTAACGATTGTTATAAGTTTTTTACTAGGTCATAATTACGTGGCATCAATTTCAAATGACATAACTCGACTATGAGTCTGGCAGGATCTTCAGATAGAACGATAGTTCGACTATGAGTAATTATCTTCACTTAGAACAATATTTAACTTATGTTCATGAAAAGAGATGAGAATGAGCAACTTATCTGCCTGAATCTTTCCTTGCCAAGTAACTGCTCCAAATATTTGATATAAGAATTACATTAACATTCCTAATGACTGATTCGTCGTGGTAGTCTGGAGAACCGAAATTTTACATACTGTCAAGTGGTCCCTGGAATGCGATCCTGGTTGATATATTTGGAAAAATCTGATATTAAAATAGGAATATTATATAGTATTCCAGGACAATAAGTTTGATATCCCTAGAAGTGAAAGTTGTTCCCAGGATTATAAACAAAAGAATAGAGAGTAGGGCAAGTGATTACTTAGGGGATGACCAGTTGGGGTTTAGGAAGGGGAGAGGTACGCGTGATGCCATAGCAGTAATGAGATTATTAATCGAGAGGAATATAGAACACAAACAGGAGGTATCTGCCTGTTTCGTAGATTTCGAAAAAGTGTTTGATAGAGTGCATTGGGAAAAACTAATGAGTATATTGAAGAAAATAGGAATAGTTTGGAGGGAAAGGAGGCTAATCCGCAATCTGTACATGTCTCAGACTGCTAAGGTGTGAGTGGGGAACGGGGAGTCCGGATAAGCAGTGTTACGAAGCAGTGTTACAGGTGTAAGGCAGGGTTGCTGTTCAACCTGTATGTAGAGGAAATGATTAAAGAGGCATGGGAAGAACTGGAAGTAGGAATGAAAGTGGGCGGGGAATTCGTAAAATCAGTTAGGTTTGCTGATGACCAAGCTTTAGTTTGTCAGTCAGCCAAGGGGCTGCAAGCATTGCTGAGTGAATTGGAAATTCAGTGCGACAGGTATGGGATGAGAATCAATATTAATAAAACAAAGGTTATGCGATTTTCTAGAAAGAAAAAGGCAAAGCTTAACATTAAAATAGGAGGGCAACAACTAGAGCAGGTAGAACAGTTTACATATCTCGGTAGTGTTTTGGACCAACACGGTCAAAGTAGTAAGGACGTAAGGAGGAGAATTGCAGCAGGCAAAGAGGCTTTCACAAGGAGGAGGGAGTTGATGGCGGGGACGTTGAGTAAGGATGTTAAGAAAAGACTTTAAGAAGAGCGTAGCTATGTACGGCACGGAAACGTGGTCATTGAAGCAGGAGGATAGACGTAGACTGGAGGCTTTTGAAATGTGGGTGTGGAGAAGAATGGAGAAGGTGAAATGGACAGAGAAGAAAACAAATGAGGAAGTACTTGGTATGGTGGGCGAAGAGAGGGGTTTGTTGGGAGAAATCCTATGGAGCCAGGAAATGTGGATGAAGGGGGTATTGTCCGGCAGTGGGATGTTGAAGACCGTAGTTGAGGGGAGAATGTTAGGCAAACGAGGAAAGGGAAGGAACAGGATAGGGATGATGGACGGGATGAAGGGAGGAAGAAAGTACTCGGAGATGAAGAGGGACCTGGTATAGAGTAGGATGCTGGATTTTGTTAGGAGTCGCAAAATGTTTTATTTAGTAGCCATGTCCATCCAAAAACCAAGCTTAACCGGTAGATTACCTAATAATAATATAGTATTCAAAAAGTGAGAAAAATTATTTTATAGGACAGAGACATACTTTGAATTATCCCATTCACTTGAGTTTCATGCTGGCGAAGAAAGTTCATCGCGTGCTGTACAATCATCGTCATCTTTCAAAAAATCCCTTCGGATCCATTACTAAGATATTAATCGACGTCGAGAGTTGGTGAAACTCATTCAAGCCCACCTGGAATACGCTGAGCAGCGTGGGAAAGCAATTCCATTGACCCACCGGGGCGGCTCAATCTTCTCTCACACCGACATTTACTCCTCGTCCTCCATCCGCAGCCACGAACAGAATGCTTGCTTCAAGAGAGCTCCACTCACTTGAGAAGGAAGGCCGCCAGGAACAGAAGAAAGCAATGTAGGCTAAAAGGCGATATGGAGGAATGCAGGGAATGAAGACCTGGAAGATGCGAGCACGGGCAGTGACGGAGAGCGAGCAAGTGTAATGGGAGACTATGACGACCGTCTGGGTCAGGGAGGGGATGTTAGCGAGGAGGATTAGGACGAGAGAGGGGGTGGCAAGACTGAAAGAGGGGAAAAACTCGTCCACTCTAGATGAACTGACCGATTAGTGAGTCGGAATGGTAAAATGAGTGAAAGAGGAGGGGGGAGATAAGTTTGTTGTGGTTGAGATCCTTTCATGTTGACCTATCCGATGGTTTCGCACTTGGAGGGGAAATAAGTGGAGGGGTGGGAGTGATTTCAATGAGCGCGGGTGCATTCGACCATGGCAAACGCAGCAACTGAGTGTGGTTCAAGCCACGTCCCAAGTTAGTAGGCTGCCCTTCCCAACGGAGTGAGTTGAGGCTGCTGTACTTAAATTTGACACAAGTCTTTTGGGGGACGGTGGTGTGGGCCATTTCATTTCAAGTCTCCTTATTGAGGACAAGGGTGGGGTAGCCCGTGCTGAGAGTAATTCCTACGAAGCGAGCCTTTACAGACACGGTTGAGAATGTAGGAAGGATTTCTATCTCCTTTTCGAAGGTAGTCAACGCGAAGAAGGCAAAGGTTTCCATTATTTTGGTTGTTCACACAAAGGAAGTTTCGAATTCGAATGAAGCTCTTTTCCACTGTCAGAAGGAAGTACAAGCGATCCCGGCACATGAGGGCGAAGACTTGAGGCAACTCTCGGTACGGGCCTAAAATCTCACAATAGATTTATTACTGCTTTTTTTTCCATAATTTTAATGAAGAAAATCCTTATGAGCGTTTATCACCAAAGAACGACGTTGGCCCAATGTTCACTTACGAAAATATCGCTCTTAATTGCCCAAAAAATTGTAAACCTTTTAAAAGAGTTTAGAAACCTTTGTTAAATTTAATGTTAAAAAATTCATTCGAAGTGGCAGAAGTAGTATTTAGGGGAGGCGACCGACAGCTGAGGTCATTTGCGCCATATGGGATGGACAAGAAAGGATGAAGGGTGGAGAGAAACCCGGCGTCGGCATTAGCCCACTGTTTACGAAAGGCGCCAAGGGGTCCGCAGTTTAACGTCCCATCCGACGGACGGCGTATTTACTCAAAGTGCCCTCCACAAAGCACCTCAAGTAGGGATCGAGATACCTCTGAAAAATATTCAACACCGCCGGGATTTGAACCCGGGCCCTCGTTTGGGCTATTGTTTCCAAAATTTAAATGAAGGACATCGTGAGCCCGGGCCCTCAGGGTGGGAAGCCAGTACGTTAGCCCCCGCACCATCTTGATCCCCAAGTCTTCCAGGTGGCCTACTTGTGTTACTAGCTCTGTCATTCCACGGTTGGAGAGATCATGTCCATTAAAGCGGAGAAATTAAGTGCAGAAGAAATAGGTATAAGATGTAATTTTTCCCGCCTACGATAAGGGGTCAGAATAAAATGTTTGCCGGACCTTGTAGGAGGGAAAGGTGTTTTGGGTCAAGGGTAGTCTGGTATGTAATCACACACCCTAGTGAAGGCTCGCAGGGTACTAAATAAAACTAAAAGTAAACTTAATGTCAGAAAAAAATAATTGAAATCAGTGGTAGATGATAGTAGTGAAAAGCGCTTCCTTCAAACTTAAATGTGCTTTTTTATTTTTATTTGGGGAAAGGTACAAATTCGTCACAATGATGATTGTGCCGGGAAAAAAGAAGCAGAATACATGTATAACCTTAAATAATTTCAAAATGGCTCAATGTCGGGTGCAATCAAACAAGGAAACAAGCTGGCCTACTCGGGCGTAAGAGTGAAAACTGGCCTTTCCTCCCCACCACTCACCCTTTCCCTCTCTGTCCCATTTCAGCATTGCCCTCCCAGAGTAAAACATCACCTTTCCCGCTATCCCAAATGGACTGGACGACCTTAAGGCGCAAGAAGCAAGCGAGTGTTGGTCGGGTTATCGCGAGCAGACAACTCTTGGCTTTGTTCGTCGGTGACCTCTCGCTGCAGTTTTACTTTTTGTTGAGAAGTTTCCTGAACCTCACTTTTCGCTTTCTCGCACGATTTTCACGCGTTTTAAACAGCGGGAATATTTTGTCCAGAGTACAGGAAGTAAGTAGCCCCTCTCTTATAGAATGGGGTGAATTGTCACATCCCCTCCGCTGTAAATTACTTTATAACTATCACTCCAGTAATCCCCGCTATCCTTCCTTCTCACCTTGCATATTCCTGAAACATCTACACATAATTCCTTTTTCCATTCTTCCCTGTATATTCTCTAATTTTCCAGTCGTAAAAGTTGTCCTAACGTTTCAAGTTCCTATTCTAGCTGATTCGGTCTTCTTCTGCGTTATATGTACTGCCGCTGTCGGCTTTCTTTTGCAAGGTTTTCGTGAGATGACGACCGCGGCCTCCCTTGCTGCCGGGCACGACATACGGACGATTGGGCCGAGCCCCGTAGTTGCCAGGACACATCCATGCCAGCGGCCTCACTGAGGAACAGACGCTGCGCGAACTACCTTTCATCTGGCTCCTAACCTTCGACCCTTCTGGTATGGGTGACCCAACCAGGGTGAACCAACCAGGTAATTTTCATAACTCCCGCCAGCACAGCGCTAGTGGTCATCGGAACGCACAAGCTCTTCCACCGCGTCATGGTGGAGGGGTCCATGGGAGAGTTCATAGGTGTACACATACATAATTTATAAAATATTAATTCGATGAAATTCGATGAAATAAAGGCTCATGATATACTGCATTTGAAACACTGAAATGGAATGTGTAGACTCGACTAAATAGTACATAGGCGTTACCCTCACTCCCGACCCCTCCTGGGTGAAACATACGGAGCATATGAGGACAAGCTAACAAGAAATCAGGATTTATCCAAATAGTACTAGGTAAATGTGATGAAAAAGTCAACGAGATATGTTATCTGCCGCTGGTTTGGTCTCATTTAGAATACGCTACAAGTTTATGGGATCCTAACGAATTTGGATTAATTGACGAATCGGATCGCGCGCAGTGTAGAAGAGCTAGATTTTTAAAATGTTGTTATGATAAACTTAGTAGCGTATCCAAAATATTGGAACAGCTAGGCTGGGAATCACTCACGAAGCGAAGGTTAAACGACAGATTGAAGCTCTTGCTTCAATTGGGAGTCTCTACTAGGGCCGTTGAAAATTATTACCCCCAGCGCTCTATGGTAGGGGAGATCATGCTAAAAAATTAGAGAGGTTTAAGTGTCGAATAGAATGATTTAAAATGTCTGCAATGGCGTCTGACCCCAGTGGGGCGGCCAGTAAGTGATGGTGTCACGTTAAAAACACTATTGAGGAAGGCAACGGGAAACCACCTCAATTATCATTCCCAAGAACAATGTGATGGACAATATAGATATTTTGAGTCCTGGCAACCACGGGGCTCGGCCCAATCGGCCGTGTGTCGTGCCCGGCAGCGGGAGAGGCAAGGCTTCCGCGGTCGTCATCCCACGAAACCCTTGCAAGGGAAAACCAGCAGCAGCAGGACAGAGGACGCAGGAGAAGAAGACCAATTCAGTTAGATTAGGAACGTGAAATGTTAGGACAATGATGCGGACAGGGAAATTGGAGAATATTAAGCGAGAGATGGGAAGGGGAAAAATAGATATTTTAGGTCTACGCGAGGTGAGCTGGAAAGATAGTGGGGATTACTGAAGTGATAAGTATAGAATAATATACAGCGGCGGGGACGAGAGCCAACGAGGGGTTGCCATAGTATTAAATGAAGAAGTAGGAAGAAGCGTAGTCAACATAGAGCAGGTAACGGATAGAATACTACTAGTAGAGATAAAAGCAGAACCGACGAACTTCGTTATTATTCGGGTAGACCGCGGGGAGAACGCAGTTGAGTCCTGCAGGAGATAGGGGCTAGTCATCACCAACACTTGATTTAGACACCACAAAACATGCAGGTATACATGGAAAATGCCAGGTGACTCAGAAAGGTATCGGCTAGATTATATCCTGGTTAGACACAGGTTTAGGAACAGTGTGATAAATTCGCACAGCTTCCCAGGAGCGGATGCGGACTCTGACCGCAATTTATTTGTTCAAAAAGATAAGGCAGGGGCGGCGAGTTAGAAAATGGAATGTAGTAGCATTAAATGGTTTGAAAAGGAAGGAATACAAACAGGTGGTAGAGGAAATCATGGAGGATGGTAAAGAGCTAAGTATTATCGAAGAAAAATTGGAAAGAATCAAGAAAGGGTTGTCTAAAGCCGCAAAAGACACTATTGGAACCGTTAACGCTAAAAGGACTAGGAAACCATGGATCATGGATGAGATGATTACAAAGATGGATGAGCGGCGAAAATGGAAGAATATAAATACAGTATTAGGCAAAATGAAGTACAAAGAATTGAACAATAAATTGAGGCGGGCAACAAATAAAGCAAAAGAAGCATGGTGGAAGACACAGTGCGAGGATATGGAAAGTCTGCAGAGGAAGGGTGAAATCGGTGCGCTGTGCAGCAAAGTTAAATCGTTATCGGGAAGTAAGAAAGGAAGAGCTATGCTATGGAAGGAATATATAGAAGAACTGTATAGTAAAGAACTCAGACCAACAAAGTTAGACATTGAAAAAGAAAATGACGTAGAGGAAGACAGCTTAGGTCCAGGCATACTAGACAATGAAATAGAAAGGGCATTAAGGGAGATGAAACTAAATAAGGCCGTGGGGGTGGATAACATTCCCGCGGAACTTTTAAAATGCTTAGGAAAATGTGGGAGGAAGAGGCTATATGGGGTGATCTGCAGTATTTATGAGGAGGGAGTCTGGCCGGAAGACTTAGTGAGATCAGTTTTAGTTCCTATTCCGAAAAAGCTAAATGCCACGTCATGTGAGGACTACAGGGCAATTAGTTTGATATCCCACGCAGCTAAAGTTGTTCTCAGGATCATAAGCAAAAGGATAGAGAGTAGGGCAAATGATTACTTAGGGGATGATCAGTTTGGGTTTAGGAAGGGGAGAGGTATGCGTGATGCCATTGCAGTAATGAGATTATTAATCGAGAGGAATATAGAACACAACCAGGAGGTATTTGCCTGTTTCGTAGATTTCGAAAAAGCGTTTGATAGAGTGCATTGGGAAAACCTAATGAGTATATTGCAGAAAATAGGAATAGATTGGAGGGAAAGGAGGCTAATCCACAACAAGAAGAGCGTAGCTATGTACGGCGCGGAAACGTGGTCATTGAAGCAGGAGGATAGACGTAGACTGGAGGCTTTTGAAATGTGGGTGTGGAGAAGAATGGAGAAGGTGAAATGGACAGAGAAGAAAACAAATGAGGAAGTACTTGGTATGGTGGGCGAAGAGAGGGGTTTGTTGGGAGAAATCCTATGGAGCCAGGAAATGTGGATGAAGGGGGTTTTGACCGGCAGCGGGATGTTGAAGACTGTAATTGAGGGGAGAATGTTAGGCAAACGAGGAAAGGGAAGGAACAGAATAGGGATGTTGGACGGGATGAAGGGAGGTAGAAAGTACTCAGAGCTGAAGAGGGACCTGAAGTAAAGTAGAATGTTGTGTTTTGCTAGGGGTCACAAATTATTTAATTAGTAATTATGTCCATCCAAAAACCTACCTTAACCGGTAGATTACCTAATAATAATAATAATATATATATGAATGAAAGAGAATTTTCTAGTTTTATTTGCTATGTTACTATTGGCACTCAGCTGTCCTAGGCACACTCTAAGGTCTATGAAAGTGCCGCCTACATGGTGATTGTTTCAAACCTGAATTGAGTTAAACTTTTGTAATTTAGAATTTTCTCAAGAAAATTATCCATTGAGAAGACAAACATATACAGCGATGTTTACGGAATCGGGAAGGATTTAAAGAGTGCCTTATAAAGAAATAAGCCGGTGGATCCTGGAAAGTCGGCAGGGTGTCAGAGTGACTTGTGTAAAAAAATGGATTTGAAAAAGCGAATGTAATATTTCAACGCCAGTGCTAGAAGATGAGGAAGAGTTAACTTCGGAGAGCGAACGCGGTTATGTGCTTGAAGAGATAATAAATGTACTTTATTCATTTGTTGTGATTCAGGTGACGAATTTCTTGGATTCGAGTGACCTACCTATCCTATCATATATTTATACTTTCGTGAATATAATGCGACGTACTCTACGCATACGTGGAGTACTATTATACGAGATTGGAATAAAGAAGTGCAACGCATTAGAATACACGAAGAATAGAAATTGTTACTTTTTTTCTCATGGATTTGTGAGAGGAAATATCTGTAACAGTAGCAGACCTGTATAAAATGGAATGCAATTAGAAAGATATACTTCCAGGCTAATTTATTTTTGCGACACTCTTCTTTAAATTATTGTGCGCATAGGTATGTAAATGTTTGGATTTTTTCAATTTTCATTACATAACGCGCGTCGTCATTTTTCTCGGTCATCTGAACTTTTTTGTATGGATGACGTTATCGATGGTAAAATACGGCACTTGAATCATTTAGAAACTCATGCATGGTGAGTATAGGCTCGTTTTCAAATACTGTAATTGGAAATGAGACATTATCTCAGTGACGTTAATAGAAATGAATTAAAAGAGATAAAAAACATCTGAAAATTATGACAATTATAAGCTATAAATAACTGATCTTATCAAATTCCAAAGAAACTGCGGGAGATGCCGCAACAGTAACTTTTAACGGAGTCATCCGCTAATATGCATAAACACCATAAGTGTTTAAAAGTTGGCTTTAACCTCGTAGACTTTGGCGCGTCGCGCACGAATACGAATGCCTGTGACATTGTATGTACGGTATTTCGTCACAACATCTCGTTCCTTTAAAAGCCCCAAAATTTCAGAGTTTAAGAGGACGCCTCAATAGCATAAGTGGCTAAAGCACTCGACCGGATATCGAGGCTCTGGGATCGAATCCCAGTCATGGCGATTGATATTTACACTCTGAAGTTGTTGCAACTGATCTTATGTCTAGGATCTCAGTGGGAATCCTTAATTCCGCTCTCATGACGGTAAAAATGTCCTCAAACTGGGATATTTGAATGCCTGAAAGCCGTACCACAGATTTTGTGTTTGAAAAGTGATACCCTCCATTACAACTTTTCTTCAAACTTTTCCGCCTGAGGGCCGCATGAGCTATCAACGTCAGTTTGGGGGCTGACTACACAATCGAGGTCCAAATAAAAAAGAATCAAAACAGACGTTTGTTAGTATTTATTTAATTTTATTTACTATTTATTTTATTCAGTTATTATTTAATAACTCATTTATACACTACACAAGAAAACCTGTATAAGTGGGAATGATGAAATTGTATCCTGGATGCCAAATTAACAGATATTTCTGGCTTTAGATTTGATGTCTCTAACACTAAAACTTACCTGAGATTATCATCGGACAAGGTTGTTCTCAAATCGTTCTTTGCATATGTGAAGAACAATTTGAAAATGTTTTTTACTCAAGTATGTTATTCCAATGACTGAGAGTTACCTTGATGCAAACGTTTTGACATTAGGATAGTCTTTCTTGGGCAAAAACTGGTAAAAACCCATCAATCCTTCGAACTTATCCCTAAGGCGATCATTTGCTTGCAACTCAATTACTTCCAGCTGAAGTTCATCTGGGGCCACAGATGCTTCAAATAGGTTTTGTAACAGTCTCATTTCTTCTGCCTTTGAAGCCAAGTTAGAAAACCGCTCCTGAAACTGCAGCTGGAGCCCTTTAATGATCTTGCATGCAAATGATGTGGGGAACTCGACTGTTGCTTTGGCCATGAAGACCTTGCCCTGCTGCAAGTCCCTCAAGTAGTTGGCCTGTACTTGTTCTAAAAACATGACAAGTTTAGATCTTAAAGGATTTTGGTGGGTGTCTAGATCAAAAACTTCATTTTTCCTTCCTTGCAGTTTTAGGTTCTGAAATAAAAATGGCTGATTATATCAGCAGCACAGGCCAATTTCCATACCCACTCTTCATCAGACAGTAATGGCTGTGGCTTGCCTTTACTTTACAGGAAATAACCGATTTCCTTTCTTAATTCAAATACTCTACTCAGAACTTTC
This sequence comes from Hetaerina americana, assembly GCF_022747635.1. Lineage (NCBI taxonomy): Eukaryota > Metazoa > Arthropoda > Insecta > Odonata > Calopterygidae > Hetaerina > Hetaerina americana. The sequence continues at coordinate 16,932,252 of NW_027286069.1, read as the reverse complement.
CAACGACTTAGCCATCTAACTACTTCGTAATTTGGTAAATCATGTGATTCTTTGTCTGTATCTGTCTCTGAACTGTCTATGGTAGAGCCCATGTGATCTTATTGAATTCCCCATCTTCACAGCAGGATTCAGTTGGAAGTATCTCTTTCTTACTTGGGGATAGTTTTCGGGTATGTCTCCCCGCCTTTTTAGTCGCCTCTTACGACAGGAAGGGATATTGTGGGAGAATTCTCAATCCCCCTACCCGTATGAGGGTAGGGGAATTGAGAGCAATCAAAGCGATGATAGCGTCACCACAAAAGAGGAATTGAATGCTACTCAAGTATATTCCAGTGCAGTGCATAGTCCGTCCGATGGGACGCAGTTGACTCATCGCACTTCCGAGGCGGGATTGGCAATGCTGCTTTGCCTCAACCCTCCCTCCCCCTCTCCTCTGACCCTCCATCCACCCCACCCTCCCCGTAATGTACAAGGTGTCATGCCCTTATACAATAAACTCAAAGAAAACTAAGGAAATATTCAGGTTCATACCACACCCTGAGGAATAGTAGTTGCCACGCACATTTCTTTAACGGAGTTCCTGATGAAATTTTCCCCACGGCAATTTATCGCCAATTTAATTGGAACTTGCAAATTATTTTTCCGGTCTCAAGGCATTAGCATCATCATTGGGCTCATTTACTTACATTTGCGTTCCGGCATGTATTTGTATAGTCATGGACTAGCAATGACACCCCCAAGTCTGGATTCACTGAATGGCACACGTTGGCTCGTTTGATGACGCGCGCGCATTTCTGGAGTGGCGCGCAATTGCATTGTAGGGTGGTGGTCTTGGAGGCAGTTGTTCACACGGCACTCAAGCTTTCGGCGAGGAAGGGAGCGGTTAACTGCAGGACTCCAGTTCGCTCCAGTGCAAAGTCCTGCGAAGATACGCGAAAGGCGCACTTTCGGAATTGAAATGGGCTAACAATTTTCTCCGCCTCCTTTTCCACCGTCCCAATTTCACTCTCCCTTGTGCGAAGTCTCCCACTCAACAAATCCCCCTAGCCTCCCCTTCTTTCCCCCCAAAGTCCCCCCTTACTTACCGTCGGGCCAGTCAGTTCGCTTTGAGAGCCGGGATGAGCCAGGCGAAGCGGATGGACTCATTGCTATCCCGGAGTTCGTGAAACCCGCGAGGGCATATCGTCGAGCTACTCTGGCCCTGATTAAGCAGTCGAAATCACGGGCAGCTCTAAATCATTGGTGAGTGGGTATTTAATACAAGCCCACGTGCGGAGGCGGTGGTGGCTTCTTAAAAGAGGTGCTCAGTGTATCAAGTTTCTTATTGTCGTGTTTCGATTATCTAGATCTTGGGGCCACTTTCAAAAATTGACGGTTGCATGTTGATACGTATGTAGTCAGCCTACAAAAATTTTGAAATGTCCTTTCCCCTGCTAGCGACCGTATATACTTACATTTAGCAAAGGGTTGAAGTGCGCGATAAATCCGATCTATAGCTTGGCTCAATTGTCGTTGGTTATTATCCTGGGAATGAATAATGATGGCCCCGTAATTGTCATCACTGGGGATCGGGATTTTCCGGTGGGTAACGTACTGGCTTCCCACCCAGGGGGTCCTAGTTGGATGCTCGAGTCAGCAAGCATTTTTCAGTGGCGTCTCGATTCCTACGAAGAAGGTGCTTTGTGGAGAGCACTTTGAGTGAGTGTTCCATCCGTCGTTTTGGACGTTCAACTGGGGACCCCTTCGCGCCTTACGTTAAAAGTTGACTACTGCCGACGTCAGGTTTCTCTTCACCCTTCTTCTTTTCTCATCCATCCCTAATGGCGCTAATGACCTTTGCTTTCGGCCACCTCCAATTGAATTACAATTATTGTCGATCCTCGGCAATACTGAGGTTGCAATCACGGCCGCGGTAGCTTCCAATTCTTGTGTACACACATCTTGAAATGTCGATTTGCGACGTCTAATTCTCCCTCATTGTAGAATTTTGTAGTTCATTCCTTGGTACGCGACGGGGTACCCTTATTAGTAACGCGCTCGCCATCCAAGCACAGAGGCTGCGCGCTCAAATCTAGCGTCGGATTTGCGAGCGTCTAGAATGCGTTTCCCAAGAGTCCTGAGGCAAACAAAACAACAGTCCCGGCGTGTTGGAGCTCTGCGAAATTAGTCGCAGTTTCCTTAATTTTGTCAGTTTAAAAAAGTATTATTATAAGATAATCTACCGGTTAAGGTAGGTTTTTGATGGACACAACTACCAAATAAATATTTTGCGACTACTAACAAAACACAATCCAGCATCCTACTCTATGCCAGGTCCCTCTTCATCTCAGAGTACTTTCTTCCTCCCTTCATCCCGTCCAACATCCCTACCCTGTTCCTGCCGTTTCCTCGTTTGCCTAACATTCTCTCCTCGATCACAGCTTTCAACATTCCACTGCTGACCAATATGCTCTTTATCCATTTTTACTACCTCCTTAGGATTGCTCCCCACAAACCCCTCTTCGCCCACCACACAGTACTTCCTCATTTGTCTTCCTTTCGGTCCATTGCACCTTCTCCACACACACATTTCAAAATCTGCCAATCTGAATTTATCATCCTTCTTCAGTGACCACGTTTCCATGCTGTACTTAACTATGCTCCATATCAAAGTTTTAACGAGTCTATTCTTAACATCCTTACTGTCCCTATCATCAACTCCCTCCTTGTGAAAGCCTCTTTGCCTAGCGCAATTCTTCTCCTTGCATCCCAACTACTTTGACCGTGTTGGTCGAAACCACTTTTGAGATACGTAATCCACTAGCTCTAGTTTTATCCTTCCTACTTTAATGTTTGTCTTAGCCTTTTCCTTTCTGGAAAATCACATAACTTTGTTGCATATGTATTCAATATATTTTTTAATGAATAAAGTTAAACCCAATTAAAATAATTTCAGTAAAATTGGAATTATCTTTAATTCCTCAGCTTAATTAAAAAAAATTATTTTTACCCACAGTAACTGTTATTTCAAGAACTTCATCATTTTCTCTAAGAGATGAATAAATCATTATTAGAGCTAATGTAAATTTAAATTATTCCAAATAATGTGCAGGTGTCATGTTATGGTTGCTCTTATCGTTCTTTCATCTTTTCTTTGTATTGGAAAATTATTTCAATAAGAATCAACTTTTGCGAGATGGCTTAATTATTGCCAATTTTTGACTTATTCATTCTTATAAAATGTTGTGACAAAATGTCAATAGAAAAATAAATTAAATCACTAAAAATTACTCAACTATGTAAATTTTTAACTTTCATTTTAGGGGAAACTATCAGCCTCAGCATATTCCTGTACCATTTTTGCAAAAAGACAGAGGTCCTTGCATTTAATGGTGCAATATTGCTAGAGGATATAGATTTCAATCTCGTCAAGATAAATTATTTTATACATTCAACAGCAAGGTGTTTTAGGTCTACAGGTTTCATAAACTGATGAATGGAATATTGATGTTAATAATTTGTTCTAAACTGTGAACTTTGATTTATACTATTCGGTCCCGGCATAAGTCTCTTAGAGGTATAAAAATTGTGTATCATTCTACATTTTTCTCCATTGGAATCTTATGGAATAGTGTTCTGGGGATGATCTGTATGCATGTAAAGAGTTAACTTCAACCATATAGGCGCTCATTCAAAAAATGTAAATTTTCTTACCATTCCTTCTCTGTAATGTATGTTTGCCACCTCTTTCCTAATTATAAATAATATCCATGTCTTTCATGCAAATAGCAATATTCTCTTCTTCAGCTAGAAATCATAACATCTATATAAATTATCATAGATCAGCAATTTCATATAAAAGCCCAATGGTAATGGATGTAATAATTTATAGCTTAATACCAATCTCATGGAAAATAAGGAATAAATAGTGGTTTCTAATTGAAACTTGGGAAATTCTCTTAATGAAGTATTATTTATCATTTAATAAAGTTTTAAACAACAAATAATTGTAATACTTGTCTTTATATTTCTAGGTTCTCCATCAACATTGGTTGTCTTTTGGTGACAACTGTTTCCCTGGCCATCCTGCCTGCATCTTCAGCTCGAAGGTATTTTTCGAAGCTTTCTTGTACAAGACCGAGAAATATCAACATGGATGATGGATATCCATTAAAAAATGCATGGAAAGGACTATCCAATCAAGAGAGCAGTAGTTGACTCCCACCCCTATATGAAGCGGACGTCTGCTTCACTTGTGATTATCTTCCTCATTTTCATCAGTTTCACTAAAATACCATTTGAATGAAATTCATTTCCATTTTAATTAAAGCTTTATATCTTATATTTCAATTTAATTATATATATAGATTTGAAGTGAGTTTCCATTTTTTTAAATTATAAAGGGGAACTAATATTTCAATCTTAAACCAGTAAATATTTCTTAGACCTTTTGAATATGTATTTAAATTGCTTTTCCTCAGGTCTTCCCTTGGATGCTTATGCTAGGTGAGAAGAGGAGCATCCATGGGAATCACGGTTGTTCAGCAAGCTTCCTCACCGTCGGAAATAAGACACTGTATATTTCCTTGCTGGTGCCAAGTTGGACTGTGCCGTCAGCATCTAAAGAAGTGCACTTCATGTGGGTGTCAGCCTTAAATGAGGCATCTGAATAGACTGCAACTCCACACAGTAACTTTGTGGATTGTGGCTATGAGGGTATTTCAGTAAAATGTTTTGGTTAAAAAGGGATATTTGGAACACTGATGCAATTTCTAACACACATGTATCTCAACAAATGTATTTATGAGAAATAAAGATTATAAGAAAGAATGAATGTTTTCTAATTTTTAAATCTCTATTTGTGTAACTTTTGAATGAATAATTTTGCCTTAATATGCTTTTTAAGAGTTAAAAAGAGGAAATGAGGTATTAATCTAAAAAATGTTTTTCTGAGGTTAACACAGTAAAAATGTTGATTTAATTGTTACCAAAAGTACAGGTAATTTTAAATGAAAATATTCTAACCTCAAAAAAATAATGGCCCTATGAATATATAGACACCATCTGCCATACACACATTCGGAATTGTGGGGTATTCAAATCGTGATGAGTGAAAACAGCGTCATAAGCAGATAGTTTAACTTGAATGGAAGCCCTAAGAGTTATTATTTCAATTAATGATCTGCATGAAATAGTTCAGCAGTAAATAAATATAGTGAGGAGCATATGTAAATTATGAAAAAAGATGCCTAAATCCGTACGTTGGTAGCCTAAAATGTTGTCAAATCATTATAAAGTAATTTTATCCTATCCTGCATAGCAATATTAAAATTTTAGCAACATAAGGTGCACCCAGTCAACATTACGTCATGGCCCGATCTGAACGAAGTCCAATAATTAGATACAATTGGGGAATCACATGCGAAATAGCATGGTGTCAAATGTTTTCCAAGAACCGTCTCACGCTTCAAAAAAGAGTAGCTCCATCGACGGCCAACCGTTCACGAGCCGCCTCGGAGTGTCGTGAGGCCCAAGGTGAGCCTCTTCGAGAAAATACATTCAAGGCCCGAGTCACCCAGCGAAAAATATTCTAAGTCCAGAGCCCCTCGCAAGGCGAGAGAGGCATCGAGGCAGGCAGATGCCTAGGATTCGGCAGGTGAGAGAGCCTTGCTGAGTTCGAGTTGATTTTGAGCAAAAAATCGGCAAAGTCCGTAGTTTTGAATGACGAATAAAAGTTTTGAACCCCATTCCAACAAGTAACCCGATAGCCTAAGGGATAAGAGGCGGATAGTGAAGGTGAGACTATAGCATATGCTACTTCTATTTTATTTTGCAGCCGAAATTTTTTTTTTTGCAAAATATTTTTGATTCATCAATATGCACAAAATTGTCACCAGAGATTTTGACGGTGGGTTCAGGAGGCCGTGGAAGATGAGGAAAACGATTAAATATTGAATATTTTTGTGAGGAGGGCTGCCATTTTTTCCAGCCAGGCGGCGGGGCGCCGGAAAAAATGGCAGCCCTCCTCACAAAAATATTCAGTATTTAATTGTTTTCCCGATCTCCTGCGGCGTCCTGAACCAACCGTCAAAATCTCTGGTGACAATTTACTGAAAATTAATGAACAAAAAATTAATTAACGGATTGGTATGTGTTCTAGCCAACAGATGGCGCATGCATTCACTAGTCAAAACCTCCTCAAATACCAGTACATCCTAGTACATCCTTTTCCCGCTAGAGGCACCAACGTGCCCTCTCAAATTCAATTTTTACATGGACATAGAAAATGCATTGTGTATTTCTTATTTGGCTTAATGGGAATTGTTCGCACTTGGTTAATATAAAAAATGACGAACCCATCCGATTACTTACTCCGACCACGGTTAAAATAAATTATGACGTACTCTTCTGATTACAGCCAGCACATCATTATAGAATGTGCTAGAATTTCATAACGTCCTTATGTATTAGTTAAACGTCGGCGTATTAAATATTAGATAATGCTCGAGTTAAAACTGGGATGGCAACCCAAACTGGTTGCAATATCTCCTAGTTCCTATTCAGTAATTTATGTAATTTTGTATTACAATGAAATCGACCAGTTAAGCAAGATGGAAGAGTGATCCAAAACAATTGAATATTAGTTAATCATAGCACACTCCGACAATTCCTCAAGAACTTGAACTAAGCACGGTGCTATTCTATCCGCTGCACTGGTTGCAACTTTCACATGCTTTTATTACATCCGTCAGTGCGGTTAAAATTTTAATTACACAAGAATTATTAACGCAAGAATATTTTCAAAACCTTTATTGATTCAAAATTAAATAATACAAAAGCGACAACTCAATAAGTCAATGTCATTTTAAACAAAGCAGCAAACAAAAATGTGTCTGAAGACTCCTTGGGTTAGACAAAACCCATGTCCCTGGTATTTCATGGATAATATTGTCGCATCTCCAATTTAAATTTCTTTGGCTTTCACCCAAATTCAAATCAAGTACATTTGAAAATTTTCACAGAACATTTTTTTTAAATGAAAAGTGGAAGGGATAGTTACTCTCTTACACCATGACGTGGGAAAACTACGTATATTTACCTATCATTAAGATTCATATTAAAAACCTAATAAAAATTCATTTGCTTAGTTGCACAGGCATAAGGAATTTAGATTGTAATGAATTACTCAACTGCATATTATTAGCCCACTATTTACGAAGTGCTGTGAATCGTGGGAGTTATGAATAATAGGCGGGAAATATGGATGCAGACTTTTCATTAGCAATGGGATGCTGAAAATTGTAACAGCGGGGAGAAAGTGACGCAAGGAAGGGGTTGTAATAGCAGAAGAATAATAGACAGAATGGAATAAGGATATTAGGATAAGGAATGGAATGTATAAATTGAAGAGGGATCTATTGTGTTGAATGTTGGGTTAAGTTAGGCGAGGCAAGGAAGTTGTCACTGGACTGTTTCATAGCTGGTTTTCATCATAACCCTACCCTTACCAGTTGATAAATATGATAATTATTATCATTAGGCCTATGTTAAAGACCAGGAAAATGCAGTCAACTTAAAATAAGATACCAAGGAAGTTAAAATAAAAAAATTATAGTTAAGTAGTAGGTTTGATTTGTATTGAATCCATCATCAAAACAAGGATTATGAATCGGGATAATATTTATCCAAACTGTTTATGAACAGTAATTTATTGGACCAGATTTATCTGCCAAATACAGAACTAGATAATATCTTCTACCAATAGAAGGATTTTAGTGGGAATTTTTTTTGGGAACTTGTTTGCCAAAACAAAACATTTGACCAAGTAGGAGTAGATGATGCTAGGCTACTTCAAAATGCAATCAATTCTCTTCATATTTCATTGCACCTCTCCATTGAGATTCATTTATCCAGTTTGAAGATTAGGACTTGGACCTTGAGGAACAAAGATGGAAAAAAGAGAAGAGAAAATCCTTTGGAAGAACTGGAGAGCATTAACCTGGCAACTGTTAATTGGAAGGAACATTGGAATTAAAGATAATAGGAAAGTAAGCCATCTACACATAAGTGAGTGATGAAGACTTTGCATTTGATTGGTCATTACCTACCATTTCGAAGTGCCATTCATTAAAATATTCTTCAATATGGTTACTTGATTGCAATAATCTCATTGGAGTTTATTTCCTGTTTTTCCAGCTTGAATAATTTAACTCATTAAATCCCACTACCATTTAATCAGCTGAAATTCATATCAATCACAGGTATTCAATACCTACCTTTCTATTCATTTAGGCTAATTGTTGCAGCTGGTTTCTGACAGTTAAAATTAATGGCTGCCAGTTAAATAATTTTAAAAACTTAGCATTACTCCACAAATAGATGAGTTAAGTCTTTATTTAAATGTTTTATGTTAAAGAAATCATTACATCAAATAGGAATAAATCTATTAATTAAAAAATAATAGAATAATCAAGCCACATCAGGAAAACCACTAAATACTTGGATGCTACAGGGTCCGTGCAACAAGTATAATGACTGTTAACAAAAATCGAAATTTATTGCATTTATCATCACAATTACTTAACAATCTTCAAAATACATTCCCCCCGCATCGATACACTTAGTTTTGGTGCGTCTACCACTCGTCAAAAGCTTAGGGGAAGTCTGCTCCTGGAGTACTGTTGACAGCCTTCGTCGTCGCCGATTTAACTGCCTTGATGGAGTAAAACTGATATCCTTTGAGGTCCTTTGAGCTATCCCTTGAGGTAATAATGTTGCTGAGAAAATCTTCATCTTCCTGGAAGCAGTCCAAAATTTCTTCTAAAATTTCCACCCGTGACAGTGTTCATTCCTCACTTAAAACCTTCAGCACCAGCTTCGTGCACACTTTCCTCATCGCAAGATCTTCTCTTACAATGGCACGGACAGTTCCGACTGAAAGGCCAATATCCTCACTGATAAGGGCGATGGTTCAACCCCTGTCAGAGTCCAAAACTTTTTTTCACTTTGGGCAGCTGAGCATCGGTTAGAGCAGTCATTGCGCATCCGATGCGATGCTCCCGGCCTTCCTTAAACATTTTGTGCCACTCAATAACTCTTGTGGCTTAAGGCATCATTCCCATAAACCTGTTTTATGAGTTCTAGAGTTTCTTATACAAATATCCTGAGTTTAACGCAAACCTTCACAGCATACCGTTGCTCGACGATGAGCTCCATGCTGGCGCAATGACACCACAAACAATCACATGTTACAAAAATCCACCTTTCTCAATGCATGCCCAAAGGCAACTGAACTAAAGTGCACCTGAGTGGTGAGGGACCCATTTTCTAAGCAAACCAGTCGGACCCCCATCCACCGCTTTGTTGAGTCTACAGCGAACCAGTCATCATACTTATTGTATGGACCCTGTAGGCACCACTGTGATATAAACCACAAAAAATCACAGAGATCAACCCAAAGTTCTGTTTGGTTAGTGATAGTAGAGTTCACACAACACTACGCCCGATGGGGTTTTAAATTCACTTCAGGAGAAGGGAGTCAGTGCCTTCCCCTGTGCTGGTTATGGTTTCCCAGGAAGATCTAGTTCCCAAAAAACAGCTTGGGTGGAGCTTAGGGTGCCTTAGAGGCATTACTTCAATTCGAACCTGGGCCTTCCAGTCAGCAGTTCAGCACTACTCCTGTTATACAAGGTCTACCATCTACTATGTCAACTACCAAGGATATGTTCATTTGATTTCTTCCTTTACCAAACATATAGCAGGGTGAATTTTTGACACTTATCACACATGTTGGAAGCAATTAGTTTATAAGCTGACACTCAGTTTCTGTAAACAACACCTTTTATGATGATTAAGGAAAAAATTTATCAAATGTGCATATTTGAAAATACTATTTCATTCAAAATTCTTCATAGACTGTTATGCACTGATTGATTACATTGGCAATTTGTCAGTTAACCACATCTCCCTGGGAAACAAGAGCTGGCTCATGGAATGGAACTAGCCCGATCTTATTATCATATTGTGGGAATTTCAGAAATGGTAAAAATAATATTTATTAATTTAAGGAGATCTCTGTTATCAAACCAGCCTTCAAGTAGAATTGCATTTTTTTGATTTCAAATTGATGAGGCAGTTACTCACACAAAGTAGAAATTATGGAGTCTGACAGGAAAGAAACAGTTTGACCCCCTACAAGTTCACCCATCTTCATTTCAATTCATTATTGTCTATTATCATTTTCGATTACACATTTGTGAATCTCTTCTTGTTTGTAATTGGTACCAATTGGGTTGGACATGGCACTTAGATTAACAGATGAGACAGCCTCAGTTGCCATTTGTCAGATAGCAAATATGTACCATTTCAATGACATTTATATCCATCTGGAGGTATCAAATGAGGAAGCAACCCAAGGTTCACATGAAATAATCTGTGGTACTCTTTATCACTGACCAAGGGGGGTCTCACCATACATGCCCGAATCTTCGATAAACTCACCTTTTGGTCGGCCCCTAAACCTTTACTCAAAAATTTCAACTGCTTGCATATTTCTTGTGTTGGGCTTAGAGAAGAATAGAAATGCAATAGAAGGGAGAAATGGAAGGAATGGAGAAATATAACCGGTGATAGAGAAGGTGCTCTGCCAACTGCATCCCATGTGGTCCCTTCAAAGTCCCGTGACAAGTCTTCTACCTTTCCTTCTGCCTCCTCCATTCTGCCTTTTACCAAAATTACTTGGGTCATACCCCTCAGTATCTAAGCTATTCCAATAAAACAACACTTCATTGCTAAAACATATAAGAACACTTTTCCAGGATACATCCAAGGTGAGTATTGTTGGCAGTAACAGAGAACTCTCTTCCCTCTTAAAAGTGACAAAATTTACAATTGGGATGGTCCTAATGGGTTTTATCCAATATTTTCAATTATGATATTATTCAAATCATGATGCTGATTGAAATCCAAATTGATTAAAAATCATTATCATTGTTAGTGTTTCAGCTGGAACTCCCATATAAAACCCTTCAGAGCCCTATTTGGGGTCACAATCCATGGGTCCATGAGAACCTGAGTATTAAGGTCCATTGAGCAACTGATTCAAATGATTTGTTCCTCAATGATCCCTTTGGACAAGTAAGATTGAATAAGTTTCTCAACTCAGATAAAGTATAATAATTTTCACTCCTGGCAAGTCTGCTTAAATGTCAGTTTGAGTGGAGTGGGTTATTAACAGCGAAATTTTAAAAGGAGTAAGCTATAATTGCTTTCAATGAAGACATGCAACCTACAGGAAACATCACTTAAAAGACGAAACATCTTGTTCATTATAGACTCATTCTGTGAGATTCTGCAGCAGGTGAATCTGACTTTCTTGGACAATATGACAGAGCAAAACAAGGCAATGAAAAATAGACTAGTACAGAGAAAAAGCAAAGATTTGAACAAAGGATGTGGAGAGAGGGGACTGGGGCTGATACAGAGGTAAGAAAATAGGTAACAGAAGGGTTCAAGGTTTTAATTGCAGGAACAGAGGGTTAGGCAATGGAGAAAAATAAACACAGCTTTTATAATTAAAATCATCCCAGAAGGCATTTGCAAGGTGAAAGTTTATGCGGCAAGTCTTACATTGTCCATCCATACAGAACTCAACTTTTACTTGCAATAACACCATATAGACATTGAAAAAACGAGCATTTCTCTTTGCTGGTGATTGCATAATATGTGGAGAGTGGCCTTTTATTAAGATGTAATTCGGAGAGGCAAAATCAATGGCCGTTGAGATCTGATTCTAACTTGAACTCATCATGGAAGTCACAGAAATCATACAAATAAGCTAAGAATTTCAATAGAGGATGCTCATGGAAGTGAAATTTCAAATGGCCCAAACTAAGGAAAACCAGAGACACCATTGAGTATTAAGCATCATCACTATGGGTCGGTCCATGAAAGATATTGAATTTAATATTCTAAAAATAACTCACCCCCACCAGCTCCTTTATTCCTTAGAACAAGTGCCCCAACCTTCCTTGAACTCATTGGACAGAAAGCATCCTCACCGCAATCCTCAATCAACATAAGGTGTATTGTGCTTTTTAAAATAAATTAAAAGAAAGTCAGTACCACACCCGTGTTCTAACTTAAATTTATGCCAAGGCTCAAAGAAAGCATTTCATAGAGCACATTAGCTGACTCTTTACCAACCAGTTAAAGGGAAATATGAGATTGATTTGGAAAAGTTTTTCTTTGATTGAAAGATTCATTTGAAAAAGGAAAAAAAGAAAACTAAATCAAAATTAGAAAAATAAAATGAAATGCTTTCAATTTATTGAAGAATAAATAAGTCATCTTTGGCTTGAAACATGCCACTAACTATATATAATGCTCAACACTTGTGGGAGCACTGCAAATATCTCCAAGATTTCACACAAGGGATAAAATATATTTAAATAGGTTTAAAATAGCTTACGTCACTACTTGCAGTGTGAATCTTGCTTTCTTCCCTGTCCCCTCTTCTGATTCAGCAGTGGTTGAGCACACATCAAAGTGTGGCTTCTTTCAGTGGAGAGCACACAAATGGTGACACCAAAGTTAGGCCGATGATGAATAGGAGATGAAAACAGTTTCAAAAAACAGTTTCTTCCAAACAAGGAGTCCATTCTAGGCATGGGATAAGAGTTGAGGTCCATCAATCTTATTTCTAGATAGGAAGTACAAATTTAGAAAAGTACATGAATGGGAGGGGTGTGTTGGTGCAGGGTGAGTTTGTGATTTAAAAAAGTATCAATCGACCACATGAACAGTTTGGAGGTCAAGGCAACAAAGACAAAATTCAGTGATAAGTTACAGAACTGGGGATAATTTGGTTAGAAAATCTCCCTATTTGTGGATCTGTGTGGTTGAACATATTTTTCTGTACATGGTATCCGAACTGGATGGCAGATGGTTAAATGAATTTGGTCAAGGCATAAATATGACTAAATTAAGTAAGAAAAGTAAGATTTTTGAATACAAATTGATAATATGGTTTTGAATTTTTTTCTCTAAATTGTTCAATACGTAAGTGAAAGTGATTTCCCATTAAATATTTATTTTTAGAAACAACTGAAGGCTGATTACATTGTTCGTCAGTAACACAATTTTCAATTACTATGAACTGCAACATTATGGAAATTCATTAAATTTTGATTTACTAACAGTCTATGATTTCTTCAAAAAAATTATTTCCACAAAATCTTTCCCAAGTTGACTACCAAACACTTTAACAAGTACAACGAAGTACTGCACTTTTCCCAGGTATATTTTGTGCACATTTATTCATATGTGCTCACATGTACCTGAAGATGGTATATTAATGTGAAAATACTTTGTACACAGTAATAAAAGGTTAGATGAATGGTACAAACCATGGTGTAAGATATCACTCAGTACATACATTTGGGATGACAGTACTGGTGAATAAAAATCTGCATAACTTGCACGGATAGGCACAGTGGATGTGATACATTTCAGACCTGATAGAAATATCTGAAATATTTCATTTTAAGCCTCATTGATCATTTGAAGAAAAGTAAACTAAAGGTTCACAGAGTAGGTTCATCTCCATGACCAATATTTCAGATAGAAGTTCATGAATCTTCTCATTTGAGCTTGAATTAATACCCTAGGATATCAATTTGGGAATGCAGGTGGGGTGAGGACACCATTGTCAGCATTAGTCTACTATATTGGAAAGACGCCAAGGGGTAAACCAATTTAATGCTCCATATGATGGACGGACTATTATAGCACATGGCACTCAACTAAGGATCAGTATATCTTAGAAAAGTAATGCCACCCCTGTGATTCGATCCTAGGCCTATAGCATGGGAAGCCAATACACTAGCTGCCGCACTAACCTGATCTCCTTCATTGAAGCTATGTTATCTGGCTTGCAACCAAGAATGCAACTACATTCTTAAAAACTTGATATTATGTAACGATTGTTATAACTTTTAAATTTTTTACCAGGTCATAATTAGTTGGCATCAGTTTTAAATGACATAACTGGACTAAGAGTAATTATCTTCACTTAGAACGATATTTAACTTATGTTCATGAAAAGATATGAGAATGAGCAACTTACCTGCCTGAATCTTTCCTTGCCAAGTAACTGCTCCAAACATTTTATATAAGAATTACATTAACATTCCTAATGTCTGATTCGACGTGGTAGCCTAGAGAACCGATATTTTACATACTGTTAAGTGGTCCCCGGAATCCCCGGAACCCGGTCCTGGTCGATTTATTTGGAGAAATCTGAAATTAAATTAGGAATATTATTTCGTAATCAAAAAGTGAGGAAAATGATATTATAGGACAGAGACATAATTTGAATTTTCCCATTCACTTGAGTTTCATGCGGGCGAAGAGAGTTCATCGCGTGCTGTACAATCATCGTCATCTTTCAAAAAATCCCTTCGAATCCATTACTAAGATATTAATCGACGTCGAGAGTTGGTGAAACTCATTCAAGCCCACCTGGAATACGCTGAGCAGCGTGGGAAAGCAATTCCATTGACCCACCGGGGCGGCTCAATCTTCTCTCACACCGACATTTACTCCTCGTCCTCCATCCGCAGCCACGAACAGAATGCTTGCTTCAAGAGAGCTCCACTCACTTGAGAAGGAAGGCCGCCAGGAACAGAAGAAAGCAATGTAGGCTAAAAGGCGATATGGAGGAATGCAGGGAATGAAGACCTGGAAGATGCGAGCACGGGCAGTGACGGAGAGCGAGCAAGTGTAATGGGAGACTATGACGACCGTCTGGGTCAGGGAGGGGATGTTAGCGAGGAGGATTAGGACGAGAGAGGGGGTGGCAAGACTGAAAGAGGGGAAAAACTCGTCCACTCTAGATGAACTGACCGATTAGTGAGTCGGAATGGTAAAATGAGTGAAAGAGGAGGGGGGAGATAAGTTTGTTGTGGTTGAGATCCTTTCATGTTGACCTATCCGATGGTTTCGCACTTGGAGGGGAAATAAGTGGAGGGGTGGGAGTGATTTCAATGAGCGCGGGTGCATTCGACCATGGCAAACGCAGCAACTGAGTGTGGTTCAAGCCACGTCCCAAGTTAGTAGGCTGCCCTTCCCAACGGAGTGAGTTGAGGCTGCTGTACTTAAATTTGACACAAGTCTTTTGGGGGACGGTGGTGTGGGCCATTTCATTTCAAGTCTCCTTATTGAGGACAAGGGTGGGGTAGCCCGTGCTGAGAGTAATTCCTACGAAGCGAGCCTTTACAGACACGGTTGAGAATGTAGGAAGGATTTCTATCTCCTTTTCGAAGGTAGTCAACGCGAAGAAGGCAAAGGTTTCCATTATTTTGGTTGTTCACACAAAGGAAGTTTCGAATTCGAATGAAGCTCTTTTCCACTGTCAGAAGGAAGTACAAGCGATCCCGGCACATGAGGGCGAAGACTTGAGGCAACTCTCGGTACGGGCCTAAAATCTCACAATAGATTTATTACTGCTTTTTTTTCCATAATTTTAATGAAGAAAATCCTTATGAGCGTTTATCACCAAAGAACGACGTTGGCCCAATGTTCACTTACGAAAATATCGCTCTTAATTGCCCAAAAAATTGTAAACCTTTTAAAAGAGTTTAGAAACCTTTGTTAAATTTAATGTTAAAAAATTCATTCGAAGTGGCAGAAGTAGTATTTAGGGGAGGCGACCGACAGCTGAGGTCATTTGCGCCATATGGGATGGACAAGAAAGGATGAAGGGTGGAGAGAAACCCGGCGTCGGCATTAGCCCACTGTTTACGAAAGGCGCCAAGGGGTCCGCAGTTTAACGTCCCATCCGACGGACGGCGTATTTACTCAAAGTGCCCTCCACAAAGCACCTCAAGTAGGGATCGAGATACCTCTGAAAAATATTCAACACCGCCGGGATTTGAACCCGGGCCCTCGTTTGGGCTATTGTTTCCAAAATTTAAATGAAGGACATCGTGAGCCCGGGCCCTCAGGGTGGGAAGCCAGTACGTTAGCCCCCGCACCATCTTGATCCCCAAGTCTTCCAGGTGGCCTACTTGTGTTACTAGCTCTGTCATTCCACGGTTGGAGAGATCATGTCCATTAAAGCGGAGAAATTAAGTGCAGAAGAAATAGGTATAAGATGTAATTTTTCCCGCCTACGATAAGGGGTCAGAATAAAATGTTTGCCGGACCTTGTAGGAGGGAAAGGTGTTTTGGGTCAAGGGTAGTCTGGTATGTAATCACACACCCTAGTGAAGGCTCGCAGGGTACTAAATAAAACTAAAAGTAAACTTAATGTCAGAAAAAAATAATTGAAATCAGTGGTAGATGATAGTAGTGAAAAGCGCTTCCTTCAAACTTAAATGTGCTTTTTTATTTTTATTTGGGGAAAGGTACAAATTCGTCACAATGATGATTGTGCCGGGAAAAAAGAAGCAGAATACATGTATAACCTTAAATAATTTCAAAATGGCTCAATGTCGGGTGCAATCAAACAAGGAAACAAGCTGGCCTACTCGGGCGTAAGAGTGAAAACTGGCCTTTCCTCCCCACCACTCACCCTTTCCCTCTCTGTCCCATTTCAGCATTGCCCTCCCAGAGTAAAACATCACCTTTCCCGCTATCCCAAATGGACTGGACGACCTTAAGGCGCAAGAAGCAAGCGAGTGTTGGTCGGGTTATCGCGAGCAGACAACTCTTGGCTTTGTTCGTCGGTGACCTCTCGCTGCAGTTTTACTTTTTGTTGAGAAGTTTCCTGAACCTCACTTTTCGCTTTCTCGCACGATTTTCACGCGTTTTAAACAGCGGGAATATTTTGTCCAGAGTACAGGAAGTAAGTAGCCCCTCTCTTATAGAATGGGGTGAATTGTCACATCCCCTCCGCTGTAAATTACTTTATAACTATCACTCCAGTAATCCCCGCTATCCTTCCTTCTCACCTTGCATATTCCTGAAACATCTACACATAATTCCTTTTTCCATTCTTCCCTGTATATTCTCTAATTTTCCAGTCGTAAAAGTTGTCCTAACGTTTCAAGTTCCTATTCTAGCTGATTCGGTCTTCTTCTGCGTTATATGTACTGCCGCTGTCGGTTTTCTTTTGAAAGGGTTTGGTAGATGATGACCGCGGAAGCCTTGCCTCTCCCGCTGCCAAGCAGGACACAGGGCCGATTGGGCCGAGTCCCGTAGTTGCCCGGACTCATGCTCTCTATATTCTCATATTTACCCTAGATAACCATCATTATTGTCTTGGGAATAATAATTGAGGTGGTTTACCATTGTCTTCCTCAATAGTATTTTTAACGTGACACCATCACTCAATGACCGCCCCACTGGGGTCAGGCGACTTTGCAGCCGCCTCACTGAGGATCAGACGCTGGGTGGATTACCTTTCATCTGGCTCCTAACCTTCGACCTATCTGGCATGGGTGACCCAACCAGGAGCAATTTTCACAACTTCCGCTAACACAGCTCTAGGGGTCATTGGAACGCACAAGCCCTTCAACCGCGTCATGGTTGTAGTCCATGGGAGAGTTCATAGGTATGCACATACATAATTTATAAAATATTAATTAGTGCTTGAAGAAAAATAAATTAAACAACTCATTCTGATGACATGTCATGTCTCGCAATAATATGCATTTTAGGAAGGGGCTTAAACCAAAGCCTTAGATGGACAGGTGAAATTATCAGAGGAGTTCTAGGTAAATGTGATGAAAAGTTCAACGAGATATGTTATCTGCCGCTGGTTAGTCCTCATTTAGAATACCCTGCAAGTTTATGGGATCCTTACGAATTTGGATTAATTGACGAATCGGATCGCGCCCAGTGTAGAGGAGTTAGATTTGTAAAACGTTGTTATGATATACTTAGTAGCGTATCCAAAATATTGGAACAGCTAGGCTGGGGATCACTCACGAAGCGAAGGTTAAACGACAGATTGAAGTTCTTGCTTCAATTGGGAGTCTCTAATAGTGCTGTTGAAAATAATTGCCCCCATCGCTCTATGGGAGGGGAGATCATGCTAATAAAATTAGAGAGGTTAAGTGTCGAATAGAAAGATTGAAAATGTTATTTGTTCCACGAATGATAGGTGATCATAATAACATATGCTCGACCACGGTAGTGTCATGCTCGGGTAAAAATTAGTCTTGTGTGTATTCACCCCCTGCCACACACCCTAGCGGTGGTTTGCAGGGTACATAAATGGATAAAAGATGATAGAAAGGTTCTTGCATTTTGGATTTTTCAACCACAGATAAGATATACTCGCTGGGTTTTATATTCTAGTTTGAAAAAATTTGATGTCCAAATCTTTAGGCAAACCATGAAATGTTATTCATTTCACATAAAGTATGATTTGAAAATCTGACTTCCTTAGCATGCCATTAAATATTTTTATTCTAGGTGAACATGCTTCATTATTTATTTAAGTAGTGTCGTGGTTTGGCCACTACTAGAATTAAAGATAATGCATAAAGTATATTCCTCCAAAATATGGGCTATAATAGTATTTCTGGTGGTGGGCAACTACATATATGATAGTTGTGCACTTTTTGGAAATGTTTCTTTGATGTGTCTCTAAAGTTTCTGTACCTCAATGGGGTATCATAAAGTAGTATAGCTGCAATAAGATGAGAGATAATTTCCAAGATAATTCCATTCATGTAGGATTACTTAATTACTTACATTACTGCTTGTAGATGTTACAACCTCATTATGTTTCGTTATAAAATTGCTGATTTCAGGCTTGACTCTGTGGAACTTATCCATCATGGAAAGGAAAATTGCAACTTTGTTCACCCCACTTAATGTTTAAATCTTATGACCCGAGTTTCCATACATAGTACCATCTTCAGGTCCTGAATTGCAACTTTGTTAATCCCACTTAATGTTTTAATCTAATTCCATGGGTTTCAATACACATTACATACATATTCAGGGCCTGAAGATGAAACTGTTTATTGCAACGGGGTTGTAAGATTAAAGCATTAAGTGGAATCAGCAGAGTTACAAATTTTCTGTCTGAAACGTCTAATGATGTTGAAAAATACCCTTGGTGACAAAAATGCATTTTTACATTACTAGGTACTATGGTAATTAGACGTAAAATATGATCTTGCTGAATAATTCGCATATTGTTGCAAAAAGCACAATTGTTATGGTTATACCTCCGCTTGAATGTTTATATTGAACAAACATTTTGATTCTTCTCCTGGACCTCATACGAAAATCAATATAAGAACGATTAAAATTAGCTATAGATATTACTGATCCATGTTTTTGGAAATACTATAGTATATTCCATAGCATCATTTGGGAGATCCATGAAAACATGAATGTTTTTTTAACCCGCATCACCAAGGAGTGCTTTGCCTTCCAACACAGCATGTCCCTGGCCATAGTTTCTCTTCTCTCTAAATACCCTTTCAAATGTTTAATCTTCCAGGCCTCTATATTCACATAAAATATAATGAATGTGGTCAGTATAAATATAATATGAATTGGATTCATTTGATTGGATTGATCAATTCGATTGGAAAGACAATTGGATTGGAAAGATATGGTTAGAAAAGTAAAAGAAATTTATGAAAGTAAAAACATATAAATAAAGGCATGAGTAAATTACAGATCAATGGTTATGATACTTTTGCTTCATCTCTGGCATCCATCAATTACCGTATTTTCCCATCGATACGCGCACCCAGAACTTTTTGTATAGATGCCGCTCGTCTGTGTGTGTGTGTATATGTACACATATAAATACACACACATTCTCTTATATATATATATATATATATATATATATATAAGAGAATTAATGAAATAGAATTTTCTAGTTTTGTTTGCTTTATTAGTCTAGCCTAAGTTCTATGACATTACCGCCTACACATAGTGATTGTTTCAAACCTAAATTGAGTTAAGCTTTTTTAATTTAGAATTTTCTCAAGAAAATTACCCATTGAGAAGACAATCGTATACAGCGATATTTAAGCTGGAAACCATGAATTCCGTGGAAGAAAAAGGAAATCGCGAGGCTGCCAGGATTTATCCATTAACAAATCTGTTAAAGCGAAGTTACGCTCTAGTTGGAATAAAATGGACCATGTCTGGTATGAAATACTACACAGAATCGAGAAGGATTTTGAGTGTCTTATGAAGAAATAAGCCGGTGGATCCTGGAAAGTCGGCAGGGTGTCAGAGTGACTTGTGTAAAAAAATTGACTTGAAAAAGCTTTAGGCAATTTTTCAACGCCAGTGTTAGAGGATGAGGAAGAGTTAACTTCGGAGAGCGAACGCAGTTCTGAGCTTGAAGAGATAATAAATGCACTTAATTCATTTATTGGGATTCAGGTAATGAATTTCTTGGATTCGAGTGAATCATAATCAATAATACCATCCATAATTTGCACGAGTAGTAGGGGAGCAAATATCTTTAATTCACTTAGTTCTAATGTAGAATCGGATGCATAAATGATAGTCCATGAGAAGATAGTGGTCAAAATTTTTAAAATCACCTTTTGTATTACAGAAGCATTATTTTGAAGGAAAATACTCTAAAAGAAAAAAATAAAGGGAAAGTTGAAAGTAAAAGTAAACAGAAACCACTGCACAGCAATTTTCTCAGAAAAGGGAACTGTTGTTTCCCGCTTAATAACTTGGTTTTATTGAAATTGTATGTTTTCAGTCATGATAACCTTCAACAAAATGACCCTTGACATTTTCATCCAAATATGGAGTATCAATCTTCGTCCAAATCACCCATTTACCATCCATTTCCAATTCATACAGCAAATACAAGGTTATGAATTTAGTATTCCAATATAATAGCAAACAGAAGATGTTATGTTTTCATTTCGAACTTCCAATTCTCAGCTTTCATTGGGTCTACCAGTTAAATCTATTGAAACTCTGCTGTTGTCGAAATACACCTTTCGTCCAAGCAGTGATGAACAAACAAAATAAAGTAAACAAACACATTTTCTTTGGCAGTATTTAATTACATCTTAATTTAATCCCATCAAGTTCCTACAGAAAGCAGGTGGTGAAGATAAAAGATCAACAATAACTTTTTTTCAATGCACACATTTCCTCCAATCCTCAAAATAAATATTATTTGAAAGGTTTAAATTGGGAAAACAAGTATCTTCATTTTTTGACATAAGTTGAGTTTCCCCTTTGCAAGATTTAAAAACAAAGGGATGGGTAGGAAAATTGGGGGAGAGAAGGATGCATCCCGTGTGTGCGGGGAGGGGAAGAAAGGGCAGTGAGGAGAGACTTGCGGGCCGGGTTAACAGGTTGGGTTTTATTCAGGAGGGCCTGGGGATGAACAAGAAAGTTTGGGAGACGGGAGCGGGGTGAGGGGGAGCGTGGGGGGGGGAAGGGGGGCGTGGAGTTTTCTTCTTCCCTGGTCATTTTCGTGTGTGCCTTCCCAGGGGATCTCCTCTTGGCGTGAGGACGAAGAAAGACATCAGTCCACGCGAATCTGCATGGAAGGATCCGCGGGTGGCACGTGCCGAGGTTATTCCGTGGCTTCGTAAACCTCCTCATTTTTGATCCTTCCCCAATAACCCACACCGACTCCACGGACAACTGGCTAAAATCTTCGACACCCAGACATCCGCACTCTTTGCGCACGCCACACCACCCTTCAAAAACAACGGGAACTCGAGGAAAGTACGACACAAAAAAAACACACCGGTGGTCCAAATATTCGCCGGTTAACACAGTCACTTTTTTATTTGTCCTTGATCCATACACATGTTTATTTATATACTCAATATAATTCTTTTGTTTCTCTTAATTCCGTTTCCCTATGGTGAGGGTGCCGCTACTCTTTTCGCCGGCGACACAGGTGTTCAACTATTGTTCACTAAAACTTTTCTTCCCCTCTGTCTTTAATAATTCTGCTCACATTTGACCCACGTCCCGTGAGAATTGTTGCCGTCAAATTGCGAACCCTCCTCGTGCCAAAACCTCCCCACAACACCAGCAGTTCCCTCCTCCTCTCTGTTCCGACGACGGGTGGGGGAGGGGGGGATAGAGAGAAGGTGTTGGCATTCGAGGAGGAAGAGGGCATGACTCAAAAAAACCATCGAGCGAAAGGGGCAGGAAACCCTTTATCCCGCAGCTTCTCGAGGAAGACGGTGGGAGTAAGGAGAGAGGGCGGGAAAACTCCGCCCGGGGGATCAATTCTTAGGGGGGGTTGCGACTTCGGCGGGGTGCACCGCGGACTCGCGTCTCGCGGGGCTGCACTCCCTCGCTTGCCCGTCCCCCTTTCACTCGCTGTCGCACTCGATCCAAGCCCTCAGCCCGTCCCGGCTCTCGTCCGCGCAATGCTCCACTCTGTCGGCGTAGGCACCACCGTAACACCTTCCTCAGGGACTCGACGCGTCGTGCTGCAAGCTGTCCTCGTCGCTCTCGAGGTAAGTCACGTACGAGTCCGTCGAGTCGGGGTGTGCCATGTCGGGACCCGAGAGGCCGTCGTGGGCGCCGAGAGGTGGCGGAGGGGGCGGGGCGAGCTGCGGGGGCGGCGGGGGCGGAGGGGGTGGCGGCGGCGGTGGAGGCCCTCCACCGTGGAGGTCGTAGCCATGCATCTGCAAAGCAAGAAGAGGAGCATCGTTAGAAAAATGGACTTCACCGACATCCCGATTTTGGTCGAAATGCAGTTCCCGGGACTTGACATTTCTTCGGGGCTGCGCAGCAAAAGGCAACGTTAGTACGTATTTCTACAAATAAAATTATTTTTTTTCTTTTCTTAATCACCTTTAAGCAGTGAGTGCTGATGATGCTGGATTAGAGAAAATTAAAATTACAAAGGTCGAATCACTAAACTTATAATTAGACACCTTAGAGAATTGAAAATGGCGAAGGAATTATACCTTCGCACAAAATTTCCTTAAGACTTCACTACAAGGGACTCCGACGGATTTGATAGATAGGCGGGTAACAAGATACTTTGAAGAGTTGAAAGAAACCAATCCTGCGATTTGAAATACCCAGAGATGATGACAAATTTTGTACTAAAGCAAGACTAACGATAAGGTATCTCAAAATATACACACAAGAAAATGTGAGAACGAAAATGTGGGGGGAATCTTTGATGAAATTGACCAATATCATAAACTTATGGATTTTTGTCATAAGTAATTTAAAGCATTCACTCTGTTTGAGCCAGCCGATACAGTTATCCAACTGTCACTCCTTCAAAATTAGCGTCCCAATATTTCACTTAAATAAGCTCGAAGGTCAGATTATTCGAAACTCCGATCTTGGACAGTGTCATTCTATCCCTCCGAGGGCTTCTTTCATCTCCAAGGATTTACGTGTACACAATCCGGATAATCCTGTCGGACGAGATGCCCATTAGAGTGGAGCAACGCATTCACCTCTCTCCATAACGCATAAACCGAAGCGAATCACTGTGCCCTGGTGCAAATTTTTATTGGGATAGAGTACGCCTCTTAGACCGCTGGGAGGGCAGATCATCCCTCGATGGGTGGGGGGGGGATCGGGGGAGGCGATTATGATAGGGGAGGGCAGGAGTTACGCCGCCGAATGTTTTAAAAATTTACATAGCACGCAAACATACGGGGGCAGTCGTAACCAGAGTTGTCTGAGGCAGACATCGCTCCCAACCTTCACTCCAACCTCCTTCCCCGTCCCTTTTTATACACGGCGAATGCGAAAGGGGGTCTCGGTGAACGGGGGGGGAAAGAAAGGAGGGAAGAGGTGGGAGCTCGGGGGAAGGGAGACTGAAGTGAAACGACATCGCACAGCGGCCCTCGCCCTTCGGAAAAATGTCACTGGCGCCGCGACTGCGGCACCGAGGACTACATTCCACCCCCGGCGCGGGGCCTGGGAAGGGGCAGCCCGCCGGGGCGGAAAGTAGCCCGCCCTGCCAACCCCGAAGGCGGCCGCTCTTACCCCCCTCCAGGAGACCCCCACACCCTCCTCAACTCTATCCCCATCCCCCCTCTCTCTCTCACTCTCTCCATCCTACCCCTTTAAATACAATGGACCCATTGTGTGTGCTCGCAAGAGAGATCGGACCCAAATCCATTCTCTTCTTGAACCACCCCCACACCGTTTGATTTGTGCGGACTGTTCCTATTTATTGCGGGGGTGGGTGGGTACCCCCAAAGGAGGCCTTGGGGGTCATTTGTCTCGATCTGAGGGAGGTAGAGGAGGGGGGGTGGGAAGACGAGGGGGTTTACAGGAGTGCGCGCGCGCGACCGTATTGCATCCTGGGCCGGGGTATCCGAGGATCTCCTCAGAACGGGGCGGGAGAGAGTGAGTGGATAAGGAGGATGGGGCTACAAGGTGGGCCGAGACAGGAGGGAGTTTGTAATTTCAAATCGCGCATTGTTGGAGCACGTGGGCTACACAATGTTGGTATGGGGAAGGAGGGGGAGGATGAAATAAGCGAGGGGGTGAGGGGAAGAGGGCTGGGAAATCAGATTCAGAGACGGGGAGACAAAAGGATAGGGTTTAAGGGGAAGGAGGCATAAGTTTTGTGCGGGTGCTACCGCGGCATGTTTCGGGGGGAGAAGAGGGTTCGAGTCGGGGGTGGGCGCCGAGGAGGTACAGGTCGCGAGTCCTCTATTTTTCACTCCAATATGCCCCTCGCTTGAAAACTACAGCGACAAGCGGTCGCAATTCATCTAAATGGGGCGTAGCACGAGAAAGACGTGGTGGTCCACGGCACCTCAGGCACACCTTGGGTTTGCTTATAGATATAAGAAATGGAGGCAATACATATGTAAGTATGACGCATTATAACTAATAATGTGGTAACACATTAGAAGGACCATAAACATTCTACATTTTATTTCAGTACGAAGCTACAATTTCGTTATGATGCTGCTATCCTTAATGAATTGCGGTCCTGTTGATTTCTATCGTTCTAAAACCATTGAGGAAATTAGCTCATGACGGAACCACTCTAGGTCGATTCGGTGACTCGAGGCCTTGAACGCATAGAACCACCATTCTCAACACACTTTATCACAATATCTGATTTGTAATATAAAATGTTTCCCGATATTCGCAGCGAAGAAATCATAATTTTTATTCCCATGCTTCGAATCAAACACGCTGCAAGTCGTTTTCCGTCTAGAGGCTTTCGTTCGCCGTACGTAAGTGAACGGGCGAGCTAGTGAACCCAGTTGACTTGAGGAGCGTGGTGGCTGACTCTCTTGTGACGGCACGCCAAGTACCCGTTCACGGTCGATGGGTGATACCACAGCACCGCCCCAGACGGAGGAAGGCGGGGGGCGAGAGAGAGAGATGTCGGTGGAGGAGAGGGATGCACCACACTACTTTATTTTATCTCCCGTGCCCAGCACGCTACTTTGCCTCATCCTCGACTCACTACTACTACTGCTCCCCGCTCAACAACCCGCCGCCCCTCTCTCTCCCCTAAACCGAATCACCTCTTGCCCTTTGGAGGAGGCCGTCGCAGGTAAAACAATTCCTGCTAGCAAATACGAGGCGTCTGCCGGCATCAATTTCATGAGCGGGGAGTGATCCGATGGGGAATTGGTCGGCTGACGATACCGATGGAAATCCTCCGTGCCCTTTGTCTGCCAACAGGATAGCTAAAGGTCGGCCAATTGTTACGGGCCACTGTCCATCCTTTACCCATGCCTCCATTCTCGTCCTTCCCCTATTCACCAACTTTTTGCCTCGCATGAGTAACGTTAGAAGATCGCCCGTGGTTGACTAACGAAGGCACGGACACCGTCGCAAAATATGACGTAGGAAAAATTCCACGGAAGTACCTCGAAGTTCCAATTTATGTTCATGATAGAGAAAGGTGTGTCATCTGATGCAGGTGGTCACAGGATTGTACTTCATAATTTTCGATGCGAAGGAAATCAGAAAATCTCGTCTAAAGTTCATCAGGATTAAATCCTAAATTTAAAATTGGCCAAGGGAAAGAAATTTTAATGCAACAATTTCAGAGCGTAAAAATCATTCGCCTTGACTGTCCCAGTCAAGGCGAATGATTTTTACGCTCTGAAATTGTTGCATTAAAATGCACATTAGCGGATGACTCCGTTAAAAGTTACTGTTGCGGCATCTCCCGCAGTTTCTTTGGAATTTGTCAAAGGGAAAGAAATAATTAATGTGCAGTGCAACTTTTCTGTTGAAGGATGTGTGTAACAATGTATGTGATCGAAATAAAATTGGAACATTTTAGAATGCATGTGAATAAGTGAGCTTAAGATGCCAGGCCCTTCACCGATCGCTGTGATAGTGACGCATTTCTACCAATTTTTCTATTAAAACCAGTTGGACGACTAGGTTCAACGATCGTAACGGAGTCGTGCGTTTTAAGATCTCGATATTCGTGACGACACAGCAAGAGGTCCTCCGGGTAGACAGGACGAGAAATACTATATAAACTAAGAACCTTCGAGTGATCTCTCGTTCGGGGAAAGGGGTTTGTTTGTGAGGGCAAATGGGGGCCACACCCCACCCGTGCTGCTTAGCTAACCGAGTGCAGCAATTTTAGGGGGCGAGGTCAAACCACAACGATAGCATCATGGAACTAGCGAGTGTAAACATACACTCGATAAGAATACTAATTGCCGTTGAATTGAAGTGGAGCTATTGTTGTGGAAATAGTGATGGTATTCGGTCGTAGGTATCTTTAAACCACTTTAGCGTTAAAGAGAAATACTACATGTGGCAGCACAAAATGCGGAAACGCCTTAAAAAGGGTTGTCTCGCGATTCCAATTTAGAGAGGAGATATCAACTTCCTTGAATTGACTCGGAAGGTTGCTAAAAATCCTGTTTTCAACTAAGCACTCAGCTTTGATGTAATACTATTAAGAAATAAATGTGAACAGGATGCACATACATCTAAATGTAAAATCAGCTTTAATAATGGAAATTAACTAGTATTCTCTTATGACCACCCCACCTTCTTCTTTTTCTTTGTTATATGAGTAATCAAATACAACCCAACAGAATCATCATAAATATTAGAACATTTAACAGTTTTCAATACTACAAAGGATTTGAAAAGTGTCTTATTAAGCTTTGCTATCCATACAATTTCACATACAGTATATCCAGTTACATACGAGAATATCTAGGGATATTCTGAGATCGGACCCGGCCGGCACTCATCGACCAGTAGCGAAATCTGTAAACGCTAAGATACGAAGCCATCAATTAAACATAATCTACAAATTTAATCACAAATTTCAGGCTATCATACTATGTATCATAATATGTGCATGACCAACGAGTCATGCAACCTTATTAGCTGTTCGCAAACAGTGTCGTCATATTATAAGAAAAGCTTTCGCCGACGACTGCTGAAACTTGTCTGTAATTAAAGTCGAATTACCAAAATGACTTTAGGATTTACGTTCATAGTTTTGTTATGCATGACCCAAATAATTTACAACAATTAATTGGTGAAACAAAAGATGACAGCTATCTTAGAATTTTGCACAGCTATAAAGGAAATAAAAAAAGCCACTAAATTATTCATATGACAGAAAGCGTGACCCTATATTACTTTGAGCTTAGCAATAGTTGTATACTTTAATCCGGATTTTTTAAATCATAAAAATTATATAAAAAATATCAAAAAGAGATCGAGATGACTAAAAATTAAATACTGTCACCAATTTCAGGCTATCATACTATGTATCATAATATGTGCATGACCAACGAGTCATGCAACCTTATTAGCTGTTCGCAAACAGTGTCGTCATATTATAAGAAAAGCTTTCGCCGACGACTGCTGAAACTTGTCTGTAATTAAAGTCGAATTACCAAAATGACTTTAGGATTTACGTTCATAGTTTTGTTATGCATGACCCAAATAATTTACAACAATTAATTGGTGAAACAAAAGATGACAGCTATCTTAGAATTTTGCACAGCTATAAAGGAAATAAAAAAAGCCACTAAATTATTCATATGACAGAAAGCGTGACCCTATATTACTTTGAGCTTAGCAATAGTTGTATACTTTAATCCGGATTTTTTAAATCATAAAAATTATATAAAAAATATCAAAAGGAGATCGAGATAACTAAAAATTAAATACTGATATTGAATAATGATGCAAATATGCATGCAATTTAAGTATATACCTACTTTGAAATTAAATACATGCTCATTGAAAATTAAATTCTCAGATTAGGTCCTCAATAATGATAATATACGTCACAGGTTTGGTTGAAAAAATAAAAAAAATGAATAACCATAAAGGTGCGAAAGATGAGATGATCGAAAAGACAATTCAATATTGCAAATAATTGTAAACCATTCCATCAAATTTTCAAATAGAACGAAATAGAGGTACAGAAGAATCAGTCATTTACACGTCGCAATGCATTTCACAAACGGTCTACATTCATTAGTTGAAGTCTCCAATACTCTCTCAGAGATTTCAACGCGTGAATACCGAATTATACTCCCCGCTTTAGCTTAACCTTAACTGCCGTTTTATCCTTCAAAAGTAACAATAATTATTTGTAAGTAAATTATTAATGAATTTTCAGCGTGGGTAGCCTATTGGGTAGAATTCTTGGGCTACCTGAGAGTCCCGAGTTCATATCTCTAATGACTTCTTTGGACATCTGAAAATCCAAGAATACGATCTCCTGGTCAATAGAATCTCTTAAGATAACTGATCGCTGCATTAGAAAAGTAGTTGCCCCCCCATTAACAAGATGTGTGAATCGCACACGCCAAGGGTCTTGGCTCAGGGTGAACTCTACCCTCGTCTAATAAAACCGACGGCCTTCACGTTACTTCGACGAATATGGACAATTATTATCCATAAAACGCGGAAAGAACTTCCTCGAATTAAGTGTAGATGCCGCCAGGGATATTTTCTCCTGGGAGTTTTAAATGAGAGAATCGGAGGGAATCATCTTCAGAATGGTCCTATGACTGAATAAGCCTCCAAACTGTTTTTAATAGCGACGGCCATGCAGAGTCAAACCTTAAACCTATCCACCTTACATACTACTCCCTTATTTTGCCATGAAGTTTCTTACGATTTTCCTCCCTCTCTCTCTCTTCTGCTCCCGATGCCTTGTTACCTTCCTATTTATTCCACGCATTTATAACATAAGAATAATGAAAAAAATATTATATATATATACATATATATATATATATATATATATATATATATATATATATATATATATATATATATATATATATATATCTTCGAAATGGAACGCTCTTCGGTGACGCGCAAATATATAAAAAAAAGGATCTATGGAACACTACGGTACGTATTAATCTCAAAATAAAAAAAATTACATGATATAACAATCGGTAATATTAAGATCAAGTCCAAGCATTGTCATGACAAATACAGTACGAATCCTTCGTGACAAAAATTAAATTATTGACTGAACCATAATTTTATATTTACGAAGAAATGACTCGAGTATATTTGTCACTCAAAAAAACAGTAATGACCATGTATTCATTCAGTCGTAGAGAGCGGCCAGTGAAAGTCCAGTGCGTGTTAAGTTCGAAATAACACGGCAATTAGCAGGTTAGCAGACATTCATGGCCAAGGCCAACAGAGGTTAATGTAGGGCGTCTGCTTTCAAGCAAGGCTGACTTTATCTGATGGAGCGGGTCTGGTGTTGCAAGGAACCCTCTAGCTCTCCTATTCTCGTGATACAACCACACCCAGGACAACAACCGACTATGTTTATTATGAGCAATATCACGGCCGTAGTTTGAGAATAATACATGATGTAAATCTTTAAGAGAAGAAAACAGGAAAAAGAAAAAAATAAACTCGATCGAAAAAAAAGACATTCGATGCTGTAAAAACAAGAATTGACGACGTCAGGCAATAAGAAGATATTAGGAATAGGACAAGGGCTTAAACTCCCTCGCTCGGCACGCCGCGTAAGCCAAAAGTTAGTTCATTGAGAATTGAATATTCGAGGTTACTGGTCATAATAGACTTAATGAATACACCTGATAAGGATCTTTAATTGTGTACTCCATAGTAGACAATTAGGAATTATACAGTGCGCTAGTACCTGACACACGGGCCATCCTTGATAGAAAATGGGACAAGCTCTTAAGACAATAATTTTCTACACATATTACAAAAGACAAAAAGACTAATGAGAGAAAAGCGTTAAAAAATGTAATTATCTGATGAGTAAATTTTGTCACTGGAACCTCCCTCCTGATGCACAATTTAAATAAAACTCAGAGAGCGATAGTTTGGGAATGAACATATTTAAGCACAAAATATCCCAGTGCGTATTATTCAATCCGAACGATAGATGAGACCAAGACTCATCGGGAAACACACGAAATGACATCGGGCGGCACGCGCCAGACGCACCCCGTGTGACAGCCGCAGTTATCATCACGCCATCTTGAAACCCATGATCTTTTCCGCTTTTCTCTCACTTTTCCCCCGACAGTGCAGGAACAAGAAAAAGATTTGCGAACGGTCTCCTTCTTCCCGTAGAAGAGTCCAGGGAAGGCGCGCATGTGCGGCAGATGACGTCGGAGATAAAGGGGGACCCGGCCGGAGGGACGTCGGGAGGAAGAACAGAGGATACGCACGGCGGGAAAAGGTCTGAAAACTCGCGGCGAGTCGATTTAGAATTTCCTCCGATTATTCAACGGAGGAGGAAGAGGTTTTCCCCGCTCCCATATCGGCAGCCATCTGAACTCGTGAGAGTCTCGAGGCAACGGCGATTGAACTCGCCTTAGTCCGCGCTTCTGATTTGCGAGCGATGGGGAGAATCGCCTCTCTAGAACAGTGCCAGGCGAGATTTTCTCTGCCTGCCTCCCTGGGATGCGATAAAAAATACGCGGAAGGATTTGTTGGTGGTGGTTGGAAGAATGGGGGCTCTTCACTCTTTTCTTCGCTCTGTCTGCCCGTTTCGTTCCTCGGTTGCGCTTGTAGAGCACGTTGTAGCGGAGGAGACGGCTTAGCGTGCAATAAAATAGTCTGTTGTTCGGTGTTCGTAGGGAGAGGATTGCTTTTATGACGGTTGGAGGAGTGGGAAGATCGGCCGGAGATTGCTCGCGGTTAGGGAAGGGCGGGGTGGGGACGCGGTTTGAGAATTGAATATTGAGCGAGGGAAATGACGAAAGGCCTTGAGGATCAACTTACGCTCACTTGTTTACCCAGAGGTTACACCTAGTAGCATCGAACCGGATTACACATATAATAAAACGGGGAATAAAATATATTAATGGTCAGATTAATGAGGTTCTTAAATGGATACACTCAAACGCCGCAAGGTTACTCCAGCGTGCTCGATATTGCTTTAGTTGTCCACAAGGTGGGAATATGGGAAAGATTTACCAGCCTCAAACTTGTTGCATGGAATAGCATGAGCATTACTAGTACTTAAATGTATGCGATGCTATATTTTCAAATCTATTAGGTACGCTTTGAAAAGAATGTTTGAAAATAATAATAACCATTTAAAATTGGAGAATGGGTATAAACTACATTATGAAAGGCCGCGCTAAAATAAATGAAATCTGACGATCATCGAAACAAGGTTTGGAATGGGAGATAGAAAAAGCTGAAATCCTTCCTCTTTTCCACAAAATTTTCTTTTTCAACAGATTTTTCCAAAATATTCTTCTTGAGAAGAAAATATTGAATTTTCAGTGTATAGAATACAATTACTTTCACTAAGTTCTAGAGATAGTGATTCTAGCCTACAGAATTATGCTAAAATTCCAATCGATATCAGTTGAAATGCAAAATTTTAAACGTATTAATAAAGGCTGGAAGTTCATCAACGGCGATTATATCTGTGACAAATAATTTTTATTCCCTATATAGATATTTGAGTGGTAGTCCAATGGGTAGAGCGGTGGGCATTATAACCAGAAGACCCGGGTTCGATTCCTGCGGACGCCTCTATCCACCCTTAAATTTACTCATGCTTCGTGAATTTTCGGATATTAGATCTTCCTGGGAAACAACGGGTGGCACAGGGAAAGAAACCGGGTCCCCTACCCACTTCCGCACGCCGCTAAGTACTAGGCCAGCTCTACTACCCTCACCTGTCAAACCAACCTTCAGGTTGATTACTGAGGTTTTCAAGAAGAAATTGAAAAATCTTTATTTTCGATGAGTAATATTTATCATAATTGCTAACTAAACGAACACAATGCTCGTATCTTTAAAGAGAAACAAAAAAGATTTCCATGAAAAAACTAATATAAAGTTATCATTGAATTGATATCAAAGCTTAATATCTCATAATGATCTTACGATTGAACTTACGTTTTTACTTGTGTACACCGCCAGATTTATTTTCTTGGTACTGTAATTGAATATTGAAACATCGTAATTGGTTAAAACTTACTCATTTCAAGACAAAGATGATGAATTTAATTCAACTGGAAAGAAAGCGTACACATTTTCTCCTTACAAAAGAGCTTTCAGTAGCTGGAAGGTAAAAAAGGTTTCTTATTTCTACCTCAGCAGTACAGAGTAGCAAGCAGGTATGATTTTATGCGCGTATGCAATCTAATATACCACTCATTATAATCAAGACGTAAATCCAAATCTGATTTATGCCATATTTTGTGTCCTATGGAGCTATCCCTGCAAAACGAGTACCAACTTTCTCTTTAAAAATCCACCGCCAAGTATGGAAGATCCCGAGCACGGTTTTTAGGTCAAGGCATGCAATTCCATTCGCAGAAATAATCCCCTTCCTACACACCCGTCACCACAGGTGAGGAAAACGGCTCTCAGTATTAGAATCAAATTTCGTAATGGTGGATCTTTAAAAGCTGTATTTTATGCTGGTTCGGGAACAGAAATTTAAAACGAGCAGAAAATATAAATAACTGCGCTTATCTCGCCGGCGTTGGAAAAATCCTCAAACGGATCTGTTTACAGAGCGAAGGCACGGGCGTGGATTCGATGACACGGGAAGAGATCATCATTTCGTGGCCGGTCTCGGAGAGTTTGAAGGGAGGGGGCAGAGAGGTTGGCGCCCAGCGGAATGGGCCGAGTGACGAGAATGAAGGTAACGTAGGGTGTATCGTGTTTCCGTGCGAGGTGCCCTCCGAGAGGAGGAGGAACACTGG
Organism: Hetaerina americana; assembly: GCF_022747635.1. Lineage (NCBI taxonomy): Eukaryota > Metazoa > Arthropoda > Insecta > Odonata > Calopterygidae > Hetaerina > Hetaerina americana. The sequence continues at coordinate 16,899,163 of NW_027286069.1, read as the reverse complement.
AGCTCTCTCTGAACAAGGGAGAAGGGGAGGCGAGAGTGAGGAGGAGATGAGAAGGGAGAGGAATTGGCAGCGCGAGGAGATGCAGAAATGCAGAAGATCTTGCATAAAAGGGAGGCTCGAAACAATGGCGGGGGGAATGCAAAGGGGGCAAATCCCGAAAAGGAGTTCGAGTGAAGGAAAAATATCATACAACTCTTGCGAGGGAAAAAAATAATAAACTCAAGACGAGGTTCCCTTGACTCACCTACATTAAGTTGTTAACTTCGAAAGAGAGAATTCATTTTTAACTTTTAATGCCACGTCCTTTGCAGTTTAAGGAAATGACTTATAATGCGCTTCTGGCGAATGCGGGGTGATTTAAGTAATACTATCGTATGTTGTCAGGCGACAAAATTATAGTGTTGGCACTGATGAGATGTAAACAAAATGAACGGTGCCGAAGGGAAGGGAATGCAGCAAATCCACGTAAATGTAGAGATTGAAATGTTTGTGAACGGGAACACAAAATTTATTTCGGCCGCGATGCGAGGTTGTTATTTTATGTCTTACCCCAATGAGGAAGTATTTTTTATGCAAGCAAAAGATCCCCCTCCCCCTTTTGCTCCCAGCGGGACGTTCGCATACACCGCGAGATTTATAATTTTTCGACGACCCGCTTGTAATGGCTCCCGGCGAGTCGTAATCTCGGACGTTAAACACGGCTATAAGACGGTCTCGGGAAAGGGGCAGAGAGAGGGGGAGGGGTTCAAAGGAGGGGGAAGAAAGCGAAAGGCCTATATCCTCTCTTCCTCAGGAGGGACCCCCAAGAGCATCGCTCATCTCCATATCAACCCCTCCTCCTCGCCCTCAGCAAGCCAATCTCCCAACCCCTCCTCCGCCGCCCCAACCCCATCGGCGGGTGCGCCGCGGTTGAAACTCAAACCTCCCCCGACTCCCGAGGTAACCAGAGTTATTACGAGCACAATCGTACCCTCGCGCTCCTCACCCCCGCGGGCACCCGCCCGCCCTCCTCCGACTCACAAGTTCACCTAAATCTCATCACCGATCGCTGCAACAACACACGGGCACCGCCGAAGAGCCAGCAACCGCCCGCTCTCTCTCCCTTTCGCCTTCCTGCCTACTCGCTTCCTTTAAATTCACTCCTCTCTCCTTTCCCGGGCCTCCAGCCCCGATCCAGCGGCATCGGACCGCGGCATTCGTTGCGACCGGGGACCACCGGGGACGGGGGACTGTTCAAGGGAATAGGGCGACGCATGGGGGGAGGGAGGGGGACCACCACCGCGGAGGAACTGCGACCGCCAGTCGAGGGACCGACGCTACCGTCCGCCGCGCGTTCGTCTGACTTTCCTCGAGGGCAGAGAGAATGCCTACCCGCCAGACTCCACTCTCTCCTCCCACCTGGGGATTTTAATGATCGATGTCGTAGAGGTTGGTGCTAGCCAATCACTCGATGGAGTACTAGTATAGGACTGGGGAAACGTTTTGGTGAGTACAGACAGACAGACGTGCTCATCTAACAAATTTGAACTGTTAACCGCAAATATTACGATGCTTTATGGATTTTGTCAGAAACTGTTATTTCCAATTTTAAATAATTATTTCCTAAAGGTATAATAATTGTCAAAGTACACAAACAAGGAAAATTCGAAGAAGATTTTTTCTTGGCAGTTGGAATGCTGCGCCAGCCAGGAGTATCTGAACGTTGTGGTTATTGGGAAGAAAATCACCAGTGAACTGAAAACGTATCAGTTTCATACATTAAAAAAACTGCGGGAAATGGCGCAAAGGACGGAATATTTGTGTATGGTATACATAGATAAAGTAATATACATTCATAGATTTGTGAGTGAAAAGACCATGAGACTGTAAAATATGGTTTCTTTGTGATTTAGAAAAATATTACTACTATTGATGCAACCGTGAAGTGAAACAATTTTTTCATTACGAACCATGCACCTGAACCACTTATTAAACTGAGCTTGTTGTGTAAGGAAGAATCGGAATTCTCTTAGGTGAAATTCTCCATACGCTAGGTAAGAAAATAATAACATAGAGGAAAAAATCGGAGTGTCTCGTGAACCATTTTACCCTCAACCAACCCTAAACTTAAAGCAATTGATTAAGCAGACCAACTCAAACTTTTTATAAAACCTAATGCGATGAATGATCATTTACTCTTTTGTGACTCCACGTCCCCATATCCTTTTTACGCATTCGCATAAAAGCACTGAAAATTATTGAGAACCAAAGAGCAAGAGAATGGATCACATTTGGGCAAATAAAAGCGAGTCGATTTCCACGCTAGAATGATATCGGCCAGAAAACTTTTGAGCATAGTGTTCATCTGTGTGATAAAACTTGATTGTTTTAGAAGCCTTCTTAGGCAAGAAGCCTTAAGCTTAGCCAAAAAGAAAATTTATGCGTTGCAGTGACTATCAGTTTTTTTTTAATCTTTCAAAGGAATAAAATAAAATGATGAAGTGAACACCAAAAATAATTTCGAGAGCCAATGGTTTTCTTAAGAAATTCCGGAGAAATGCACCACAACATTCGTAACTTATCACTCGATATAGCATTACATGGTTCTACGCTGGCAAACCACCCGCGCCGAAGGTAGGATGTGTATCCCGTAGAACGGATATGTCCTATCTCCGCGGGGTACGCCGGAGAAATTATCCTGGAGAGAGGACTGCAGGGGGAAAACGGCGTTCGCGAATCACCCGAATAGGACTTTGCGACTTGGCAATATATCAACATACTTTATAATATATTTTTTTAAATAATCAATATATCGAATCATCATCGAAATAGCGATGTCAAAATGGGCAATATTGCCAATATAGTGATATGGACGATTTAATCTAAATGAAGATGATATATAGTATACCAAATCTGCAGATACACCCGAAATGGTCTACAGGTATACTGCTCTAAATATCCGACTAATGCTTAGGCTTTGGGCTAGTCGACGGCGGAGGTAATTTTGCAATGCACCTGAATTAGTCAATATTGGTCGATGTACTCAGTATGGCCGATACTGTCCAATACTAGATGAAAATTATTCCCAATTTAAGGTAGCATTGCCATAATCTTAATATTTTTCGATAAACCCCATATGCTCGATGTTACCATGATTTTATATTGACCATCAAAGTATCAGCCCGAAAGTCGCTCTGATTGCTGAGGGTAGGTGGTCACCTAGTACTAAGCCTTATTATTCGGCGAGTGAAATTCGCACATCAACATGGTAATTACGAAGGCCAGTTCCCTTTCCTGTCCACCCCTGATTTCTCAGGACGTTCACAAGGATTGGTTAAAGCTGAATGTTCCCAGAGGTGTCATCCGGTAACGAATCCGGACTCTCCGGTCAGTAGCCCGGCGCTTTACCCCCTGGACAATCACGTCCCATATTAATCGACATAAAATAAAAATTTATCACTCGCCGCCAACTTTATATATATTTCACAAACACGATCAAAGTTAGAAAATTAATACCTCACATGCCTACCCCCGGGGGTCGTCAGCACCCCTCGGCCGCAGTTGACACACATGCTTGCGAACACTCTGTTATAGTATTCGTCCTGCGGGACCTACCACGGCAAGAGGGACGTCGCGCCCGGAGAAAATGGGGGCGGGACACGGCGTGGGTGGGAGGAAGGGGTGGAGTGTGTGTCGAAGGGATTGAAAGGGGGTTGGGGGAGAGGGCGGAATGGTTGCAAGTCGGCGGCAGGTGCTGGTCGAACCGCTTCCTTCCCTCGGCACGGGGGAGGACGAGGGGGGGGCGGGGAGAGGTTGGGAGTGAGGAGGGACAATGGATTCGAAGCAATATTAATGCAATCCACTCGCGGAGGGACGCTGTCATTACCTTTTAGAAAACGCCGATGTCGTATTGCCGACTATGGACCACCAATGCACCCTCCACTACCCTCCCTTCCTGCCGCCTCGTACCACCTCCCTTCTTTTCTATTTCCCGTTTATTTTTTTTCATCCCTGCTCCCCTTGTCTCCTCACTCTAGCGGGTCGTTCGATCCCATCGAGTTTTTATACTCATCCCCTATTATATATATATTTTTTTAAGTGTACGAATTTATTACTCCAGTTAAACGTGCTCGCGGGGATATCCCATCAAGATGCATCCGCAATGGCTTTTGTGCGCTCTCAATTACTTTCTACGTGTACCATAATGTGTTCGTGTCCTTGAAAATGATGGTCGAGAATTCATCGCCTCTGGTTTTGAATTTATTCATTCGTAGAAGACGATACGGGGATGAAACCTTTCCACCCTGGGTAGTGACAAGAAAATGTAATAGAAAGAGGAAAAAATTTTAAAGCCGATTTAAAATTTGAAATAACAATTCGTTCACTTAGAATACACAAGAATTTTAATTCTATAAAGAACCATTAAGGTTATAATTAAAGTAATTTGTATATAAGAGCGCGATTATTAAAAAAATGCGAACAAAAGATTTTTGGATGTCATTAAAAATTCTGCCACGTTAAATAAAGTGTTCCATTAAATCTGAAGGGAATTATCCAAGAAGCTCGAGAGATTTCTTTCACCCTGAATCTTTCTATTTATTTAAACGTTATTTGACCTCTCCATACTAAAAAAATGCTTGTTGGTGAAGAGCCCGGGGCTTATCTCAAGTTCGTGAGACTGTATGAGTATACTGAAGTCAGTTGTTAGGTCAGGTTGCGGATGCCGGTGCTGGGAACCGCAGGCAAAGGTACCGCGTAGCAGGGGGATATTATTTTGGGATCTCATTGGGGACCTTAAGTGGAGTTCCGAAAATGATTGAAACGGAATATATAATTTCGTGGATGCTGCCTCTCTGAGTTTAGTAATTTTAATAGGTGACTTGTTTCACAAAACAGAGTGAAAATAATCGCCTGCGATATCCATAGTAGGTTTTTCATTAAAAAAATCTAACTAATCGCTACCATAATATGGTTGGGTTCTTTCCAAATGTGACTCCTTTTCATCAATATGAACATCACCTTGTAGAATAAGGAGTTATGTGCTTATTATATAACTATTGCCTAGCCTATTCATCACATCATCAAATTCAAGCATAGAATAACATTTAGTCATGTGCTGGTGGTGTCTGGTTATACTATTATTTTTGCAAAGCATAATTTACAACTTTGCATATTTTTTGCAGTTTAGAGGAATAAATGTGGGTAATATTTTAAATTTTATTGCTTTTGCTTTAGATTGGCGTTTAATTGTAAAAACATTGTGTAGGATGAATTCATTATTTTGTGTTTGCAAGTTTTCATAAATGTATATTATTTATTTGAAAACACTACGCAGGTTCTGAAAGGTAACTTTGATTTTAAAAGATCGACAGCAACCCATCAAGTGTGATATATATACACACATATAAAAATATAAATGTAAATATATGTACACATACGCAATCGGGAATCGAACAACCACTTCTGTCTTTCTCACATAGCGATGCATTGAAATGGGTTACTATATACGTTATGACGGACATAAAAATGCATTTAAAACGTCTCAATAGGATGTTTGCGTTTACTCGGTCAGGTTCTTTCTCTCTTAAGGTCATAAGCATAATCATTTTAATGATTTTGAACTCGTAGATGGACGTCTAAGCCTTAACTGTAGTAGAATTACGGCTAGATAATTCATATCTTCATTCTGAAACGACTGTGGCCGTAAGCTAAAATGAACAAGGGACCGAAATTGCTATAATACGGAAGAATAAAGGATGATTACATTCCACTACCTATAAGGACTGTGAATCAGGGATTTAATGCTAGAAAAAGGCAGAAGATGAACATTTATGCCCTTAAAACCGTCCCGCGGAGTTAGTATAGGATGTGTAAATCTGTTGGCATGCATTTCATGCGAAATTTTGAAATCCATCTTGAATTCATATTACCATCCTTAAATCCATATCTAAACTGAGTGGCGTTTTTACACGGAATAGTCAATATGCTCTGCAACTTTAATGCAGAAAAAGTGCATTCGAAAACACTTGTTTAAATAGAAAAGGTAATCTCTACTTATGAATGTGAGCAGAAACATCACTCGTCACGATAGAAATCCGACACAGAGGAAATAATTAATATTGGCAAAGACGTCAAATTAATTTTCGTGTTTCGTACACCAGGTTGGTGAGAATTTTTTTACGCATGTCTAAAATATTCAAAAATGAGTGAAACAATTTCCTCTTGCGGTGAATTTAGAGTGGAAACTACATGCCGAATGGGGAAGCTCGTGGCTTATAACTTATCAACAGGAAAAACATTTTTACGCCCTTGACTTAACTACAGTTCAATATTGCCTTGAATTTAACGCGTTGCCAGGTCTCACTCACGGATTACTGAAAAGTGCGCGATTCTCGATCAGAGACTTTTAAAACTGGATAAAAGAAAAAAAATACTCAGGCGCTGTGCCTCCGACCGACAGGAGAGAAATGGAAACAAAAGAATTACGACAGCCGCCCATTCCACAAACATTGACGAGACCCGACCTCGCTCACTTGTTTCACGTGAAGACTCGGATGAGAGATGGACGGAGGTGACTCCGGAAAAATGCACCACGAGAAGAATACGGGGTGTAAGAGCGGGGAGACGGGGGCGGGAGGCCGCGGACGGCTCCGGCTAGCAGGTGGGAAAGAAGGAAGGAGGAGGAATAATAGAAGGGAGGCGGAAAAGAAAGAGGATAAGGAGAAGGGTTTTATGGAGCCGAGGAAGCGATAAAAATGAATGAGAAAAGGACGAAGGGAGGGGAAGAAGGGGGGTTTAGATGCGATTTGATCCCTTTCTGAGTACCATCCCTCGGAAAGGGGAAGCAAGGATACGGGAGGGGGCGGAAGGTGGCGAGTGAGGGGCCGATTTGCATTAAACCTATATCACCAACGCCTCCTCATCCCGCACCCTATCTCTCTCGTCCTCAGTCACCCACCCCTCTCATCCTCTTTTATAACAAAATGGAAATTCTTTTCGAGCGATTTCCCGCCCGACGCCTGACGATAATGCAGTTTCTTCGCGGTGAGATCACGATTAATATTCAGTTTCACTCGGCCGGTCTTCTTGAGAATATCCACTCCTATCGCCGAGGAGACCTGCACGTTATCCTCGCTCGCTCTATAAATAGGGCGTATTTTTTTCTATGCCCCACTTGGGATGTGAAGGAAGATAGAGGGGATGGCGAGCTTACGGGGGAAAGGAACCCACGATCATGTGAGAATGGTGGATTGAGGTGTGCTTGGAGCAATAAATTTGAGAGAATTTGAATGGAGCGACAATAGAAAATATTCTGAAAGGGTTCACGACTTACATCCATTGTAATTTCTATGACACTTCATTTTAGCTTTCAAATTTCTCGTGGATTTCGGTGTCTAGTACAGATGACATCCTTCAAAAACCATTTCCCAGTTTTTGGAATATCAAAGATGTGCTTAACGGAATTGAAGTCTCAATTATCAATGGAAAGAAAAAATATTGATTTAGCCTTTTTCCCAGCGTAATTAGTTAGAAATGTTACCCAAGAGGTATTCCACCAAGGTATTAATCATTTAGTATCACTTTTCCAAAGAAGGCGACAACATTTAGATCCACTCAAAGATTCCTTCACTTACCCTAAGTATGCATGTAACTTGAATGGGGTGATATATAAATAAATAAATATATATATATTTTTTTTTCCCAGCGGCTATTACAAATGCGCTAAAATGAAGAATTTTGTCTATGAAGTATGCTGCGGCAGCTAATTTGCTTCAGGGATGGAATCATCATAATTCTAAGGAATTCAATTCTGAAATGTGAGCTTTAGTATACACGTACTTGAAGAACATTTCTGTTAGCATTAATGTGCCTTGATATAAACTTCTAGTGCCCAATATATTCCCGTTTTTTTTGGACACATTAAATACGAACATAGAGCAGGTATTACTCAGACGAAGTTATACCAGGGACAGAATTCCAAATAGGATTTGAATATTTTAATAGAATATAACTGCGCAATGAGTTAAAGAATGTTTCCTGACCAAACGAGGGAACAAAAAAGAGCAATCGCATCTTTTCAAGTACAATTTAGAATATTAATTTTAGCCATTTTCGAAGGTAAAACTAAAATGAAGACAAATTTGAATTTCGATTAATCAACGACCTCCCATTTATGACGGGATTGATTGTAAAGAATGACATGGTAGAAGGCAGATAACGTTTCCACTAAAGTGAAGATTAAAGCAATCCATCCAGAAATAAATGCCATTTACATGAACCTGTCCTGATTTAACAACGAAATGAAATCACCCGTTTACTCCTTGTATGGCGAACGGCTTCTCCTTATGGAGAAACCCGTCCATGTGCTAAAATCCTTCGGTTTACAATGTTTCTTAAAGCCTCTTGGACCAATGGGCTCTCGGTTTTATGGACCACAAAACTGCGACGGGTTTTCTTAGAAGTGAAATTGCCTACGATCGTCAAAATCGCGGATCTTACGTTGTGTACTACAGAAGCAGAGGACATCACTTTTATCTTCTGGTGTTGAATAAAACGGACGGCAACGGCTACCAGAATGTGTATATGAAGAATGGAAGCGGTATCAGAGAATGTGAAGAAAACGGAATGATAGGAATGACTTTTTTCCCTCAAGAATTTGGGAGAGAGTATACTATAAATAGAGTTCAATTATATGTAATCCACAGCAGACGGAATAACACACACATTTTCTCTCAGCATTAAAATTTAAAGAGGCAATTTTTCATGAAGTCTCTCGACAAATAAGACCATATTGCTTACTGTCACGCTACTTTTCCTTTTCAGGGAGAACCATTCAAATGTAACTCCCCTATAATGTATTAGGCAGGCCAAATATTTTTAATTCCGCTAACAGGATGTCAAATAAAAAACACGCGATAATACTACAGTAAAGCTTCAAGGTATACATCCAAAGATTGACTCTCTTTGACTCGAAAGCATTGCAGTAAGGAACAGTAGTAAACATGTGGATATCATAAAGAAATTTTGTAACCATAAAGAGTACGGCAAAAGGCATGACGAATATCTCATCTTCATCTTCAAATGACGTTTTGATCATAAAGCATTAGACTCGTGTGATTTTTATGTGAGCTGACATTCTCTACTGGTGTTTCATAATACCACGAGCTGAGGTGACAAGTTAAACGAATCTCAGATCTTTTAAGCTTCCTTTCCTATCCAGGCTAGAACAGTGTCAATGACATTTGACAGAGTGAGATAAGTGTAGATATTGAATCGCCGTTCTTACGGAGCAGTCCCTTTCTAATGGATAAGTGCAAGAGCCCTCTTCGCGTATCCGTGAGCAGTTCACCAGTAGAATTACAACCAAAACCAACCAATGAGAACATGGACTTTGATTATACATTTCGCAACAACTTCGCCATTCCATTGGAATATTAAAAGGGCGATGAGAAGACGGCGTTTATCACAAATATCGGTCACAAACATACAATTTACGATCCGTTCAACATACAAGCACTTCAAGACTACAGGCTTGAGGATTTCCTTTGACTATTTCCATTAAATAGGGCATATAGTGAGACAGAACATTATCTAGTTTTATGAAATACTAATTAAATACAGATTTGTGTACAATCCAACAAACCAGAATATTCAACCCGAAGGTTGGTCGGTTTGATGGGGGTGACTGTTCACCTAATACCAAGCCCATAACGGCGTGTGAATTTCATACATTAACAAGGCAATTACGAGGGTCCCGACAATTCCTTTCACTGTGCCACATGTGGTTTCCCAGTAATGCTCTGGTACACGAAAATCACACAGCTGGGTGAAGCTAAGGATGCCCAGAGGCATCACCAAGAATCAAACCCGGACCCTTCGGTCAGTAGATCAGCGCTCTACTCACTGGATTGTCTCGTCCCCGGTGTTTTTTTTAGATACATGTATTTAAATGTCAATTTTAACGATATTTACTTTATCTCCATATATTCTCAGCCGAACACATGCATGTAATTCTAGCACAATGTGGTCTAGCGAAGGGATGTAAGTGGAGCAGCAAACAGATCGGGTTGAAAAACTAGCGTTGGAGGAAGATAGATACGTAAAATACGATGTTCCTCTTGTCCTGGAAATTTTCTAAATTATGGAACGTTAGAAAAACTAACTTTATCTTGAACTCCTCGAAAAATAAAACTATCGACAGATATAGGCAGCGGCCCGAAAACTAGCCATCTTTCGGGAGTGGGTGGGTGTGTGCGCATGATAATGCGTGAGGGCTGAGTAATGGAATGGGGGCAATTGCCAATTGCTCCTCCCGGAATGAGCCGGAGGAAAGCCGAATTGTCTCACTCGGAAATGGTATTCTTGACCAGACTCAGGGCATAAGGGAGGCCGTCCTGTGGAAATGCGACGAGCGAGCGGGGACGGACTCCGCCCGTCTCACAGGAGCTCTCTGTCGCGTCGCTGCCAGACCAACCTCAAAATGGTTCCGTCCAACATATTTCCACAACCATTTCTTATTTCCTGTCCGGCGGCTGCCTCACGAGTAGAAACCCGCCGCTCCCTCCCGCGGGAAGGTGCGGGTCCGGGAACGGAAACCGGATGGGACACCGACGGGGAGTGGAGCGGATAGCCGCTGAATCGTATAGCGGAGGGATGGACCGAGGTTAGCGGGAGGAAAGCTGAATAAAAAGAGATGAAGAGGAGAGGAAGATGATGATGAAAAGATTTTTATGGCGAGGAGGAAGGGGAGGGTGGTGTTCCCATGGAAACTCCCGAGAGGGCGAGGGGGGCTGGGAACGAGGGGAAAAAAACGAGGCGCAATAAATCCGGGAGGGAAAAGGAAATGCGGGAAGACGGTGGCGCCGCCATTAAGCGCGACACAAAAGCTTTGTGGTGGCTGGGAATGAAAATAAAAATTAAAGGCGGAGGGGAATTGTGGAGAGGTGGGAAGGAGATCGGAAAAAAATCGAAGCGGTCGGTCTCCGAAGAAGATGGGGGGGGGGGGGGGGGGTGAGACTCTCGACTCGAGAACTTCGCCGTGACCCACAGTGGGCTTTCCCACTAGTCTTGAGTTATCGGTGAAATTTCCGGAAATCGTCTTGCCGCCGCTTTGCCTCGTGCGTATCTGTGGGACGACGCGGTCACTTGTGTCCATCCTTATAGAGGCCTCACGACCAAGATATGGCAGGGTGAACTATAAAATGCAGCGGCGCTTTCGTGGTTAGAGTGTCTATTTTTGTCGCAGACCAGGAGGATGACGCCGAAGGCGACCCTTGGTTTTATCGGTACAATTGGGGGAAGTGTTCGAATTTGTAGCGTCCAAGGCGATTAGCATAGGCGAGGGCCACAAGCTGAATACGCCTCGGGTATATATGGAACCCGCAACGAGTAGATGTGATTAATATATCATACGAAGTACGAAGAAACGCAGTCTGATTAATAGAAAAATTCCATGAACGAACAGAAAATGTCACTATCCCTTGGAAAAACGTTAGATGACACCTCACTATTGCAAACGACGGCTGTTTGTAAATGAACCTGAAAGAATTATGCATGGTGTATTATACGCAACAAGTACATTCAAGTTGAATTCAAGCAGTGAATGAATAATTAATTAAAACTATATAGTAACTTCTACCACTACTTCGAGACTAATTTGTATCACATATATTTATAATTATCTTTAAAAATAAATGTTAGGTATTCAGATCCGAGACACACAAAAGAGTACCTGCACGAAACTCAGGCTTCCATGGACTACTTATATTCTTCTACCGGACCCAGCCTGTTGTCATAAAAATATATGCATATATTTGTTTTTAAATTAAGTTTAATTTCTTTCACCTAATTATTAGCAATTAAATATTAACCGAAATGATCACATTTTTTCCTTATACTTCTTATATAGCTGGCTCTACGCTACATACATTTTGATTTTTGTTTCTTGTGGATTATTTTCGAACGAATGTTTTAATATTAATGAATTTAGTTTCTTATAAAATTCATCTGAAGTCATCCGTAAAAATAATGGTACCAGAGAAGTAAAAGTTTGCTTAGAGCTACTCTATCTAAATGTAAAACCTTAGATCCTAGTAAAGTGAAGGTTAAACATCATTGCATTTATCTCTTTGGCTATAAAAATATTTATCATCGCATGTTCACATGATTAAAGAATTTATCAATGGAAATGGTCTTTCGCGAGCACTAAATCATTCTCATTGTTTCTTTTCAATGAGAAAAACATAGTAAAATCCATTATATAATAAACACGTGTATATTCTACTGCCATTGAGATTATTAATTGCAAAAGTAAATATGAATGTAATGAAAAATTGTGGAGGTCGAATTCGCCCGCAATGTCGCTATCACACAAGTAAGGCCCACAAATGTGGACAAAAATGATGCAAATGTTTCGAACGGAAATTTTGATTTATTTTTATCGATAAAAGCAAAACAACATACATGAAGCAATATTAAATCGGATGGCAGACATGCTGTCCTACAAGCGGTGAAGTGTGAAGTCCGTTCGCTCGAAGAGGGATCGAACTGAATAACTATATGCCGACTGCGTCGTTTTAACTAATCACATTCCAACTACAAGATGTAAATAATAGGTCTCTATATATTTTAATATTTTTTCCTATGCAACGCCAGTTCTAATGCACTATTTATCTTTAACGAACATCTATAATCAGTGACCCTAAAAAAGGGTTTCTGAGCGTTTGGACTGAGTGGTTTTTTTAAGAGCAGCGGAAGGCGAAATGGAATTGAACTCATGAGAGACATAACAAATTAAGTGAATTTAATGTAAGTGAGGTTGATCTTGAGAAATGGGAAAGTATAGCGACATATTTTATATTTTAAATGTTTCACTTTTAATGGGAAACAACAGACAATCAGTATTAAAAAGAAAACTTCTTATCTTTCGTAATCAAACGTACAAAAGGCACAAGACGAAAAATTTACGACGATGGATCCTTTCCTGCATTTTATATTGATTCATAGACTAGAAAATGGTCATAAAGTAGACATTAATTCGGTCAAAATGCCGTATTTTGCCGAAGACCGTGGTTTTACATCTAATACGCATTCAAATGAAACCACTCCGATAGGTTGGCAGACCGGTCGTCCTTCAGTGAATTGGTAAAACCTCATTACGGGAAATACGAAGGAAAAAGCAAGAAAACGCAATAAAATAATGCCTATTCAGATGAAATATGGTGAGAGCAAATGAGATTATCACGAATTCTTTAGGATTAGGAGTGACTGCTGCGGAATGGCGGCTAAGCTCACCGACTACGAGTCGCTGATGCAACGATAGCGTCATAAACCATTTATCACTCAAGGCGTCAAATTAAAGGGCTTCAAATTTTTATTTTCACGGATTTGCGATTGATATGTCCTTAACGTCAGTGATGGCGAAACCTTTTTGAGTGCGTGGAAATTATATTTCCGGAGAGTAATAATTTTCGCAGTGAACGGATGAAGGCTATTGGATGCCTCATGAAGAAGCATGAGATATGAGATGATGGACAAATAACTTCGGTGTCAGGATGGCCGGGGAATTGCGAACATTTGCGAGCAATCCATGAAAAGGAATAATACGATTTAAAAGGTACATCATGGAAGGGAAATCTACGAGAAACCTAGGCGAAACTGTGACCATCCTGTTTGTAGTTAATCTCACTGTCATTTCAACAAGAGGAAGTTACAAATACTATTTTCCCGGCATAGAAAATGAACTACTGCACACGAAACTTCAATTTGATTGGAGTATAAATATGATTCCTATTCAAATCAACATACACCTTCAGGTAAAAATTCCCTTCATGGAAATGCCACCACAACGTGAGAAGATCGAAAACTGAAAAAACACTCGAATTAAAATCAAAAAGAGTAATCGGGGAAAATTTTTTAAGAAAGTCGGCAGAGCTGGAAATAGGTAGGTTAAAAAAAGGCGTATCAGAAAATAGTTAAAGGAGAAAAGGAATTTCCCGATTGGAAAATTAACGATAGATACTGAGAGGAAGCATATGTCATTTGGGTGGAGTGGGAAAAGGGAACAAAATTTGTATGGAATTTGCAAGAGTAATGCTATTTATGCCGGGAATAAGAGATGTGTGTAAAGAGAGAAACCTAAGTGAGAATATAAAAAGAAGAGACGGATGGAACGGGCGGTGACGGGAGAACGCATGGGGATCGGATCGGGGGGAGCGGCGAGGCGACGGCTGAGAGTATGCCCAAATAAGACAAGCAAGTAAAATTTACGATTGCTATCAGCGAAACATAGTTTGCAAACTTAATTTGGCGCATTTTAAATCACGTTAGTTAGAAAAATATTTTTCTAAAATCACTTAAACCTATCCTCAAAACAACCAAGCATTAAAAAAATCTGTTCGCAAATATTTTTACATTCTAACATGAGGATTGGGAAAAGATTTTATCACGATTATAATTATTACTAAATCACATACCATTACATTATATTTATATTATTATACATCATTATATTACATATAAATTATACAATTTTCTTGCGATTTTTCAATATTCTCACTGCACTTATCGCTAATACATATCAATTCATATTGTTGTTATAACTTCCTACTATAGCATTGTTCGGCAAAATATTTTCACGATTCATTGTGTGCTCACATCACTTTCCAATATTTTGGTTCCGTGAATTTTTTTATTTAATCAGAAAAATTCCCGCTGTTCCTTACTTAAATTTTCTTTATATCAAAATATCTTTTACGAAATAATTCTTTTCCTAAACGTGTACTCTAAACGAAGTCTTTACACAGAAAAGCTACGTTTTTTCACCTAACAAGCATCTTTTTCCTATTATTTTTCACAACAAAAATACATATTTCATCATATTTTAGAGCAATTTTGAGCATATTATATAACCCCATTGCAAGGTTCTGGTGATAGTTACCATGAACCTAATTTATAAAAAGCACTACATTTAGGTACCATGAATTTCAGCTCTACTCACAACAGCTCGGATGAAACTTCTCAGGAAAAATTGACCAAGGGTATGAAAAATATGTCTATAAACTGTAAATACAAAAATACTTTGACTATGAAGTATAAATATACAAACACTCTGACTATAAGAGAATAAAAATGACTAATGCTATTAGATTTTGACAAGAAAATAGAGAAATGTAGAGTTTCTATGCACATTAATTCGGACTGTTTTCAATTATTTTTTCTAACGAAACGCGACGTTTAAACCAATAATGATAGTATTAATTATTAGTATTAATTACTCTTATATTTTGATTGGGGTATTCTACAAAGTCGTTCGCTGACAAGACATGTCATTCCCAAAATTGGACTTTCTACGATATATTATTCTTTAAGTTTTTTTAGTACGAAACAATATTGATTTTTACCATTTGTAAGCCTACAAAAAACTCAAATCACAGTAATTTTAATCTCTTTGAGATATTTCTAGGCCGTCTGACTTATGTCCACACCTCCTTGTCTGTAATTCCGTCTCGCAAAAGAGTGTACTCTTAACATTTCGATTAGGAAATGCACAAATGGTGAACGAAAGAACGATAGAAGGAAAAAATCGGACTTACCGAAAATGGTGAAACATAACTGCCTTCATTTCAGGATTTTTTTGCAAATACATAATTGTGTGAATCATTACTTCAAAATTTTAAGGATCAATATTTGTTCCCACAAAAAAACAGCCACACTGATTCCGTACCAGATTGATTGAGGAGAGAAAAAAATACTTCGAACCGTTGTGAATTTTAAACACACTCTACTTTGCAGCTGGAAATGTTTTGGAAATAGGCCTTTCTTACGGAACTTGGGACTCGCATTGCTATTCTCAGCTGCCCTTGGAAAATCATATCAAATCAGCCTTGTTGTAGCATTTTATTCGATAGCTGACTCGATGTATTTTTGCAGGAAAATAATTACTTTTTTGGATATAGGGACTTCGCTATTGTCTCAATTTTCTGACATTATGAAAGGCTTTAACACGCCCTTAGATACAAATTATTTCCCTTAAACTTTACATATTCCACAAGCATGATCGAAATAACATGTTCCCTTCTCCAGAGCAACTCCCTTCCTTATATTGTGAATAGTTTTTCTCATTTTCCCTATTACATGATGCAAAACAACGCATACTTGGTTTCGTAATAATTGTCTTGAGGAATCCCTCTTGATTTAAACTTGAAACCTCATGTTCAGATTTCGCGCGCCTCAACCACTAAGGGCACAGCTCTCCTAAAGGACGCCTCGCACGAAGGTGGGAATTCCCCATAGTATATGGCTCATTCTCGGCTAAAAAGAAAAAAAAACGGAGAGGTTAAGAAGTGTATGCCGGTCGCTGAAATTTCCTATACTCCCCACATGCTCTTCCCACGTCATTCTCGCCTATTTACCGGCGGAAGAGAATCACGTTCGCTGAACTACGTGCCCGCATGGGAAGTCATACGGCACTACGGGAATGGGCCGCCGAAATGGATGTTCCGAGAGAAACTCCCGCTGGGATTCCAACCCACGACCTCCCGATCGGGAAGAGGAGTTAGGTAGGCTATCTTCTCCCGGGGGAAATGGGAAGTTGCACGGTTCGATGGAAATCCGAGCCCTCCTCGCAAAAGAGGGAGAAGTTTGAAAGGAGGTCGGGAAGTTTTCGCGAGGTCGCCGCTCGCAACCGGAGCTCTTTGACGAGGAAGGAATAATACGAGGAAAGGGCAAGCGTCGAAGGGTGGAGAGTGGATTGGGGCAAAAGAGTGTGAGTCGTGGGAATTGTGAGGGACCGAGGGAGGTGGGAGAGGAATTTTCACTCATCGTCTTCCAGCTGATGGCAGTTGATTATGAAGTTCCATCGTGACGCTGTCATTGCCGCAGTTCCCTCCAATATTTAAAAACGTCTACATTGGCAAAGATAAGCCAAGATTCTCGGAATACAAAACTGTAAGAAATCATTTTTCCCACGGTCTTCATCTTGCAAAATGGAATTAGTGTGGATTTAGTGCACCGAAAGCAACGACAGGCATTTAGCCAGATTTTCAATAAAATTATACTATCTACTTTTTGCACAGGGAAAAAAGTTTTGAGAATCAATATTTACCGTGCAAAAAATTATAAGGTCGCAGAATTTGTCTTTCATGTTCCGTACATGAGAATAAGTTACGGATTGTCATGATTTCCTGTTTTATGATTGTTCTACCAGCACCAAGAAGGTTTAAGTTTCCATTTTCATCTCGATTCGAAGTTGCTTATGGCTAGTTCTATCCCAATTCCAGGACATCCATTTATCTACCCTATTTTCTGTGAGTGCATCAACTACCTTTGATCTTGTACTTTTAAATATCATTTGTCGAAGAAATAATTGCTCTCCGGTGACGCCTCAGTAGAGATTCATATCAAGTTTAGCAGGAGAAGTAAGGAGTGTGTAATCCGAAGAAGATTGTTTCTTATATAATTTGAGAGAGATATCTGGGATTAATAACGATCGTACTTCTTATGCCCTTTCATTTGCGATCAATCATGAGCTAGGTATTTCGAGATATTATTTCGTGAAATGACGTAAAGACACATCTAGTGCATTCCAAAATCATTGGTCCCGAAGCAGAATGGGAAGAAACTGAAGGAGACGAAGCCAAGGGAGTGAAAAGAGTGAGAGGTGATGGGGAGTAGAATAAAAATCTGCATTTGAAGTCCGTTTAGCATCGGCGATGGTTAGCCAACTCGCGAAATCGGGAGAGTTCCTATGGAAGTAAGCAACGAAAACGATAGGGAAACCGTCCACCAGGGGGCGGACCGCCGATTAGTCCATCTCGTCCGCGATCCCCTTCGTCCATGACATCGCGGACACGGATAATGACACAAACGCGGAGGACTAAATCCCCATCAAACAAGATAGACTTGATTAAATCTTGAATGGCGGACGATCCCGGCTGGTTTACATGGATCATCATTGAACGGTGGGATCTCCTGAAACCACGATCACGTCGCTCTGGGCGTTCTTCATTGATCCTGGCAGCAGGACACTTCTTGTTCGAGTTTACGATATTCGCCGTCTTGCTCCACCCTCACATCTACGCGCTTGTTCCCCCTCCCCACGGGCCTCCTCATCCTCCTCTTTCCCCAGCCTCCGCTCTTCATCCCGTATCGCATTTCCGCATCCCAGATGGTCCCGTTCTATGGCTCTGGCGGCGGTCCAACTCTTTCTTCTCGGAAATTATACCATTGAGAAAGAAAGATTATTTTCCATGCTGCACGCAATTTCACTAGATGTTTCTGGGGGATAATGCACATTTATCTCCGATTATATATCACGGATTTCAACCTACTTTGGCTGTTTATGATATTCAATAAACATTATATACGTCATTTTCCTTCTTCGTGGGTTGCCTGTGACCTAAGTTGTAGCACTCTTGCATAAGTTAGATCCGTCTATGAAACGAAGTGCGTAAATTCTTTAACTTATTTCCACTTCTCTTGTTAAGATGCATCTCGATCGGGATGCAATAAGATTCAGAATAATAATATTAGCAATAGGAACTATTGGTACATATTCACCGAGTCAACGAATGCCTGACATCCGTTATCATGGTATTTATCAATTACCATGGTAACAAATAAGTTGGCAAGCACAGAAATAATATTCAAAAGTATATTTCTTAGACACCTTAACACTGTGGTGAAACTATTGAATATGGCGGATTAAAAATATACATCACATACCGATTTATTAGATGTTTTAATCTGTACTATAAAAGACTGCATTTTAGCCCTAAATGAGGAAGCAAATTCAATTATGAATGCGCGCAATCATCCTCAAATACAACAGTTAAATGCTCAAGAAAATGGGTTCTGAATGAAAGCAAGCACATGGTCCACGTTCAATCCCTTACATCCAATTATGACAGACAATTCATTTAAATAGTTTTTCCATCGATATTGTTCGAAACATTCTGCCAATTATTTTCTTTCCTTGAAAACTAAAATGCAACAATAAAAATTCTTGATATCAAGCACGAATTGAAGTAACTTACTCATAAATTCGTTTACGAGTATAAAACTTTTCACGATTTCTCTGTCCAAATTTTTAACATGCTCGCCATGGGTTGAGTGATATTTAAAATCTTTGGTGGAGCACAAGGAATTACATTTGTGGATAAGATTTGAGGGGTGGGATGGAGGGTGGGAAAGTAGAAATAAAGCGGCTGGGTGTGACGGGGTGGGTGTGACGGGAGGAAACGGTAGGCGGAGGACGACTGAAAGGGGCGAACGAAAAAGTCAAAGAGGGATAGGAAAGAGGGAGGAAGAATGGGGGAAGGGCGTATTCAGCGGGAGGGGTTTGAGTGGCGGCGGGGGGTGAGACTTGGTCTGAGGGATTGGTGGGAGGTCTCCCGGTCGGGTCAGAGTCGGCGGGAAAACAGTGGGCCTTGTTTATGCTGGCTCGTTTCCACGCCGGCACCGCAAGTTCCAAACCGAATGTGTGAGGTGCGGTGGCGTGGTGATATCGGAACGACCGAAGGCGGGAAGGTTTCCATTCAACGGCGTGAGCTTCGCATTGGAATTCCGACAGTCGACATCCGTTGAGGGCATATCACTTGGCAATAGCAATTAGCGTTTTCTCCGGAAGAAGTCGCCGGAAAAATAAATATTATAATTGTAAAGATCCAATAAGTAGGTTCATCTGTACACATACTTGGCGTTCAAATAGTTTTCAATGCAGTGCCTAAGTGAAGAGGTAAATTTTCCAAATTTCAATCTCATGTTAACTTCAAAGACTGGCCAGAACACACATAAATTGGCTTCGCGCTAGGCTTGAAAAACGCGAAAATTTGTGCGAACCAAAGGAAAACCTAATAATTGAATCACACTCAGGTTTTGCCCCGTTGGGCTTTTTCTCGCGAGACAGGTTTCCTGCTTGCTTCTTCTCCACGGGTATGTACATTTGGCATTTGAATTATAACGAGAAGAATTTATCCATGGAACTATAAAAACAAAGAGAAAGAGTTCAACTGAAACTATTACCCCGCATAACGTTTTCAATACGCTCTTATTGTAAAAACAATGAGTGACAGAGCTGGCGGTTAGTGACGCCTTTCGTGTGTGCCGGAGTCAGTGACAAGCGTTGACAAGCTGTCCTAAGTAAAAAACTGAGAAGAAGATGGGTGAAAGAACACCATGACATCACCTTGGAAATCTGTCCAACGAAAGCGCGGAGAGTCGCAGTAGTTATGCCTCCGATTATGCCTCGGACTATTAGTCACACTTTTCAAAGTAAAATTAACACTCACTTTCATTCCAATTGCCTCTTTCCTACATTTGTGACAGATCTATTGATGATTAATAATTAACGACCGCCTTAAAATTAGCAGAATAATGGACCTTTCCCTGAGTGTATATCATAAATTAATAAAAGTAGGCTATTGGATTGGCATTTTTTGATTTTACAGTTCGATCATTTTACTCTGAAAGTGGCCAATACATTAGATTACTAAAATTGTTTATGGAATTAACCGATTGAGCGACATTTTATCGAATCGGTCAAAGTTATCCATTCAACTTTTATACCTACCCATCTAGTGAGGCGCGAGGAATAGAAATTTATGCGAGTGCAGATTTCGATGGCACTAGGAAACTCAAAAATATTTACTGTGACTTTTGCTTCCATCAAAGGAACTCTTTTCCTTCAGTGAACTGCCTTTGTAAAAAAATTAGCTAATGGTCCCTACTCCAAGGAACACGGTATTAATGAATTCATGTACAGGTATTTTATTTATTTTTAATAAGGGCGAGGGAGACGGGATTTGAACGATGAAAGTACACTAACGGAAAGAGCATTCGTTGCTACGGTACGTGCGACAGATATTTTTCGAGATCTTGATAATTTTCTTGCGTAATGGGGTGTTTGTGACGCTTCCTTAAGGTTAGCTTGGCACGGAGACATTCGTGGCTGTAGATGTGACATGAGTAGAAATAATAAAGTAGATTTACGAAGTAACAGCTATCGTAGTGTATTTTGAACTAACACTGAAAGGGAGGAATGGAATACTAAAGTTAACCAATCTTCGGACAGGACGAGTTGACTGAATGGACTCCAAGACTGAACACCAAAACTCACGAAGCCACGGATCGCTGCACACCCACAACATGCGCCGCGCTCCTACGGCGCGCAACACGTGACGAATCCACATGCGTGGAACTGGAGAGGTCTACGAGAAGGAAGAAGGGAAGGGAGAGAACAGGGGTAAATGCTTCGAAAACGGCGAAGGAGAATTCGGGGGATGGAAACGTGGTCGGGGGAAGAAAACAAGAGATCGAACTTCTGCCTTTGTGTGTGTGTGTGTACGGAAACTCGTCGTGACAGGCGTCTCTCACATTAGGGGTCCCTCGGCAGGCGGGGGCAGGGCCGGGAGAGTACAGAGGGAGAGGAGGCAGCGGAAAAATGTCTTGGGAGGCCATTGGGACGGCGTCAAAGTGAGGTTGTGAAATGCGTTTGACTTGAGGAAGGGGTGAGGGATGGGGCGGGAAAGCGGCGGACGCATTGGCTGGGGAGGAAAGTGTGGAAGAAACAGTTAAACAGGGACGTTAGCTGAGGTACGAACATTTTTAAAGAATGTGCTCCTGAGAACAATTAGGAAACGATGGGGTGGCAGTCCTTCCGACAGAAATCGCAATGATTCAACGTACACTACCAATATGCACTAATTGACGATTTATGCTAGCCTTTCAGTTGTAAAACGACCGCAGCGCTGGCAATGATATTCTTGTTTTGGGCCATAGTTTTTACTAGTCTCATCCTCAAATATGTTTTGTGTAATAAGAAGCAACCGTTTTGTTAAGACCTGAAATTAATACAATAAAGCCTAATTAACCTAAGAATAGCAATCGTAACGAATTTACTCCTGATGCCTAAAGTTTATGTCACCTAATACTACATTTTCAGTTGGTGAAAAAATAAGGCAAATTAACTGCCAAATGAGCAGATAAGAGGATCGCCAATGACGGAAAATATGCGCCATTTTGATAACAGGGTTATCATCAGTATATACTCGAAAGATCATACTTGTATATCGCATCAAAAATAATAATTAGCAATGAAATACTTGAAATTATGCTATCAGAAGTGTTAGGGGTAGCATTTCCTCTCATTTAATTTATTAAAAAGACGTTTCATGTTTCATCCATGTTTCGACACACGTTTCCAGAATCTCACGTTGGCAATGAAGTGATCCGTACTTATTGTATTTTTTAAACGATACATTTAAATATACCCTGGTCATGAATCGTCAATCATTTTATAATAGAACGTATCTATTTGCAAAGCAGATAAAGACACCTTTTTGACGGATGCAAATAATTGTAGCCACATTTGATGGTTCCCGTAAAATAAATGTCTTCAATCCCAGGCGAGTTAAAAAATGTACTACGCTAAACATTTTATTATCAAATAAAATTTCGTCCCTTCCAGGAAGCATTTCATCACAGGTTCCGCAGAGCTAACCTGCAAGAAAAATAAACACCACAAAAAGCATCCGGAGGATTTATTTTTATTTGAAATTCACGACGCATCCTCAGGAAGCTAGAATGAGAATTAAATTTATACAAATGCTCTGAAATTGAGTAAGCAGGTACATACGGAGTAAATTCTCCAAGTCTCTCGACTCCATTCCAACGGATTTTTTTACATTTTGATGTGGAAGGGAGAATTTTTACGTCCTGGGGAAAAAACCGAGCGATCTGAGGATGAATGTCCATCGGTTGGTGTTTCACTGCCTCACCGGCCATGTCTTACTTGGTGTTGAGTGCCGGACAACGACCAATTACTCCACGTTACCTTTCCCTACGTCCGTTTAAGTGGACGACATTATGAAAACAACACGGACGAGCCAACGGAGAGGAAAGATGTCGCGTTGCAAAAAAAGTTACAATAATCTCATCCTGCACCACCACGATTGACACGGATTCGCTCCGGGCAAACAGCGCTCCGCGGAGATGCGTAATCGTTTCATTTATCGCCGCGAGAGGCTCTCAAGGATTCCATCGCGTCAAGGCGATCCCGATAATAAACAATGGGGAAGAGGAGGATACGACATTTTTTCCACCCACGGGGAAACCAGAGAGAGACGGGGGAGGGGGGGGGAGAAGTCTCGCGAGAGGAGGGCGGCCATTCGGCTTGCGTTGCATGTCGGACGACGAGAGTGTAAGGGGGGAGGGTGGAGGAAGAGAAGGCCTAACAGCATGCCAAGGCTTCCTCCGAGCACTGTGCGGGAGATGCTCAGGGGGAGGAGGAAGGCTGTGCGGGTGTACGTCTGGGGGACGTGGACGCGTGGGAGATTTGAGTGGCGGAGATGACCCGTGGGAATGATGGGGGGTGTAGGGGAGAGCGGCAGAAATGCCGATGGGTATGGTCGATGATCATCTATCGAAGGCGCGCGGGTAACCCGAGATTCGCGTGTTTTTAGCGAGGGTAAGACAAGATAACTCACGACGCGAGGGACTGGTTTATTTAAAATAATACCACCTCCGACGATGAATTCACGTGAACTTCCAGTTTGAATCGACTGCGAGGACGTTTATTTAGATGATTATTATATGTGGAAAGAGCACATGAGACATGAGAATGAATGAGATGAACCAGAAGATCCCGACCTTGATGGCAGCACAAATCTTACAGCTAGTCGGAATTTGCATCAAACACTTCTTTTTTACACCACACATTCACTTCATCATGCTCAAAAACATTAACCATTTTAATGCATAAGTACTGGGATAAATTATTACGCAATTCGTTTAATTAGGAAAAATAGGTACTTCTTTGCACTGGCTGGGTGCTCGCGTTAGCGATGAGCGAGCATTGACTCTGTATTGGGTGTCCACTGTGGAGGAGAGCTTGAAAACGGCTCAAACAGCAAGGCGTCATTCGCTCCCTGAAGACGGTCTTTACGATGCATACTCCCTTCAGCAGACCCTTCTTACGGGGCACCACGGGAGGGAGCCGGGGACCACTAGGCTACCCCTCAGCCCACACTCCCTTTTCTGGCCCTGATTTCTCTCGTCTTCCCCTCAATTATCGCCACCCTCGTCGGGCCGAAGAAATAAACGGGTGCCAGTCAAGATTGGAAGAAATGTGAGTAAACAGTTTACTCCTCGTGTCGAGTAGAGGGTATTTCGAATTGTGACGGCTCGCAGAATTTCCCTTCCGGGTCTTTAAACCCTCTCCTCAACCACCAGTGGAACCACGAATGGGCTTGGATTCTCTCCCCTTACGGCGAAGTCGGGAAAGAGATCGGCTTGCGCCGCAGTGGAAGGTGCACTGATATAATTCCAAACCCAAATGTTTTTGATGCAGATGAAACAAGTAGAATACATGTTTTGAGGCGTAAACTGTGGTGGAAAAAATTCATGGCTGATTGACTATCTATTCCAAGATTTAAGGCGTGGCCAGCAAAAATAAATAAATATATATTTATTCACTCCCGAATGTTACCATGAGTAAAAAAGATTGACGGCGAGCGCTGAAACAAATTTAACGATGGTATGATCCATAGAAAATTAGTTCTTTTGGCTTAAATGGAATTTATCAATTAACTCGATTCTTGATAATATTTTGCAAATTAATATGGAATTTTTACCGATGCTTTTATTACATAATATTGGAAACGTCTTTGGAAAACTGGAGTAGCATTATTATTTTCCGACCAAGGATACGGGATAATTTGTGAGCCTTATAGTCACAATATGACATCCGTAATTGCGTTTTTTGTAACCTACTTCCTATTTAGCATCCATATCACTGGCATACACATACCGATAACAATAACACAAACTATGATAGACGAATTAAATATTTAGAATTTAGTATTTTTAGAACGAATTCTGCAAACGAGTTATTTTGATTTCGCAAACACTAAGTAGGCTCTAGAAAAATACGTTATGGTAGATCATGAGTACTATTAATTCAGAAGATTAAGAAATGGAAAAACCCATTTTTTTAATTATAATTAAATTAGAAATTAGAAGCAAGAAATTTGGTTTTGACGCGAGTCCAATGTCAATACTCAAATATTACTACACACCAACAATGTTGCTCGTCTCCAAGGAGACAACTCCGCCAAAGCATTTCTTCTCAACTCCTGACATGCAGTCCAAGGACCCGAGAGACTATTCAATACCAGAAGAAGCCAGTAAAAATGGTATTTTTTCACGTCAAATATTTATCGGAATTCTAATTAGTCTATAGTCATGCGGAATATATTTATGTATTTCATATATTCCGTCTTAACAACATCAAGAAGGGTCTTCAGCTGCACCAACGCCATCAGCACCACCAGTGCCACCACCAGTACCACCTTTACCAACGACTGGATACCTATATCCAGAGCAATACCCTGACCAATATCCTTTGCATTACTCCGCCCCAAGCCGTAACCAGTACAACACCGAATACTATGACCAGTACAGCCGGCGATGCCCTAACAGGGTAATCGTCCTCCGCCATAGTTTAGCCGACAGAATTTATTATGCACCACCTCCCCCGCCGGGCTCAATGAAGATGGCATTCATCATCTTCTTTATAATTATTCTGCCCGTGTCAACGATTATAATTCTTGTCTGCGTAAGAGCTTGGCGAAGTTGACCTGATGGCTACGAAAGTGGAGACTGCTGACATAAATTAGCTGTGGATCCCTGGATACGTACATAATTTTCGAAACTACAATGGTTCTTATGGATTGTGAATTGAGGAAATTATACTAAATGTAAACCCTGTATTCGTTTACTAAACGTTTCGGAAACAAAGGTTTCATTGTTTTATTTCAGAGGATTTTAATTGAATTTGCCACTTGTCCTCATGCAATGACTACACTTACACATTGACATACTATTCTTGATAACACATCTGATATATATATATATATATATATATATATATATATAAACAATTTTTATTGCTCTGGGAGCAAAGTCCCTTGGAGCAGAATACAGATTACATTAGGTTTTGAAACCTATGGAGTGAAACTGGTTCTAAACTACTGAAACAAGACATAATTTGACATCAGTTGAACGAAACATATAGTACAATACATACATACAAATACAATACATCTGATGGCTGTATGCAACACCAAGAATCACTTCATATGCCATCTCAAAATCACTCTAGATTTTAGTAATATATGGATGGTGTAATGGTGTAATGGTGAATGGTGTAATATATGGAAATATGGTTTAATACTCGATAGAAAATAATCCATCTTACATAATGGATCGGCGGATAATCTTAAGATTTGATCGGTGGGGAACTGTTATCAAAAGTAGTAAGTCTCACAAGCAAACAGGTTTTGCAAAAATTTGGAGACTATGAAAATATTTGAAAAATGATTCGTTTAAAAGTTAACAATGGGAGCGGTATACTTAGCTCGCTTATGACAATTAACATATAGTAATTAGGTGGAGAATTAGGGCTAAGTCAGGCATGTCAAATGATAAGAAAAAGTGACATTCTAAATTTCAATTCGATAAACATCACTGAGAAGTACTAACATGCATGATTGGAGTTTCAATATTGTACGTCGAAAGTTTTACACTGAACTTCTCCAGTTATACTCACATTTTAGGTTAGGTTAAATATATCGGCAAAAATGTGATAACAACTTATTCTTGGTCTTATCAACCCTCCTCCCCTTAGTTCTGTTACATTCGTCATCGTTATTTCACGGCTCCTCAACTCCTAATTGAACTGAAGTCAACGTACCTTTTCAGGGTGTGACGTCGATTTTTAAATGAGCATTGATTTCAAAGAATATGGTAAATATGGTCATAAAATATATCGATATGTACAACTGTAAAACTAAATAGTATACATTTTCGAATCTTATTTTTAACTTTTTTCAACGTTTTTGAAAAACTTTACCCACGCATTCTTATTGTTCCTGCAAAATTGCTGCTTTAACTTGAGTCTTTTAACGCATAATTTCAATGAAACATGACAAAAAAATACATCTTGCACGAAGTAGCATGGTTCATTTTAAAATGCTAGTTGATACCTACGAACTTTTAATATTTCCTTTTGGAACGCTGTTATGTCGTTGCTAAACAATTTGCGTAGGGACATCGAATTGAAGACAAATATTTGCCAAAGCTGAGGTTCAAAAATACACTTTCTACTCCTACACATACGGATGACACGAACGGGAACTTTTGAAAGAGCTTAGTTAAAAGAGCAATGCGATATATTATCAAGCTTTTCCTTTATTCTATCGATTGTATAAAGCCAACAAATTTTGTGACGGTAGATTGTGGCGGAGGGTGGGAGGGGGATGGGTAGGCGTGTCATTTTTTTGAAGAGAGACAAAAAAGGTTGTAACATTAAATATTCAATCAACAGATGGTGCACTGCACAAAGTGACACTTACAACTGGCCCAGGCGAAGACCGAA
Organism: Hetaerina americana; assembly: GCF_022747635.1. Lineage (NCBI taxonomy): Eukaryota > Metazoa > Arthropoda > Insecta > Odonata > Calopterygidae > Hetaerina > Hetaerina americana. The sequence goes on along the minus strand of NW_027286069.1, from coordinate 16,871,751 downwards.
AAACTAATAAAATAACAAATGGTTTCAGAATCATAACTCGGTTACTCAACCTGCGGTCAAATATCAATTTATTAAGACCCTGAAAAACACAGGCGCCTGAATACCTTGATATCTTGACCTCTAATGGAGAAGGCGGAGGTGATTTGCTTACGTTCTGGAGCATCTTTATGGATCCTTGAATGACTGGCGAATGACTAGTGAATGTGAGTACGCCACCTTTAATGGTTTGAAATAATTTCCCGTTTCAATGTACAATATAAATATTTCTTGGACCTTTTATTATTACTTGAACCATTAAAGATAAGTGAACAACAAGATGGAGATTTTTTCTTATTTCCCGCTTACGCTGGAGCGAGCTCGAGAGACCTTTTTCCAATATGATATTATAGAATCTACATAGTTCAACCAAAAAGCGTACTTAAAGATATTTAATCGAAATTTGGACATTGTTCAAAAGCTTCGAAGATTCCAAGTGTCCACCTGGAGTAAGCTTTCAGAGGTATGTTGCAGTATCTCACTTTTATCATCTTTGTACCTGTACGACGAAACGTACCCAAGCATGCTCACTCATAATATATGTTACCCAATACTATTAAAATCTATACTGTAGAGATCGCGACAGACCAACGGAACGGAATTTCGAAAGGGAAAACTAAGAATTATTTGAGTGCTTAAATTTGTCACCTGTTGTAAAGGCCAGAATAAGATGGATTTACTAATTCCAAAGAGATTAATATCATTTTCTACAAATACTTTTTCCTGCATCCTGAAAACAACGTATAAATGAACCCTTGGGCCTAAATTTGTAGAAAAGCATTCCACTCAATTTTGATAATAAAATACATAGTAATGAACCTCGGAGATTTTATTCAATGGGCTCAAATATGCACCCCGTAGAATATTACAAAGTATTTTACTACAAGAAGGCTTGTGAAAAACCAATAAGTAGTTATATATTTTAGCAAAAATTTACTATTCAACGTTAAGATCGTGAATCAACAACTCACTTTGTAATGCTCTAAGCGAATTTATTAACAACCGGCCATGGCTACTGCGAGTATCAAGGGAAAAATATCTGGTGGCTACTCCTGTATATTCCCATTGTCTATCGGAGAGGTAGGTTGAGGGGAGGAATGGTGGAATGGGGGCGGGGAGAAATCCACGGACGGATGACTGAGGCAGGCAAGCGGAGGTGGTGCTGATGAAAAATAATTCTCCAAAAGGAGAGAGCTAAATTTCGAAACTTTGCTCAGCACCCTTGATTCATCTCGTCTTAGGCCGGGATACAGGAAATAAAGGGGAATGAACGGCAAACACTGGTTCATTTGGAAAATTAACAGTTCCATTTTCAGTTATTTCCGAAAAATCTGATTTACGTCCTCCCAATTGTGAACGCAACATATCAAATCGAACAGTGGGTATATTTAGGAGTGGACACTAAATAACTATACCTTTATGATGACCCGCTGAAATTACAGTCGGTTTTTAATACAACGGTGTGTGGAACATTACACAGTGATTTGGTCATTCTTCGATGAGTAAGAGTTGAGTACTCTTAGTACTTGAGTACTTAGTACTTGAGTACTCAACTAAGCCTCAATCTATTCTTTACAAACATGAATAATTTAAACAAATTGATCGCCAAGTCAAAATAGTTTATGGAGACGGACATTAATTAGAAAATATTGGAAAAGAACTCGAGACCAATCTTATTTCGGAGAACGAAACAAACGTTGACGCCAGTGGTCAAATGTGACCGGAGGGATCTGGAAACCGATACGGCAAGAGATTAGAAATCGCGTGAAGTCGCGTGCGTCGTGATCGCTCACTTACCTGACTTACCAGGTGTTGGAAGGGTGGCGCTCCGGGGTCGAGTCGGTCGAGGTCCGTGTGGAGGGCGAAGTCGGAGAGGGCCTTCCAGGGCGGTTGGTAGGATTGCACCTCGATGGGGTTCATGCCCAGCGGAGACTCGTGCCGGACGGGGCTGGAGGCGACCATAGGGATGCCCTGCATGCCGCCGTATCCCAACTTGCGGCCGTCCTGCCCGAAGGTGGGGCACCGCCGCGGGCGGTACATCGTGTCGCGGGGGGAGGCGGGGGAGAGGGGAGGGGAAGAAATGGTGGCGAAGGAAGAGGAGTGTCCGGGGTGGAAAGGGGGCAACGAAAAGGATTTGGAGAAAGGGGTGCGGAGAAAGAGACGAAGAATAGGGGTGTTCGTTAGTTGATGCTTTTCATTAGTTGATCGGAACTCATGAACAAACATTGGGAGTTAAAAACTAACAGCGAGTCAGAACTCACTGGACAGAGCCATTAAAGGATGGCTGGTGACTTAAGGGTGAGAGATTTTCTTTAAGTCCATCGAGAATTTGGAAAATCTTTAACCGAACAAAATTTTCACAATGTGTGGGTAGTAATGACGGACTGTGATATTTCTCAGAAAAAATTGAAACATAAAATGTAACTTGACTTCCAAGTAAAAATCAAAAATGTAGGCAAGGGAATTATTTTCCATAATGTAAAATGACAACAATGTAATGACACTCTTAAAAATATCGGCAAGAGAGATGAAAGGAAAAACAAACGAGAAATATGAACGCAAAGACATGTATTATCACCGAGTTAATTTCAAACAACTACCTACTGCTTTATAACGTGATTCCGCGCACCTGTTATAACATTATGTTATTTGATAGAGAAAGAGACAGACCATACACCAAGATGTAAAAATCACATACATTTAGTTCTACAAAGATAAAACATGCGTGCAATCAAAATTAATAAAGCATTCTACGATAATGTTAAGAATAAATCAAAGAGAATAGGCGAATTACAAAAAGAAAATACAATAAAAATGTTTTTTTTTTAAGATTAGGTATTAATGCTTCAGGAGAGTCAGCACGGTTTGCATATTTACCGAGTTTTTGAGAATGGTTACGCAAATGCTAGTTCCATTCCAATGAGCGTAAAATATTTATTATTTAAGTGGGTGTAACATTTGTGTTATTTATTTTAATAGGTAGACCTGACAGGCATAGTTTATAAGGATTTAATTGCCACTGTTTCTTTGACATTGAATTTCAAGCACTTTTCTTTATATGCTGATGCCGTTTCATGGAAAATTTCGGGTCGAAAAGTAGGTAAAGCGAGCCGTGCATCAGAGGAAGACTATTATTACTTATCAAGTTTACAGTTGCTTTTGGGAAGATACTGGATGGAAATATTTCGTTCCAAGCGGAAGTTAATTTTGTTTTTAGGAGCATAAAGCTGGACATTCACACTTACATTTTCGTAATAAACGGCACCAGAGTACACTACTAGCCGATCGAAACCTCCGTCCTGCAAGATTCAAAAAACCAAATGCTAATGCCATCTCTCCGCAGAAAAGGTAATTAGCACAGCGGGGATCATTGAGATTACTCATGGGGGTTTTGAGGGTAGTTATCATTTCTGATGACCATGGTGAAAGTTGGTGCATCATACATCCATCAGTATGGGTTATATATTTCTCAAAAAAAGTAAAAAAAAGATGCTAAACTGGATTTTATCAAACAAAATAAAATTAAAATAGATACACACAAACAAAGTACAAAATAAAATAAATATGACTACATACAAATAATTTTTTTTACAAAACTTAAAGCTAGAGCGAAGGCTAGAACAAATAAAAATATGCATGGAAATACAGCTATGCACAGGGCAACATCATTCAAAAAAAGTAGGCCGGATCCGGAAAGAAAAAGACGTCAGTTTATCACCGAAATGGCATACGAGAGCCCTCACCAGCTCGGCGCTGGGATAATTCCTATGAATCTGGCGAAAAGCACACCCGTTTAGTGGGTAGGACCCCTCCGTGAGAGAGGATGAGGAGGAGCAGGAGAAGGGGGGTTGGCTTCACTTATTTACCGCATTTATTCTTAACCACAGCACGTGAAAGCCAGTCCCAAGAGTTTATCCCGCATCCCGTCCCCCTCCGCTCCCTTCCCCTCCCAAAACCATCCTCTCTCTCCCCCACCCACTAATCACTAATAAACTAAGCCTCTATTTTCGAACGCCCCACACCCCCTCAACCTCCACCCCCTACCCCAATCCTCCGCCTACACTCTTCGCACGCACAACAAATATACCAACCTCTCTCTCTCTATTTCCTCCTCCCTTACCTCTCCTCCTCCATACTCTTTCTCGAGCCAAACCATAGCACACATAATCCTCGCACGCTTCATATTCCTCCCCGCCTGCAATCCTCGCCCATCCACCCCGCAAACAGCAGTCCTCCACCCCCCACCCCCGCGGTGGGGGGTGAGAGGAATATCCCCATTCCCCCACCCATCCCTCGCATCCCCACTTCCTCCTGCCACTCCCCCACCCCCTGACTCCGCCAACCCATGGGAGCCCGTGTTTATTCTGACATCCTATAGCGTCGGCGGGAGAGGGGGGTTGGGGTGGGCGGGGAGGGGGCGGTCGCAGGGGATCCAGCGGAAGGGAAGAAGATGACGGCGGCGGGGGGGAGGGAGGGATGCAGGAGGAGCTGAGGGGGAGGGCGGGCTCCGAGGGCCACCCAAAAAGTCAGCCGCCCCCCCGCTGCTCTCTCGTCTTGTTTACTCTCGCCTCCCTCCCCCCTCCCTTCTTTCCCATGATGCACCTCCCACTCCCACCCGCTCCTTCGAGGTCCCACCCCGTGCTCTGCCGACGTCGGAAGTCCAGTTCTTGGCACTCATCCCCACCCCCCTCACCCTCCCCTCGACATTCCACGCACCCCTTTCCACCCGCAGACAACCCCATTACGTCCCATCCTGCCAGGAGATAAAGGCCCCTTCATTGCTTCCACGACTTTTTAGACTTTGCTCATCATCAATATCCGAAGTTAATGTTGAGCAAAAATAAAACCTTGCGAAAGAATGACGAGCGGTTCGCTTCTGTCTCCTCCTCTGAGGGGCAAGAGTCCTCCTCCCCCCGGAATATGACTTGCTCCTTACCTCTTCACCGACGAGAATATTAAATTCCACCTTATATCTTATGTATCTACAGGGTTTCGGTTCAATGAATACATATAAATATAAACCATAAAAAAATTATTGATTTCCCTGCGAACCAAAGGAAAATCTAGAAGATGTTATCCGTAATTCGATCGACTCAGGGAAATACCTAAATGTACCAGAGAGATTTAAATTACCAATTAAATGCCATTTTCCGATAGTTTACGAATGAATTTCAAGCCAGGCATCGATTCTAAGTAATTACATTCAGTGCTCCAGACATACTTCAATGTTCAGCACAAATTACGATTTTGATTAAAACTTCTATTTCCTGGACATTTTTTTCAAGTCAGGAGTGAATTTCGTAGCTCATCTGTGTCTGCGCTTACCATTTGTGGTCCATTCGTTCATTCTCGTTTATTCGTCTCCTACGCCACTCGCCTCCCGTCTCTCTGTCACTGTCAACACTATGGGATCTCCAGCAATGCATGGACCCCCCTACTTATATCGAACTTATTACTAGAGTTTTTGCTATTTTCTCTCGAGGATCGCGTTACTTTCTTTTGGCAAAATCACATATCGCATTGATCTTGTAGTAAGGCGTTCAAGCGTTGCATAACGCTGTTTTCGTATTAGCATTAAATAACATAAAAACAGACGTAATTTGTTGAATTATGGTTCATTGGCATGCATTACTCGTACCTACCTTAAGTTAAAATCATGAAAGTGAAATGCGACGCGGTTCATCGAGTATTTGACATGGTTACCGAGCTCAGCGAAATATCATTTGGAGGTACTGCGTATATTTTTCTCTACCCACGCCTCTCGGAATTCCCAGGAGGACCGACACGAAACTCCGGAAAGCAGCAGTGCTGATGGATGGGGGCTCGTCTTAAACGCGAGGGATTCTCGAATGACGATGCGGAGGGCTGGCTGAAAGGATGACGTCGCTCCGGCAAGAAATGTTCCTCAAGTTCCCACACGAAGTGTTTTTGGTGAAGCCCACGAGGGTGAGGACAGGAAAGCTTTCCGGGATCGCATTCCCTTCCCTTGACGATTATTATTCAAATATCCGCGGTGAAATAAAAGCAACCGAAAGGCGGCCAGAGAATAATTTAGGAATTCGTTAAAAATTTGAAATAAAATAATATGATAGCTTTTAACTTGACACAATTTAAAATTTTTATCTAATATTGCTTTAAAATGTTTTAAACTAATAAAATTTTCGAAATACAATGGAATGATTGTGGTTTTTTTACCTTAAATGTAATTATATACCTAATGCGTTATTGAATGAAAATTATGCGAATTTGAATTTACAACATGGTGAAATCTGAAGCACATCATTGAAATAAAAAAAACCCGCGATTTTGATTGAATACTGAACGATCACTCCCAAAATAACGAAAGCACTATTATTGATTGCAAAAACGTTGAAATTAGAATTAATGAGGCCTTCAGCTGGTTACTTGACATTACGAGGATCTCATGCAGGATGAACATACAGCCGCTCGGCTTCCCTTCCTTCTCGCCGTTGCCTGACGACAGTTTCTCCAGCTATACTGCTGGAGTATTCATGCCAAAAGCTCCATAAAGTGTTGATGTATAGTTTGGTGGAATATTGGCAGGAAAAACATAATGAGGAGGAAAAAGAAAGAGTGGCCACATATAAAAGTAAACATGAAATCTTACTTTGCCCCTATTAACTCTATAATGGATCATCAAATTACCTGTCGTGTAACCCTAGTCATCACATATTTAAAGAAAAGTCTTGTTCAACGATTTCTTCGGGAAAAATTTTATATTTTAAGAAAATTAGAGGTAGAGTATCTTTGGGAGGATACTTCAATTACAAAAATTTATACATAAACATTAAGGGGCCGCCCTCATTATTAGAAACGCACTGTTTTTTCTTCTCTTTCTTCCTTTAACTTCCAAACTTTTGACAATTCTTTTATCGTCTCTTGCTCTTCGTAAGTCGCTTTTTGTTTTCAAAAGTAACAGCTATAAGGCGGATTAAATAATAATCACATTTAGTATTTCACTGAGTAAAGGATAAAAAATTACGAAGAAGACGCGGAGGTTCTGTACTTAAATTCGCTAAAACAACTGGTTTATTCCACATAGAGATCCTCGATGAGTATTCACTTTACGCATACGGTAGCGTCAGGGAGGCTTAAAGAGTTGCATACACAACGGGAGAGCATTCCGACCGGGTTCACGCGCGGAAAATGTATGCAGCGTTAAAGTGAGGGGGCAAGGAGGAGGACGCATTCACGAATAAGGCGTTCCGCAGAGATGGCGAGAGGGATTGGGTGCAAAAATACGTGGCTGACGCAATCTCCCAAGCCACGCCTAAGTCGTTCATCTACGATCGGGATAAGCAGGGCGCTATTTACTCCAACCAATATGGCCACCGATCGTATGGAAATCCATTCCGGAAAGCTCCGACGCCCACTTTCTTTACTGCGACAATTTCTCCCTCCGCGAGTGCCTGAGTTACTCTTCCGCCACAGCTGTCCGCACTCAGTGCAGGTGGAGAGTCGCCTTTGAGCAAAATGCCCGATGCCCAGAAAGGGGAAGTCTCTCTCTTCATGCTTCTTCGCACCATTTACACAACAGCTTTTGCATGATTACGTAGTGTTAGTTCTTCCGATCGAGTTTCTGCAGTAGAAAAAACTATTTTTTTAATTTGCTCATAAGGGGTTTTCCTAGCTGTCTATATTTTTGCAATTTCTGTAATTTGTGTGATGATCAACGTGTGTTTCGTAATTTTACGTTTGGCTTAATTTCCGAAGATTGAAGATTGATGTTTTTACATCTGAAGCCAAGGAGAAACAAGGTACGCAAATGCTTAAGTTCAGTAGCATGCAATGATGGGATGATACCTCGGAAAGCATTCTATGAAATGTGGACGCTCATTGAGACAACACATGTTTGTATGCTAGCGTATATTGCAGTTTCAGCAAGGTAGAGATGCTCAAATTAACGGTCTGTGTAATATTTGTAAGAAACTTCGAGGTGCAGGCTGGGAAACAGTTTTTTTTTCAAGCGGTAAGTGCTATTAGACGCTCAAGACCACTCGTACCGTTTCAGACACCCATTAAAATTTTTCTCCGAGGTTTAACTTCCTCGGGAAACACAATGAGAGAATATTTGTCGGAAATATAAGGAGACCTACTGATAGCCAACCATAGGAGAACAAGCGCTTGCCTTACCTCGAAAGGGAGGGAGCATTCGGAGTGGAGGACGGAGCGAGGGACTATTGCATTTCCCACCGGCGCACCCGTCTACCATCGCTGGGAAGATGCATTACCGTATGAAGCACATCTTTGGTCGAGAGTTTGGGAAAGAAATTATCTCCCCTCCCCGCCCGTGTTTACCCACGTCTCTGAAGGCGACTAAAAAAGGAAGGGTACGGCACCTTTGAAAAGTGGCAGTGTGACGTTCCCAGCGGTTTCCGCGGAAAGCCATGATCCATCCATCTGGACGTCTTGAGGCGTACGGAAAATACACGAAAGGGCGATAAGGGGCCTTAAAGCCTTTTTAAGTACCGCGATAAAAATCGCGTCCCTCTAGCCCCACTCGATGCACTTGAGGTTGGGATCTCGCCCCAGGAGGTTGGTTATTTATTGGATGGGTGGATGGCGAGGACGCGTGTGGCGCCGGAACTGGCGATTCGACCCCTTCCTGAGGTGGCGTGCCAACTCCCGCGGACCCCCTTTCTCGCCCGGCTAAACTTTTCGTCTTCAGCTGGATCGGCGATCGACGGCTTTTTGATTTTTAAAAGACAAAAATGGATAAGGGGAAATAAACTAATTGCCCAGAAGGCACCGTAAAAACGAGCTTCTGGAAGCGTTTTATGTTTCTCACGAAAACATATGGGAACTGAGAAAACATTAGTTTAAAACAGGTGAAATTACAGATGATATCTCTTGTAATATCTCTTGCCTCTTTAGCAATTATGAAAGGTCTGTTGAGTAATCACCCCCTGCCACACACCCTAACAGTGGCTTACGGGGTTCTAAAAATACTAAACACTTGAACACATAGAACTAGATCAAAATCATGTAATCGAGTGTGTTCAATGCAAACCTACCAAATATTTTTAAGGTAAACGAACGAGAATTGTTGAATATTGCAAATATATTTTTCCACTTAACACATAGGCTCGCCATATCAAAGCTTTTCGTCCACCCAAGGATCACTTATTACGAGCAATCATAAGATATTTGATTAAAAGGATCTTGAACCTACAGTTTCTGGGAGCCTTGCGAATGACTTTGAATTTTAATTTACATTTCAGAAAATGTCCCAGTGAGCAGTTATTACCGATGGCCATGAGACACGTGGAGTCACATTGATTATTCCTCGGAGTGGTTAAGTTCGTGACTTCAGAAGGGAGAAATAACCACTACTCGTCGATGCCAGAAGAAAGAGGGGATCGCGGAGGCGCGGACGTGTGGGAAGGCGCACGGCTTGGGTGGGTGAATGGGGAGGGAGGGTGACAATCGATAAGTAATCGGATCGTCCCCGCGAAGGTGCCTCTCTTCACTACACCAGTTCAAGACAGAACGACCCGTCCGTCGTCTTATCGAAGGCGAAATTCAAGATGGCGGGAGGAGAGAAGGCGTGCGTGGAGGAATGAAGGAAATCCCCGACCCGACTGGTGGCGGTTCCTGGTGGCGAAACAGGAGAGGCAGGGTAAAAACGACTACTTGTTAGGGGAGCGAACGAGAGCAAGAGGGACGAAAGGGAGGGAGGAGGGGAATATAGAGAGGGAGGGAAGTGGGGAAGTATAGAAGGGGAGACATTTTTCCGAGGGGAAGAGAAAAGGAAGACAAAGGAGGTGGGGAGGGTGAAAACGGGGACGGAGGAGGAGTTGGGGGCGAATTAAAGTTTGATGAGGGGTCTGGGTTGGTAGCAACCGTGGAGAGGACTGGGTGGCGGGGGTGGGAATGATGGCAGGGAGACGCGGGAGGGGCGAGCGGAGAGACCCTAGAGAGGGAGGGTGGAGGAGGTGGGAGGGGGGACGCGTGGGCGGTGGGTTGGCGGCTGGAAGGGAGGGAGGGTGGGGTTTTTTTTGGAGAAGGTACCGAGGGGGTGCAAGGGGAGAGGGGGGGGCGAGGTACTATATGTGTCCGCGCAAGCGTAGAAAATCATTTCCCAGAGTGTTACGCTGCGAGCGAGCGCGCGGAGGGAGGGACCGGGGTTGGGTGGGAGTGGATAGGGGGGGGGATGAACGTGGAAATGGGCGGAGTGAGCGATAAACACTGAGAGATGGCGGGAGGATGAAGAGAAAACACATCAGACGAGAGAAAGTCAGTGAGGAAGGAATGAGGACGTAGGACAAAAGAATTGACGCGGCCGTGGGGGGAGGTGGGTGGTAGAGGGTTGGAAAGGGAGGAGAGGAGAATGAACGAAATGGTAAAGAGGACTCGGAGAGAAAGATAAAGGGGAGGTAGGCATGGAGGGATGAAAGGCGAGTACCAACGAGGAAAGAGAATTTCTATTTTATATCCCTAATTGCAGGCTGAGTGGAAGGAATTAACCTTTATATTAGGGGTAAATCACAAATGGCCGGAGGATTGAGATCAGACTGCGGTAGATTTGTTGGCGGTAGTGTACTTTTCATTTGGTCGGAAGTCGACATCAATTTCCTGCCGCACACGATGGGAAGGGTTAACCTGTTACTCAAATAACCCTGAACGCGGCAATGATATGTACGCTGGAACATAGAAAAATAGAGGTTATCAACTATAAGCCCCATGGCGCAAACAAAACTCACGCATCAAAGTAGGACGGGGGGTAGATTCTTTCCCTATAGTTTCCCAGGAATATCTGGCAGCCAAAAATCCTACTACTTAGATGAAGCTGATGGTGCCCAGAGGCGTCCCCGAGAATCGAACTCGGTCTTTTGCTGAGCATTTCAACGTTCTACCCACTGGACGACTAATTCATCCGCTGGTATCTAGAAAAATCCTGTTTTTCTAATATATTCCTCATGAAAAATGTAAACTTCATTTGATCTTATATTATATTCTATTGTTTCAGGATTCACTTGGTGGAAGTATTTATTATCCATTCTAAAAGAATTTGCACTTTCCCACAGAATTGTGTCTTGTACAGACTTCCCCATAGACTAAGTCCGTGGAAAAGTAGAAAGTCTTTTAGTATGGATGATCTCATACGCAATGCCGAATTCCGTGTAACTGCATCGACGCACGTGTAGAAATGAACAGGAAATGTATAAGTAGAAAATCATGAAATAGATCAATTTTCCGGCGATGATTCTGTGGTATCTCAAACAACAGCTGCCGTTTTATATCGGTGTGATGGTAATGCCATATTTTCTTTACCACGACATTTGCGGGCGGAGTGATAAGCTCAAAACCAATTTCTTGCCTCTAGGATCAGATGAAATGATCGCGAAACAGGTGTGGACAAAGATCCGCAGACGTTTTTCTAAGTCTTTTGATAGAAAGAAACTATGGAAAGAAACCGTAATGATGGAGTAGGATATATGCAAGATGTTTAAATATTATTGGCATCGTCTCATTACAGTCCATTTCCATTGACTACTCACAGTGTGGTATCTCCTAGTGTAACATGGTGTTGGATTAACTCCCATGTATCACAATTTTACTCGCTAGTTTTGCAATTTTTCCAGTATACTTGGATAATATTGAAACTTCTCAGTAAATTGTCGACTTCCCTTTACCGAATATAAATCACCTATAATCAGATAAAAACTCTTTCACTATCTAATGAGAACTTAGTTTTTCAACGGAGTGTGAATGAAATGCACTCATCCAAAGGTCAAGCAATTTAACATTGGGCTATTGGGCAATCAGTTTGGAAACGTAGACATTTAAATTACGTTTAAAATATAATTTCAGCTAGCTTAAAGATTCCGTCGGCAACACTGTTTAGAAATAATTTACCGTTAAGAAAACTGAAGACACACCCCAGATTATTGCAATTTTCATCATGATTTCTGTGGTTACTCCAAGTCCTTTTTTTACGCCAACTATAGGGTAGGGCGAGCGAAAAAAATTTCAAAAATAAAAAAAATCAAATATTCTGACCTTATACGGGAGCAAAAATATTTGAAAATATTTTTCTTCATATTTGTTTGTTTCCCTTGACATTGGAAATGAAAGCCTAAATTTCTCTGCTGTCACATATTGGAGACTGGTTTTATTTTATTTCTTTCGGAGAAAAATCTCCGCCAATCCCTAGAAAAAATAGTAATAAGGTAGCTCACCGGCAACCAATTTTGCAAGCATTTCTCCAATGCTGTCTGGAAGGAACAAGAGGTAAGATGGATTCTTTCATCGAAAGACTTGCAATAATTCCGCCGTGCGTTTCAACGGGAGGGTTCGCATTCCCCCATCTCGGTGCAATGGTGGCGTAGGGAAGGACGGAGGGAGGGGGGGGGTTGGGGGAGCGAAAGGAGCGTACTCCAACACTCTGACAAAGGAGTCCCGCCACCTCCGGATGACGACAAAACAGACGGGCGATAACGGGGTTGGAAAGTACGGGAGGGTAGAGAATGACATTCGGCGGGGTTGGGAGGGGGGGGGTGAAGGAAGAAGGGGGAGGGGAGGAGAAGACGGATTGGTGGGGGGAGGAGGGGGGAAGACGCGATATCTGTTCGCGCGAAGGAATGGGGGGAGCATGCGCGAAGAAGGGGGGAACGAAGCGGGGGAGGCCGCGTTCGAGAGAGGACGTGTGGTGCTTGCGGGGGCGGGGTGGGAAAAGCCGAATGCATTCGGGTGTGCCTCGAGAGGGAGAAGGAGCGGAGAGCAGGCCATTCAAACTGCAGGGAGCGGGGCGAGGTGTTATTTTTTTTCGAGAGAAGAGAGAGACGGAAGGAATGGGCGTCGAGAATGGGGTTCACGCATGCAGAATGAGTTGGGAATCGGTGGCAAGGGAAGGTGCAGAGGACTCTCAATGGACTGGGAGGGGGGAGTTGAGGCCTTGCAGGGGGTATGGGGGCGGTGGGAATGGGGGGATTTTCGTGAGGGGCCGAATGCCAATGCAGGGAGCTGAGAGGGGGCGGGATGAGCGAAAGAAGAGGGAGGGGGTAACTGCGGGAGAGAGAGAGAGAGTTTACGCGACGCCACGGGGGGAGAGGAGGCGGAGAGGGTGGTTTCCGCTACAAGGGAGGGTTATATAAGGAGTCCCTACGAGCACTTATGGTACAGGGGGGGAGGGAGGAGAAGATGCCGGTCTGGGAATGGGGTGGAAGAGGGAAAATGAGGGGGTTGGGGAAGCTCGTGATAGAGTAGGCGCTCCCCCACCGTTCGGTTCTGGGGTGTCGTTCACCGCAAGGGTGGTGCGGATGGAAGGAGGGGGTGGTGAAGGGAAGTCGCGGGCGGGAGAAGGGAATTTCGCGCGCGGGATCAATTTAGTGCCGAAGGGGATTGAGTCGATAAATGGCCTGGGAAGGAGTCTGGGGGTGGTGGGCTGAAGGGTGGACGCGGGCTGTGTTTCCCCAGACAAGTGAAGGAGATTGTGAATAAGGGAATGGAGGAAGGAAGGAGATTCAAAACCAATTTTGTGCTCGAAAGAAAATACTCGACTTCTTCGCGCTCAAATAATTTCACGAGCCCCTTTTTTTCCTTTCGTCCAGGCGTGACGGCGCCGGGTGTTCACCCTTCATCCACGTGCCGTCGATAAATATCTATATCGCCACGGTGCTACATTCCAGAGATCGTGGTTTACACTTTTGCATCGAAATAACAAACTATATGTAACGGGAACACGTGGCTCAGTAATCGGCACCCCACTAGAGTTATATTCAAGTTGTTGACGCAGTTTGTGGTGCAATATTTGAACGTTGATGAGCACTGTAATCTCATACTACATCTTCCCATTCGAGGATCAGGTTGGGGTAGTATCTGAATCCGCGAACATCTCAATGATAGAAATTCCATCATCACCTCACACCTACGCATGATTACTCTTTTTTATAATTAACTGATAATACACGATAAGAAATTTAACTATTTTCATGTTTATCCACACACATTTTAGATGATTAAAGACGTGAAAAACTCACATTTGTATCACATAATACATCAACAAAAATATTATTCGGCTGATGGGAGTTAAACTGAAATCATTATGTAACCCGAATAAAATATTCTATCACACTTATGAAAGTAGAAACGCAATGGCTTCCGTTCGAGGGATGAATTGATGGAGGAAATGTCAGGGTTACTGGGTGTGGCGAATATTGTGGAGTTTTATATCGCCCATCGGAATTTATACGGTTGTCCTGAAGAGTGATGCATGCAAACCGTCCCTTCCTCCGATCCAGCGAACTCACTCGGAAGTATCTGAATGAAACGGTGAAGGATCTCCGAAATCCCTGAAAGAGACTTGAGCGGTGTTATACCTCTCGGATAGCGCCATCCATAAATTTTCAACGTTCGCCATATATCACTCGTGAGTACCGGCAAAGGCCCCAAACTGGTGACCAGGAAATACAGCTTCGCACCGGCCGTAAACGAAGGGGGAGGAGTCTTTCGGCTCTCTCCGACCCCCAATCTCCTCCGACGACACTTCGTCGCCTCGACAGCACTCAAGATGCCCGAGGGAAGGAGGGAGGGGCAAAGGCGTCCGCCGTTAACGATCGCAATCGTGGTCACAAAATATAAATAAGACGGAAAAAAAACAAGCGATGGACGAGTGCGGTTTCCGCTGGGGCGCCATCGTTGGAGGGAGCGTTCCACCATCCCTAGATGCTTAAACAGCGTGCGCACTCTCTCTCCTTTCACCGGCGACCCCCCCTCTCCCCCCCATCTCTTACCGCATTTTCGGCTTGAATTTCGATGCGGGGAAAGGGAACCCTCATGTTTTCTTCTCGCCCCTCGACCAGTTTTAAAACAAACACAAAATGTGCATCTAAATTCAACTCTCTCTCTCTCTCTCTTCCTTTCACTCAATCTCCGAAGTGAGACTAGAGATCCACCAGCAAATTTTTGGCAGCTGATTTTAGAAGTAGAATAGCAACGTACTCTAGAGCGGATCCATCTAAAATTGTGATCTATGGACTATTTCCTTAGAGCCAAAATTAACGACGCAACATCCGCAAAAAACCATCGGTTGAAAGATTTTTTCCCCCTAAAGATTCAATGTTTCAACCGTTTTTTAAATTAAACATGCAGCATCTTTGTGTCTTCATTTCAATCAAAATGTCAACATTTTAAAATAAAATAATTCATCCCTGAGCTACATTTTTGGCAGATACTTACAGAATCCACAGTATCATATATTTTATGTGGCACTGCACTTTATCGGAAGGCAGTTTAGACCAGGATTGACAGTGAGACAAGTAGCCACTAATGTCACTCATCTGCTGCACTTCAATTAAAATCTCAAGCTTTTCTTATCTACGGAGGCAAATAGTACCACGCCAATCTTTCACCGTTGCTAGGAGTTAAATTTTAATTTGACCGCGATTTTAGGCTTGACCTATACTGTACCATCCATGACCGATGGCTCGTCCCGCACGTACTATTCACCGAGGACCAGCGAGCTCAACGCTTTTTGCTTCTTATGCTTAAAGGAAGAACTCCTTGGCATAACCGCTCTTCCCTTAAAGAAACACACCCCCTCTCCGTAACGTAACCCGTCTCCCCGCGGCCCTTCAACCCCTGCGGGATGGGCTGTGCTCTCTTCGCGTATTCCAACCTCCCTCCCCTCCTCTCCTTTCCCTCCGGGCAACACTTTGGAACGCAAGCTTTTTTCGAGGTGGCGGCCGGCGGGGGGTGGGGAGGAAGATGAAGTGTCTAGAGAGAGACAAGACTCCGGGGAGAGGAGGGATGGGAATCGTTTCAGCCAGCATCCCGTCTTGAGTTCCCGTTGACGCTTTTCCCGCGAGCGCACTGCCCTCCAGCAATGTGCCATCCTGCTTTCATTCTCCACCCTACTTGCACGTTACACTTTAAAGGCGGGAGACGGAAAAGGTCACTCTTCGTGAGCAATTTACTTTCAAGTTCCGCATAGTTTTACTAATACCAAATATTTTCCCCACGCCTAGGTAACAGGAGAGCAGCACACCGGACTGATCATCACTCGAGCATTACCTATACCCTTTTACACACTACTCCCAACGGAAGATCATGTTGGGGGAAAGTTTGAAATATTTTACCGACAGGAATGCCGACGTGCCATGCTTGCGAATGCAAGATTGACTTTAGGTGAAGTAATGTGGTGGATTCACCCGGCAGAGTATGCATTGTGATCGATCTTATCATGGGCTTCATGCTCGTAACCATCATTCGCAGCAGATCGCAGACCTATCTTCTTGATTTCTGATTCTGGTGAAACAGTTGGATTTCACAACCGTTGCATACCATACTTGAAATTTTATTTGTCTCGTTTCAGGAAAAATTACAAAATGCCTTCTAGCAAAATCAGTAACATTTTGATGTAATCAGCATTTAGTGCGGGTACTTGCAGCAACTTAGTCGGACGACATGTCTTATGTTAGACTCTTTGAGAATCTGACCGTTTAGGTGAGAATATACCGTAAATTTTGAGGCGCGCAACACATGCTGTACTTGTGAACTTTGAAGGCATTAAAGAGAAAGAGTTGGGTATAGTTCCAATTCTTATTATAGCACATGGTAAGAATATTAACAGAATATTTCTTAACCAATTCCGCGATTCCTAAAGATTTTGCTGTACCTGGTGAGTAATCATGCCATATGACTTCGATTGTAGCCACCATTAATTTATGGCGTCAATTGGCAAAGGAGGATAGAATGCAGGACTTTGAGAGAGAATTTAATGCACTCCAGGAACTAATGGTAAACCAGAAAATGGAATTGAAATGTCGAATTGTCTCATCGACAATATTTAGAACCTAAATAATATGACGGACATATATCGCGGTAGCAAAACTGGAAAAAATAGAAGCATTTGAGAGAATCGGAAATTTTCATAATGAATTATATAGTATATTATATTAAATGAAACTAAAGATATGCAATTGCAAATATGAAAATTGCAAATATGCAAATGCTGGCTATATTGATATGATATCAAGGTTTCGAGTAACTCATACATTAAATGGTTAATGACTGTTTCTAAAGATGTGCTTTACTACAAGATCCACCATTTTTGATGAAAAATTGCGGAGAATATCCATACACCAGCGAGAATTCCGCTTTCAAGTTTAATATTCCATAGGGATGAGGTTTTTTGCTTGCCGAAAAACCTTATTCAACCAAGTAAATTTTATAAAATAAAAATGAAATAATTTACTTTTCCCATCAAAATAATGTTCCCTTGCAATATAATCCAGTTGTACATTAAAAAAAGTGATTTACAGCGCCCTCTTTCATGGAGCTTTATCATTTGACGAGTACAGATATTTTATTTCCTTTGAAGTTGAAGAACAGCCAGACTCTTAAATAAAAAAAATCACAGTTTTTCATCTCTTGCAAAAGATCACTGCAAAATGCGTAAATAATGATGTGGAATATTTAATAGAAATAGCGATCGAGAGATAATATCGATTCGTTAGCGGCGCAGTTGGCTAAGCACGCCCATCCATCCCATTCCGTTGAGATAAAAATGACGCCTTTACTTTCGTTCGTCACCCGCTTAATTCCTCAGCAACACTTTTCAATGACTCAATACGAGAAGAAACAAGTGTCGAGAAGTATCGATCTTTTTTTCGGGATTCTCCTCAGTCTTCGGTTTGTCTCATCTTGGAGAAGGGCAGAATGGTGCGACGGCCGTGGGGCTGGAGGATGTGAGAAGAAGCGAAGGGAAAGAAAGGCTTGCGGATGAAGAGAGACGACTTTCTACAGAGGAGGAGACGGTCGAGCCAGCGAGCGACGATTTTAAGCGGATGGCGGGAGTGAGGGGAGGAAATGGCCGGGGGAAGAGAGTGAAGGGTGTGTGTGAAGAAATGGGGGGAGGGATTCTTTTGCCGAGGAAGAGACACCTTACACCATCCCACCCTCTCCAACGCCATTCTTCCTGGAAATCCATTTCAATGTAAAGGAAGGTGGAGAGGGCGTCTTCCTTTAGGGGAAAAAAGGAACCAGCGTCGCTGGAAAGTGCGTGTTCTTCCGAGGGTACGGGGGTATCAAGGGGAGGAATTGTGGGACGAACGGGACGTAAGGAATTGATGTGCGAATCGAGGGATAAGAATGCCCGCGGAGGCGCCTTCTCCATTGCCTCCTTTCCCATTTACACCCTCCGTGTACCCACCTTCGACTGCCGGGGAGATAAAGGGGGACGGGGAGATAGGGGGTTTTGGAGAGAGGCTGGGAATTTTAAAGGGGAGACTGGGGATCGGGATGTGTTGAAATTCCCTTGCAAACTAAACCCTTTGAACGGCTGATACGGCACCAGACTCGTTGTGATATGTACATTTCCTACACCCGATATTCTGATTTGCTCCAACTATCTGAGCCTATTAGACATCGTCCAAATAGTGCACGCGCATATATATTTCTGAATATGGATGCTCTTTGATGAACCAAATGTGATTTTATGTATGTCCAATTGTGGAAACGCGTCGTACCTATCCACTGATAAATCAAGACGACAAGGCGGGAAAACTGAAGGAATAACCACCATTCCAAAACATTTTAACTTTCAAGGGTACGACTAATGTGTTACTCGAGAGTGAAGTAAGAGCCGTTGACTTCTTCTCTGAAACGCAGGAAATTTACCGCGCCCATTTTTATCGAATGCTTTTCTATAGAAATCATGATTTTTTAACAATATACTTCCGTGTTAGACCATCTAGAAAAAACTTTATCAATGAAAAACTAATCCCAAAGAATATCTAAACAAAAACTTCAATTCAAGTTTAACAACCTGTATAGATAGCGCTCGTTGGATACAGGGAGAACGATTGCGTCAACTACTGCATTTACTTAGTTAGAAAACCATATACTCATGCTGTATCTGATTATATTTAGCTTCAGTCTAATTTTGTACACCATTATCGATCCAATATACTCATGATGAAAACATAAATAAAAATCAAATATATAAATAATATTGGACTCGAGGAACTCATTAACCCAATTTAAAATACACAATAAATGAACAATCTAAGATTATAATGCAATACTTGTCGAATAAAGAGAGCAAGAAATCTGGGACTTATCACCCCGTAGCAGAAAAGATACCATTTCGTAAACAAGACAAGAATAGGGCACTCATAATATGGACGACACGGAGTTTATGAGTGCTGTATGCTGATTGTGTTACATTACTTGGAACGCTTTTGCCAACTCTTAGTATCTGGGGAGTGAAGATACGAAAGTCGGCATTCAAAAACGAATAAGACTAAATATATTAAATTACACGACAAATCTTTATAGACTTAACACGTCCAACGATATTAAGGTGACAAAATGCTTACGTACAAGCCAGTGAGGCTAAAAGAAAAATTATAACAAAATTTATACCATAGAAAACTGTTTTATTTAATATCCACATTGCGTTTTAAAAATTTTGAAAAAAATTAAGAGAAATCCACTCTCGTAAATCGTTTAAAGCAGGTATTATGCGCCTATGCATTGCATGCCACTTTATAGAATGGCATTGCGTACGCCGGATGTTTCGTAAGGGAACATTATTGCAGCGGTGATTACTGGCACCGGCCATGAACGAAGTGACATAAAATATTCGCAGGCTGGATAATTTGAGTATCTAGAAACTCGAAGAAGTTGAGGAGCATCGTATCAAGGTGCGCGGTAGAGAGAGGAGGCTAAATGGATGGGATCCCATGAGGAACGGAGGGGGTGAAGCAGGCCGATATCCCGTCCGCCATCGTGCTCGATGATCCCACGCTGGCGCCTCCAACCCATATCCACACACGCACCCCTCCTACCTTCTCCACCGCAGATGTGACTAATGCCCCTCCCACCCGCCCATCAGGGAAGAAATCCTCATCCTCTTCACACTCGATCCATTCATCCTCCCCTTGGCTGCGACGACGGCGACGTCCCGATGCGTCCTCCTCCCGCGTCCCGCCTACGCCCTCTCCTCGCCCGACCTCCGCCTCATCGGATAATCCCCCGCACTCCCCACATCTACTCCCCCATCCGTCAGCCACCCCCGCTCGCACACGCTCCTTCTTTCCCGTCTCCCATTTCAGGGTTTGAGCCCGTAAAAACCACGGATTCTCCACCCCCGCGACCATTTTTAACGTTTCCCCTCGCCCAATGGCGTGTCGGTTCCTTCCTCCCTTTCCCCCAAAAGCCATTTCACCCCCTTCACCCGCCCTCGCCCGTTTCCTCCGTGAAAAATTAGAGCTATACCTCACGACCGCCTTTCCCGAGCGTCCCTACCGTCCCCCGCCCTCTTCGCCGCCGCCCATCGACAAACCATACCCACACCCCCTCCTTCCCTCCCTTCCGACTTTTAACCATTTACCCCTCCCTCCCAACAAATTCTTGCTTTTCCCCCTTCCACCTCCTTCCTTTTCGCCCATTTTCCTTTTTTTGCTCTCTCCTTCTTTCCTTTCGTCTATTTCCATCGCCATCTATGCACTCATTCGCAATTCCATCCTCCTCCGTTCACTACGAAATGCAGATACACGTCTAAATTGTTTTCGGTTCGGTTTCGCGGAGAAGCGATCAAGGGAAAAGCTTGTTCGAGAGCGAGTAATCGCCCGCTGGCTCCAACATCACCGGCGGATTACGCTTCTAATGCTTGCCTCAAAGTAGGCATGAGTTTTTAGGAACTGGGAATGATATCGGCTGTTAAAGGTTCGAATCCTTACGTTTAGTCAGATTTCAGGAGAAGAAAAGAACAAAATTTGAAGCATAAACTTTAGAGGGAATATGAAACATTGGTGTGATGTGAACATTACTTATCACAAGGCATATCCGCAAAAATAATAACAAATCGCCATCGTGGAACCCGTTTTTACTTAAAATAGAAAACTGAATACCGATGTTCAGGAGTTCTTTATAATGGTTGCTTTTGTAGGTTTCTCTCTCAGGTAGATTCCACATGCTATCCTCGTAACCAGTACTACGCCTGGCGTCTTGGTCTCAACTTTCGAGATTAAATTTTTACGTTGCCACTTTGTTGCAAAACGCCACAGAAAATAAATAAAACAAACGTCAATGCTCATCAATTCAGACAAATCATGGCGTTATATGCACGCTCAACCACGGCTACCACGCACCAGTTATCGGCTCTTTCGAGGTAGTTCGTCTTTTTTTGGACTTGTTTCTCTAAATATTCTAAATACCAAACGAACCCTCTTACATTGATGATAACAGAAGCAAAACTTTCAAGACCCAGTATTCACAAGAGGTTTAATCATAATAATAACCGAGAGATTCATTAAAAAGCAGGCAATGAAGAAGACAAAATAATAATGAATATTTCTAACTTCAGTGAAATCAATAATGATAATTTAATTGCGTTCTAGCAACATTAATTTCGCTAAATTCATTTGAAAACGATTTAAAAATTAAGCATCAATATCAAATCAAACAACTCATAGGGTTTTGCCTGGAGAATACTTTAATTCCGTGGGATTCGTAACATTTAGAATTATCCAAAAATATTTAAGAATAATTTTAAAACAAGTTTAAATTTAAGGGTTTACAAAAGATGTTTCGGGATTGAGGGGATTATTAGGAATAGACACATAGAAAGAAAGCATTCAACCATCCATGAAAGGTGCAGGATTTTCGATGGTGACATAATTCAGCAGTGCTTTTGTGCATTGGATGCAGCTTTTCGTGCAGGAGCGTGCGGTGGGCTCAAGACTGAATTGCATGTGCGAAGCATGCAACCGAAATTGTATTCCGGCACAAGAACTCTACGCAAGTTCGACGTATCAAAACTTTTATTTTCACGAAAAAATATTTTCATTCGATTGACTGCTTTATCCCGCTATTCCAAAAAAAAATTCCCTCGCGCCGCGCCTTTTCCACATTTACATGCTTTCTTTGCCATTTTTTTCGGTCGAGGCTCTGATTCCAGCAATTAATGGCACACGGAGAAGAATATTGATACAAAAATTTGGATTCAAAACAGGCCACACTAAAAAAATTATAAATTTTCAATTTATTAAACGTTATTTTCATTTAAATTCTGGGCAAATTTTCATGCCCAAATCCCTTTTGAACCCACAAGAACAAAGCAACTCGGTCGTCCCGTCAAATAATCTGATTATAGGAACTGTGAAAACAAGCCATAGGTTATTATAATGTACCCGTTGCCGTTCAGGGGATCGATAAGTTATAGTTACAGAACTAACCGTAGGGCTTAATGTCATGAAAGGCATTTGAAGCTCTGAGCTCTTGTAATGTGCACTCAGTGTACACAAACGGGCTTTTTAATACCGAAACAAATCACACCTCCCGGTATTATTACAAAGAATTTCGAAGTTTTTCCATTAGTTTCAATGAAATATTGAAGAAATTACAAAATTAACAGCTCCTTGCTGAAGAGGAATTGCTGGGATACATTATAATTTTTCGCGGAGGAGAGAGTAACCGCGTTTTACTGTCCGGCCTTCTTGCAAGTGGACCGAAAATAGTGGACGACACGAAGTGAAGAGCCTCCAGAGACCGAATCGCGTGGACTATCTAAAATGTGAGTGGGGTAGAGTGGAAAGGGGGGGGGAGGGGTGTTTGGGAATGGTGGGGTCGCGGGGACCTCTCAAAAGAGGGAGTGTCATCCGCGGAAAGGTGTGCCCTCACCTTCTCCTGCTGCAGCTGCGCCTTCATGAGCATCGCCTTCTTCTTGTCCTTGCATCGCTTGTTCTGGAACCAGACCCTGATGACTCGGGGGCTGAGGCCCGTCATCTCCACCAGCTGCTCCTTCATAAGGGCGTCCGGTCGCGGGTTGGCCGCGTAGCACGTCCTCAGCGTGTGCAGCTGCTTCTCGTTGAGCACCGTCCGCACCCGAGTCGGCTTGCCGTCCGAGGAGCCTTTCGAGCCACCGCCGCCTCCGCCGCGACCGCCGCCCCCGCCGCCTCCCCCGCCCTCCCTCCCGCCCTTGTTCGATCCGGATTCGGAGGAATCTGCACGGGGTGAAAAGGAGAAACACAGGTCGGTCAGTCAAGGCGCTCGAATCGGGGAAGATGTGCACAGACAAGGTTTAGATGCACTCGGATGGAAGAAAGAACACTTGTCCACGCAACACGTTTTATTTCCCGACCATGTTTTCGACTACGGCATCATTAATAAACGGTGCAATGAATTTTCACCAAATAAGTTTGAGGACATTATGCTAGCATAAATATTAATCATCTATCCCAATGTCGTAGATATCATCTACCACATCGAAAGGACATTCGAAAAACTCTAGTGATATCGTAGTCTTTGATGAAACATAAACACCATAATATTACCATCCGCTTGCCCGATGTAATTAATCTTTGAGCTCCATTCCGAGTTGCCACTGAGTTCGTTCTTGGTATATTGCGAAATTCACTGCATTTTTTATGCAGTACATAACATATTTATTGATTTAATTACACGGAAGACGAGGGTGCAAACTGATTGCGCCCGAGAAATCCGTGGAATAGATGGGAACTTACAATGGCAACAGGAATGTCAAAACCGAAGACTTTGTCTGAACGAACACATGGAGAATAATTCATATGGTGTAATAGTTACTAGGGTACAATGCAATGATGTATGAATATATCACATTTGAATCGTAATTTAAGAGGACAACACGAGTGCCAGATACACAATTGCAGTACTTGACATTGTACTTTAAGTGATTTCACAGACAATACAAATTATTCTCCGAGAACAAAAAACTCCAGTTTGTCAAAACATGCCGTTGTGATAACGTTTTAATTTTCCTCAATTGATTGATAACCAATTACAGATACGCCATTAATTCTGTGGGACATAACAACTAACTCTTCTCATTTTCGCATTGAATAACAGCGGAGAATGTGCATTTGATTACACGAGGTGTTAGTCACTCGGGTCTTTTGGTTCACGGCGTAACATAAATAAACTATCACTAAACAGCACCCACTGGCAAGGCGGGTCTCAAACCGCGAGCGCCTGGTTGATGGGGAGGGGGAGTAGCGCTTGAATTCAACGGGCCAACAAGGTCGTCGACGCAACCCCTATGCTGCGGGAGGCATTTAAAATTTTCACGCGTGTGAATGCGCGAGGCGGGTGGGTTTGACCACGAAGCTGCCCGCAGTCGCCCATCCCTCCGCCAGGTGGGGACACCGTCGCTTTCCTCCCAGCCACCCGTGCTTTTCGGCGGCCATTCTCATTCCCTCACTCCTACATGATAAAGAGCCTATACTATCGCTCTCTTCCCTTTTTCCTCTCCCCGCAGAGGCACCATCCACCACCCCGTGGCGCGCACACACTGAAAACCGACTGGCGCCTCCGACAGTGTTCAGTGTCGTACACTACCCCCATCCCCACTCCCCCATGCGCCCATTCGAAACTGCCGCGAACCTCTTTTCCGTTCGTCCCACTCCACCCCCTGCGCACCGTCGAAAATAATCCTCCCCCTCCGTGCCTAATTCAGTGGGAAGCGCGCGCCTGGTTAGGTGCGAGTGCGGGGGAAGCGGGGACCCCGTGGCGCCATGCATATTCAGCGCCTTGGGCCGTGTTGCTCCATGCAAATCAGAGGTGCGGCGGGGGGAGGAGCGAGGGGGTGGGTGGGTGGCAATGTGGGGTGGGGGTCCGGAATGAAAGAATGCTCCAGGGGAGGGATTAGATTGTTGAGGGAGCAGAGGGGACGGAATATGAAGAAGGGAATGGGGAGAATGTGAGGAAGGAACATTTCAAAAGCACCTACACCTCCCCCCCCCTCAGCAATTCCTAAAACCCAAATAGGTATTAAATTCCTAGAAGTAGCATCATTTGGTGTTAGGGGCGGTGTCCATGGAGCCATGCGCCCTAGTATTCATGATAATTAACTAGTACTTGAGGCTAGAAAGGATCTTGGACAGATAAATCGCGCGCCTTGAGGATAGCACAACAACATGGGGTGAAACACCAACCAACTCATTTTCTTCCGATCGGCCAATGCCTTATGACCCAATCAAATATTAAGGGCACTGCGCTGCTATTCAAGTGCGGGTGGTAGGGAGTTTTGAAACTATGTTGGAGATGTGGGCTACTTCCCAAAATTTCAATATTGTACACATCCGTGTGGTTATACCAGAATCACTGCTATTCCCTCCGTGAAGAAAATTATATTGTCAGACAACCCCCACCACCTTTTTGCTTAAAAGAAGGATATCGGTTTTTAAGTAGCCTTGCCTAATTTCATCTCTCTGGATGTCTTCTTTGATTCTGCTGTCAGAGAGATGGGGAAGTTATTCCAGAGATGTCGTGTAACTTAATTTACGAGTGTAATATAAGTAGCCACAGCAATCCAATGTTTTAAAATAGTAACATAAAAAGAATTATTAGTAGTTTGTCAAGAAGCCGTATGCGGTGCGATAGCCCATCAAAAATGTGTCGTAACCCGGTATATTGCAGTTAATAATGAACCAAAAAGAGAGAATATCATGTGAAATGAATTGATTCACTATTTTTGTCAATGGCATCGGTGTTTAATTTGCAGTCCTTTCGTTTATAACTGGAGAATATATAGTGTAGTTTTATATCAAAAAATGAATATTAATATAAGAAATGACTCAAAAAATGCCGAGGGGGGATTTAAAAAGATGATAGTACCAATGAGCATGTTCCCTGTTCAGGAAAATTTGACAATGTACAATTTATGTGCTTAATTAAACAGGGGCTTATAGAAAGGAACACCACAATACTGAAACATAATGGAAAGGATTAACTGAATGTACGTCTTCCTACTGGAGGGAAAATTAAAATGTAATCACTTTTATGAGGAGTTGCGTGCGGGAATTATGACAAGGATATTAACTTTAAAGCATATTTCAAAATTTACGACTCAGCCGAGTTTGTGGGAACGGTGGCTCGAGTATGATCATACGGCAAATGAGAGGCTCAAATAGAAAATAATAGACTACTCCCCACCATCTCTTCTCATCCTTGTGATTCACAGACGCAGACAACCAAGCGCAACCCTCACTCCGCTCCGGCATTTCATCCGCCGACCGTCGAAAATATTAGCTGAGGTATTACTGTTCCACTTTGAAGGAGGTACTAGATGGGTAATTCCACGCTTAAGTAACCAGACGGGAGTAGGTTTTCGAGTAGAGAGGACTCGAGAGACAGAAAAGGCACGAATCCCAAAAAAACTTTTCTTCCCTTTTCGTCGCGAGAGACGTACCGAAACTTCCTTACACACGCCCTATTCCTTTGTGGCCACGCCTCACAAGCTACTCTTCAAAGTCCATCCTCTCCCATCATCATCATCTTTAAATATATAGCATCACCGTTACATGTGTACACTGCACACATACTTTCTTTTGTACAACGGGAACAATTCAACCGCGGAGGATTGTGGGAGCGATTTAAGTGAGATTCCGCGCTCACTTTTCTCTTCCAGCGAGCTTTGAAATCGAGTCAAAGTCGAAGCTGCGAAAAATCGACGGGGAGTTTTAGAAACCAGGCGGAGGAGGAAATGGGGAGAACAAAAGGAAATGGCTAATGCGGGGCGAAAAGAACGGGATCGAGGAAACATCTCCCTTCTATCTTATCGCCCTACTCTCCTCACCCTCCCCCCCTCTCTCTCTCGCAGTTCACGGAACAGATGAAATTCACGCGGCGGAGGGAACCCACCCCAGCAAACAAACACATTTACCAACGGCGCTAATCAAAGGCGGCCTGATTTTCAAAGCGACGGTTTCGGAATGCACATAGAGTATAGTTTCAGGAGCGCGCGCGCGAGCGCACGCTCGGTCTGGAGCCGCCGTAACAAGTGGGTTCCATTAAGGAGGGTTTTCAAGTCGCAAAAAATGGGATGGGAGGCGTATTTGTCCCGGGATTTTTGAAGCATCTTTTTAAAGAGGAGGTTCCAATTCACCTCCCTTGTGGGTAAGGGAGGGGGTCGGGACGGGGGATCTGTGGGGATCGGATGCGAAGAAACAAAGCTAACCGCCGTCAAAACAAGCGGAACAAAATGGATCGGTAATGGTCTCCGGCGAAATAAAAGTGGGGCCGAGGAATTTGGGGGCAATAAACGATAATAGCCATCATGTCGAGAAACATACGACTCCCATCATCCGTATTTCAATCCGCGAACAGTGGCATGCCGCTACAAAAGATTTCAATGAGAGTTTCACATAAATACTTCTTTCGGTTTGGTTAACTATGCACTTTGAAGGTCAGATAATCATCCGCCTTTCTCAGAGCTGCGATTTTATCCGTGCTGAAGCATTCAAATCCAATTATTCTGGCTTTGTATGCTCCTACATTCGTCGAACTGACGATTTGTTTACAAAAAAAACACCGTATCCTTTAATTGTAATAAAGCGCGTTCTCAAGATCTTTCATTTATTATCGCTTGTATACAAGAAATGAGAATATTAAGAGTTGATCAAGCAGATGGAAAGAGATGATACTTATTCCAGTCAAAATTTTTACTAATGCGACCCAAGATCCGTCGCTTGGTGTGATATTTAGGTCACATCTCAAGGAAAGATGGGTGGTGATGATAAAACTTTTGAGAGTAAACCACAGTTTTGTATCATTTCTTCCTTCCTGGAGAATTTCCACAGAGTGAGGCCTAAGAGTTTTTGCCTAAGGTGAAGTGATCAAGAGTTATTATTCTTATTTATTTCTAAGATAATTTAAGCTACGTTAATATGACGCTAAGGCGTGTGTTTGTTTTACTTATTATGTGGTAGGAGGAAATACAATTTTTTCATTGCTCATTACATGCTACCTAACCAATATGTATGCATGCGTGTGTGTATATAGTATACACACACAAATATAATATTATATATATATATATATATATATATATATATATATATATATATATATATATATATATATATATATATAGCTTTAAAGAAGAAATAGAAATAACTCAGTTCCTTCCTTCTCTTCCTTAAACATTTAAACCAATATCTTCCCGTACAATTATAGCCAGAGTCCTGGACGATTGAACAAGGGGGAATAAATCTAGAGGGCTGCAAAGAACGATCAAGCGCCCGGTGCCGTTGCATGGGTGGTGGAGGCGGAGGGTGTGTTGGCACGGGATGGGAAAACGAGGTGAGCGAGTGATGCGGTTGCACGGAGAAAAGCCCTCGAATGCTTCGCGCGATGATTCCGTTTTCCTCACTTCTAAGAAGCAGCTCAGGAAACAGGCGTATGTAAATGAGGACTCACTTTGTGCTCACAAGACTCCAAATGATAAAAATATTTAAGGGCATGAACACTCAGATGCGAGTTAAAGGACCGCATTCGCCGAAGAAGCCTACTCATTATGATGAGTAATTTAAAATGGCTTGAGAGAAGGTGCTGGGAAACTGTTTCTGACTCTTTTCAATAATTAGGTGCACACGACAATTATTTCCATGTGCGCAACACTAATTTTCTCTTGATTCAGTAATAATCTCCCGAGTTCTCCCGCTGGGAGTGATTGTCTACGCACTTAGTAAACACCTTATGCCTTTATAAAGGTACTAAGTGTTACTAATAACTCAAAAAAGCAACTGTTAATGAAGAATAAGCTAACAGGAATTGCTGGACTTCTAAAGAGAAATGTTTTCTTTCTATAGTCACACATTATCAAACAGTAAATGAGGAATTAACGTGAGATTTTCTCAGGGTGGCCAAACGTTACAAATCACTCGATCGTTTTCAGTACACACGTAGTTCATCTATCATTTAGATGAGTTTAAAAACGTTTGAACCTTGAAGCATCATGCCAATGACTCCTAGATTACGAACAGAAATGATCTAGAAGAATTTCAAATACCCCTAGATCCTAATCTATACCTGCTATACCTACTGTCACAAATATCTCATTTATTATCTCTCATAGTGATCACAAATAAGCATAAGATTAGAGGGAGAGCGTATGTTGGAGTGAAGGACAAATAATTAATGGGTGATATTGGGATTTGAAGAAAATGTTAGGGAAAATTCGAGCTAATTTTCCTTAGTAAAATAGGATTTGAGAAAAAATAACCACCCGATGCTCCATACCCCAAGGTCGGAGTCTATATCGCAATCTATATCGGAGTATTAAGCAACGGTAAGCGTCTAAAAATCTATTACAGATTGATTTATTATTCATGATGAAATGTGCCCTTATTATCAACCCAAGAATTAAATTTAGGTTCAAAAGGTTCAAGATTCAAATCCATTACCTTGGATGAGCAGTTCCGTAAAATCCAGTAAAGAGGTTAAGCAAGTAAAATATTTTTAACGGATGCTGAACTTACGGTGGCTTTTCTCCTGCTGTGCATTGGGGATTTAATGAGTTTGAGGTTCAACGAAAAATTAAAAAAAAATGAAATGAAATAAGTGTGCAGTGGCAAAAAAGATGACACTGATAAAATTACTAACGGAAACAAAAATCTGGGAACTTTATAAAAATCAGAACAGAATGACCAAAATACGTTATTCCTTCCAAGATCCGATCATTTCTTGATTTTGGCTTCGTGCGCCACCAGAGGACGGACGGATACGAAGACGTGACACGGCCAAGCGGGAAGGTGGTCGGCCGCAAGGCCTTGAAGATGTCAGAGCTCTAAAGAAAAGAAATTTTGCCATTATGCCGAATTTAATGACACCATTGCGATGCAAATTTCCCAACCTGTAACCGATCGACACCTTCGCAGAAAAGTCATTTCCGAGGCCACATTGCCATTGCAGCGCTTCCAATTAGGCTGTGGATGGAGGTGGGGGGGGGGGTACCCGAAGACGCTCGTAGGACTAACGGGAACCCAACCCTTTTTCTTAAAATGTGAACTAAGATTTAAGCTTTGTATCATCTGCTTATGGCTGTCGTTTCCCATAACTGAGGAAAATAAGACTTTAAAATATATTGCATAAATGGATTTGTATAATTGTCTTTTTAGCAGTGTTGTTGAAAATTCATTATTAGCCCATCGTACTACGGTAGGAGAGATCAGTGAAATTACAGAGATTAAGTGTCGAACAGATAGATTTAAGATTTGATATTTTCCACGGACAATTAGGGATCATAATACTTTCTCCGACCGCGGTAGGGTCATGTTCGGGTAAACATTACGTAGCCTGGTGTGTATTCACCTCCTGCCACACACCCTAGCGGTGGCTTGCCGGGTACGTAAATATTTAAGGACGAGGTACAAAGCGGAAACTTTTGGGCGATGATTTCGCAGATGGCACATTCGCGGGAAGATTTTATCATTCAGGTTAGACATAATTACATTCATTAATTCATTGAAAAGAATTTTCCTTACTTTGAGCTCAATTTTTGCTTTGTAAAAGTCTGTCGAAACTATTGCACAGGTGCGAGCCTTCCAAAACGATGAGACGAGTGTGACACGAAATGATACCAGTAGTCGCTGCATGGAAAATCTCCACCGCAGTTACTCCTACCGCATTTGATACTATTTAAAGAGAAGTGTCTCCTTTACGACGATCCCATCGGCAAACGTAGGAGCCGCAGTCGGTGTGG
Organism: Hetaerina americana; assembly: GCF_022747635.1. Lineage (NCBI taxonomy): Eukaryota > Metazoa > Arthropoda > Insecta > Odonata > Calopterygidae > Hetaerina > Hetaerina americana. The sequence goes on along the minus strand of NW_027286069.1, from coordinate 16,841,228 downwards.
CGGTGGGCGGCCCGCCCCGTCCTTAATTGCCGTGTTACCCGGAGTCAAGCCTTGGCAAGCGACTAAAGAGCAAGTCGGGGAGGGAGGTGTGCGTTCGGGAAAAGTGCGAGGGAGGAGAAGTGAGGCGGGGGATCGGAAGGAGTGAGGAGTGGGATTAAAGGGCGAAAATGAGAGGGTAAGTAAGTGGCACCGGGGTGGGGGAGAGAGGGTGTAGCGAACGGGTGGGGGTAGCGAAAAGGGCTGTGCCTATGGGTGTGGGAGAGATGAAAACAGAGAGAGAGAGAGAGCAATTAATTAACCCTCGGAAAGCAAACCCTTCCCACGCAATCCGACGTCCTCGCTTCGTCTACCTCCTTCATCCACCCCTCCACCACCACTCCCCTTTCTCCTCACACACTAACCCTCCTCCCCCCTTTCTCTCCCTCCTTCCTCTTCTTCTCCTCACCATCCTCTTTCCTCCCTCGAGATGCAATATCTCCGACGAGAGATCCGCACCGCCGACTCTCCTCATCTTGTCCCAGACGGAAAAGATTTTCCTCACAACCGGGCTCGAGCCAAGGTCGATCGTCAATTAATCGCGGGCGACCGCCCCGCCTCGCAGCGGGGCGATGAGTAGCCACATAGCCGTTTTCAGCCGGGGATAAGAGGAGAGAGGGAAACCCGATCGACCGGCGTTCGCCCAAAAGCTCTCGGTTTGAAATTCACACTCTAATTGTGAGCCTTAAGCAGTTAACTGCGTCCCTCCATCCGTAACCTGTTTCAAGGCTCACAAACGTTTCCCAGCGGAATCCAGTAATATTATGAGTAGCCTCATTCAGACGTTTGATTGGGCATGCCAGCCAGATATGATTATTTAGTGCTTGTCCCCTAAAAATATTCATGAGGGAATAGTGAGTTAACTGTCATACAATTACTTTGGAAGACGCGATACAGTGAATTCCTATTTAATGATTTTATTCGACCCATGTGAATGTCGGCTTACACCTGGGGAAGTCTTAAACAACATATGCAATCGGAGCGCTTATCAACTACCAACAACATTTTTGAGTGTCCGAAATAGCTTTATAATCAAAACTTCCTGTGAATTGAGCCTCCAGTGACAAAAAACCAAGCAAGGCGGCAAAAGGTAACAATGTAACAATTTCACTTTCATTAATTTTACAATAGAGAAGTCAATTCTCTTAATATTTTCACTGTGGAAATGGAAATGCAATGCTAAATTAGGCAAATGAAATTATCTTGTGTTACAACATATGTTGGGTATAACACTTTATTTATTTATAATCAAAACCTATAAATAAAATGTAAGGCCGACCAGTTATAATTGCATTTACATATCATCTACGTTGGTTGAAACATTTTATTATAAATTCTTAATAATTAACCCAAGAAATTGAGTCTTTAGAAAACGAAATATGCTATAATTATTAATTGGAAATGTATAAATGTTAAAACTCTCGGATCACTAATTTGGCTAGTAGACAATTCATCACATATAAATACATAACAATAAAAATTAAAATAAATTCTCACGCTTCACATTGTGATTAAATATGCTATTTTTTCTTAACTGAATTCTGCAATACAATCACATACTATATCATCTTTTATAGAAGATGATATAGTATTTATAATCGAATTCTTATCACAGCAACTAACCTAAGTTAAAAGTTGAAAATAAATGATAGTTATTTTCACCTCAACCCCACCTCAACCGATCCTCCATGATAACTATTTAGGCATGGCGTAAATAAGCATTTAAATAGAATATTTACGTCTTTCATTTAATGATACCTATAATTTTTATCGTCACTATTGCCTCTGGCAGAGAAAAGAAGGAAAATTTCAACGTATTTTAATTTAATGACTACGTAACGCACAAATAAAAAGAATGCTACCCATTTATTCCTTGGGAGATGATATCTCCGTCGACTTTATTAGCAACATCCTCAAGTTCATTTATTCCTTGCATATGTTAAGTGGTCATTATGACTCCCAGACTAATAATAATCAACAATCGCGAGTTACCACAACGCACACAATAAGGCAATTCCGGGTAAACAGCCGGGCCCCTTTATCCGAAATGCAAAATAATGCCACTCCGATGGAAACTGGAATTTCAACTATGTAAAGCAAACGCCGTCCTGACCTTACCCTGCCTTTGCGCAAGTGTGTTAACTAGCTGTCCATCCACCCGCAACATTTACGACACTGTGAAGGAATTCCTTTGAGGGATTTATTGCACTCCAATATAATTCGAATTGGAGGAGTATTTCTATGCAAACTAATTGATTTCCCATCGATCTACACATCGGAATCGTCGGGAAAGACTTAGCCGTAGAGTTGCAATGATGGAACGGGAACACCAATAAAACAAGAAACGCGATAAAAATTACGATACGCTCTATAATGCGAAAAATTTAACTTCGATGCATATAGAATAATGAAAAATAAAAGATTCACGACGAAAAACATTAGGAAAGGAAAAATAATTTTGAAAATACAGTCATCAAGAATTTGAGCACCTTGCTTATTACGACGCATTGTAGAAGTAAGAAGACAGCTCAAATGGCCATGATCTACGAATATGTCGCTTTAATCGGCACAGTCAAGGAATTTCATATCATAGGAAAGTTACCAAGTCAGATTAATTCTATTCAACACCTTTTTTTAAATCATTAAAATCCCAGCCCTTTCAAAATATTATGACTTAAATTACATACAAAATGGATTGCTTTCTTTAAAAATGAATAATTTGTTTTTAATACAAGGATTCAAGGGTTATATGACCTCGGTAGCCTAAGCACACTTAAAAGCAAAACATGCTGTGAAATTTAGAATGGATGTTATCTGAAAATATTATAAATTGAAATTTGTTCAGCATAAATGATCAGCTCAGTTGAATCACACCCAGGTAATCAGCCTTCAGCTCATCTAGGCATGGGTAAAGAACCGCGTAAATTACCGCCTTGTAGCTACCGTCGAAGTTGTTTTCTAATCCCTTTCGACCGGACTTCGCAATTGTCAGTTATGACAGACCAATTTTCACTTTAAAAAGTGTTCGATGTTTTCCAATCGGATTGCGGTAACTCGGTCAATTCAAAGAAATGCGCTTTCTTACGCACTGCTAAGGAGAACATCTCAAGCGGAGAACTACTTTCCGGAAGAGTCATTCTTAGGCGTGACCCTTAAATACAAAAGAAAGAGCTTTAGTTGGAAGGTTCCTCTCCATCAAATAGCACGAACAAGGTCATAAAGCACCCCCACATACAGAACTGGTACAACGCTTGGTATCAATGCCTGCGGGAATTTAATATGGGTGAATTCATATCGGTGTCAATAGGATCAGACTCGGGAGTTAGTGCTACGCAGTTCATGATCACACGGCCCCCAAATTCATCTGCTGACAAAACAGACAAGCACGGCCACACTTCGTGGAGGATTACCATACCTGGTTATCTCTGTAGCCGCTAAAAAGTACTAAATTTAAGGGAATGGGCATTAAAGAAGCAGAGAGTAACTGAAGACTCGACCCTTTGTTATTCTATGAAGGATGTTAATTTTTCAGAAATTTATTTTATAAACCGGTCGATTTTTGCGTGGGTGAAAAAGATAAAATTCCCATTGAACCCTCGGCTCACGTTTTGTCCTCTAGGAGAAAGGTAGGCCATTGGGGAGCTTATTCTCGGAATAAGATCGCCGATACGTTGTACTTCCTTATTGCTATTTTCGCACTGGCACACTGGTCTTATATTAACACATGAAATTTCACACAATGATTTCTTGAGGCTGCGTATCAAAATGACGAGTCGTGTATCGTATAAATTAGCACTTCCGCTTTGCAGTTTTTGAGGAGTACATATGAAAGGGTGGTTGAACTACCACTCAGACATAAAAATAGAAGTCGTGAAAAAGAGTTTCATTATTGAAGACTTTTAAATAATCGGTGTCGGGTTAGAATTTTGTGGGAAGGAAGAAGAAGTACCATATGATGGATTATAAACAAGATATCAGGTAAGAGCTCATTCTAACCTGAATTATAGGCTTTGTAATTCCTAGGAACAAGATTCAATAAAAATTATACGTTCAGGGAGACTACTAAATTTTCCTCGAGTAATATAGTATATTGTTGAAATATCGATACGGCTCGTAATTCTTGATTCAAAATAAAAAAATATATGCTGCCAGCCAGAGTGCATTTTAACCAACGTATAAGAAAGACTTGTATATTATGGAGAAAATGGCAAACCTCTTAATTGAACTCATCCATTAAGAGTACCGGAAAGATATTATTTGCTCAATTATTTATAATAAGTTAAGCCGTCTTAGTAATAACATCAATAGAGAGCGTATACATTGATATGTACATAGTCAACATTTAGAGAAGATATGTACATTTACATAGCGTAGAGACATGAGGAGTACTCTTTTATGGGCGGGCTATAGAAACAATATGTGTTTCAATTTAATTGGCACTAAATACCGTCTTTTAAAATAAGAGGAAAATATGTCAACATATTTTTTAGGGATTTCTATCTTAACTTTAGAGGAATGGATTCTTTTCGAAGAAATTTGGTTTGAAAAATCACTCGATCGCAGCTATTATGATATAGTTATTAATCGCAGTTATGAGATTTAATTTACGCAAATCTTGCTTATGGGGATTTAAATTTTACTCACGCCATGCGAAGGACGAGAAAAAACATCCGGGTTTACTTTATACCCACGCATTCATAAGAATGAGAAGTAGAGGTTGTAAACGAAGTCTCCGAAGTCACGATCTCTTATTATGAATTATGGCACTCAAATGCTTGTGAAGTGGTAAGCTACAGCGGAACTGCTAAGAGTCGAAAAATCTCTCTATCCGAGAATATGAGAAAACCGATCACGCTTCTACTATTTATATTTTGAATAAAAGAGCAATTCTATCTTTTAGGTTAATATTACCCCCAATCTTGCTGAAGGAATTATCCCACCTATTATTTTCTAAAAAAATCATTACTTAGCCATTTGAATTGCAATATTATTTTAAACCAGCTGCACAATGCCTCATTCGATAGAAAAAATTCATGTTACAGTTGTTGATAAAGTATACAGAATTTTGTGGAACAAATTACAAATCGCGGCTATTTTGGGCTTTAATTCCCTTAAAATGATAACTATAAAAAATCATCTTCTAAAATTCTAATTCTATTGATTAAGTATCTTTGATAGTCGTTCAATCAAGTAATTTTGACGCCTCCAAACTCTAACAACCACATTTGACAAAGATGAAAGTTCTGAGAAAAGGCAACATCGCTGATAAAATACAACAGCAAAGCAGACTTCCACATTTACTAGCCCTAAGTAGCGGCGTTTCCAAATTTAAAGGGTACAACGAACACGAAAATATAAGACCAGATATAAAAAATAATTAGTGATGTGGCTCAATGTGACTTGGACAAAATAACTCCCTATTTGAACTCACATTCGAATACTCTTCACACGGTGTTCGAATCCCAATGAATTCTAATTCTTTTTTCCCCTAGCCATTCTCTTCCCATGAGAACTTGCACCCGTTCGTGTGTGTGAGTGATCCCGAGGGAAATTCTGCGTTGTCACGCAGAATTTCCTTCGGGATCGGTGTTCGCGAATATCATCATATCATTATAAGGTTATATAGAATATAAAAGTGGTTCGGTAGAAATATTGATGAAACGCTCAATTCACTTCATTGAGCAGTCAGTCGTAATCTTTATGAAGACCTAGTCTATACTGTAATGAGTTTCTATATCAGATGTATTTTAGCACTTAGCGAGCGAGAAGAGGTCGTAGGTAAGTTTGGGGCGGTGTGGAGGGTGCGGATGGTTCAGCGGCGGCCGGTTGGAGGATCGGGGGCGCGGAGGGGACATCGGGCGCCGAGCACGTGCCTCCATGTCCTCGACTCCCACGCATCTCCAGTGTCACCATCTTTCGCCACACCCCCCCCCGCCCTCAACTTTCGCCGCCACGACCCCGACAACATCCGATCGACCCCGTAAGCTTGGGTGCCCCCTCCCAGCAGGAACCATCCTCCCCTCCCGGGTCCAACTCTTTTCTTCCACGAGGTCCTCGTCCACACAACATCCCTCGAAATGCCCGTTGATAGCAGGCACGGGGACGGACATCCGGACGCCCAACGAACGGAGGACGAATTTCCCACACGGAAGAAGAGTGTCCCCGAACCCCTGCCGCCACATTAAACCCCTGCACAGGCGCGGGATTTATTTGCACGTCCCAAGTGATGGGGGGGGGGGGTGCTCCACCGCTGCCTAAATATGTACTTTGCTCCCCTTCTGTTTCCCCCACCACGTTTCCCACGTCCTCTGGTTCAATCTTCCCTCCAGGCGCGGACTCGCCAGGACACCGGGGTCGCCCCCGCCACCCCCTCCGATTCTCCCGCGCAGAAGGAAGCGAGGGCCGTAAAGATGTGGAGAAGCCCCTTCCCACGCCAGCCACTTCTCCAACTGCCCACTCTACCCCATTCCCCCTCCACACATCCCGCCTCTTGGCGACCCACGGCACGTCCGGGTGGAGGCAAAGCCGGAAACGACGAGGGGCATATTATCTCATTATCTTCAAGGTCGCCGGGCGCTAGTCCCACAATCGACCAATATTTTGTACATTACCTTCCTACTATGGTTTATTAAAATCGGCCATTACGATTGTATCACGAGTGTTATATCGTCCTTCGTCCAACATGCGTATTTCTTTCAGGATTAATTTACTTCAATAAAGTAAATTAAAGGTACGTAATACACCTGCTTGAGTTGGGTTTTGGATGATCCCTAAAAACTATTACATAATAAGTAATACCTCATGGCTCATTTGGCCAACCTTATTTTCTTCTCAATTTCTTCGTACCTTCAGTCTAACATCTAAGAGGCCTGCCTATTCGATTCTTCCTTCACCTCACCCGCCTACCTAAACATTCTCCTTCTAACATGACCTCCGTCATCCCACTATCCCTCCATATATTTTACACCCATTTTTCCTGCCTACCAAGAATTGTCCCTAGCACCCTCTCTCCAATCCAACCATATTTAAACCTTCGCATTGCAGCCTTCCTCTCTCTAAAGTGGTTTAATAAGAAATAAACTCAAAAATTAAACTTAATTGTCATAAAAAACAGGTCATAACGTAATTGCCATAAAACGACATATCCTACTGGATTAGTGTGTCCAGGTACTGAGCGAAATGTTCCAGGTTCAAATACGGTTTTTTTTACTGGACAACTCTTGTTCTATATATTTGTTTCATTTACTGAGAACCATATCATTATAGAGAGCGTGGGAGACGCGGGTTATTGGACCTCGTCCTCTTGCGCTGAACAAGTGATTTCTCTTAACCGTAACAGGATCGGACTACACGGATCAGCAAACGGGTTAGCCTCTGAAAACTGTGATAGTTAAATCATGAATCGTAAGCCGTGAAGCAGTTGAAATTTATGCGACTATTCGACATTGTCTTCTGTGCATTTTTGCCGTCTCTAGTAACCGATGAGAATTTTAATAATTGAATAGTACTTATTTAAAAAATACTGAAAAGAAAAGTTTCTCAACTTCATATATCATTACGTTTCCTTACACGGTTCTATGACCCTTTAATAGCTAACTCCATGTGTTCCTTTTACAACTCCATCTTATAGTAATCGAATTACACGGTTTTAAACTATCAAATCCTTCATACAAGCGGAGAGCTTGTGCCCATTACAAGAAGAGCCGCTGGATCTCCGCAATAGCTAGTAGCTATTCGTCTTCCGTGACGAGAGCGAGAATCTCCTGGATTACGCTGTGAGAGATAAAGGAAGTAATTAACTCCCCGTTCACACAATTCTGGTAGCAAGGTAAAATTAATTTCTAAAGGTTTTCCTAATTGATGAACAGTTGACTCAGAATTCTACCACCTTCCGATTTTTCATGTCGTGCTCCATTTTTTGTGAAAGTTTTTTTTCATTTAATTTACATGCACAATTGATTGTTATATCAGCTTGTTTATCTTGGAAGACCCTTTTGCAATGATGGTACAAGGTTGGATGCGCTTTTTTCAATCAAAGTTTAATTTGAGATCGTTTCATTTTCTGTTCCTTATATGGTGATATAAGACAGACTCTGAATCCAATAACATCGCCCATATAGCAGCATATTAGGCCAAATCCCAAAGAAGACTCTTCAACGTCTGCCTCCTTGACCAGAGGTCATTTCGATTTCTACGCTATCATTCGCCTCTACCTCTTGAGTTAAGAAGGATTAACGGCAGCAGTTATATCTCAGCTGCAACCGTTATATACATCATTAAATTGGAAATGTGACGTCTCAAGGGAAGACACATACCTATTGATTGTCGAATTACAGCCGATGTTCGATGGCTCCATTCAATTACTATTGAAGATTTGGAGGAGCTAAACTCTTGCACCCGAAGCAGAAAATGGAGTCGCAACATTTAATTTATGAGAGCAAAATACCGTCATTTGAGGGAAATTTTTGGACGAAATAAGCACGGGGGAAACTATCTAAGAGTCTTTCATTGCATAACATTTAAAAATACGCGGTTTGCAGTAATTCATTAATAAGATAAAGTTGCAGAGAATGTAACAGAAAGAGAACGTGGATTAACTTTCTGATCGCGGTATCGACTGAACTAGTGTGGATTCTCGCCATGATAGAATTTCAGTCATATTCGATAAGATTATATTTTTATCTATTCCAATACTGCTTGGAATTATCATCTAAAATCACAATTAGTCTTTTAATAAACATTAGAATTCCAATTAACCCGCTGGAGCTGCAATCTTGTCCGTAGAAATCTCAATGAAACATAAAGGTATCTGCCTGCGCGTGGTTGGCGTTGTGCGGTAGCTCACGGAGTTTTAGATGCAGGCCCAGGAAGTGTTGAAGCACAGCGTATCTTCAGGCCATAAAGTTGCGGAAATGATTATTACCCACACCAAGCGAAACGCAAATCAAAGAGTGCCAGCGAACATTTTCCTTTATGCCATGGGAAAGTTAATTTGTCATTTCATATTTCACAGACGGAAACGCCTTTCTTTTTAATTGAAACCACGAAAAATGTGCAACCAAAACAATCATTTCAAGCAAAAAACATTAAATCAATACCAACGAGCATATTTTATACCCATTTAACTTCAATTCTGATTATTGGGATAATCCAATACCCGAAGGGCAGTTTTATTAAGAGGTGGGTTTGTTATGGCGTCCGTTTATGGCTATTCCGTCCATAACTTAATCACATCGGTTATTTTCTTCTCAAGAAGTAGCGCAAATACTACCTTGATCAAAAATTTCCCGGATTTTATTCAGAAAATTAAAAATACAAGTTTATTCATCTAAATCTATATTGTCCCCTTCAAAGTAATCCCCATCGACTGCAACACACTTATGCCAGCGCTTGATCCAATCCTCGAAACATTTTTTATATTCGGTTTTCGGTATGTCCATCAGTGCTTCCTGCGATTTTTCCATTACTTCCTCTCGGCTGCTAAAACGCGTTCCCCGTAATGGTTTTTTAACTCGATTGAACAGAAAGAAGTCACAGGGAGCCAAATCAGGTGAATTCGGTGGCTGTTGGATGGTATTTGTTGCATTTTTCGTCAAAAAATTACGAATAATGATAGCACTGTGCGACGGTGCGTTATCATGGTGCAAAATCCACGAGTTTTCTGCCCACATTTCTGGTCTCTTTCGGCGAATTGCTTCACGCAAACGTCTCATAACGCCCAAATAATACTCTTTGTTTACTGTCTGGCCTTCTGGCAAAAATTCATGATGCACTACACCGTTGTAATCCATGAAAAGTAGTGAAATCGTGAGTGATGGGGGTGAATTCTGTCGAATTAACGGGAGATGAGACCCCGACTGAGAGCACGACTCAACGTCGTCCCTTCGGTCTTTCTCAGCGCGGGATAGGCATGACCGAAGAGATTCTTCCCCGACGAAAGGCAGTGGTGGGATCGAAAGACATAAAAGGCGAGGGAGTGGGCCATCTCGCGGAAGGATTCGGAGGCTGCGTTTGAGGGTGCGTGGTGCTGGGGGGGGGGTGTGAGAGAGGTGGAAAGGGGGAGGGGACAGAGGGAGAGGAGGGGGGGAAAGTCGGCACACCCTGGCATGGGAACGGGGGAGGGAGAGAGCTAATTAAGGCTCCACTCATTAGAGCCTTCCCTTTAATTAGGCCGCCGCGGCGGTTACCTAGAAAGGGAAACCCTTCCCATCCCCCAAGGGGTGTGGCGAAGTACGACTGGGGAGCATGAACGGAGAGAGGAGGGATGTTGGCGGAATGATGGGGAACTGAGGGAAAAGAGTATAAAGCAAAGGAGATTGAGGGTGGGGGGGGGGCAAGGTTATGCGAATGTTGGGGGGACGGGAGAATGGAAATTGGAGAGAATGGCGAGAGAGAGGGACTGAGTCGGAAGAAGGGAAAGTGAAATGAATGTGACGGAGAGAGAGAGAAAGGAAGAGGAGCCTGTTGATCGAGTGACTGTGGATCTTTTTTCATCAACACGAAAGAGTTCCGCCTGTAAATCTCACATGATAAAAAGAAGTGACTTGGCAGAGGGACTCCCCTACTCTCAGTGACTACACAATAAAGATCCTCCATGGTAGCGCGCTACTTGAAATTCTCGACCGATCAAAGCATGCCTTACAATATGCAAATGTCTTCAAATTTCTCTCTTGGAAATATTAAACCTCCTTTGTTTTGCGACATTTCGTTGAATACGCTAAAAACATACGTTTATTTTTACGGTCATCGACAGACATACAGTAATGAAGTCATCAGTAATACAAGCAATTATATGTAAAGCTAAATGAATTTTGTTATCATCGTCCGAAGAAATTTCGTTAACCATCTCACTGCAAGGGAAGCCGTATTTTTATCCGATGATGATATCCCTACTTTCTATACATATATGATCTCGTCTTCCACATAAGGAGGAGGGTCATTGATTCGGCCATTATTTTTATTAACCGCACCTGTTATTATACTAAGAGTCGAAGGAATGGGTGTTTGAAAAGAGAAAAAGTAATGGTGAAGGCAAAGTAAAAAGGAGAATGAAGACGGGACGGGTATAAAGAAGACTTATCTACATCAATCTTAAAAAAATGATACTAATAAAACTATAGAAGAGGGTGGAACGCAAAAAAATACGTCAGTAAGGCTGATTATAAGTATCTTTGCTTCTAACATTATAGACTGCCAGAATTGAGTCACGAAAACTTATCTGAATCCATACTAAAAGCAACTGTGTGTCCGTAGTGGCTGGAAACGATGAGTTGTTCAGCGACTACATTTTGCAACGAAACATGATACAAATCTTTTGACTGTCATTAAGTGTCAATGCCATATTTTTCACACTCTTTTTAAATTGCTACGGGAAACCGAAAAAATGACTGTTAGAATTCATTCTCGAGGTATGAAGGTCGAACTCGGACTAAGGATACGGGGAAAGCGAGCCACATTGATGTTGACGGAAAGGAAAGAGGAGAGAGACCAAGAGAAGAAGGCAAACATGTTAGAGCGGGGAAGGGGATAAGGGGGAGGACAAAGTTAAAGCAGCAGGTTGAAAACTTCAGGGATGATGATATTGTTTGCATAGCAATTCAGTGGAATGTGTAACAGCAAATCTCTATTTTTGTCAATGGTCAACAAGGAAGGTAAGTATGTGTTTAACCGGTGAACCAGGGGCATTGGGGAGTCCCGACAGGGAGCCATTAGAAATAAGTTAGTCGACTTGCTCTTTTCTTTCAGAAAATAGACATCTGTGAAACAAGCCTTTTGTCAACGTCTGTGAGTCCCTAATTAATTGAAATTTCACGTTCTTCAGAGGGTATGGAGATTTCAAGAAACTGCGGGAGATGCCGCAACAGTAACTTTTCACGGAGTTATCCGCTAATACGCATATCAGGGTATTTTTGCACTCTGGAATTGTTACATTGGGTATGGATGAATCTCAATATCCAGTTTAAGCTAGTACGGATGTATATAATATTATATATATATATATATATATATATATATATATATATATATATATATATATACAGACTGATGAAAATAAATGAAATGAAAAAACAGAGGGACTAATAAAGTTATTTTTAGACGAAATATTGGCATTTTGGAAGACATACGAGATGCAAAACTCAATTCAAAAAATTCAATCTCCCTTGAGAAAGGCGGTCTTGGCACCGAATATTCGGAATAAGTGTGATTTAATTGTGTGTTTTTCTCTGCGTTTTTATTCGCTATCGTTCTTTTGGTGTGTGTGTGTGTGTGTATATATATATATATATATATATATATATATAATAGAGAGAGATCATTTTTTACACTCTGATGAAGGTGGCTGGGACCACGGAAGTACGAGTAGTATTTAAGACTGACCAAAATAAATGAAATGGGAACACCGATGGACTAATAAAGTAATTCAGACAGTAATAAAAAGAGCAGCTCAAAGAAAACACTGAAAAGAGGAGGATAAAATCAAGTGAAAGTTATTTTTAGACGAAATATTGGCATTGTGGAAGACATACGAGATGAAGTTACCGACAAGAGAATGGGGATATTGTTAGAGGACAGTTAATCAAAGCGTTCTGATACGGCTCAATCCTAGGATTGTAACCGATGGGGCTGGCGATAAACTCATAAAGAAAAAAGTGTTTAAAGCTTCATGCAAAATCTTCTCGTCTTGCAGGCTGGAAGATCATTTCGAATATTCCCAAAAGAAGATCAAAATAATGAAAGGTTGTTGAAATTTACATTTGGAAAGGTGCACCAACATAACGACCGGGAGCCATAAATGTATGAATTAAATCCGGAGAGTGATTTGCATTTTAATAATTTCAGAAGCCTTTTAAACAGCCGAATATGAGAATTGAATCGCGTACAAAGGCAAAAAATTATATAAAACTCATTCTGCCAGCAATTAAAATATCCTTTACTGAACACTAAATGCCAGGATGGCCAAGGGATCCTCAATACATGCTAAAAGCATAATAATACCTTAAAAATAAGTTTTCGTAAATATGGTTACAATACATAACGATTATTCATTTTGCAATTAGATTATAAAATAACATGCTTCATTATGACAATATGATTCCATAATATTTACAGTGGATTGCTTAATAATCTATCCAACATCGATAAAGATAAAACGGGATTATTGGTCACATAAATCCACTTCTTAATTGTAAAATTATGTATTAAAAACAAATTAAATTCCAATGTAAATTTTGACACCCTCTGAAATGATTAAATATATTAGTTAACATTTAAAACACAGAATTAGGCTTTCAAAATGAGCAACCCCATAAAGATTGAAAAAGTGAACTCTGATTGGGTTAAAATATATTCAACCGGTTTTCCAATTTATTTGCAACAACAATATTCGGAGAGGTTTCACCGCTTTATTTACAATGTCAAAATATGTATAATAAAATGAGAAACATAATATGCATAATAAAACGAGAAATATAAACGGTAAGCACATTTAAAAACAAGATTTGAGCGCCTATATTTTATAGGATCGACTTTTGGAATTAGTCACATCCCTTGATTTAATGAGTTTTTTATTAAACCCTCGACGGGTGGGAATTAAGGACGAAAAGCATTGTCAAATGAAATATCAAGTACAACATCAGTGGAAACGGCACTGTTTAGAGAGGTAGATGAATATTATAAGAAGTATTTGATGGAGGGAGGTATTATACGTATTAGGAAAATATATCGTTAACTTCATTTATTTTTCCTGAAGGTAGACCATACGAAAAAAAACAGTCCAGACAGACGAGAGGGCTACGAAGAGGAAACAATGGAAATGAGAAATAAACAAAAATGGCGTTAGGTGCGTCTGCTCGGGTGTGCTAGCATACGATGCTTGTCAAACTAGAGAGAAAATGTCGTAGGAGGACCAGCGGCAGAGAAGTGTTGTATCGAGAGGGAAATTGAGTGAAGAGAGAGAAGCTTCCTGTCGTCAAAGGAAAGCAGTCATGGGACAGGATTAACAGCAAACAAGCAAATTAGCACTCGGAAAGGTTTAAGGTGTGGGTACGAAGAAGGGAGGCGAAGGAGAAAGGGAATTAGGAGGACGGAGAGAGATGGTGAGTGAGTGAGTGAGTGAGGGAGAGAAAGGGTGTTGGGGTGGAGGAAGCGTGGGTGTAAGGAGAAGAGGGTTGGGTGAGGGAGGGGAAGGGATCCGGGCGAAGCTGGTTAAATTAGGCGAGGTTCGGAGGCGAGGGAGCGGAATAAACGGAGAGCTATAACAACACGAAGGAGTCGACGGAGGCGGATCACCAAGGCCCCCCTTCCCTCTCTGCTCACCCAAACGTCCGTGAACTGCGACGCAGGGTGTGCGTATAAACTGCTGATGATGCTCAACCCCGAAGTGTAACTCTTTGGCGTTGATTGTCTGGTGGGAACTTGACCTTGGTGATTTTCCACGTTTTATCAGATGTTCAGATTGGCATTTTTCTCAAGAAAATCTGACACCAAAGCTGTAAAAAGTGTGCAACAATCTTTTCCCCTGTGTATATACCTGGACATAACAAGCACTTTTCTACTAACAGCAGTAAAACAATAATCAATCCGCCACATAAAATACCTGGGGTCAAAATATTTGTAATAAAAAGAGTTGTCATTTTTCAGTCGCCTTAGTATTATGATTTGGTTGAAATAGTCTCTAGAAAAAAAATGTATCAGAGCATAGAGGCTACTATTTTGGTACAAAATTGCAGCGAATTTCTAAACACATAAACAAGATCCATTCCTATATATCATACGGGGTATACCTACGCATGAGAATTTTAATTTTGGTAATTTGTTGGCATTTAAATTAAAATGCTCCGCAGGATGTTCGGCCGAACTGAATATGTGTTTCAGATTTAAAACTTAAATACTTTTATCCGTCGTTTGCAGAAGAGAATCACTAACGAAGTCGAAATTCGAGCTTGCAACCTTCAAATTATCGGGTAATTATCTTACACCGTGCTACAGTTGACCAAACCAAAACAGAATCCAGCCAAAGATGGTGTGCACGATGTTGGGAGATCATCAGCATTTCGGCAGCATTTGGTAGAATCCCCGACAGACGGGAGGGGGGGAGAAGACACTAACCTTTAAACGATTTGAATCCACAGGTTTACCAAGACTCTCCCCGAACAGTAACTGTAACTCCTCTAGCCCCGGCTTTTTGAGCATTTGAGTGGCAACGCACCTCACTCGATTCATGAAGTTTTTAATAATTCATTCGAGACGTGCTCGAGCAGAAGAGGTCAAGCCAAGCGGCGCGAACTCTCCCTCACTCACTCTCCTTCCATCTCGCTTCCCTTTCCCTTTTCACACATGAGACGACCGCGAGATGGCACGACGGGCACGGGTAATACGCGCGCGGCAGATGTCTGCACGCCACTAGGGTGGAATCTGTGTCCCGTCCCGTGATGCGAAGGCAGAGGGATAGGTATGGAATTGGAGGGAGAAAGGTGATTGCGGTCGTTAAAAAAAATTATTTATGTATAAACGTCGGGGTCTCAGACGGATGAGATTAGAAGAAGAGAGAGAGAGCGACGAGCAGTGGGGTAAAGGAAGGTGCACGCTTAGGGAACATCAAGAGTGAGGGGAGGGTGTGAGAAGATGAGAAACACGAGGACTCCTTTCATTGCCCCTCTAGGACGGGAGAGCGTTTACGGCTCTCCTACTGGAAGGCGCCTCAACATCTCCCTCTCATTCTGTCTGCGGCGGTGATGGTGGCAGCAGCGTGGAATTACAGAAAAAAATTATAATAGTCGTCCGTGGAGAATAGGCGAGTGGCCATATCCTCATTGTGCTCCGCCGGTAGTTATGACTATCAGCTGGCGGCGAGGGGGGGGGAGGATAGGGTGGGATGAGAAGAAGGGGAAAAGGAGTGAGGATAGGGGGGGTGGATAGTATGCATTAAAAACCGCGTCGCTCCTTCTGCTTCCACGTTACTATTATCCCCTCCCACACCTCACTCCTCTAGATGTTCGTTTCATTCGCTCACCCCGCTTCCACCTACCTGCCTCCCCCAGTCCGCCCTTGTGTGCCGCCTCTATTCACACCTCCGCGAAGACCTCGGGACTGCGGCCGAATGGAGGGAACTATGTGCGCTCACGGGGAAAAAAGCGACGAACGCCTCTTCTCGGGCGGCGTATAAAATTCGAGGATAAAAACGTATCCTTTCCCCCGTTCCCCTGTTCCGATCGCCTTCGGTTCTCCCGTTGGGGAGGATCCTGTTATTTGCTTCTGCCGCCGTCACTACCGAACGCTTCTTATTAAGTCCAATATATATAGTATGGAGTCAGGGGGAAGGAAGGGCGAAGGTTGGCTACCTGTGACGGGGAGGGATTGAGATCTCGATGTCCGATTGCGCACCCATTGCACTCCATCTGCAAAAGCAAAGGCAGAGAGGTTTTCGATTCGGTCAAGATCCTAGTTAGTTCAGGTGAATACCGGACGGGGGCGGCGTATAATAAAAAACTAACCTGACTCTTTTCACACGTGGCCGCATTAATCCCGGGTTTTATAGCTTTTCCACAGACTTGTTTTTTTCGACACGCCGAAAATTGACGGAAACAGAATTTTAAGATTGTTCCTTCGGTATTTACAACATAATATCAAAAGAGAGAGAGAGAGAGGTGTTTATAATGGAGTCAGGAATTTAACTGGAACCCGTCAAATTATGACGGATGTGTTACACTCGGCTAACGAAAGATTATAAAATTTTTGATTTCTCCACTGCACGCTGTTAGGTGACTGTGAGGTACTTGACTAGTAAAATGTGCCTATAAAATAATATCCCAGTAAATTCTTCCTCCAAAGGATGGATCTTCACATACACTGCACCATAAAAATTTTCATCTTGTATCTTCGAAAAATAGCGGTGAAATATTTGAGGTGAAGTCAGAGATCTTTGAAGGGGATGAGTTCTGTGGTCTGCGAGGGAAGCTCTAAACCATGCCTGAGACGAGGCAAGTACTTGAATCTTGTTAGCATGCTACTTTTTAATTCATTGTTAATTTAAAAGCTAACTTTTATACTCCGTAGGGACTCCTGCCCTTCATTAGCACTTACTAAGCCTGGAGTTATATTTGAGACATTAAGCGGTTCATGAAAGACTCCTGGGTTTTCGATCTAACAGAAACATTTTTGACGCGCCATTATCAATTCAACAATCTTCATAAACATTCTCGACAAGATTTTCATTTGGCTTTACTGCACGGTTAAATGATCTTCGGAGATATGACAAGCGTAATTTGAACTCGCCATATCCTCGTTATGTGTTGAGTGCATGCCACTCATTACTCGGGTAGAAAATATTAACGCGAAAGAGAGTTTTTCGAGGAGTCCTTCTGTCATAAAATCTAAATTCCTTTTCTACAGTAAGAATTGAATTTTACATGTATGCTAAATGAATGTCTACATTTATTTTCAAAATCACAGAGGAAATACACAGATACAATCCTCCCATTAATTACTTATATGCAATGACAATTTTTTTCAAATTTTTGATATGCTAAAAAAATATGAAGAACTCATTAAAAGAAGTAGGAGGTATGAAAAAATATTACCCATTTAACTGGTCTTATTTAACTACAGTCACTCATTTGTTTTGCGAATAGCGACGTGAACCCATAGCGTTGGATTCAGGCATTCATTCCAATTTTACTGTCCTGAAATATTCATATTGTTATCACAGAATAATGTACGCGGATTATTCATTCATCTGACCATTGAAAGACTATCAAAACCCTGACGCATTATTGGTTTACGCAGTGGTGACATGGGAATCTTGTCCGTGTATTTCAATTTCATTTGGACCGCATCAACTCAAGAACGCAATCCAATAAGGGGAGGGAAATAATTTGAAGGGATAACATCGCATACCAATGGTGTGGAAGTCGTTCTTTCCCCAAATTTCAAATTACATCATAATGGACGCGTGTTGGCACAGGACAAACGGCAAGCGGCGAATGAGGCACCGGGGGTGGGGAAAGCGCTGAGCCCCAGCCTCTCATCTCCACGGAGATCAACATCTTCGCTAAAAAAACCAGAACCATTCTCCCCTCCCTCTGACCCTCCCTCTCACCCCCCCTCCCGATGCTGTTACATTGCAGAACGTTCGTTCCCGCTTTTCAATCGCCGGGATCCAGGGATGCGTGGGTGGCGAAATGAGGGGCAGGAGGCCTCAGAGGGGCAAGCCAATTTACGCCATCGCGTGCCCCTGCCTCCGGAACGGCCGCGGAGGAGGGTTTCAGGACCGGGTTTACAGAGAGGCCATGAGAACTGAGGAGAGGAAGAGAAAGGGAATACACCTACCTCCTTTTTGTTTTCTCCCAAGACTTCGATGGGGCGATGTCGGGCGACCGGGGGGAGGAGACTTCTACGAAGGGGAAAGAGAAGAGGAAACGGAGTACGAAAGATTAGAAGAGAACGTGGAGAAGATGTCGACGTAGCCGAGAATGAATATGGGAAGGAGTGAGAGCTTGAAGGACGGGCAGGCATTCGACACTCAGAAAGTTCAGCGCTGGGAGTGGAATGAAAAGCCAAAAAGCGATGGGACTTAAGTTCTTCCTCTGCCCCCGACCTCCTGGGGGCCTCACCGACAACTCTAACCGAATTCTCTTCCCCACCTTCACCCCGTTCAAGGAAACCCTCCCCCACGACCTAACACCACTCTCCCGCCCTCCGCACGTTCCCCCCTCCCAACACGATAGCCTGCCTCCCTTCTTCCCCGGACTCTCGAAGCCATGAAATTAGTTTGGAATCCCATGTTTGAATTCCGTCGAGATGCTCCGGGTGCAAGGGATGGAATGAGGGGGGGGGGACGAGAAGAGAAGGCGAGGATAGAGGAGGGTGGAATGGGGAGGAGAAGTGGAAAGGACCCTGTGGATAGAAGCGGTGTGGTGGGCTGTGGATGCTTGATTGTGTGTGTATGAGAGAGAGAGGGGGATGCATGAGGGAAGGGGCTGTAGAATAAAATGGATACCCAACCCAAAGGCTTCGATGGTGTTGTGTCTTCGGCAGAATATGCCGAGGCAACGCTAGGCCCTCCCCATAAAAGATATGCTCGAACCATTGACGCAGAGGATACAAAGGCGGCAGGGCGGGAGATGGTGGACAGGCATACAGGTACCTGTAGGAACTGGAATTGTTCAAAGGGTGTAAAACACTATAGAGCATAGTAGCGAAAAAAAAAGATTCTTGGAAAGGTGAGATAGTTCAGGGCGGTTTCGAGAGATTAATTTGGAGAGTCTTCACTTCCTGGAATTATTCGTAAGTGTGCTATTTTTTTTACTAGCGTCAAGAGTGTTCTATTTCATTAAAAGATAGAAGTTGACTGATTAATATCGCTAAAAATCGAACAGATATTCAAGGAAATTATGAATGCTCACTTGAAACGACACGCTGTGTATAAACACACGCCCCAATATGTATACGTATACTCATGGATGTAAATATCATCGCACGTAACTAAGGGAGCCGAGTTATTTCCGACAAACTTCAAAACTTGAAATTTCTAAGAAGGACCTTTCACATGGAACTTTCCCTCCCGTATCCTTATGAAACAGGCTTGATGTACTTCTCTTTGTGCTTCACGCTAGGGATTAGCGAAAGTTTCGAGCCTAATTTCCCTTTCCGGTCATCTTTCACAACGCAGGGAGGCTGAAAAAATCGCCACATTTCATAAAGTGAGAGTAACGTACATTATGACAACAAAATATGAAGAGTAGATATGATAAAAAGATAGGAAATTACAAGTTCACTCGCATAAATGAAATTCACATTCTAAATTTCACATTTTCCTCAAGTGGCGCGGTTTAAACTCCTTTATTTTCCGCGCACTGTAGTAGGCAAGTACCTACTCGCCTATGTAGCGTCAGAATTCTGGAAATTAGTCGGAATATTTTTTTGCAACAGAGAGCTCCGCTGAAGGCAAACACGGGAGCACGTCTGGTTGCCACGGCGCATGCACACATTCCAGGAAGGCGGTCAGAAAAGCCTTTTTCCAGCGCAGTGTTTACACTCCGATCCACCTCTCAACTGAAGTCGAGTGCGAGTCGGAAGGCGAGGAGAGAAAGAGAGAGACGTAAACCTTTCTCCCATCTCGCTCCCGAATCGAATTCGTCCGAGAGAACAAAAAACAGCAAAAAAAGAATATTACAAATCCCCTCGAGAGGAGGGGATGACGACACCGCCGCGATACGGAAAAAACCTCCCGCCATTTCCTACCGACATCCTTTTCGACACATCTTTCCGCGGTTTTCATCTCCTCTCGACATCATTTTCCATACAATTCTCCTCTCGTCCGTCCCGCCTCTCAGCCCCCTCCATCTCCCGCTCCCTTTTCATTCCTTGCGCAAACTTATTTCCACCTCCTCAACACAGAGCCGGCCGTCTCTCTTCCACGGAAGGGAAGGGAGGTGGGGGAGAGGGGGGAATGGTGCAAGGAAGGGGGGATCTGCGGGATGGCTCAGGAAGCAGGGGGTGGGAGGGTTCTTTTGACTCAATTTCGGCCCCGGAGAAAACCCCCCTCCTCCCTCTCCCGGCCTACCCTTTCCCTCCGAATCCTCCCAACCTCCCCGCCCCCCGTTTCCATTGCCTCGGTACGCAACTATCCCACCCCCGACGACCCTCACTCCCCCGCGACCCCACCTCTCCCCGTTCACTCATTCCCCTCGCTTCCTCCCCCACCCGACGCCCAAGCCCCATAACCTCCGCACCCGCTCTCCTCGCTACATCTCGTCGTATTTGCACGAGAATTCCATTTCTGGAAACGGACGGAGTTGGCGTTTTATTTCACTTCGCCAAGAACAAACACTCCTCTCTCGTAGCGGGGAAGACTCGGGGAATCTATGTTTCCACGCGAATTAGAATGCGTTCCGAGGGCCAAGGTGCCCTTTTTCCCCTACCCACCCACCCACACAAAACTACCCTCTCACACACACACACCCGCAACACCCCCTCACAACCTACTCTCCCCTCCTCACTCCCAATCGACTCGGTCTCATTTTCCCGTCGAACCCCTCCTCTTTCACACACGTATCCGCCCATCTTTGGCCCGACGCACCCTTTCCCTGCACCCCTGGAGCCGCACCCGGGCTCCGCAGGCAGCCTATTTGGCCCATCTATCCCCCAACATCCGGCCTCCATCCTGGCCTCCGCGCACCGCTCCCCGGATACATGCTTTTGCGAGTGCCATCCGAGGGAAGCGAACCCAGAGAGGTGGGTGGGCGGCTACTGGAGGGGGTAGTAGATGAGGGGAGAGAGAGGATGCTAGGGAACCGAAAACATCGGCACCGACACCACCATCGGGAGGAATGGAGCTGATTACGTGGCCTTCTGGTGCAAAACCCATAGTCTATATCGGGGGCTCTGGACTGGGATTATTTGGGGAGAGAAATTTGTGGGAGGGTATAAAAGTTGAATGGGATAGGAGGGGAAGGATGTTAAATGGGTCTGGAAGGCGGTAATACCGATAAGGAGAGAGATGGACACACACATACATGCATTCCTCTCTCTCTCTCCGTATGAGTACATATGCACTCAAACATACATTCAAAAACGAAAACCCGCAATATGTTGAACAATTATTCAGTCACATGAAGATATTAGGAAATAGGATATTAGGGATATGAACACATAAAATTCATACATGCACTTGTTATCCGCTCGATTCCGCCTTCCCCATCTCTCCTGTGTGTATCTTTTATTTGTGTCCATATCTTTTCCTTATATACTCGTAATTATATATATATATATATATATATATATATATATATATATATATATATATATATATATATATATATATATATACATAGATATATATATACATAGATATATAATATTTATAAAATAGAAATATAATATAATAATATATATACATAATATATATATATATATGCATATTATATATATAATATATACATATATATATATATATATATTATCTTACGGGAGCAGGAAAGAGGGAGGATTTTATTTTTCACCTTTCGTGGCGGCCGCAGGGAAGAGGGAGGGACCAGGGTGGTGGGTGGGGTTGTTAAAGGAGGAAGGGAGGGGAGGAATGGAGGAAGAATTTCACGAGCGTTGCTTGCCCTCGCACTCCAACGGTCCCGGTCCCTCCCTTTGCCCCTCCCCGGCCCAACAGCTGGGAGCTCATGCAACTCGCCTCGGTGAACTTTGGCTCCCGGAGAGTATTCTATGCTAAGTAGGTTTGCGAAGTCTTGCGTGCACACGAAGAAATAGGGCGAAATTTCATCTCGCCGGCGGGCTCATTCTTCGCTGCGCAAATAATAAAGTTTCTCATTTTTCCGAGCAGATGAAACACGAAAAGTTTTTGGCCAATCCGATAAATGCATCCCGAAGATTCCACGGTACATGCTGGGATGGCGGGAGGGAGGGGAGGGTGGGAGAGGATGATGAAATGATCCCTTCTCAGCAAGTCCTCATTACATTGGACGGATTTCATAAAATTTAAATTGGCGGACTAATGCCATACACCCTTTGGAACGGAACCAGAGCAAGCAGAAAAAAAACTCTTCAACAAGAAAATAATCACTATTTTACTGAGGAGTCTCCCAATGTATAAAACGCATCGGCTGAAATAAAATATTACGATAACTTAAGCCATTAAAAAAAATATAAGTCCGTGATATGGCTTGCATATGCCAATGCTTTGGTTTGTTGATAATCCATCCATCAAGCCTCTTCAATCCGGCCGCAGGCTGAGTAATTTATAAGCTACACGAGAATTTTTCATTTTCTCTCGTGAATTGAGGAATTAAAGGTGTACAAAATTATTAAGGGCGAATTTCAGAGAGTGGTTCAATATGTAAAACAAATTTGGGACACGTCGGTGAGCCAAAATTTGTTTATGACAATTTTGTCGGTGATTGGAACGGGAAATCGATATAAACCGAGTCATTTAAACATTTTGCGGACTAAAGCATTGAATATTGGTGAGATTTTCCCTGGAATACATTGGCTGCAGTTCGACATTGGTTGCAAACGCAAAAGCAGCCCCACTCAAGCAGTTAAGCAGATTACAAAAAGCATTCACCGTATTTAAGTTCGGAGAGTCACAAATGGAGTAATCTCGGATTTTGAAACGGAAAATTCTGTTTTCCGCCGATCATTACCATCCCACAGGGTATAAAAAATTAATTGACTCGCCTGGTTTATTCATCACGAAAAATTTCATAAACAGCGGATTTCATGAAGGAAGACACCCACCATGTGATTGGACAAAATGTTCTATTCAAAGGCATTATCAAGTCGAAATTTACCCCACATGAGTAAATCTTTCGCAAGCATAAAGCATATTACATTCTTTAAACAAAAACTTTTGAAAATATAGCTCACTGTAATGGAATTCATAAAAATATTAAAATAAACGACAGCAAAATATTTTGCCAGAATATTTATTTCTTTCCCTTCAAAATGTACGATGTACGAATTTAAACAATGATAAGTAACTACGAATTGGCTAGAATTGGGCCGATGGGCAAAACAAAGATATAAATAATTGCTGAAGACAGAATGAACAATAAGGACACATTTTCAAAATCAATCAAGTTGATGCTGCTAGAATTCTTGAAAATCTTTAATAATCTTTCTAAAAATCTAATAACTAAAATCTTTATAATCTTTAAAAACGTACTTAAAACCCAAAGGATATGACTGTAATAGTGACTATAATGTTATCCGAAGATATTATTATTTCTTTAAGGGGGAATTTGCCAAAATTGACATAACTATTGATACTTGCTTATCGGTTGCCATGGGCTAGGAAATCGATCTTTGCGTCAAAATTGTGTAACACCTGACACCAGCAGTTCCGAACGGGCGGAAAGCAAACTAAGACTCTCAACCAGTCTCCCACGTCAAAAACACCAATGTGTCACAAGAGGCGTCGCGCCGTGCCCCATGGCACTGTTCGCCCTCCAGACACTTGGAAGTGGCAAGGGGGCTCGAGAGGGAGGGCTCTTGTTAGGGGTGGGGGGGGGTCGTCGGTGCACTTCAACTTTAGGTTCGAAACAGAGGGAGGGGGAAGGGGTATTGGACACTCTTCAGAAGTGGCGGTGGACGGAGGATTCGGATGGATGATAGGGGGAAGAGGGAAGGGAAATTCGGGAGACTCCCTCTTTGAGGATTCACCGATTGCTTACACCATTTTCAGCCTCGAAGCATTTGACTATACACGTACACCGAACTATCGAAAATTCAGTCCCAATATCGATGCGACTCTCTTCAGTGCCATCCACATGACTTAATACTTCACCCGAAACTAACTCTTAATCGAAATTTGAGCTCAATCTATACCGCGGATTCGACTTAACGAGTATTATTTCGGTTAGACTATCTTCTTTGACGCTTCGGAGTGGACCGTAAAGATATGAGTAAGCGCATTCATTCTCCCGCGAATCACACGTCGCAATTGGAGATTTGGAAACAGAATAGACGAAACGAATACAATATAGTGACGGCGTCCGGTTTGAGTTTCCACCGTGGGATATACCGGCGGAAGGATACCAAATGTCCCCAGCTGGCATACGAAGATTATTTGATGAAGCGTAATGGATGGAAAGAGGTGCGCGAGGGAAATAAGCTAAATGTCCGGGATAGGACGGAAGATTTTACGCGTGCCCTAACCGGGTGCATGAACAAGTATTCCCCCATCCTGTTCTTATTCCCGTGATGCATTTCTCATTATTCAAGAGGCTTGATGCAATTAATCCGTTCAACAATTCTATTGACTCCGTAATGTGATTCTTACTGGGGAAGTTATCTTAAGCCGGAAAACCCTTTTCTGGTTCATTTATGGTCTGATATTTGAGCAATACCGAAATATTATTTTGTTCTGAAACCAAAATTGTCTCAATTTTTAGATTCGCATTTTTCCCGCTGATGATCGCGTATGGCCCCCCGTACGCCAATCACGTCACAAGAGAGGCAATCAGATGGAAGATTCCACATTCCAGGCACACAGAGAACGAGAACTTTCATGGTCATATTTTATCGCAGGTTCGTATTTTCAGTGATCCTGGATTCGAATTCCAACACACAAAAATCTCCAAAAAAAGCAGGCCAGTTTAATTCTCTCAACTAACAATATAATTTGTCGACTAACAATATACGTAATACAGTACTACTGTAAAATATGTTACGTTATGAATCCGCATGCTAGTCACAAGTTCTTAGGTTCAAATTCCCATTCGAACATGGATTCCTCGTAGGTGTTATATTCCAAACGAGGGAAACTCAGTGCTAAACCAAAGCGAAACGAGAGTTATTGGCCGATTTCTAAATTCAACTAACACAAGAACTTTGACTAAGAAAGCCAAACAACCATGAGAGAAACAAGCATTAATAGAAATTCAACAAAAGTAATTCTCTAAATTTTATTCAGCTCAACGAGTGAAAAAATTAATACAATAATATTTGATTCATTTTTAGGGTTTAAGGTTTCATTGGTGTTGTTAATGGCATCGAAATAAATGGAATCCAATCGTATTGCATCCAGTTATCATATTTCTCTTAATTTTTCTCCTTCGTTATCAAACATTGACTGCTTGCATTTTTATCGTATGTAATCAATCATACCGCTCCCTTTTTGCTTGATATGGGAGCAGCCATGAATAAAACTAGTCTTGCTTTAAAAATTTAAACCCATTTTTAAAAATAATCTTCATGTGGAAATGAAAATAAAAGACTTGGCTTTTCCACACAGAAAATTTTCTGACGATATTATACCATACCGAAACCTAGGTCGCAAATAAAAAATGTTCCATGTGGAAAAGCCAAGTTGTTTATTTTCAATTCCCATTTTTTCATTCATCCCATTAGAAGCTGCTGGTATCTAGCCTATGCATATCCCTAGTGGCGGATCACAGGTCATTATGCAAATGAATGGATGATGCCTTCGGAGCTCTGGAACCATCGATTCGGTCCCATCAACATCGTCGCCAGTTTCTCCGGGAAATGCGTGGGCAGTCGGAGACGGAGGGTTTTGTTTGACAGGCGGGGTGTGGAGTAGAATGTGGTAGGGATGTGAGGGTGTAGCAGGAATGTGAGGACGTCTCAATCATCCCCATAAGAGAGAGGCGGGGGGAGTTGTAGTGGGATTAAAGGGAGGGAGGATGCGTGAAGTTTCTGCGAGAGGGTGGCGAGCGGAGCGTGTCGCGTGGGGGCGGAGGGGTGAGCACGCGGAGACTCCTCTCCATTTGGGAGCGTGGGGGTGAGGCGCTTGGAATCGAGAGGGTATTCGGACCACCACCGGGGAGGGGGGAGAACGGGGGAGTTGGGGAGGAGGGCGATGGAGTTGGGTGTATATCGAAGGTCCTTTTGAGTGGATAGCCTCCGGGTTTATGTGGGTGGGGTGGTGGTGGGGTGGTGGTGCGTTGGGTGTCGGGTGTGTGTCCGGGTGGTGGGTCTGGTCTTCCACTCCAGAGGGAGACTGAGTGACTGCGAGGTTCACGGAAAGGACGGGGGCCATGTTTACGCTCCTTCCCACTTTTCACGCTCTATAACACCGGCGAGGTACATGTGCATTGGTGTCGATTCGAAAAAATTCACCTGGCCCGGCAGCCACTTTTCAGGTTTCCCTCTGGTCGGTTTCACATCGAAATGTGTACCGCGAGTGACAACCGAAGCGCGCGTACCAGCCTTTTTTGTCTGTTTGATTTCAAAATAATAATAATGTCGATCATAAACTTCCCAAGGAACAGTAATTGAATTGGTTATCACTTCCACTTATTAAAGTAAAATATACATTACCGATCGCGCAAATGGAATTACAAAAAATATCATTAAAATAGGCCCTTTATAAAGAAGAAAAATATCGCCATTTGAAGGTGACTAAGATTGAAATTCCATTTGAAATCGACAATACGCATGGAGTACGTGCCCCGGAACTTACCTACTGCATTCAAAACTCAGTTTGGTCCTTACCCACAGTCCACCTTATTCTGTTTTGCAGAGCAGGAGAGAGAGAACTCTTCGGTGGGAGGCCAAATCCATGGTTTTGCAATGCTATGACTCGAATATTTCACTGAGCAGGAGTCTGTGGCAGTGGCCATGAAAATTAAATTCGGAAAACAAAACGTAATTCCAATTCCGAAAGTTTGGAATTGGATCAAATGGGAGATGAGGAAAAATCATAGCTCAGTTGTAAACATAAATGAGAGACGGGAGGTAGAGGGAAACATCAGAATGGTCACTAATGGACGGCCGACTGCAAATACTTCTGCAGTCATCATACCTCTTTTTTTTATGTCCTCCGCCGTTCAAAAATGCACATTGTT
The DNA here is from genome assembly GCF_022747635.1 of Hetaerina americana. Taxonomy (NCBI): domain Eukaryota; kingdom Metazoa; phylum Arthropoda; class Insecta; order Odonata; family Calopterygidae; genus Hetaerina; species Hetaerina americana. Next base: position 16,813,875 of record NW_027286069.1, on the reverse strand, counting down.
GATTTTTCGAGTAGATGGTCGACTGCTTCAAACGACCGGAGCGATCGGGCGGGAAACTCGGCAAACAGCGCCGAATCGGCAACATTGGCCACTAATCACCGCACAAGTCTCCGGAGGGAATTGGGGTGGGGGTGTGCGGGGGTTCTAGAGGGGGGGATGGGCCTCGCCTCACGGGGTACGCGAAGGAGAGAGAGATGAGAGGAGGGGGGATCGAGGGAAGGAAGGTCGCGTGGGCAGATCGGGAAGAGGGAAAGTGGAGCTTGTCCAAACCCGTCCGAGTGGAACGGAAGGACCACTACACCCCCGCCCCCCCCGCCGAAGCCCAATAGCCACCCTCCCTCGACCTCCGTAAAGCCAAAGGCTCCCCCTGCCTCCTTCCGAATGCCCTCTTCTCCCACCCCTCTCCGTTTCACTCTACCTCCTCCATCGCCGCCCCCCCCTTCGGAACCACCACGGCCATTAACCAATCTTTCCCTCCCCGCCTCCCTCTCGCCAACACAACCCCCCGAGGCAGCTTCCCCCTAGCGATTCGCAGCTCCTTCCTCCCTCCCCACGACACCCTCCACCCCCGCCGTGGGTCAATTTCGGGGCCCACGTGCATTTCCGTTTATCAAATTATGCTCCGAATGGCTTCGTGACGCGTGTCCCTCAGAGAGAGTGTGTGGGTGCACGCGCGAGATGCAAGCGGTCTGAGGGGTCGGGTGGGGGTGCGTGCGTGGAGGTGCGAGAGGGTGGTGCGTGCCCGGGTGGCGGGGACGAGGGACGAAAGGCCGGGAGAGGCGTCGAGAATTATAGTCTCCCATTTGCGAATGATCCCCGCCCCTCCGTGCGTGTCCGCACGCGCGGTCGGGCGCTGCTGGGTGACGGCCTACTATTGACCATAATGCTCCGCTCGCTCCAAACAGGCAGCTGCTGTTCGGACGCCATTGATTCAGATGACGCGAAATGCTGTGCGGTGGAGAACCCGATTGATATTTCATGGGCGGAAATCATGCTGAAATGATTTTTCGAAGGAAATTAGTAAAATTCAATATCAGGCCAACGTTGCCCCAATCATTAGAACTTGAGAGATTTCTTAGAGTTTTAGGTGCAAGTAAGGAGGACCGAGTGATTATCAAAATTTATCGTCTCGTGAACTATGCTACTATCAGCCTGATTAGCCTTGAAGGATTCTTCCTTACGCAGATGTGAGCTAAGAAATTCTTCAATCGCACAAAACTATTCTTACTAATCGTTAGGATGGTTGGATAACTTACTTGGAGGTGTGCACGTTATGCAACATTCCCATGAATCAAAGGGCAGCCAAGAGTCATGTTATTGTCACCTCTGGCGGACGAATACGTAGTAACTTATCTATTTCTTGTATCTACAAGTAGGTGTCAGCATAACCGATTTGGAGTGCGGAAAAAAAGATAAAGGAATGGAGCTGAACCTTTATTGCAAGCAATAAAAGTTTACAAAATGTTTACCTTAAAATGCCATTTGACTGCTTGTTTTTCTAATGCTAAGATGGGACGATTATATGAAACTGAGAAAACATATGCACTACTTTTCTGCTCATTACTGTCTGTTTGATCAATCCAGAAGAGTGAAGAAAGTGCTTCCGGTCTATGTCTAAGCAAATTCAACCCTTAAAAGCCGTAGCGTTGAAAAACACACCAATATCCTTCCATTTTATAAATGAAGCGTACATTTCTTTCACATGCTGGACTTTTTTTCAACTGTGATTTTCATTAAGACCCTCCATTGGCCATGACATTATGCACTCATCAAGAATAAACGTCTTTCATATATTATTCCCTCTTACTCATCCAGTGTGTTTTTGAGTCTGCAATCAAGTATCAATGTTGAGATATCGTTCATTTTTTCCTGAGTACGTGAAATTTAACTATCTTGATTTCATCTCAGATCTCTTTCGGACTTAAAACAAATTTTCCAATTTATATAAATCTAATACAAGTAAGCAACCTGACAGCATGACTACTTTAGTTACCGGTCGTGAGCGCCAAAATGCTGGGTTTGGTAATTAAAAAGGGGGAAGGTGGTATACTCGTATGCACACAATGTACCGACCGCAGCCAGTGTCGCTGCCGTAATGTGATGTGATTCGGCCTTGGGAGTAATCACTGCCTTCCTCGGCGCCTCCGACGAACCGAGGCCCACCGCCGCGTGTAACTTGAAAATCGAATCCGTTCCCCACACGCGCTCCCTCGCGTTAGCAACAAAAGTACTGCCCCATGCCATAGAGTTATATTTTATTATTATTGCCAGCAATAAACCACCCCTCCTGACTCGACACCACACGGGGACCACTAGCCACGCCCATGCTAATATGTCCTATAAAACACCAAACAGCCATCGGCACACCTTGAGCTACGAAGCTCCCGCCGTTTCGGGCAAGAGGCGGCCGCGCCTGCCTCTCTCTCTCTCTCTGGTGCAGGCGTTAATTCTTTTCTTTTTTGTGTGGGGACACGGCAATACGGGGTGAGTGGTGAGGGCGTGTGCCGGGGGGGGGGGTGAATTACGTCCCCAACATTCGTGTGACCGCCTCGGAAACGGAAAGCTTCGCGGGGAGGGATGTATCGAGCGACGGCCAAGGAGAGGAGAGGGGGAGCAGACCACCCCACTACACGTCGCAGGCACACACCGGCGATGACTCGAATGTTTGCACGGAATCTCCTTTCTCCTCTTTTCCTCCCTCCCATTCGCCCCCGCCGGCGCGCGGGGATCCACCACCCCCCTACGAACTATTCTTCTTCACCCCCGCCCCCCTCAAGTCACTTTTAAGCCTCCCGTCCTCCCCCCGCAAACCAACCCATCTGGCCACCCCCTCCTCGCAACCCTCTCCCTCAATTCCATATTTTTTTAGGCCGACTGACAACTTCATCCGACAGCGGAGAAGAGCACCACAGCGCCGCCTGGAAGGTTCACGGGAATGGAAGGGAGGGCGAGGGGATGACCGCGGAGTGGCGGGGGGTGAGGAGCGTGGAGAATCGCGATTGGGGGAGTATGGCGGGGGGGGGGGGAGCGTGGGTAGGACACCGGGGGTGAGGGGGTTGAGGTGAATTAGTGGAGGAGGGCGAACGGAAGGAAATTCTTCGGGCCAAAACTTCTCAAAATCTGAGTTTGCGAAAATCGAACCGATCTATCTAGGACGTCGGGCTTCACTCCGCTGGCTGGAAAAAATCACGAGCTCACATACAATTTTGCACGGAGATAATTTTGAAAAAGGGTACATATACTTTTTCCTACCCGTATATTTATTCTTAATTGCGCCGTACGTAGATTCATCAACCTGCCTTCTACTTACTGAACCACTTGAGGACTTACTTTTTTGCATCCTACACTGAGGTTCCTCATCTCAGCATGTTCCTTGCGCCCGCAAACACACCCTCCTTAACTTGGTGCCATTAAAAACTCAAGTGGTAATCCACATTTCATTCCAACTATCAAATTGTAGTCGGTGTAATCGTGTAGTGAGGGTCGTTATGGCTGAAGCTGATCTGGGTTATTCATGGGGTAAACTACAAAACGAACTACAATTTATTCTTTACACCAATAATATCAGGAGGTACTCTTCAAATACGGAGATAATTGCAAAAAAAGTGAATCGCACTGCTGCCGGAGTGAATATTTGATGGGAAGTAATCTGGGAAATTCCCGTTCATAGGAGTTCGTCAACGTAATTTTTTTTCGTTTTCCTAGGGCAGATCTACCCCGTTTTTCATTAAATCCTGTAATTACATATTCCTTTGGGTTCCAGCCGGAAAGGGATTTGCTAATGCCGAGCATTCGCAAAAAATTTTATTCTTTAACTACACACATCACTGTACTAATCCAAAATCTCCCTTTGATCCCCCGACTGTATTTTGCGCACTTGAACTCTTTTCTTTTTCCCCTCCGTCCAGCTTCGCGTGAATTGACAAGCCAAACGAATGGTCCGTGTTTTTATGCGGTCCCTGAGCGGTACGGCCATCAATATTTGTTGCGACTGGAAAATGCGTAAGCGCTTGTGACAGTTCGCTCGTCGGGGAGGCAAAGGAAATCATAAAAAAACAACGGGATAATATTTACGCTCCGGGGCAAAATGGCTCGGCAAACGGGAGCGAAGTGGACGAGGTGGACCGGGGAAACTACTATCGGAGTACCAATGGGAAAGAATGAAAGAGTTGAGGGTGAGGGGGAAAGGGGAAGGGACATTGGCTGGAATTGCGGAGAGAAGGGAGTGAGGGAGGACGAAAGGAGATAGTCACACCGAGGAAAAAGAGAGATTAAATCAGCGCGTAGTGAACGGAGTTTCTCGGGTCCAATCGTCTCTCTTATCGTCGTTAATTCCAGTTTTTCACCACATTCTCTTCTCTTCCTGCAGCTCATTGGCTTCTGTGTGTGGGAAAATTTCAGGACCAATGGTTTCATAGGTAAAACGAAAAAGGATGTTCACCATTTGTGTGGCACCCGAACACGAGACAAAATAATTCATATGAGTACCCACAAAGGCACCAAAAATCTTACCCCCATTGGTAAGAGTACTCTATTGGACGTTTTTCGGCTTCTCTGAGTTAATTTATCGTTCACCAACGTTATTATGGATAAAAATGAAAGGACAATAACATTTTTCCATTAAATTTCGCATCTTTGTACACCCAAATTAAACTAAAACCATTTTGGGAATTGACAAACTTTGAGGCGAAAATTAAGGGCGTCTTTCCGGTGCATGGGGAGAATAATTTCAACGGCCGCTACTCACAGATCCGTACCAAAAAAATGAATTAACTCTAATGTTACCAATGGGAAGTGCTCGAATTATGAAAAATCGACAGTTCTGCACAATGCTATAATTAACGTATGCTAGCTGGTTTTAACGGCATAATTCATAATGAGGAAAGAATAGCACTGAACTATGCTATCAGGGAACTGAAATTCTGATGTGCATCATCGATGGCCGACGACTCTCCTGCAAACTCTCCGAACATTCCGCATCGGAGATGTGATTGCATGACCGGGTAGTCTACGTGGAATGGCAGAAGAAGGGAGATAGATATATGGCGATTGAGGAGGAATGTTGAAGTTAAGGAGAGGAGAGATAGGAATGATCACAAGTACGAGACAAAAAAGAGACCAGAGCTTTGAGAAGGAAAGTGGATAGAGTTATACGTTCTGAGTCTCCTTAATTAAAGGCTTTGCGACCATCCTTATGCCCGCAATAATAATTTCCCCTGAGGAGTAAAATGAGGTGCCGATTTCTGGCCGCGTACTCGCAAAAAACATCTAACTTCACTCCCCTCATGTTTCCACGGAACCCTTCCCGTTCGTCAAAGCCCCCTTCTTCCTCTCCTCCCTCTTCCCAAAGTGTTCCTCCAATTCCCCCATCCTGCACAAGAATCAACAGACCTATTATCCACATTAATTCCCATACATGGGCGATGGCGCATAAATTTTCTACGAAGGAGAAGATATATACTTTGTAGTGCCAACGACTTATTCCTGGCAGGTCAATTTAAGCTGAAATCGTTCAATGATCCAAGACCACAACTACCGCCGCCCTCCACCTCGCAGTGTCGACACGATTCAAGGTTTCTCTTCTATTTTTACCAGAGCTTCTTGCTCCAGGCTTCCGTCACCTAAGGATTGAACCATTTTTATAAAAAAGAGGGCCTAGTTTCATGGTCACATATATAGTATTTTACATTACTGAGTTTTTCGCCCATTAATTATTTTCTGGCGAGAAAATGTACTCGTCGAGAATGGTAGGTAACGATACATCTTACCTCATACCAACTATCAACTCTGCAAAGCGCCCAAATTCTTCTAGCTCAAATTTCACGAGGTCAAGTATCATCATCCTCGAGGGAATGAGAGTTCAAACATCAGATCTTTTGCAATATAAGTGTATGCCAGTTGACGGGAGGGTGGATTTTTAATCGTTCATCAAAGTGAAACGGCGTAAATCACGACCATAGACAATGTATTTTCGGCTCAAATTCTGCTCCCGAATACACTACGGAAGTTTTATTAAAAATTCAATGTATATATTCAATGCTCATACTGAGTATGGGATATTAAATTCAAGGGGATATAATAAGCTGCATTTTAATTAAACATTTGATATCTACTTTAAAGCCTTAATTTAAAAAGGTCAAAGCCACAAATTTACGGTTGATATTGTTTAAAATGGATCGCTGTAGTCCATGGGGTAGAGCGTTGGACTACTGACCGGAGGGACCCGAGTTCAATTCCCGTGCAAGGCACTCTGGGCGCCTGCAGCTCCATCCAAGCTATGTGATTTTTCGGGTACCAGATCTTCCTGGGTAACCATAACCGGCACAGGGAAAGGAACTGGCCCCCCTTACCTGACGTGTGAATTTCACACGCCGTCGGCCTTAGTACTGGGTGAACTCTGCCAACACCTACCAAACCGAACTTCGGGTTGATTGCTCTGTTTATGGTTTTTTAATGGTTCTATTGTTTAAATGTATTAAAAATTTTACGATAACATTTTCGGGATTTACACAAATACAAGATTTTCACTGAAAATAAAAATATCTCCTCAAGTGTACTAAGTTTTTCATAACCAAAACGACTTTAATGTTACTGTTACCGTAAAAACTACGGCTTCAATATTATTTTATTATGGTAATGGTTTATGCAACCGCAATAAGGGAAAAGGTAGCGCTAACAACGTCGTCGGCGTAGTTGACACTACATTATTGAGAATTACTGCGAGAAAGCATTCGACGAAAACTGAAATTACTCCAGTTCGAAAGGGGATCTCTGTATGATTTAAATGTTTCAGCACACGATTGTAATCGAACATTTCGATTTCTTCGAACTCTTTAAGTATGAAAATAAGGAATAGAAATACAATGTTTTACCCTAGCAAGTGAAACAACAGTCACAAGATGAAATGCGATGAATGACACCGGCCATAGGAAAGATAACGGTTCTCACAAATGGACGTCAACCACATGGGTTAGAATTTTTCCCTCGGAAAATGCTGATTTTCCCTGTGCCACATGTACCATGTACCCAGGCACACATACCCCTCCGCTGCTCAAGGAAACCATATGGATACATTTCCCGTAAATCTACGTTATGCCCGAGTCATCACAACTCGAAATTCCTACAACTCGGATTCTTTTTCTCCAATGGACAAATGCGTGGGAGTGTAGCGTGGAGGGTAGAGGGGGGAGTGAGAGCGGCGGGTGAAGAGGCAAGGAGGGAGGGTGGAGGGGGGTGCAGAGCACGTTTGTGCGCTGGTTTCTTTTTTTTTCTCCTTTGCTTGCGGCGCGTTTGGATCAGAGGCAGTTTCGACTGTTTCCACCCTCCTTCCTGCATTTCGAACCCTTTCCACCGGTCGACTTGCTTATCCCTCCCTACCTCCCTCCCTCTTTCCCCGGGGAAGCAACCCTCGACAAGGGGGAACAGCGGTGAAAGATTTTAAAGGGGGAAAGGTGGACAGAGAGAGAGAGAGAGAGTGAGAGGGATGAGGTTTTATCACAAGGCGAATGGGAGAGAGGCGAGAGGTTATGTGGGAAATGGAGGGCGGTTTGAGAGATGGAACGAACGCTATCCGGCCGACAGCGCCGCCGCTACCGGGATTAAAAACGTTTCGCCAGGAGCAGTCGGCGGTGGGTGCTTAGGTGCGTGCGTACGTGCGGGGATGGCGAGGCGGGAGTGAAAAGGAGAGGAGTGCGGAGCGGAGGACACAGAGAGAGAAAGAAGGGCGATAATTAAGAGAAAAATGAGGGAGGAGGGGCCGGGGCGTTGCAAAGGATAAAAGTTGGGGAAACTGGAGAGAGGGAGAAGCGTTAAAGGGAAAGGAGGGAGGTTTTGGGGAAGGGTTGGAGGGGAAATAGGGAGATGGGAGGCCGAGAGAAAGTAGGAACAGGAGATTTTTTTTGGTTGAGCCGAAAAACAGAGATAGGGTGGAGGTTGAGGATAGGAAGATTTCTACATTTTTCCCTCTTTTCCTCGAGGAGGAGCGGAGTGGGGTAAGAGGGAAGGGCACAGAGTTGCACGGTGGGGGTGGGTGATAGACAGAGGCGAATCCGTAGCGAAACGAAAGGAAATGATGGCACGGCACGCACGTGGAGGTGGATTTACTCCACGCGTGCGGGGCCGGGCAGAACTGTTTTTGCGCCCCCTTCTCTGACTCCTCTCTTCCCTCCTTCCTCCATCCTCTTTCTCTCCTGCCACGGTGCTGTCCGGACGGAAAGCTGCTAATAATAATAATGGTCGGCGCTGACGTCCCCTAGCGCTCAGAGAGAGAGAGAGAGAGAGAGGGATGATCGCCACGGGCCGCCATGAATTGCGATTGGACGAAATGGAGAGGGAAAAGAAGGGGTTGAGGGGGGGGAGGGGAGGAGAGGGACGATGGGGTGGAGAGCTTGGGCGAGAGGAAATTGACGCCGTGGCTATTCGAATAATTTGGGTGCCACCACCGCCACCCCTTGTCCATCCTTCCCCCTCCACCCCACCCTACTCCATTCCATTCCAATTTGCTGCCACTGCTTATGAAATTATTGACCGGGCGGGCGGGCTGAAAGTTGATCACGGAATCTGTCGCTGAAAAGTTGCAAAATATGTTCGGCGCGGAACTTTTTCTCCCGTTGGCCGCCGTCTCCTCTCCCAGCACTCCTCCTCTCCCTCACGCCTCACTTCGGACGCGAAATTGCGACGGAGCGCGAAATGAGAGCGGTGAAATTCCGCGAGAACATAATTTTTCACTTTCGTGAATCACGGATCGGATAACCTTTTGGTCTCCCACACGCCTACATCTTAAGCGCCCCATATATTTTCTGACTAAAGTAGGGTTTAAAAATTTTACCAAATAAAAATTCAAATATCCATCACCTATAAAGTGGAAACTAACTCTGTGGAGTCTATGAAAAAGGAAAACACGAAGGCGTTAGAAATAAGATATTGATACGAAAACGCAACAAACACTACAATCAGAAGAGATGTAACTATATTATAAATACAACGTTCAGAGAAGTTTGAACCCCACACATCATTTCTAGTTATACTTGTTGAGTTTTGATAGTCAAGTGTGTGATAACGAATGAGTTACCAGAAAATAAAAAGAGGAAATAAAACATCTCACTGGGAATTTGCAAAAATGAAACCAAGCAGCTATTATTCCTCGGGTGTACAAACACTAATCTCGTAAGTTTGTTAAAGTTCACATTAAAAAACATTAATTTTATCGTAGGAAATATAAAGGGAACGGCTCCTTGAATAAATATCGTCTACTAATAAGAAACACTCTCAAACCTAAATCACTCTAATCTAATTTTAAGACGAATTTCTTTATGTTCATCTCGTTATCAAAATATAAATAATCATATTGTATAAATGTTTTAAATATCTATCCTCTTTCTTTAATCACTGGATATTGGTACAATTTCATATTTACCCAAACTCGTTTTGAAGGAAAACGAAGGTAGGGTAATCTATCTTATTTAGCTATGGTTATACGTACTACACTAATTACCATCAAGAAGAAAATGTAAGAGAGAGGAGCTACTTGGGTTTAATTATACCACATTTTGAATACGCGGAAAGTCCCTGGGATAAAACTTCAATTCCAGAAATGGAAAAGATTAAGAGGAAATCAGACGTGTTCATTAAAAATTGCTACAAAAAATGAGTAAATGTGACGGGTATGCTGGAGGAATTACGTTGGGAGCTCTTTGAATAACGAAGAGAGCATAGGAGACATTTACAAAGGTACAGGAAATCTCAGTTTTCTAGCAGCACCGAGGGAATTATTATTACACCAAATTATATTGGCAGATTCGACTACCGAGGTAAAACAAGAGAGAACCTCCACCGAAAAATCAAAGTACTCTTTCTTTCCTCGTACTACGCGCGATCATGACAAAATTTAACTCAAGCGCCTGATTTTATTTACTTAAGGACGAACACTCAATAGAGTAGTCAATTTTCACATGATATATGTAGACATGTCTGTATGTGTACGAGTGTTTCTGTGAATAAGCTTAAAAGAATTCAAATGCATATATGAACTATAGTTGTGTATGCATGCTTGGGGCCTTACCATCCCGTCACACACCCTTCCGGAGACTTACGAGACATTTGGTAGATTCAATAATAATATCTACAACCTTGTGATTAATTAAAGAATAATGCAGTTGTAGTCTAATTAAAAGGCGATATGATATCTTGACTTTCGATGTAGTGTAATAATCTTCTAAAGTAGAAAAAGGATGGGCAAATTGCTACGACTATTGAAAGTAGTCGAGGCTTAATAACAGTACTATCTGTATTGATTTCATTCAGACAAACGCTTTTAAATGGAGACTTCTCTCATCAAATAGCAATATGATGTAGGCACTTACAGAATTTCTTCCAATTATAATAAATTAATTCAAAATAAATGGGCATTAATTACAAAACTATTTTTGACTGGTAGCATCGCATTAGAAGGGCGGTAAAAAAAGTTTCAGAGTCAGAATTATTCGTTCATGAAAGCGGCCATGAAAGGTAGACGACTGGGAGTAAATGATTTGGTTGTTACACTTTTCTCGGTTATTGCGAGGAAGGGAAGTCTTCAGGAATCAAAGTGGGGGATGGATGGAGGCGTGGAAAGATGGAGGAGAAGTGGGAACGAGGAAGAGGGAGAATGGAAGAGAGAGCAGAACAGAAGGAGGCGGCACCTGCTGGACCATCGCGGATCGATATGGGGTCCAGAAGACCGTGAGTGGCAATAGTAGCCGGAGTAGTAGCAGGCGGTGGCGGTGTGGCGAGAGGAGCACATCGGCATCAAGCCAGTGCGTAAGCCCAATCCGACGGCCAAATGACGCTCTTTTTTGGCCTCAGCAGGGGTAGTGATTATGGGCCATATCACTCAGCGGGGGTTTTCGGACTGCTCGGGGGAGGCAGAGTTTGTAGCTGAGAGGCGAAAGGTGTGGGAGGGGTGGGGAAAAGTGGGCGGAGGGCCAGTCGTGCTGGGGCGGGGATGAAAGGGAGAAGGGCTGCTCTTCCATGGGGCGAGCATACGACAGCGAAGGCGAGGGGTTGGTCGAGAATGGGGTGAGTCGCATGAAAAGGGGGTGGTTTACGGGGGGGAGGGGAGAGAATGCGGTGGAGGAAGGGGTGGAGAGCCGTAAAAGGGGGAGCGATACCGGGAGGTGGGAGGGAAGGGGTTTTCGGATTCGGGGGGGAGAGATAAAGAGGGACATTTCGACGCAGGCGCCCTCCGTAGGGAGTGGGAAATGGCTGAGTCACAATGGCGATGGGTGGAGGAGGTTACGAGTGGTGGGGAGAGTAGGGTTGGATTGAAAGGGGTACCGGGGGGGGGATGAAGGGATGGAGAAAGAGAGGAGGACAGAGGGGTGTTACGAAGGGAAGGAAGGGGCGAAAGAGGGGGACAAAAAGACAGTAACTCGAGAAAACGCCGATAACGCCGAGGGTGCGGTTAGCTTAGCCGAGCGAGTAAATGCGAAGCTCGGAAGGACGATGCATTACAAACCGACGTTTAAGGTCCGTACCGAGTCGCGTATATGAGGTCGAATTCGCTTATTCTTGTCGTGAATCACGGCTAACAAAGGCGAACTAGAGTAGTGACTCCCGGTACGAGCCTATACGTTGAGAATTCTCGCTGCATTGCCTATAAATGGATAGAATGGAATTCAAACGTGTTTCACCCGAGTTTGGTCCAATCAAAGTGTAATTGTAGCATGAAATAGTACTCAGAAAAAAATGGAAAGATGGCTGTAATGATTTAGGTGAAGCACCTATACTTAAAACATTTGCTTCCTGGATCTTGCCATTTCTACGCGTAAGTGGACAGATTATAACCGCTGAAAAGGTACAAAGCATTGCGAGTCCCGGAATGGTTGCATAGGATGACAAAGAAATATTACTCAAATAAATATGAAGATGATGTGAAGAAAATAATAAATTTTTCTTTCTCAAAGACGCTTAAGCATAGCATGAAATCATTTTCCCTAATGACATTTAGTATAAAAGAGAAATAATCACTTTAGCCATCAATTCAGCACTAAATTCGCAGTTGGTGATCCCGTTTTTCCTTTTTATCGATTAAAAATGAGAAATTTTTTATATAATTACAAAATCTTCATTTTTAATGACTTATGACGAACCTTTTAACCCAAAGAAATATTAGGCCTGTCAATTTTCCTGTCCTTAAAATCAAGCAAAGCTTGAAAGGGAATATTGCCACTCAAGAAGAATACCGAAAAAGGATTTTATTCTCGAAATTTGAATGCACGACAATTGTGAAACCGTAGCATCACGCCGAAATGTAAAATGCAATTTCAACTACCCGAAACGCGCCCCGACGTCACTCAAACAAAAAATTAACGAATACAAATCACGCCACGTCCATATGTCTGGCAGTTTCCCCAACCCCCTAACCCCACCACCAACGGACGCAACGAGCCAAATTGTATCCCGACGCAAATGCTTTTTTTATAGAATTCATCGTCGGTCTACTCCGTTATTGTTTCCATCCGACATTTGCGGGGGTGGCTTTAGTGCACAAAAAAAGCCTCCGCATGGCGATGAATAAATGATCGGGCAATAACAGTGGGCCTCATGACCGGCGACTTGGCCGCGGTCCGTCGCTGCGACAAATATAATAAGAGCGGGGAGAATGAGCCGACACCTATTTCGAAAATACTTAAAAAGGAGGATTCAAGGGGTATTAGGGACATAACATGGATGAAAGGGGGAGGGAATCGAGGAGAAAGACGGAGAGAAGACGAGGGGAAAAAGGAAAATGGCGAGAGTAGGGAGAAAAATATAGGAGAGGTTTGGTGGTTGGAGACGAGGGGAGGGAGGGAGGGAGAGAGAAGGGGGCAGTGGGAGGGTGGGGGGGAAGAGAGAGGGGAGGCGATCGATGTCGTTCCTTATCCCGCAAAACTCATCGCGCAGGCGTGGGAGTCGAGAGACGTGCGATGGGGGTGTGTGTGCGCGTGGGGAGGGCGTGTGGAGGCATGGAAGGAGCATGGCGGGCGAAGGGGGAAGGTGGATAGGTGGGATGTGGGTCTGGCGGAGGGGACGGACGGAATGGGGGAGTGCGTGAGGAGGGTGGGAGTGGACCGAAGAAGATGGAGGTGGGGACGGCGGAGTGCGAAGGGGTTGCTAGAAGGGGGGTGGGAGGGGTCGGAAGGGTACCGAGGGCGAGCGTGTACGGCGGGTGGTGTCGGTTAAAGCGTCCTGTCAATGAACGAACGCTCTGGGAGAATATCAGCGGCCTTGGGGTTTTTTTCACTCATTCTCGACCGAAAACACATTCGTTTCCCAATGGTAATGGTGCAATTGTATTTGCTTTTTACCGACGCACAAAATATTTTAAAATGACAACTTGATTAAATACGGAGACACCTCGAAAATCTCTCGTCTTTCTTTTCCCGCCCAACACTACCGAATGCCTTGAGAAAACATTAATAAAATACGAATTATTATTATTTATCCATTTTAAGATTAGTTCAGAAAGTGCCAATGAAACAGCTTTCCGAGAGTTTCAGTCGTGAAAATGAGCTATTAAACCAAAATGAGTGACTACATGATTATAAAAAAGACCGGCGATGGTTAGCAGGAAAATAATGCTACGTACGTTATTATAAAGCCCTGATGTGCTCACCACTGCTGCATTAGTTTTCCACACAAGGAAATGTAAAATATAACTGATCAGCATCCATATTTCTCTGTAATAAGTAAAGACAGACAGTAATATGAATATTGCGAGCGCGAAGAAGAAACGGAGATAAAAATAAATTCTAGGCAGCTTTATTAGAATACACATTATTATGATAAATTTAGTAGGGTACCTAGATTATTAGAAGCGCTAGGTTGGGAATCACTCATAGAGAGAATATTAAATTACAGATGAAATCTCCAGCATTAATTGGAAATGAGTTCCTATGGCGATTATACTGAAAATGATTATTACCACCATCATAATTACGATGGGAGAGACCATGTCAGTACAAATTACAGCAACTATGTAAACAATAGATTTAAGATGTCATTTTTCCCACGAAAGATAAGGGATCAGAATAACTACACATTACCCACCGCGCTAGGGGGAAATGTACACCTATTTATTTCTATATACCCCAGGGTGTGTTGTCAACCAATCTGAGGTACGTTATAGAGTTAAAAGTAGATGTTTTTCTGTCAATTCTGATCGAATTCGGAAAAAATTCTAAAGCAGTTAAAGGTCGGTGTTGGTTACTTTTCCACTACAGTTTCGATGGTAACAAGAAATAAATTCACAAGGAAATTAATTTCGCATCTAGGCAAAGGTTGTAATAGATAAGATAATGAAACGATTTGTAATTTTTCAATATATATATATATATATATATATATATTTGAAGAACCTAAAAGGGAATGCGGCTCTTTGATACCCCCTTACTGGTAGTCTATTTCGGCTAGTATGACTAGTGCAAAATTGTCAATACCCTGTCGTAACTTCGAAATTCTGTAGGCCTGTACCCCTAAACATGGCTGAATGGAAATAGTTATCATCGAACACGATTGAGATTGATTTTACAATGAATCCTATATTCGTTTTACAAATGTAATGTTTTCGTTTTTTAGAGGAGAGGAACGAACTGTGTTCATTAAATGCCATTCGCGCGTCGAGGACCCACGGAAGAGTTCTGCTTTAATTCTCGTTCGAAAGGAGGTCGCGTGGAAATGGACTCGAAATAAAAGAGGTATCTTTCGCGATACAGAGCCTTAACATAGCTTTAGATAGCGAGACTGAAGCATCTGACGGGACGAAACTCCCAAAAAAATCATTACACATACAGTACTTGTATTTGCATGAATTCTCCTCCACGTCTTATCATCCTATTTCTATTAAATGTAGTGCAATTAAAACACCTTAAATTAATCTAGTATAACGACACTATCAATGCATATTTTCCAAGAGCTTCTTTTCCCAAGTAAGTGCATATTAGAGTTAATTGATACACAAAGAGGTTATATCTTATACTTCCCTTCATTACCTACCAATAGCGATACTTTTGATCGTTCAGATACATGGCAAGAATATTCCCAAAATTTTTAAAGGTATCCTTTACGAAATAAATTTAATGGACCAACAATTTAATCAATTGACTCCATGTCTTATCACACGATATCAAATGTCCCCTTCCAAAAGGCGGAACATTCAGGTTCGGAAACAAAAATAAAATTGATCGAATGATGGACGCAAAGAATTTTGGCCAATGCATGAATTTACCGGAATGAAAAACATTTCAATCAGTGCCGAATCATAATCCATTAAAAGGTACATTACACGTTCGACCAAAGGACGTCATTATATGCGATCATTGCACTCGCTGCAAAGCAGCTGAAATCGAATAAATAAAGAGAAATATTTGCTCAGACGGGATATTCGTAAATGGATATCGAAAAATAGGCCTGGAGAAATAAAATATGCTCAATTACTCTGCCAAAGCTCCATTAAAAACACACGTTTCCCAGCTTAGGGTGCGAGAGTTAAAGAAGGTACTCGGCGTATAAAATCTTAATTCACACCAGCGGGAAAATTGAAACGAGAGATTAACGGCCAGAAGGACTCTCTCAAACAGCTATGGCCGGGGAACATTTCCAATCCTCCGCTCCGACGCCAACATGGCGCGGGGAGACTTAACGAAAGGACGCTATAAGTCCTCCGTTTTCTCTCGTAATTACCGTTATCAAAGGGCCTTTCCCTTTGGTGCCCCTCCCCCTTCGGGTCACTACAGCCTGCATCTCGTGGTCACCGAAACACTAAAGGCGGGGGTAGAGATCGAATCTTGGGGCTCGTGGGAGCGAGGGACGGCGAAGGGTTTTTGGGGTGCACATCCAGCTGACTTTATTATTCTTAGCGGGCCCCACGAAAGATTCGCCGGCCTCCCACCCGAGAGTCCGAGGATATTCCCTTTTGGCCCGTAAATAATGGATGAAGAGGAAGGAAGGAGCTTAAGAGTCCGACTAAGGAGACACAAAAGGCTTTCAGGGTGGTTATGGTCCATCTGTGGTGGGGAGGGGCGGGGCGTCATGGAGGCTGGAGGGTCGGAGGAGGGGGCAGAGGCGAATGCCGAAGGGATACTGAAGGTGGTAGGGGGAGGGGAGGCATAAGAGGATATCTCTCGGGGACCACGCGACGCGGGGCATTATGGGAGATCGAGGGTAGGGGGAATGTCGGGATGAGAGAGAATTTGGAGCCGGGGCTTGAATACTGAGTGGGTGGAGGTGGCAGGAGATGTGGGCGGTGCGTGGGAGGAGACTCGAGTGGGTGGCCAACGAAAGTGAGTTATCGACGCTCGCGCCTAATTGAGCATTTCCCGTTTGCTTCCGAGAAAGTCCAAAAGATTGAAAAGCCGATAACGTATGGCCCCGCCCCAAGCACCACGAAGAAAGTTGAGGCTATAGATTTTAGTAATCGAAATGATGGAAAACAGTATCACTCAATAAAAATTTTTAGCTTCCGAAGAATAACACGAGTTATCTGAAAATGCAGGTGCACGTAAATGTGGAGCTTGGATACAAAAGTGCGACGAGTAAACATTTGCTGATGGCTGGGCGCTTACGAAGAGCGTACAAAGGTGAATTCTTTGAAATAGAACTTCACCAGGGAAAGGAACGATGTAAGTTATGACAAGGTGTTGAAAAATTGAAACAAATGATTTTTAATTCTCCAAAACTCGCAGGAATTCACTGTGGTCAATTTCAAAATTATTACCATGATGCATAAGTGAACATTTTCCTGGATAGTTATGAGGTCTCCCTTTTTTTCTTGAGTGTGACCTATACATATTTATTGCCCTCGGCAAAACATAATTATTAGTAAAGATAATTCAACATACTGTGATGTTCGGACTATTATGCTTTAAACCTTGAACAGACCTCACCGTATTTTGGGAGTAATAAACATTTTGACTGATTTTAGAAAAGTAAAAGATGTGTCCAAGTTAGTGTAATTTGCCAACTGAATGTTTATCACCTTGATAGGTCGAATTATCCTTTTCGCCATACCATCAATGGCACACTTATATTAAGTTTTCGTAAGTCTGGATATTACTAATTCAATTATGCCTTTTACCAAGTGCTATGGGATTACGAAAAGAACTACAATAAGCACATAACACCTCTGTATGAGTATGTCTGTAATTGAAGAGCACCATCGATGAAATAAAATTATTAACTTAGCAGCCGCCATTTTCTGTTTAGTTAATATTCTTTTGCGAGTGCTTATTCACCCCTAAAAACATGTTATTACAACTCTTGCTTATTCGTGAATATTGGTGGTGATACAACACTAAATGTTTTCGAGATTGATTTGACCTTAGCTCTATGGGTGCAAATGATACTACAACGGGATACTAGT
This sequence comes from Hetaerina americana, assembly GCF_022747635.1. Taxonomy (NCBI): domain Eukaryota; kingdom Metazoa; phylum Arthropoda; class Insecta; order Odonata; family Calopterygidae; genus Hetaerina; species Hetaerina americana. The sequence goes on along the minus strand of NW_027286069.1, from coordinate 16,796,498 downwards.
ATCCTTGCATATTGATGGAATCTCACCGCGATCGTTGATTTGAATTGATACGACTAAAACGCATGAAATTCTATTCTTGAAACTATTCCCTGCTCAAGTTAAGGCTCGCGGAGGAAACTTAGTAATATACAGAGACCAAGTGATCCACCCTGCGAAAACCTACGCACGAATATTAAGTTGATTGGCCGACGGATTATACAGACCCTCCATCGTGAAGTGCAAATTCAACGTGACCAAACCATTGAGTGTTCCCGCGGGTCACCTCGAAACTCATCGAAATGGCAAAATATTCTTTATATCGTTGAATTTCTCATAAAAAGGAGAGTGGAAAGAGAGAGAGAGAGAGGAAGGGAGGGGGCGTTTAGCGAGGAATGAGTAAAATGGGCTATGGATTAGGGTTTGTGGTAGAACCTGTACCTTTTAATAATTGATGTCCAAAGGGGCCTTTCCCCACTCCTCCGAGGAGCCCGGGATACTGAAAGGGAGGGATGCTTGTTTTCTTCTTCACCATACCTTCCGATGCCAACGTTGCTCTACCCCATGGACCTTTGACTCCGCAACGCTCTCGGGTTTAGGGTAATATAAGAACCATCCTATCTCTTTTCGAAGGAGGACGTCGCTTGTGACTAAGCGCCAGCCCACTCCACATGCTTTAAGCCGTAAGTGGTCCGAGAGGATGACCGTGAAAGGGAAGGATGCTGAGCGTTAAGCTCCATTGCAACTTACGTTTATTAAAATGGCGCACAAGGTGGTAGCTAAGGCAATCTATCTCCACGGTCTACCTGACGCGGTCTTCATTTTTTTCTTTCTGAACGGAAGGGGAACACAAAACGATAGAGCTTTTCGAATCGGTGTTGCGTTAAAACTGCTTGATAACTCGAGGAGATAATGTAATCGGCAATAAAAAATTCTGACCGATGCATTCCGGAGCGATGTCGGAGCACCAGAGAGCGGAGGGGACGGGATTTATGGCGCGCTATGAAAAGGTGCGAAAACTTCGCGTAAAGCTCAGTGATGCAAGTCTCTCTCTCCGTTTGGAGATAAGCCTTGGGGATGGAGGATATGGTATGGAAGGGGAGAATGGGAGGCACTTCTCGGGGGTGGGGATTGTACTCAGATCGTCATCGATAAACTCTGCGTAATGCGATGGATTCAAGTCCATTATTCCTCGAGAGTCCAAGAGCCGTCGCACGCCTTTAAGCCCAAGGCTCTCCCTCCCGCCCTCCTTGGATTCCCAGACTAGTGATGACTAATCACTGTGGGTGTTCAAGTTCACTCGATTTCTTCGAAACTGAAAAATCATTTGTAGGCACTTTCTTCCCAATAGATACATCCCGACATTAACATGGGTGCCTATAAACTTAAGCTTTTGTGAAAAATGTTACCTTTCATATTTATTACTGCTTATGTTACTTCCCGCCACTTTAGAGCCAAATGACGGGCTTCGCCTCGGTAAACGACTGCTCGTACACCGATAAGACTCATTTCCTGTGACGGTATTGGGAGGCATCATCTATTTTAAGATTTTTATAATAAATGGTGGTGGTACCAAATAAATAAAAAGCGTGTTTACGCGGCAATAATAGGCAAAAAAGACAGCCAGAATAATCACAACCATTACGAGGCATGATGCCAGTTGAAAGAAGAAAATTCCGTTGGAGGAAGTCGGACGTGTCCCTTTTACACTACACATTAATAAATTAAGCGATCATATGGCGGCCAAAAGTGGTTCACTGAAAACAAATTTTCGTAATCCGCGGAAGCAGTGTTACACTTTACTGAGGGGAAAAAACGAGTGGGGGGAATTGCTTCGATGTCTAAAAAGTAGGATTTCGAAAGGAAATATTATTTCCGAGAGGCGAAATGGAAATACTTCTTCCTTCTTCTGGTATTAAAGTATCAGAATTAACGAACTCAAGAATAACCGCACCAATCAGGCTAGAAGGCAGAAGAGCACTAGAAAAATTTGGAAGAACCCTTAAATGAGCACTGGAACAGTGAACTCCTGAAGTGAAGTGTAGAGAGGTTACAGGACCAAAAAAAGTTACCAAATTGAAACTCCATTGTCAGCAGATAAATGCGGGTGGAAACAGGTCCGGTGATTTCAATAAAACAAGAACAGAGTCATTGAAAGAAAAGCTTTTAATTCGCGAAAACTGAATTTGTTTTTGGCTTGTGGACTCCAGGGTACATACATACGAGTAGTAAAAGCGAAAGTTACTCCGGGTAAATAGGATAAGTAAAATAAATAATATATAATAATATATAATTATACAATAAAAAATAGGGCAATAAAATGAAATAAAAGCGACGGCAACCACAAGTATCTAGCCCTAGTTGGGGAAAATCCGCCTTGGTGGGAATCGAACCCGCGACCTACGTGTCGCGGGTTCGATTTGAACGTGTCGGTGATGACGTTACCCCGCCGCTAGGGAAGCCGACGATTTATTTGTTATGTTTGCAGGTGAAGACTTGTTCGACTATGACCAGTCGATGGTAATTCACAAAATATACAAGGCCAAAATAGCATTCTTAAGATTTGGTACTCTATAGTGGTTGCTTTCTCTGGATCGTCCCCTGCCTCAATATTATCGTATTTACTTATTTTTGGGAATAGTTGTTCAAATGAAGGAAGCGATCGGTGCTTGTCTCAAGAGTATCATTTTTAGATAAAGTTCAACGCAGGCTGTTGTAATCCCAGCATTTATCAACCTTCCCTCATCTCGGTGAAAATTCGATGCATCATCTAGCAACATGCCTAATGTTTAAAAACGGCGTTGTTAACTTTTAGTCCACCAGAGAAGAGAGTGACATTTTGTCTCATTGATGGTTTTTCTCAGCGATACATGTGGCGAAATGACGCTGAAGAATAATCGTGCTCTTCTAGGTCATCGTTTCCGGAAGGTTCGCAGGAATTTCGCGAGAAATTTCAGAATCTCTAGAGGATTGCCTGATGGCGAAATATATAGGTCAAATCTAGAACCTACTGTCTCCATCGTCTCGATGCTCAAATCAACCGGCGAGCGGTATTCCATCGCGCCTATCTGCCTGCCGACCTCCACTCCGTAACGGACCCGAAACTTCATGGCTTTCATTCTCCCATGGGCCCACCCCATTCCCGCATCCACACCGCCCCTCTCCCATTTACGACCACGCGGGTGGAAGGTGGGGGCGAAAGAGGAGCGAACCCCCGGTCGGGAGCGGTCACCCGTGGGAAATAATATTTACTCGCCAGTGATAACGGAGAGAAGTGCATCCGGAAGAAAGTGTGCGAGGAAGGGAGGTGTGGACAGAAGGCGTGGAGAGGGAGTTGAAGGATGAGATAAGGCTAAAAAAAGGGCATAAACAAGGACGAGGTTGTTTCCCCTTCTGGACGAAAATGAGGCACTCCAATCGGGATTCCGGTGACGTCACTAACGACATTGTTTCGAGGAGGTACATGTATTATGAGAATATTTAATGCAAAGATTCGAATTTAGTCTATTTGGCTCCTATGGCTCTCTCTGCTCTTTCGATAAAGAGTTAATACACTACCTCATTCTTTACCTAGCTTTTATTCCTTCTTCCACTTTTGTTTCCCTTCGTCTTCGCTCCTGCGCCTGCACTTGTTCGTAGTGCGTTCCGGGAGACGCCGCTCTCTTTGAGGTTCCCCACAACACTCCCCTTCCCTTGCATGATTCACATACTTTCGTTCTCGTTTCCGAACTCAGCGATAAATCGCGGGAAAAACGAAATAATTACGGCCACAATTGTCGGAGCCTGAATGATCGCTTGCTGTAGCCGCATACTATTTGCAACAAGAAAAATATTCAGCTTCGAAATTTCTGCAATTTACGCCCACGTAAAATGCTTCATACACTTGTCTCTTGGCAGTTTCATATGCATAGCTCTTTCATTTAAAAAAAAATAATTGGTATTCAAAAGCCTTCAAGATTTGGAATTAACTAAAATTTTGTCGGGATTAATTAGTTCAGGCTTTTACATTCGAAAATAAATGTCATGGATGTAATTTGTTACAGTAGTTTTTTATCTTTTGTGACAAATTAATACGATCTTCGTTATTTTTCTGTGGAGGAAATCTTTCGCATTTCCAGAAAATTATTTATCAACACGTCCTGCATTATTTTTTAATCACAAGCATAACAAGTGTTATAGGGTAGCACATGGCTATAAGGAAATAGGTTAAAATAATATAGGTAATCAGTCATTTAGATATTGAATCCTATCTGGGCACCTGCAGCTCCACCTAAGCTGGGTGAGTTTTCGGGTACCAGATCTTCCTGGACACATAACCGGCACAGGGAATGGAACTGTTCCCCCTACCCTGATGTGTGAATTTCACACGCCGTTGGGCTTAGTACTGGGTGAACTCTACCATCACCTACCAAACCGACTTTCGGGTTGATTACTCTGTTTATGGTTATATTATATATATATGTATATATATATATATATATATATATATATATATATATATATATATAATATTTATGTATGCATATAAATACATGCATGCATACCCACATAAATATGCAGGTATACTCGTACACGAACATGAATGGAATGGAATAAAAGCGTTTTCTATGAAAAAGTAACTTGAGAAAGAGAAAGTGTAGCAAATAGGCTATAGACACCCTCTTTCATTGGACTTTTCATGATTTCAACCATTCCATGCCACATATTTATACCATGTTTCGGTGAAATTTGATTTGAGGTTAATGGTAAAGTGGACTCACGACTTCCCCTCTTTACTAGTATATCTCGGACCTAGCTGCCTACATTAACCCGCGCCGGCGCCAGCGTGGATGCGGACCCAAGGTCGTCGGGTATCCCGCGGGATCCATTTTATCGCCTGAGGCGGTAATACAGCTTTTACGCCTCGAGGAACGGCACGTAATATTTCGTCACCCACCGACGCATCTCTCCACCCTTCCCACTCTCGAACCCTTCCTTCCCTTTCTCACCCACACTCTCCTCGCCATTCCTCTCCCTCCAGCAGCAAAAGCGAAAACCGGACCTTTCGCGCTCCCCTCTAAACCCACCTTGTCAGACCCCGGCACCGCCCTTTCCGCGACGACAGCAAGCCCCACACCACTCTCCCAGCTCCTCGTCTATCTCAAGGCATCCTTAAACACCAAACCGCTTGAGGACTTCAGGGGGAGTTACCGGGGGAGAGGACCGAAATCGGTTCGATGAGTATGCATGAAGATATTGTTCTTTGCTCTGGCGTTTCAATTATTTGGAATCCATTCTATTCGAAAGAGTTAGTTGAAAGCTCAATACTCACATGAAGCAGATTAACTTGCCGACAATTTAGAATTAAGTGCGTGGTGATATACGTAGTAAGGAAACAAAATAATAATGCTCCAGCGTTTGCCAAGTTACATTAAACAAGAAATTTTAAGTGACCATTTTGAGTCTGCTATTTGATTGGTATTTTGATCGATTAAAAAAAGATATTACATCTAAGCCTCTTTCAAGTTGAAACAAACATCGGTATTTGCTCAAATAATACTCGATCGCAATATTGACCATGGCGCCTACGCACATATATATATAATGATTTTAATGTCCAAAAGGACAAATGCCACTATTTTCCATGAAAATTTAGGATGGTTAAAATTTCTCAATTAATAAAACCAAGTTAGAGTTGTGACAAACAAAGTCTCAATAGATTTCTAAGGTAACCTGTAACATTTCCTTTAATGTATCTCAGGAGCGAATACTTTGAAATATATAAAACGACGATATAGCGTGATGACATCACCACGATTCCACATTATAACAATGACATCTTTCTAAAACGATGAAATTCCAAAGATAAGAGCTTCCGACGGTTTTCAGACTCGACTTGTGCCTTTCTTTCATTCCCTCTTCACAGCTGCCCTCTCTCCCCTTGTGCCCCTTAACTTCTTCCCTCGACTTTTCCCCGCCTAAATCTGCCCCTCCTCCCGATCCCTACCCTCCGGAAGGCCATCTTCCCCCCTGTCGCTCTCTCTCTCCGCCTCTCATTAGAATTCAAGTCGCGAGCGGGCATATTACAAGTGCGCAACTACGTCGGAGATGAAAAAAATTAGCCCTTTGCTTCTCGAGGGAAACGAGCGGAAAAATTCGCACCTTTTACGGCGCAAGGCGCCACCCTCCGCTTCCTCTTCTCCCCCCCTCCTCTATTCCCGCATTTATGGCTTCTTTTCCTTTTACCCACCATTATAGCTTTTTTTTATAATATGTCCCTTCCTCCAACCTCGAATATATTTCAAATTGACTTTGAGTATGTTTCAGCTACAAAGTAATGGTAAAATCCAGCTTAAATTCTCAGTTATCTCGGTTGAGTATTCGATCGACGAAGGATTTGACGCGAGTTGTAAAAGAAATACGCGGACCGATTAGCACTATCGTGACCGCGATTTATTTACAAATGCAACAACTAAAATGAATTAAAATTAAATTCCAGAAATACTGAGAAATAAGTGAATGCGTATGCCAAATGGAATTTCATATGCAAATATGCCAACCTTTTGAAGCAGCAACATTGATAAGGTACAGCTTCCGCTACGCCAGCTCAATAATAACTACTTATGGCGGTGAAAACCGAAGATAGTGTATTTTATAAAACTAAGGAATGTGTACTAATAAAAACATAGTGAAATAGACTTTATAGATTCAGAATAAAAAGAGACGTTTCAGGCGTGATATGGTGGAATATCATGATTAATGAAAAATAGCGATTTTCCACAAAAATATTTTTGTGGAAAATTTCTATTTTTCATTAATTTATAGATTCAGGCTTCACTTCGTGAAAGTTGTGCACATTAACGATAACCGGAGGAACAACGTACGTTCCCACAAAATTTTACTATTTGATACAAAGCGCTTTACAACAGGTACCTGACGATCCTGTATCGAGATATAACACGTATTACCAAAGGGTAAAATTCTATTAAATAGAACTTTGTTCCTTTCGTTATTGTGGATAGTATAATACGTCAATGTCAGAATTTTCCAAATAACAGAGACGAGATAAACATCTTTATTCGGGAAAAATTGAGATCATAAGGTATATTCTTCCATTGAATCCTTCGTCAAATACATAACATTAATAATGATAAGAGGAAATATAAAGTGATATAAACAAGAAAAAAATAGTAAATTCATATTTTTAGTAATATAAATACGCAAAAGAAGTAATTTTTTGCATAGAAAGATGCCCAAAACGTCTCGTGAGTTCTGCAAACGGGATGGAATCAGAATCAATCTGTCTCGAAAGGGCGCTGAGATCAATTGGCACCTGGAATACACTCATATTGGCATTGCGGTAGCCCTTAATTTCAAATACATCGAAATAGAACCCTCAAAGGATCTTCAATAACTTCTTTGATGAAAGCGAAAAATCTTTTCTACATACAAAACAGGTCTAATTACAGGTGTTCAAAGAAATTCTGTGATCGTAACTTTACCTCTCTTTGCATATTCATGAGGTTTTTATTGGTTCTTGATTGGTGTGCTCCAAAACTGTTTTCTTCCGATGGAACTTGAGGATGAAGGCATTTATCAATGATAATACATGCGATATATATCAGTGCGACGGCCTGAATTAGAACTGAAACGGCTGATTAATTTTATCAGCATGAAAAACTTAATCATTTTTAGTGTTATTAAAGGGAAATGGTAGACTCCCAAAGGGTGAATTTCGTACCAATTACCCGTACATTTTGTATCGTAAATTCAATCAGACTTTTTTCTTACGGTAAGCCCAATCAATGCATACAAGTCATCTTACAATTTTTGAAGCGTATTTATTTAAGGTGAAATAATGAGAAGTAATTGCTATCTTTTCATATTATTCCTTCCAAATATGTCAGATTAATATTCAATCAGAAGCAATAAAAAATGGAAACAAATTGTCGGTCACCATGCGTACACACGGCTAATTTTAATTGGCTTGAATTCGCTTTGATGAATTGGTGGGATTGTAAACACTGTAAAAGTATGAAGAGAATTCGCGTAAATAAATAGGGCACACTAAAATACAACACACTTGAAGAATCTTGGTTGGTAAAAACCAAAGTAAACGCAGTTTTATGCTAAAATTAATGACAAACCTTTTACTAATTCACTAAATTTGAGTTCCATGGTAATAAATACTCGTAAAAGACAGGCTAAAACCTCTATTACCAATCGGTGAACGAGTAATCAATATTAACTAATGGAGTGATAAAAATTTCACATTAATATTTATACTCTTTCGTCATTACAAGGGGGCTTCATTCAGAATCACCGCACCCCCATATAAACAATCGGGGATGTTTATCGAAGAAAATATTCCGTGATTATCAGTAACAGCGGGAAGGATAAAAATATTTTTCAAAAAACTTTTATTCCGTGCACGAGACCCGAAAATTTCGAGGCAGGAAAGAATAACCATCATTACTTTTTAATCGCCAGAATTATGGCTTGGCGGTAGGTAGGTACACGCGATAATGGAAAAAAATACGAGGGTGTTTTCACATCGACGATTTTTGAACGTCTCCGGCTAATTACAAATCTCAGAACGGTTCGGGCGTCGATACCAAATCTATCGCTTCTCTTTCCACTCCTTGGGTTCCGGATTTCCTTTGATTCTGGCCGCCCTGCCCCCTCTCCCGCATCGTCACCTTTAAAAACTCTATCTCGCTCACTCTTTTCCACACAAACCGCCGTTTATCTAACCCCTGCGCGCTGCCGAGAGCGCGTCTTTGTGAGCGTTCACAGGAGGGCGGGGGGTGGGGAGGGGGGAGCACAGAGAGAGAGAGAGGTGCGTGTGTGTACCTCAGACAAACCAATCGCACAGCGACACACACACACACGCACGTACACACACGCAAGTCCATTGATCGGCGGTCTTCAAAAAGACTCTTTCGGTCGCTGGAAGGAGTGAGTGAGTATGCAACAGTGTCCCATCCTTCGACTTCCACACTCTTCGGAAAGAGGGAGCCTCCACGTCCCGTCTTCCTTCCCCGCGGACGATCTGCTCAAGGAGTTTTTTCCTGACCCCCCCCTCCCTCCCCCCTCTTCTTCAAGGCTCTCAAGGTGTTTACCACCTCGCGATAAGTCATGAGCAGGTTCCTCGTCCCGGTTAGATGGAATTATCCGCCTTTCTCCACCTCAACTCGCACTCGACCGCCACATCTAATCGGCGTCGTGTGCTCTTACATTAAGTCTTACCCGCTGGCTGAAAATGTTATTTTTTGGATACATAACTTCTAATTTTTATGCTCTAAAATAATACATTATCATCTCCTCATAAGAATGCTTTCATTTTCCTTTCAGTTGCTTACGAAATTCACTGGCCGGTATGCATATCAACTTATTTATTCATTTATCTCACATATTAGTTAATTCTCATAATTTAAATCATTTAACTTCATCGGAGTATATGCTCTTTTTTATGACCTACGGTTCTAGTTATCGAGCGCTAATCAACAGGTTCAAAAGAAGGATACGACCCAATAGCGGATGGTGGGCCATATCTTACATACAGAAGTTAACACCGAAATAAGTGAGAGTCTGGATGAGAGCCATCTTAAGTACTAATATGTGGCGGTGTCTCAAAGGCTGTTGGTGACCACTCCATGGGTATGTTAAACTTAGGCCATAATGAAGTTCAATGGAAATTCCGCGACTTGGCGCGTGGCTGTGCAAACCATTTTGCTTCCAAAAACCCGGAGGAGGGGTCAGTAACCTCACTTCATGTGAGTCAAGGAGGATATCACAGAAATCAATGGAGAAACATTCGTTTAAACAAAGGTGTGGTAAGGGTTAGTCGAGCGTTAAACGCCTTAAAATAGCGATTTGGAAAGCAACGGGAAACCACCATTACTTTGACATTCGAAGAAGCAGCACCCCTACACTTCCATTCTCTTATATTGATTTAATAACATACGTCGAAGAACTACCTCCGGAAAAATATCTCGGAAGTAAATTATTTTCTCTTTCGGGACTCAAAAGAGAACATCAGTCAAATATGTGCAAGAAACAAATTGAAATTGGACTCGAGAATATCAAGTCATCTACTGACCAGAAAACTTGGAATTGAAAACTCGAAGAAAGAAATCAACAAACGATTATGTAAGGCTTGACCATTAATGGAAATAAACCTGTGAGAATTGAAATTAAGAAGAGTACAGGTATGAGTGTGACTAGCATTCTGTAATAAAACTAAAGGCAGAATAGGACTTAAACGAGCGGCAAGATTAAGCTCAAGTACGCATCCTAAAGCGGGTTATGCTGGCAAGGAAAATATCAGTAAAAGAGAGAAAATATAGAAATCTTGCACGCGATTTCCGGATAGAGGCATAAAGAAGAGAGTTGCAAAACTTGTACCGTTATAGAAAACTGGAAGTTGACAGTCACAGCTTGAGTTATACACTCTATGTAGTCTTATAGTGACAAATTCAGAAACATTTGAAAAGAATCGTCAGAGAATATTTGCAAGAGGAGGATCCCTAAGTACAGAAAATATTCCAAACTGACAAAGGAATATTCCACCGAAATAAGAAGTTTTATAGTCCAAATTATTGAGAGCAAGAGCAATCGGGTGTGAACTTCGACCACAATCGCAAAGACAAAATTCCTTGTTAGATCAGTCAAACAACTGCAATGGGCAATGAAAAATGGCTCGTAGTTGGAAAATGTGCAAACAATTGGTACAAGGTTTACAATTTTAAAATATGCCGAATCAAAATTTAGAGGATGGAATTGGTAATGCATCAATCTGAGACAGAAACGAACGGTACATATACTGAAGACAGGTAGAGAGAAGGATGCAAAAAGGAAGTAGTTTAGAATGGGCGGTTTATCACATAAGAAATACTGGATCGATAGAGAGTAAAAGCAAAGCCGTATCCTATGGTTAAATCGAGGGATTACTTCGTTCTATTTTCTTGTGGCAGCTTAAATATGGCAAAAACGGTGCAGTGTGTGCCCTCAAAGATTGTATACAGAAAACTATTATTTTCGTGTAGTTTCATATTTAAAATTTTGCCAATGTTTGTTTTTTTACCGTGCAAAATAAGCTACCAAGGATGCATAGCGATGTTCACAATTATCTTTTTCGGGTAAAACTTGGGACTTCCTTTGAATCACTTTTAAGCGATCAATGTTACCATAACGTACATTGGACCTCCGAAAATATTTTCTCTGAAATGTGCTCATAATTAGTTTAAACGAGATACTCCACAGGTAGCGCATGAAAAAAGAGAACATTTTGGGTTCACACAGTATCATAATACCAAGTAATGAAATAAAATGGATACATCCCGACCACGGTTGACTTTACACCAAAAAAACAGCCGCGTTCGAAGTAGTATATCTACTCTTCCGACCGTGTGATAGGCGACGGTGACCCTGATTAGATGAAACGTTCCAAAGAAACTGCGGGAGATGCCGTAACAATCAGGCCGAATGATTTTTACCCTCTAAAATTGTTGAATTGCGATGAAACCTTATTCGGGTGTAGTATAGACATAGAATTGACTGCACGAAACGGGAGGAGGACATGTTCGAGAAGACGGTGAAAGTGTAATTCGGGAGCCATGGACGGAGGATAAGACCGCCAGGGGAATGGAGTGAAGCGGTGTGAAGTTACAACAAAGTCGAATCATCGGTGCACTACCGTACAATCACCACGCTTTTAATTGCATCAAATCGAATACATAAATTTGATATTTAAATTAAAATTCAAGGTTAAATTATGAACTGGAGTAACACACCTTAATCTACATCACCACGGGCAGAATGTGCTTGAAGCGTATATTTTCACACATTCCGCCTCAGCTGGAAAATAACTCTCCATTAAGAGCTGGTTTGCAACGCGTAACTATTTCGAATGACGGGATTGCGTGCAGTTCTCTTGGTGCACAACAAAGCCGCTTCGCATTTTGGTAAAGATTCTACTTATCGAGGAAGTTTCAGAAATAAATATTATATACCTACCTACGAATTACATATGCATTGGACTTTGAAGAAAATACCGTGACATCGTTAAACATAAGCGCCGCCTATTACACAGACGGGTTACGAGCCTTGATTGATTAACTGGGATAATTCGGATCAAATAAATGTAATTTCTCAGACCATTTAGAGTCGTAGGCGCCGACAAACTGAAAGACGAGGATACTTAAAAGGTGGGGAAGGGAGGGGGTGGTGCCGTTTTCGTTCGGGTTGGGGGGGCGCCAATTGGGGAGAAGTGCTACCCGATGGCCCGTTAAGGGCAAACCCGGATCGTAAAAGTAAAAATAAAACGTTGAACGTTTGAAGTGGAAATCTTCCCAAGTTTGGCGTTTGCAAACTCCCTTGGAATGGTTCCCTTAAAAAAAATGAAAGAGCTGTCCCGAACAACATAAAACGATTGGTACGCCCTTCGACTCGTAAAGTGCAACCTAGTACGTACCAACCCTGGAGACTAATATATTAATAGATAAAGGTCTTTATTTGAGGGGCGACGTGGAGGACACTTTTCTAAAAGATGAATAAATAAAATAGAATGGATTAATACATCCCAGAGTTGGCGTATTTATTTCGAGCCTGAGAGAGAAAAGGACAACCAAAAGGGTCAATGTGAGTGGAAGTAATCATCAGATAGAGAGATTAATCGCAATATGATTAAAATACGAAACCCTTATGAAACTATGGCCATACTGTCAAAAAATCTCGCCATAAAACAGAATTGGCACTCCTGCCTACTCACACGCTCCCTCCGCACAAAAAAACTCTCTGAAATTTGCTACAGCATTAAAATGTTGCATTTTATTTACCAGGATCTACCATGGTGATCGGGATGGTGCTAACGTACAGGCTTCCCACCTCTAGGTGGGGGCCGGGTTCAAATCCTGGATACAACAAATATTTTTCAGTGGTATCCCGATCCTTACTTGTGCTTTGAGAAGAGCACTTTGAGTGATTAAGACGTCCATCGGATGGGACGTTAAACTGCGGACCCCTTGCCTTTCGACAAGAGTAGGCTAATGCCGACGCCGAGTTTCTCTCCACCCTTCCTTTCCCATCCATTCCCAATTGCGCAAATGACCTTAGCTGTCGGTCGCCTCCCCTTAAACTACTACTACCAGGATCTAACTCAAAATAAGGGAGGGGAACCGCAGAATCTACTGTTAGACAAGCAATCAGTACTGAATCGGTACTTCTCGCATATCCTCCGATGCAGCAAGTTAATTTGTCTTTAGGCTACATTGGTCAGAGTGCGCAACAAAAAGAAGATAATTATGACGAATACCTTACTACCCTCGAATCCCAGGTAAGTTGGAAGGACGCGGAGGGAGTCTGAAGGGCGAAAGAAAAAGCGGTAGGATATACTACTCGTATAAACCAGGAATGGCTACTTTCGGTGAAATCCCTTTCGAAGATGCCCGTGGAAGAGGATCATCTCCACGAGCCCTAATCGCAATGGAGAGGTGTCCACCACTGCTGCCATCTCCATAAGCTCGGGCCCGAGATTCTTTCCACGGCCCGGCGCTAAGTGGCGGGCGGCTAGCGGAAGGAACTACGGATGTGAGGAGGGGAAGCGGGGCGGCCGTGGGGTTGGGCAGCGAGTGAGGGGGGGCGGGGGGTGGGAGGTAGGACTCGGGAAATGTGTTTGCATCGGCGTCCCTTTGATGGACGGGCTCCTTAACCACCTGCTAAATATTTTCGGGAATAAAAGGGAACGACCAGCGGCATCGACCGCGCGCACACACAAGAGTCGGCAGCTCCTGGAAGAAGACGCCGGAGCGAGGGGAGTGAGAGAGAAAGAGAGAGAGGATGGGGAGGACGGAATTTTTTTTTTAACGACATTATAATTTGTCCTAATTGGCGCTCCCCGGGGGTCGTCTGGGGGCGCCTCCTCCTTCAGGAAGAAGGGGGAGGGGAGGAGCGTGTGAGAGATAGAAAAAATATGAAAAACGCCGTGCCCCGCCAAGGTTACAAAAATGTCCGTTCGCTTCCCTCTCTAACGGCAGGATGAAATGGGATGAGGGAGATGTAAAATAGGTGCACATAGATAAGCGACTTCTTCCGAGGGAACCAGAGACTTTAACGTCTCCTATCGCGTCGTAATGTAAGAAGAATACAAACACGCGTGGAAGAGATGCATGATGCCACTCAAAAATAGCGATTCTAGTAATGAAGTCGTCAAACGGGGTAAGGCTTGAACAATAACCGGAAAAAGCACTTCTGCTTTGCATGTTTAAACGCATTAATTCAAACACAGGATAAATAACATGTTACAAGAGGAAATTTGAGCATGCTGAATGAGCAATCAAACGACATTATCCCCAGTGAAAAATAATTTATTTTAGTCTAGGTTTCGTTGCAATATATGATTACTATATAAAAAGTAACCCAAGAGTTGTCTTTATGGGCAGGGGGGGAGAGGTAAGGGAGGAGGCGGATACGATACGAAATGTAAATCGTTATGCACATATACATACATTAATAAGAATATAGGGAGGCGTCGCGCGCAATGTCCGGGTCCGTCTGTGGCCATCGCGTGGCTAGGGATGACCGACCGAGTACTCCCTTTACCCTCGGGGGCCGAAGACGCGGAGACGCTGGGGGAAAGGAAGCCTCGAGATGAGGATCGTAAAAATATTTCAATGGATATACGAACGTGGAGCAACGTCATTGTTCCCATTTTTTTCTCTCCGGCGATTTCCGTTTTACTGCCCCCTTTCCCTCCCCTGGACAGTCGTCGCGGAGGCGGCTACCGAAGCGTCTCTTCCCGGGCCGGCAACTCTCCACCACGTCCCCTGCGCCCCTGTTCTCTTGCGCTCAAATAAACTGCCCGAGAGCGTATTTTTCCCTTTTCTGAGTCCGTTCGCGTTTTATTGCACCCCCTCCCCGTCCCGACGGTGACCGGGGCGGAGGCGACTAGGTTGGGGGGGGGGAAGGAGGGTTGTGAGAAAGCGGAGGGGGAGGGGGGGGAGCAGGGGCCCGATTCTGAAGCACCACGTCCCCTTCACAATGATGCTCGGAATTGTGCGCTCGGGGAATTCTTGATGAGCGTCCGATTATTGTTAACGATTCCACTCATGGACAATGGAGGACGGTGGATGAAGAAAAAAAATAAATAATAGGAGAGGGTGGAACGGGAAGGAGTGGGCAGTTTTTATACTCATGGGCGTTCCTCCCGGGCTGCCGCCGCCGCCATTCTGCTCGCTTTGGTGCGTATGTAAATTAGGCGGAGGGGTCAGGCAACGTCCCGGGGCTGGAATTGCTCTGGAAAAGGTGTGCGTGCGTTTCCTTGCATGCAAGAGAGGATCCGGAGGCGCGAAGGAATTAAAAATATAAAAACTATATGTATATATAGTATACATATACATAGTATACCATTCACGAGAGGGAAACGGTATTCTGGGAAATTGTAAAACCGTAAAAATGAGGCAGACTTAAGTCGTTACGATTTATCTACATCGGCGTCGCGGGTCACTTCCTCCGTCCTCGAGCGCGCGGTTTTCACGTCGCGTCGATTTCTTTCACCATTCGTGTCGATGATACTTAAAAAAAATTATTCATGTGTAACCCTACCCCTGATGCTTTATTGCTCCCGACACGCCGGTCGTGTTCTTTCCTTCAAGTTTTCGGGCCACAAAATAAATCAGCTAATTTGAATCCCCGATCGAAAGATTTAAAGCCACAAATATTTGCGTGTGAAATTACGGCGCCGTGGAAAAACTGTCAATAAAAATGTCCACGTCGGTACCAGGAAAAAAAATTAAGAGAATTTGACGCGATGCCGTTATTACGGGTAATCCTTAAATAAGTGCACCGGGATTATATATTGGAAATATTTTCCCATGCACATGACCAGAAATTATTTTTCTTATTTTTTCTCCTAGGCTACAACCGCATTGCATGCACTCCAGCATGAAAATTGAAGATTGAATATACACTCCTTGACGGACATCGATCGTTAGCTTGACAAGCTTAAGCTGACGGCAATTCTCTAAACACCTCTCCTTATCGTTTTATGGCTACCCCGGACTAGCATTTACAAGGGTTCTTCCCCGTAAGCCCGCCATCGTCCGAACACAAGAGAGGGAAAATCCTCACTCACCGGAGTTTGAGCCTTCGTTGTTGTGGTGATGGTGAGCGTGGTGTCCGTTGCTATGGCTGCTATTGTTGTTGTTTACGTTGGTGGTGTTGTTGTTGTTTTCACCCGCGTGACCTCCGGGAGCTGCTGCCGCCGCTTTCTCTAGGACCTGGAAAACACAAGGCGCAACGCACCGTCATTACAGTCCGCGGATGACACGCTCCAGAGTTTAGAGCGCGAGGCTATTATAAAACAACACGCAAAAGCCGGTGTTACAATAATGGCTCCCAAGATGCAGCTGGAATCATGCCCCCATGCCTTCCCTTTGAAAGCTACAAAATTATCACTTGAAAATTAGTTTTCGGGCGCGTCGTGACTCAGAAAAAAACTGCATTATCGGGAGAAAGCTGAAATGAAAAGAAATAATACCTTTCGAGGCCAGACAGAGAGAGAGAGAGCATGCAAAATTCTCGGTAGCGACTAAAATATCTTGGGTGTCTACCACGGAAGGTTTCGCTCGATAAATATAGAGTGCAGTAGCTTCCGCTGTAGTCGCACTTATCCGTGTAAACTCTTCGAACGAAAATACAACTATTCGATCGCTTTTACACTCAAAATTCATAGAGACAAATTCCCGTAAGAGACGGCCAGGCTTGTGCATATTTTAGCAACTTAATTAATATTACCACGATGCTAATTTTAATGCATTATTTTAAAAGTGTTCAAGTTCTATTTTTCACTTTGATGAGGATTTGAAGCTTTAATATTTTTTCACTGGAATTCAGAGCGACAAATACGAGTCCTGACTTAAGAAAATATGAGATTTTTCTTCGAGTATTACCTGTTAAAAAGAACAGTTGAATTAACAGTCGGCACTGTTTTCCACCTTGTTACTCTACATATTAACAAACAGAGGATGAGTAATTTTCATTGTTACTTACAATGTAACATGTACTTCTTGCCCCTTCACTATGAAGTGGGGTCTCTGCTTCATGAAGTAGAGACCACACAAAGAAATCATAGCCGATATTATTTCTTATCCAAACAGCTCTATCATCTTAGATTAACTTGGGACCCCAGAAACCAGCTTTAATTAACAAGGGCGTCATTTATGCTCAGAGTTACTAGGAAATGTGAAAACAGATGAACAAAAATATGAGATGAATAAAAAATAATATTTATAAATGAAACGGTAATAATTTTCAGATGAAGAACATGTCAAACTTGAGGATCGACTCTTGGTGAATTATTCAGGTGTAGTGACTTGAGTATCAACAGTGTCCCTTACTTTATCAGACAAGTTATAATGATAACTGAATAAAATCATGCATCATGAAATACATAAGCCGATATATAAGTAAGTATGGGTGAATAAATTACCTAAAAATGCCTCTCCTCGAAAAATACAAATCTTCACTAATCGAAGCGGATTCCAAAGATATATCGGAAAGCAATTTCACCTCTTGTTGCTAAAATAAACACTTTCTATTTTTATCGTGCATTCTAACTTAACATACTCTTATTTTCTCAAACTCTCCACAGTCATCCAGCGTTTTCCCAACGCTCACGACTCCTAAATGTTTCTCGTATTTCCGCGTATTCGCTCTTGTTTTGACGCGTGCTTGATATACAGCTAGGAAGAATTACGTAACCAAAATCGTGAGCAGTCACTTGATATAAAAATATTCGAAGGGTAATGCAACGGCAGCAAAATATCTATTCACGACCAAAAAAAGGATTGTAGTGTATTTCAACATACTTAGTCTCCATTTCAGCATTGTTTGACAGTTTAACTCCCGTCTCGGGCGGGTACGATTCTATTACGATACCCTGGACAAAAGATGACGATGGGTGTGAATAACAGCGAAAAAATATCTCCACCTCGACTCCACGATTCTTTCGTCGAGTTGTTTGCTCTTCTCCCCCTCCCCATGGCTCGTCGCAAGCGCTAGTCAGTTCCCGTTGAAACAATTACAGCATCCACGGAGAGGATTTTAATGAGGGTTTGACATAGCCAGGGACAATTCGCAGCCGAGACGATGGAGATTTGTGAGAGCAGGAACGGACGTTTACTCCGACCGACAGCGAAATGCTTACACCATTTACCCCGGAACAGTCGGGGACGGAGTCGCACGTGTACGGAGGGTGATGGAGGGAAGGGTGTGGAGGGGGGGGGGAGAGATGGTGGTTTCCACCCCATTACGAAACTAGCGGCAACGGGAGAGAAAGGGAGATAGAGAAGGGTTGGGAGGGGCATTGACTTGGCTTCTGTCTCATTCGTCGCCGGAGGGTGGGGGAGAAAGTGGAGGAGGGGTCAAGTGGGTAATTAAGGAGTGCGTGAAATGGAGGTTTTGGGCGAAGAGGAAGGGAGCTGGGGCGAAGGGCTGGGGAATTTGGGGCGGCGTTCATATTGCAGCCACGACCGATGGATGCACCCCCCACCCCACTTGACGTCTTTCTCTCTCTCTCTCTCCCTCCCGGACCACGATCAGCCAGATACACCGCTCCAAATTCCCTAATCCTTGTGCTTGCCTTTACGGAATATCTATTAGCCAATGCCAAGTCTCTTAATTCCCTATTGAGTGCACATCTGACGATCAGTATCAGGAGCTGAATATTGTACTGTCATACCCAACTTTATTAATTTACTCAGGGTGGTCTCAGATCGTCTTTTATTAAATAAAGCCTACACATTAACAAGGGCAAATTTCCTTATAAAAAGAATGAAAATGCTGCTTCAAATTGAGAAAAGCTTCACTCAATTATGAGGAGTGCATGTACGATCGAAAAGCACGTAGAGTGAACTTCAGGTAAGTGCTACATTTTTAGTATTGCCCACGGGTTATTCCAACACGAAGAGTAGTAAATAAACAAAAATACGCAGACGGTATCGTACAAAATGCTAGGATATTTCCAGTCTTTTCCAGATGCTACCAACCTGTAAATGGTGGCTTTATTAAAAAAATACCGCATACACAAGACAGCATTCATTACTTCTATTCTGAGATTTGTGAGGTTTCAAATACTCAATCGTCGGGATTAATCCCAAATGGTTATCTGGGGTAACATCTTAAAAATAGACATTATTTATCATGAAGGCGTAAGCCGACCCTCAAAATCCTTCAAAAAGGTTGGAGTCCTATCCTTCAAAAATGTTGGCGTAATTACCGCAGGCGAGCGCAGATTGACCTAACTTCTTTCTTCATTCATTTGAAATTTTTGCCTATATTTCGAATTCCAAATATCCTCAACTTTGGAATAAAAATTGTCCACGCATGCATAAATAATAAAATAATTCGGTGATGTGTTGCACGTAGTTTTAATTGCTCCCAGAAAGGCCATTCAAAATCTTCATTACCATATTTGCTAGTCCTTAATTATTAGTCAGTTTTGTTAACAAAAATTAAGGAATTCGAGCTCATTTTATGCTTAGAAACACGCAAGCATACTATCTATTAACTTTATTCATCCTGGACTCTGCTTGATGGTAAAAGAAAAAAGTACAATGGCTTAAATAAATAACATCGCCTCATTCCGTCATTTTTCACTATGCTAAATAGAACGAAGAATTTTTTGGAATGGGCTACAGGCTTGGGAAGAAAATAAATACGAATAGCATTCATTTCACCAACAAATTCCGTTCTTTTCCCAAGGAATTTCCCATTTGTCGGTGAAAAGTCCTTCGACGTCAGAATCACTACATTGCAAAGGTTTTGTCCGAAACGAATGACCGAAATATCCCAGAGGTATAGTGAAATCTATTCAAACACTTTTCAAATTTGCCAATAGCGTACTGCTCGCTTCCTCCTTTTTCCTCCTAAATCTGGAACGCCATAGTTCAGTAAAGATAGGAGAATAGTTACAAGCATCTGTGTACGTGTGTGATCTCGATTCCGCTCGAGTCAACACGCCTTCCCTCGGCCACTCTCCTACCCTGTAATTCCCTCCCTTCCCATTCGCATCACTCCCGCCCACCCTTTCAGCGACTGCCCCCAACGCGGCCAGCAAAGCCGACACAACACCCCGCCCCTTCGGATTGAAGTTAATCTTCAAAGACAGCTGTGAGATGGATCAAGCTACGTGAAATGGACGATATAGGGGCGAGTGTGGAGGGGTGCTCCACGGACATTGGCTACTGCGGCGGAGAGAACCGATGGGGGAGGAATCGCAGGGGTCAAGCCCGCTTAAACCCCTTCGCTTCCCCACCACACACACAGACGCACTCGAACCCTTTCAAAAGGCCAAGAGGACTATGCGCATGTATGATGGGCATGTTATACATATATAAATGATACGGAGCACGTGAAGCCCTGATGATGGAAGGCGATACAGAAAGGGTTAAATAAAATAAAATTCCTCCCTCCCTAACTCCCACTTCCCTCGCCCATACTCTCCCTCCAGCAGTCTTTTATATTCTCTGGCCTCTTGCTCGAGCGATTAGCACCCCACGGCGAGCGAGGGAGTGACATTTTGAGTCCATCCGATTCAATTGGAGCGGCGCCCGGCTTGATGCGAAAAGCCACCGTTTTTGCCCCCCTCCCCCCGGTCCGCGAGGAGGAGGAGGAGCAGGGGTGAGCGGGTAGCGAAGGGGCAGACGAGGAGGAGGATTTTGAGGTCGGAAGGAGGGCGGGGCGTAGATGGGAGGATGGCGAGATGTGGAGGGATAAACAGACGAGGGGAAGGAGGCTGGTAGCGGAGGGAAGAGAGATGAGACACGGGGGTGGGAAGGCGGGCGCCGAGGAGGCTCCAAAGGGTCAGCACGGGTTGGGGGGGCGGTGAAAGGAGGACGGGCATCGTTCCCCTCCCCCACCTGCCTTCCCCATGTCCTCGCGTGTTTGACAGTAATGCGGAGGTACGGAACGGAGACCGGGGGGAGAGTAGGGAAGGGAGAGGACCGGACAATTTTTTTCCAATGTGCTCTTCTTTATAATGGAGGGTGGGAGGGTGTGGGGGAGGCGGACGGAGCTAACACGGTCGGTCATGGCGTGTCCATGTGGTGTGACGGGGATGGAGCCGCGAGGTTGACAAATAAGTTGTAAATAAGCAATCCTCCTGGGACGTGTCGAGGCGATTAGCGCGGGATTCCGGATTAAATCGCTCATTTCGCGTCGTGCCCGCTTCGCTTGGGTGGGGCTTAATTCCTAGTCTTACGTCGCCATTACAATGATCAAAGGGCTGCACATCCCGGGATAGCAACGGCGCGAAATTCGCGAGGCATAATTTCATCCATCAGCCGAGAGGGAATTGGGACGATTCAATCTCTCTCGCTCTCACAGACTCCCAATTTTGTGCATCCGAGGCAGCTGACACGCGCTTCAGACACCAAAGGGAGTGTGGGCAATTTTTAAAGACGAAGATGAGCCGCGCTTGGGGAATACAGGTCCAGTTTCGAGGGAAAAGAATGCAATGCTCGCCCCTCGATGCCTTGGAAAAGGAAATTTTAATCCTTAGCAGGGAAGAACATTCGATGATCCCCAACGCCTATCTTCGAGAGGAGGGAAGTGCCTATCTTCGAGAGGTCAAGATACTTCGATTCCACAGAATTTCGTCAAAATTCTTTGTTTTTAAGAAAAAAATAGTTAAAGTACATTTGACTCTGCGTAAAAAAATCCTTGTTTCATACAACTTTACCTATTTTTGAAATAATTAGAAAAGTACAAACTAAGTGGGAACCGATAGAATTAATTCCATCTTCCTAGCTACGAAACGTAAATTACAGGCAGAGTTAGGTATACTTTTTATCGACCAAATGTAAGTAAAATATAACATGTTTGAAATTTTTGTAAAATATATGATGAGATTCCCTCAATAACCTTACTTATGCTTGAACGCGCGAAAGAGAATTGCACTCGCGGAGGCAGATACAAGGCCCATTTTGGGACTCGCCGTCATAGCTCCAGCTCGCCCTAATTACTGGATTATATATGAGTTCGTTTATCGAGACTTGGCTTATTGCCTCATATGAGTTGCAAAAAAAGTAACGTAAAATTAAAGGAAAGCAGTTATTCCGCTTAGGTTAAGCCAAATTGAAATATGCGGCAGATAGCTAATCGAGCTAACTCACAAGTACTTAACTATTGAATTATACGGATGAAAATTAATCAACTACATTAAAAAAAACTGTGACTGAAAGAAATTCACACAAGGTTACCGTGGAAATCTCCGGAACCGAACTGAGCGAGTCTAAAATATTTGAAGGGATATACGAGTTTACTTCCGACACCAAGGGACGTAATATAATCTCAAAATACAACGGCTGATTAGACCGTAAAGAAAGAATAAAACAAAATATTCTAATAAAATATACCAATATAACATATCTGTTTTTAAACGTCGAAATACTCCTGCTTCAAGAATGGATACAAAGAGCCTTTGAAAATATATGAGAGTTCCCTAAGCTTTTATTTAAAATTCATCATAAACAATAAAAGATTACTATAGGATAAAAATGACTCATTATTGCTGTATCTCTTCATCATTATGAGTTAAGCTAGCCATTATAAATCAATCCATTCTTTTCTCCCGACATTTTCTCTTTCTAACAACGGCGGCAAATACTGCAGAGAATAGTTAAAAGTTGGATTACCACGAAAGTGTCTGAGAAATTAATTACCTGTCCCCAATCACATTAATTCTGATGATAAACAAAATTCTAAATGATACATGAAATCGACACCATTCTTTAATAGCCTTTTTAAAAGTGTTTGTATCCACAATTTGGCGGGTTACAATTAAGTACATTTAACCATGATCGCGTTCCCAAAAGTGTGTAAGAAACATCAATATTCAAAAGAGAAATAATGAGAAAAAAAGACTCGGTAATACCCTTTAGCTCTTTCGAATGAAATAGAGATCAGAAATCCTCGAGGGCTTGTTGAGTAAATAAGACCTTTCCAGCACAAATGAAGACACATCAAACGGATGGGACCAATTAAAATATGAAAAACACCTATCGCAGGAAAAAGTAAATAAGTAACTGAATTAAAACTGGACAAAAAAATTTCTTCGACGCAACTTCTTTAAATCTCGAAAGTTTATTCTATTGAATGCCTGACAACAACTCCGCATTCCCTAAAGAAGAGAAGCTATGAATATGAACGGTGGGTTGTCGTTCAAGAAGCAAACGCTAATAAAAAATGACGCTTGACGATCCGCAGTGCTGGGCGCAGGGAAGTCCCCGGGAGAGGGCGAAAGCGACGCCAAAACGCTCGGGGATTAAACGCAGACTGTCGGCCAGAGTCCTGGGCGAAAACTTGACACGAGTGAGTTAAATGCGAACTCCTGAGGCCGTTCTCCTCGATCGGGAAGGGAAATGAGGCGGCAGGCGAACCGCGGCAGCCCGAGACGGAAGTCGTGGTTGAACGACCGTACGAGCACGGGACGGCATAAGTTGACTGAAATGCTCCCTTGCAAATGTCCCATTAGTCATTATCTGAAAAGCTTTCCTAGGCAAATGTGCTTGTCGCTCTGTGAGGTTTTGCTGGGATCGGAATAACGCCGATGGCTATAAAGAGGTGATTGCTTAAGTGAGTGGAGAAAAACGGAAAAGAAGGCAGGGAAATCAGTGTATGAGCATGAATGAAGGTACATTGGAAAATAAATTCTGTTTAGTTATATTTAGTGAGAGTCATCACTTATCTCTCAACGGTGAATGGTTTTGCGGCAACTGGCGATTGATCTCATAAATGAAATACGAATTTAGGAAATTGAGCACTATCTTGTAAATTTTTTAGGTATCAGAGAGAGATAATGTGTCTATATATATATATATATATATATATATATATATATATATATATATATATATATGTATATATATATATATATATACTACCTTGATCAAAAAGTTCCCGGAATAACCACCGTGTGGCGCTCCCATCGTTCCGATTTGAGTTCTGTTTTTTTTGTTAAATTGGTACATCTGTTGTTGATATTCCCTTTAAATCTTAGTGTCATAACTTGACATTTGCAAAAGTTACGTAGCCAAGAGTACATCTATCTCTGTGTGTGTTGGCGATTTTTTACAATTGCAGAAATGGATTTAAATTTGCAACAACGAACTTGTATTAAATTTTGCGTAAAAAACGGATTTAGTGGCGCACGGACGTTGGAAATGTTGGAAAAGTGTTTCGGCAACGATTCTCTTAAAAAAACGGTCGTTTACCAGTGGCACGAGCGGTTCAGAAGTGGTCGTGAGTCAATCGAAGATGATGAACGCAGTGGCAGACCATCGACATCGAAAGTCGGTGAAAAAATTGATAAAGTAAAAGAAATGTTGGTCAATAACCGCAAATTAACCATCAGAGAAATAGCGGAGGACTTGAACATTGCCTATGGATCCGCCCAAGACATTGTGGTTAATGATTTGGGTTTCCGTCGTGTAGCAGCAAAGTTGGTTCCAAAAGACCTCAATTTCATGCAAAAAAGAGACCGTGTTGACGTCGCAAAAGACATGATTTGCGAGGCTGAATCCGATCCCACATTCATCAAAAGGATCATTACTGGAGACGAGACGTGGGTTTATGAGTACGACACGCAATCCAGACATCAGGCAAGTGAATGGCGTTCACCAAATGAGCCGAGACCAAAAAAACCACGTCGTTTTCAGTCAAAAAAGAAGGCAATGCTGACGGTTTTCATGGATTACAACGGTGTTGTGCATCATGAATTTTTGCCAGAAGGCCAGACAGTAAACAAAGAGTATTATTTGGGCGTTATGAGACGTTTGCGTGAAGCAATTCGCCGAAAGAGACCAGAAATGTGGGCAGAAAACTCGTGGATTTTGCACCATGATAACGCACCGTCGCACAGTGCTATCATTATTCGTAATTTTTTGACGAAAAATGCAACAAATACCATCCAACAGCCACCGAATTCACCTGATTTGGCTCCCTGTGACTTCTTTCTGTTCAATCGAGTTAAAAAACCATTACGGGGAACGCGTTTTAGCAGCCGAGAGGAAGTAATGGAAAAATCGCAGGAAGCACTGATGGACATACCGAAAACCGAATATAAAAAATGTTTCGAGGATTGGATCAAGCGCTGGCATAAGTGTGTTGCAGTCGATGGGGATTACTTTGAAGGGGACAATATAGATTTAGATGAATAAACTTGTATTTTTAATTTTCTGAATAAATTCCGGGAAATTTTTGATCAAGGTAGTATATATATATATATATATATATATATATATATATATATATATATATATATATATATATATATATACATACATACATACATACATATATATACAAGGGTGGCCTGAAAAATTGTTTCCGAAATTTTCTGAAATCGGAAACTTTTCAGACCACCCTCGTATACAAACACATGTACACACGAGTATGTGTAAAAAATCAAAATGCATCACAGTATTCATAATTTAGGCATTTAGGTACTGGAATTTTTCATTCTGCAGCTGTTCTCTGTTAATTAATACATTTCATTTAATAGAAGTTGTGAGCTACCTTAAAATGATAACATTAGCTGCTGATGTAAATCATTAAAAAAAACAATCGAATAAAATATGGGAGTTTCGTTATATTTAGAACCAAGTGAGGAGATGGAATTATGATCTTGGCCCTGATTCAAATTGAGCATATTTTCTGTTTTCTTAAAATCATATTTCGAGGTTCAAAGTAGTTACATCACAACACAAGTAATGCTGGGTATGATACGAAAAATGTTTAATAAAAAAACATAACTATGGAGTACAGTGTACAAGAAAGATGAAATGCAATCACCGTAAAGCGGCGAGGCAGAAAGACGATTCAAGGAGGGTACACATATGCAATTCTCAATTCCTTACTAACTCGCACTACTCCTAGTTACTAATTCAGAGAGCCTCTTCTGTAAGCTGCAGTGAAGGCCTTACGAGATTTACTTACTTCAAAGAGTAAGTACCATGAGCACCTATTTGAATTGAATCTTTTCCACTTCTACTGATGCGTCAATGGAAATGAAAACGATTTGAAGTATAGTATGCTCCCAACTTATCCATCAACTTAAACTTTACCATTTACACAATTAGCGCATAAAAACTGATCGCCTTTTTCTCCATAAATATCCATCTGACATCGTCGCCGAATGGCTGATAATAAAAACCTGGAAAATCTTAAACTTGATACATTTTATTTATTTATCGGACTTTCGGTACAGCGTAATTATCTATGAGACGCTGGAAATAAATCTATGCAACCTTCTATCATCCCTGACAATAACCGCAGAGAAATACAGAAGTAAGGTTCCCGTTGAAGATTCGACAAATATTTCGACCAGTGATGAACTGAAAAGGCTAGTAGCGGGGAGATTTCTTTCAGGGTGTCCCTGGAAAGAGGACGAGAAAAAGACATTTAAAAAAATAATGGAGCACATTGGTAAAGGGGCGACGTGGCGGGAGTGAATGGAGTTAAAAGGGTAGGGTAATAGGAAGAGGCGTTACGGGAAGAGGCGGGGGAGATGGATTGGAAGATGAGAGGTGTATCTAGTAATAGGCAAGGGCAAATAAGTAAAGCAAGCAGCAGCGTCTTGGAAGGTTTCATCAAAACGCGGCGCTCGCGACTGCTAATGCCGCGCTCCAAAGGAAGCGAGTGCTTACTTCTCTCCCTTTTTCTTTCTCCTCCCCCCCTCCCCCAATCTCTTTATCCTCCCCGCGAGGGTGAGGGATCCTTCCCGAGATGAAACATGTTGCCTTGGGTGCTGCCACTATAAAACACGAGGCAGTCCAATGAAATTCTTTGTTTTACGACCCGGGTAAGAGCGAGGAGACGGCACTGGATGCAGAGGGGATGCGGGCGGGAGTGGAGGGAGGGGGTCGGCGGGGCGCGAGAGAAGGATGCACTTAGCCGTCGAAAAGAGCGAGCACCGCGCAGACGATGATTAATGGCTGCCCTCACTCGGTCTGCAGCGACTCTAACTCATCGGCGTAAGGGGTGATGCGAAAGTTAATGCCCCTCATGCCGGGAGTTCAGTTCTTTGGGACATAGGTAACATAAATCGTGCTATGATTTGAAGGACGTATTGAAATTTTTGCCTGGTCTAATTTGGACTCGTGGCCCGTACTCTCGTGTCTACAAGAGAGTATTTTCCAACGACCGATTTCTTCGATCTTAACCCAAGTGAGTGATTCAGTTGTGGAAACGGAGGAATAAATCATTGACTTTTAGAATAATTAGCTGTATACTTTATCTAAATTTTCCCGGTACCGTAAAATCATTGCTCACTTTTCTAGTTAAGAGCACCGAAAAGCTTAGGGGTGATTTCTTGTTAAAAACAATTTAAATAAAAGGGTGTGGTTCCGCAAAAGACAATAAAAAATAAGATGCAATCTTTCAGAGTCGCGAGATGCTTGTTCAATAGTTATATATTTGTGCGCATATTAAGGAGCAAGTGGATTCAAGTAAAATAACGATACCAATGAACTCGATTCAACGCTTAATTGAACGCTTTTCCCGCATTTGTTAAAATTTTGTCGCTAAATATGAAAAAACTCATCAACTTGAGAAAAATAAAGGTTGACAGCATACTCTAGTCAGCTAGTCATACCTTGTTAAACCACTTACATTTTACCTATTGGTGAACATTTAACGATTTGAAAAAAGATTAGATATTTCAAACGGAATGAAATTGCAAAACGCGTTCCTGTGTCTAAACAGACATCTACTTGTTGTATATTATAAAATGACCGACATATTAAGTACAATAAACTACAAAATGTAATTCACTCGATCAATAATTAATATAATTTTTGTAGAGGTTGAAATAATACTCCTGCACGACGTAAAAAAGGGCAAATGTAAATATACGAGTTTTTCCTGATTGATATCACCATGAGTCAATGCCTTTAATGAGCATGCCTATAATAGAGAAATTAATAAGATATATGCTAAAATGGTACATACACTTTTGCTGGTCGTGAATTGTAAAAGCAGCTCTCGGAACACGCAGTCCATTTAAACAGTTTTTATTGATCTCATAATTGTCGTATTTTTTGTGCGCGCTGAACCACTTTTCAGAAAAGAATATTTAGTCGACTAAATTTCAAATTCTACGATATTTTATTTGATGAACCTTTTAAAATAAATCAGTCACACCATTCATCCATCCATTCTTTCCTTTTCATTCACATTTCATTAAAATTATTTTTTTTTTAATATTAAGAGGAGTTGGTGATATTCTGGTGGGGGGGAAGGGGTGTTAAAATATATATAGTATAGATTGAGATAGAAATTCTGCGTGTCACAGCCACACGAGAAGAGTAATCCTTTCCTTCCTGCCCATCCTTACTGCCTGCTTGCTCCCTCTTCCCACCTCGTGGTCCTCCTTGCAGAAGAGGCCGTCCTCCCGCAACGCGAACTCGTCCCCCGGGATGAGTTGCCGCTCGCACGCCGTGCACCTGAAGCAGTCGATGTGGTAGATCTTCGTCTTGGCGCGCATCACGAAGTCGTTCTTGCTGAAGCTAAGCCCGCACTTGTCGCACTTAGTCCCGAATAGCCTGAAAAGAGAATGATAAAAGAACGCACGTTAGTCATAGTTTACGATTCATCAGTTCTTTTTAGGGTTTAAGTGAACCTTACTCGTTCTGAAATGTTCAGAGTGAATTATTGTTTCAATTTATCCGGGAAAAATTTTAAAGTTTTAAAGGTCATCTTCAGGGAATTGAGATATACTTAAGGTTATAATTAAGTTAATGGCCGGTAATAATACCAGTAGTGGGCGCCTACCGACCTCATGCGCTATACTGGAACATAAGATTCTATGGAAAATCGTAAAACGTGACTATCCAACGATTAATATCCGTAAATTATAACCTGCCACCGTTAAGTATGCAATAAAGATTTGTTTTTTCGGACTTCATGATAAAAAAATCTCAGAAGTATTTCACGTGCGCGTCAAGCTTATTTTGCCGACGACACAGTGATTTACATAGAATTCGCGATACTTTTTCAAAAGACCTCGTATGCATGTAAAATAACATTTCTGCAGGCATGGCTGGCCTGACTTAGCGGCGGCAAGCGGGGTATTATGCATATGCATACATGCATGTGCCATGGTGTTGAAGACATTGATCTCTCATCAATCCGAAACGAATATTTTACCAGAATAAAGTATTTGAAAGGCAAGAATCGTTATTAAGAACCAAATATAAACGATATTTACCTTCAAACATCATAATTTTATGAAATTTCTTCCTAATAACTACACGTTTTCATAAGATTACTCTCAAAATTAAAAATGTGAGCTTCAGTTGTTATATTTATTAATATCAAGTCATCTTATAAAGATGTTTTCAAAGAAACAGAAATCATGCTCCTGCACTGATGACTCTACAGTAGTAGTAGTAGTTTCCAAATAAAAGTGCTCACGAGTACAAAAGCTAAATCGAGTCCCATAAAATGTATACAAAAACCGACACCAAAAAAATATTCAAACTAACTAATTCTTGTCTAATGACAATTTTTCTAACTGCAAATTATAACTGGGATAACGATTCTCGGGACTATCTACAGAAAAACCATGGTAAATATACCACAAATCGGGGGGGAACATTCCAATCTTAAGCTGTCTGGAACTTTTTATCCGTGGAATATCGTCCGCGATTGGTCGAAATGACGACAGAAAGTTAAAGTCTAGAGGGAGGGAGAGAGAGAGAGAGAGAATAGAAGATAAGACCTTGACTCGAAGTCGGCGCTCTGACGATGAGACGAAGTCGCAAACGACCGCCATGTGCAGTTTCCAGATCAAAGGAGAAATAAAAAAATTCCCACACCCCAAACATCTTCCTCCCCCCCTCCTCACTCTGCTTGCAAGCCAACACGTCCGAGAAATCTCTCGCCGTCACACTTTACGATGCAAGTCATCCCATCGAGATATCGACTCTTCCCACACCCGTCACCTCGTTCCTTCGGATCGTGACGTCATCCGCATCCCAATCGGCCTTTGCAAAACGCATTCCAAGCCCCGCGAAAATGAGGTGGCGTGCCAACCTTCCGAGGGAAGATGGGCTTCCCTGGACACAAAAGAGCGGGAATGAGGGATATGTGGAGCCCACCGAACCACCACGTCCACCTTCGCCCCCAAAGCCAGCGAAATCCTCCCCTTCTTCTCTTCCCGCAGCCACAAGGCAACACGGCCCGTCGCATCGTCTTCGACATCCGCGCCATTCTAGATCCCTCATCTGCCCCACGCCCTTGCCCTCCCACCCCCCCCGCCTCCAACAGAGCCCATCAGAGCGACCAAACCCTTCCTCGCCCCTCCCGACCCAAGCACAACCGACCATTGGGGGCGGGAGGCAGAGGGGGGTGGGGAGAGAGAGGTCCTCGTCTTATTTTTCACGTGCCCAAAGAAAAAGAATAGGTTTCGGCGGATGCTTCCGAGACTCCCTTTTATTCGCCCCTCATCCCTTTCCCTTATCTCCTCCTCCCTCCCGCCCATCTCACCCATTCGCCGACGAGGCGCTCCCGTCCCCTGGGCCACGGGGAGGGGGAAAGGGGGAGGTGGGCGGGGAAATGAGGATGGGACGATGCTTCTGGAGGAGGCGTCGTTGTCGTCAGCTGGGGATTGTTGGTGATGGGGGGGAAGGAAGGGGAGGGGGGGGGGCGAGACATGTATAGAGAGGGGTGAGTTGAGTTGGTGGCGGGGACGGGGAGACCGGAGGGAAGGATGGAGGGTTGGTTAGCGAGAGTGGGGAGGACGGGAGAGTCGTTGCAAGGTAATGGACCTCTTCCCGCTCCTCCCCCCTTTTCCGCACTGCCCACCCCCTTCCTCCAACTCCCCACCCCCCTCCGCCCCCTCCAGACACCTCCTGCGTCCTGGCCCCTTCTCCACTCTCCGCAACTCCTCCCTTCCCGGTCTTGGTCGCCCTCCGTAGAAAACCGCCTGGCTTGACACTGTATCTGTTCTGACTTTCAAAAATAAAGCTTTTCACGATTGTTTGCCCTGGGTGGAAATAATTTATTTTACTATCGTTTCTATCAAAATTATTCCAACAGCGTCAAACTTGGGCGTTATGGATGGTAGTGTGCAAGGGGTTAAGATGGACTGCGTAAATCAATGCCATTTCTCCTCACTAAAGCTTAAGGTTCCATGAACATTTCCAGGCGCGCCCATGTCCATTGTTGTCGACGTTGTTATACCTAACTCAGGGAAGGTCAACGGTTCGCTATTAGGGTTAGCTAAAATTTAAAGCCATAAGTGCTCAACAACGATAAGCAATTAATGCTAATATGCAACATAAAGACCCTACGGAAAAAGACAAAATATTAAATCCATTTGTGACGAAAATTCTCTGCTTCGCAAAGCGGAAAAAATAGTCATATTTGAATGAAAACTCGAACATTAAATTAACCGCATTTCATAATTTAACGTTCGAAATAATTTAATTTTTGTCAAGTTTAATATGTTAATGTAGTGAATAATTTGTTTTAAATAATTTATGCATTGAATTATTTAATAACATTTTAAATAAACTGGTCAAATACTTTAAATAATTGAATAAAATGCTTTAAATATTTACGACGACGACTTTCAGGCCATTAAGACCACTTGATAAAACCTCATATACCGAATGCGGTTATTGTCGTCTGCTTCATGGATGTAGCCTTTACATGGATGTAAAATGTTTTCATATTTAAATAGTTGATGCACTTTGTAATCTTTCGTGCTGAAGCGGCTATCCTCTCAATACTGTTAAACTAATTTTTTACAGCCAGATCAGCTAAGCGTGAGGAAATCATTGGCACTTCATACCTATGGTTAATGCAATGCTTGTAAGTATAACGCAAAAATCCATCGCCAGTTCCGTAGGGTGGCTGGATTCGCCAAGCCGCGAGTACCACCCGAATGAAGATCGGTTAGCATTTAAATAACAGTAAAAAGAGTCCGCCCGCGTAGCGATAAGTTTAATCTACTTACTCTATGGCTGCCTATGCAACTTCTAAGTTATCCATAACCCTACGTTACTTAGATTTCTCTTCAACCTAGTCTCTCTTTACCATAGTTTTTTTAGGTAACGACAGAAAAGTATATTGCCTGCTAGATGAATCAAGTTTGACTAATTATTTGCAGACTCGGAAGGGACTGTAATAACCTTTACCCAGGAATGGCACCAACTTTCGGGACAGGATATAAACATTCAATTCAGTAAATTGCACTATTCTTATTGTGCGACCAGAAACTTTCTGGTAGTCATCATATTCTCTGCAATCGTCTTCCACAATCCGATATTTCACTTCATACTCCATGCATCTCTCTGGAATAGATAGGTATCGCTGAAACTATTTGAGAAAGAGTACTTTTTTTCTTTTGCTGTAGTTTTTTGTATTCATTTCCAACTTCACGCCTTCCCACTATCTCTCTTTATGTCCCTCAGATTTTCTCCTCCTCCTCCATCCGTCTCTCACCGGTCTCTTTTCCCACCTCAACCTCCCCCCCCCCTGCCCATTACCCACGCTTCCTTTTCCCTCGTTCCCTCCGTCGCCCCTCCCGAAAGGGAAGAAAGGCCATTGTCACGCGGTTCCTTCCGCAACAGCATGCACCCCTTTGCACGGGGCTACTTTGCTTCTCGTGGGAAGAGGATCTCCCCTTCTCATTCCCTCCCCGTTCTCACGCCCTCTATCTCCTTATTCCAATCTCTAACTCTCCTGCAACTCACCGCGCCCCGCGAGCGCGACCCACATACCGTGGTGAGCGGACAGGATGAAAGTCTTTTGAGCGAGCAAACGGCTCCTCGAGGGGGTGGGGGAGAGATTGATGCACACGACACTGCGTTTGAATATCCCGTCTGGCGTCTAGACTCGAGGTTTTGATTCGTCGAAGCGGCGAGGGGATCGCCCGGGGTGGGAACGGCTTGCTCGCGGGAGCTAAATCGATGGCTCTCGCGGTGCTTCGTAGAGTCGACGACGAGACTACTTTTCTTCCCACAAACTGAACCTGTCCCGATTAAAATGTAGTACTGAAATGGTTTGCAGAGTCATTTCGTTTATGCTTCCGCGTACGTGAAACCTATAGGAGGAACGCCCACAATGTATAAAAAAATCGAACCTGAACTATAATAAATGACCAATTAGTGCATATGCGAAAGCTTTTAGACTATTAAATCCGTGCAGGACACATGCGTTTTCTTAGGATACTGAAGGATTATTATGGCACCAAATTATATTGGTAGATCGACCACCAGGATAAATAAAGAGAGTTACACCGTCATTGAGTGCTTCAAGTATTCGTTCCTCCCTCACACGATACGCAAACATAACAAAACAGAGCCGAAATATTTTTACATAGGGAAAGACATAATTTAGTCAATTATTGCTCATATGTTTTTATGCATGTAAGAGTAAGAGTGTTTTAACGAGCTAGTATGTACTCAAATGCATATAAGAACTAGTAATCACGCATGCATGGCTGGTGCCCCACAACCACCCCCGACACACGACATTGCGGCAACTTGAGAGGTATCGTTTAAATTAATTAAAATAGAAGGTGTACATAGAATAGAATATAAAATAATTAATGAAGAGTGCATCATACAAATGCATAATTGTACTTTCGGTAATGATAACTTAGTTTTTTGGGATAACTATGAGAATTCGGTTCGATAATCTATTTACTAATTTGCTAATCACTGATAAAATAGTTCACTACACTCTCAGCACTATATCAGTTAAAAAAATGGTAAAAACGGATCTGAAGCTCAGGTTATTTGATGAAGATTACATTTTCTAACATAATTTCCGTGGATACTAACTAGTGTAGGCCTTAAAGAGTTTGACCACCAATAGCATAGCGATTGTACAATGTACAATCACTAAAAAATCTTTCGCAATTTTATATTTATTTATCTCACTGTAATTGACTTATCATCAAAGTATAATACAAAGCTGTCCGATAAATAATTTTCAAGTGCATTAAAATTGAAGGGGCCCAATCAGAATAAGGTAAAAGGAGCTTACAACGAAGATTACAGTGGTAATAACGTGTATGCTGTAATCTCTAGCATCTTACCAGCAAAGTGCATACACATCAAATTGTTTTTTTTAACTACACAATAATATCAACTAGGGGAGTGATAATAAATCAATTTACCGAATAAGAAACGAAATAGACACAACATAATTATAACTCTAACCCCATCCTTATTGCGGAGTTGACAGCGGAAGACGAATCCACTAAATCTTGTGAAAAGGGACTTGCATTAATGATTGAAAGTGAGGAGAACTTCATAGTAATGCAATCACGATGCCGCTATTTGACAAATCATCCACCATAAATACCCCCATGTTCTCGTTTACGGTTGCTAGATTCATTTCCTCATTCGCAGAAATCAGCAGAATAGATATGAAACCGCGACGGATGCGAATGGAGCGGCACCAAAACACCCTGGCGTGCTGACACAGAAAGAGACACAAAGAGTACGCCTAAGGCCATTTCCCCACAGCCCGAGTCCCCCACGGCAAAGGAATTGTAGAGGAGGGGAAAAGAAAATGGGCGACGTCCTCAGGAGAGATATTCCGCCTCGGTTCGCAGAGGAGCATGGAGGAAGATCTGAAGGTATTTCCGAGTCCCTGGAGGAGGAGGAAGCCATTTGATCAAGACGAGGAGCATCGCTGAACGCGGAGTGAGTGAGAGAGGCGTGTAAAAAAGATGAATGAGGGCAGAAAAAAAAAGAAATGAAGATTCGAGCGGGCGTGGGTTTGGTCGCAAAGATAACGGGTGTGACATCAGAGGGAGGGGAGGGAGGAGTTGGTGGAACACACAAAGAACTCGCTCGGAAAAATAAACTCTCAAGGCGGAGAATCAGGGGGTGGGGGCGGGCAGAAAGGGTTCAAGGGGGAGGGGGGAGGAAGGGGAGGCTGCGAGAGGGAAAAGTGACAATCGATAATTGTTGGGTGGGTGCAAATGGATACACACGAACAGGGGGAGAGAGTCGAAGACACAGAAAGGGAGTGAGGAGTGAATTAAGAGGGGGGGATATGATGTGCGGAAGAGGCGAGATGTGGAAGGGAGGGGGGCGATGAGGGTTGGGGGGGGGAGGAGATGGGATCCCTTTGGTCCCCTTCCTTCCTCCCGTGCGCTCCCACACCAGAACCCCCCTCTCTCCGTGCCCCACCCACCCATGCCCACTTTACATTCCCCGCACTTCCCCGTATCGACCTGCTCCTGTCGCAGTTCGCCTCGAGCAAAATCCTCCGCGCTTCATCCGAAGGCCCATCCATGCTCCGAGTCTCTCTCCCTGTAAATGCATGGCCGGGCCACTTGACACCCGTAAAAGCTTTCGCATGGACTTGCCTCTGGAATGAATTCACCTTTCGACGTTTAAAATGGGGTTAAATAATTACAAATGAAAATATAACTTGCTACCAAAATAATGCGAAGGAAATCATTGCTGTGAGGTAAGGAATGACTTCGGAAATTATCAACACGCTCGGCGATGCCTTAACATAGATGGTCACGTATTAGTAAAGCCATATGTAGTTTGAAAATTTTAAGACTTTCCGCTAATTAACCTACGTACATCACTTGGACAAAGATTTAGAAAATCTTCCGAGACTTTTTGGAGAAGTTCGAAGATGTAAAAAGATTTAGCTGGTAGGGAGATGCGTGATGTGATTCAATTAGTCAAAAGTCGCATAAGTACTATTAATTATGACGAATGAGTGAAGCGAGTTTGAGGAGTTACTATACATAGAATTTCTAACGTTTTAGAGGGTGTCAACATTTTTGTCAGTCATCCTATTTAATTATTTTTAGTCCATCAAAATCATTGGCAAAATGAGTATTTTGTTCATCAAAAATGCTTATAGCATATCGGTTAATATTAATGAACTTCGAAGTCAAATCAGTTGTAAATCGATTTCGAAAGCATTGACAATTAATTAAAAATTGTTGGTAAATAATGAAGAAAATGATTATTAAAACCTCTTATCACACCAATGCCATTAGCAATTAAGAGAAAACCGATATAGTTATTTCCTCGCTAACTCTACAAAGTTAACAATCCGTAGTCAAAAGTCAACGCGTAATGCAAGTTTACTAAGGACCCGAACTTATGGTTGAATACGTCCTTCCGGCTGTCGGCTTTACTCGTAACTTGGAGTGGCAATGAGAGGTGAAGTTTCAAGTGGTAACTTCAGACTATCAGGGAGCGGCTCACCATAATGCTGAATTAATGGAAAGTAATGCATAGGAAATCTGACCAAATCACATCTAATTACACCAAAACATAAATTGTCTAACAATTGTTATGATATGTACACGGTAATCTCATGAGTCACGAAGACATAATTGAGATTAACTTACTGCAAATATATAATTTGTTTCCAGAGTTTTTCTTCTATGCTATGTCACTTGCATAAACTTTTCCATCTACTCATTCATGAATAGAATTCAGAGTAGAAGAACTTCCTACTGAAATCAACGGGAGAATAGACTACTAACTATCCGCAAAAAAAATCAGTATTTGAGCTCACCTAAAAAGAATAAATTATGAATATCAGTTTTTAAATTATAGAGACTTAATGAAAACTACCTTTCCTGAATGAGATAAGTTTGGATGAGAACAACAAGTATCTCCGTTTCCGCCAGTAGCCATTGGTCAACTTGTGGAATAGTTAACATTTTTTTTCTACTGAGAGACTAATACTTGACGGGACCAACAAGCGGCACATTAGTCATCAACCAACAATTCGTGTAACAATAAAATCTTTTAGGAAACCTCGAAATACGCAATCACTGCAAAGGAACGTTGAAGAAGCGTGAACAGCGAGTAGATATAACGTTTCTGAAAACAGGTATAAGGAATAGATGAGCTAATTGTATCACACGGGCGCACAGAGTAACAAAAGCAATGTGGTGACTCGAGTAGATAGGTACTATATACATATATGTACAGGCGGCGTAGCTAAAATTTCCCTGCCTCGGCTCTCCGGCCGGGGAGGTAGGCGGTAGGAATTGTCGCGGATGAGTGAGAGGCGCGTCGGTGGGGAGGTTGTCGGTCGCAAACGGATACCCTCGGATGAAGACCTTCTCCCCCCCCCCGGCGCGGGTTGCGGGAAGAGATGCGAGTAGCGGTGGTAGAGGATGATGCGGGAGCGCCGGGAGGGAGGGAGGGGAGGAGACCACGCCGACGGAACGCGGGCGCGGTGGCTTGCGACGTAGCCGCAAATCTTTCGGAAGAAAAATGCTGCGGCTCGGAGAGCCGTCAACCGCTTTGCATATCGAAGAAGGAGAAGAAGGGGTGGAGAGGATTAAATGAGAGAGAACTTTGGGGAGGAAGAGGGCTTTGAATGTGAGATGGGGACCACGGGAAAGAGGATTGAGGGTGTGCCTTATAGGCGAGTTGGATGAGAGAGAGAGAGAGACATAATAATCTTAGACATTCGCCGATCGAAATGGGAAAGTCACAGACATTTGAGGATCCGCGCACGAAAGGCGTAGAACAAGGGGATGGATTCGGACGCTTACAGGTCATATTCTGACCAAGGTAGATACTGACCACTTATAAATTTACTGCAATACCATTAACCTTAATACAATTTACAATTTTTTTTCTTTCTCAAAATCAATTCTAGTCGTGTAAATTTAAAATCGAAGTGTCCATTTGTTTGCATTGAATTGAATAAAAATCGCTTACTATAAAATAAAACCACCCATCGCCCCTGCGGAACTCACGACCTTTAGGGTAGCAGACGAACGGACTGCCCATAAAGCTAACCATTACCCCAAAATGGAGATTTTTTTTATAATTTCATCTTAATCTTCCTTTTTATTTTATCTATATTATTGAATTTAAAATATTCCTCTCAAAGTTTGGTGTTAAAGGTTCTAATGTTCCCATCAACTATTCATCATCTGGTCCTTAAATTTACGAATTCATTGTGGACATATACCTAGTTCTTCCTATTCGGACCTTTCCCAAACCTTCTTTCCCTTGATACTGCGGTATCAAAGACTTGCCGTAGGTGAGAACGTAGGACAATGAATGAAGCCCCACATGAGGAGACCACGGGGGTGGAGGTCGGTGTCCCGGCGAGGAGAGTCTAGGACTGGGAATGGGGCGAGTGACAAGGTCCCCAGGGGAGCTGGAAAGGTAGGAGGGACCAGGCTGAATCTCTTCCTCTCCGCAGAAAACCACGCCCCCCTCCCTCCCTTGCGAAATAAAAGTAGAGTAGGGCCTGGACGGGAGGGGTGTGAGGTCTGAGGCTTCCTGCCGCCGAGTGGGGAGGAGGGTGAGATACAAGGGGAGGACGCGGGTTGCTTTGGACGGGGTTGGTTGGCTACGGGGAAAAAGGTGGGCAACGGAAGCGTCGGGGAAAGGGTGTGCAGCCACTTCATGTTTGTTCGATACCTATCCTTTTTTTCCTCTCGCACCCTTCCCGAACCCTGCCTGCCATCTTTCTCCTCCACATCTGCTCTGCTTCTTCCGAGCTGGGAACTATCGCCCGATACTCTCACAGTCGTACCCAGTTCTTCCTTGTCTATGCGTCGTTGCCAAATATATTGCCTTAGAACCGCAAGTAAGCAAGCCTGATAATCGCAAAAACTGTTATCAAGCGGCAACGTTAATCCATGAGGAATTAACTGCAACTCTATCCAGACGACATTCCCCCAAAGCTTTCGAGATCGGGGAATCTACTCTGCTATTCGTTGGAAGAAAAAGAGGAAGGTTTGTCTAAATTTTCATACTGAATACTTCATATTAAAGCGTTGTATTGATTTTGGTCCAGGATATTCCCGTTAGTGGGAAGATACAAGATTCATTCACTAGGCGACTTCAAGGATCGACTTCCACCGCGGTACTGTAATATTCGGGTAAAAATTAGTCTGGAGTGTATTCACCCCCTGCCACACGCCCTAGTGGTAGCTTGCAGGGTACTAAAATATCTAGTATCTAAAATATCTAAGAATGATGGAGAAGAGATCAATTCGTACGTAATCTGACTTCAGCATCTGAACTGACTTTCACAAAAACGATATACCTATTAACACACTGCACGAATTTTATTCATACAGCGCTCAGTTTATTCACATTTCAACTCGTGCTGCATTTCAAGAAAGAATCTGATTCTTATCTACCTTTACCTGACGACCTTTTTCCTAGGCCCAGAAAAGTTGAGGTAATTTCGTATTTCTCCAAATAGCCTTCTGCCACGATACGCAAGTTTTCTTGTTGCCGTTTAAAATTAATAAAAGTCTTCCGATTCAATGGTTTTCACTGCGTGAATGAAGATGGGATTTCAGATTGGAAATTTAACGCACGAACTTTTTTCCAAGTACTTAATGGCGTTACTCTCAGAGCAGTTTGAAATTTTCGATACTACATATACGATACACATTCTAATGAAACAACGAATATAATGGGAAGAGTTCACCCCAGCCGTACTCTTATAAATGGGCAAAGGATGGGTGGGGGATATTGGAGAAAATAGAAACAGTAAATCGATAAAAATTATAAAATTAAATAATTAACTGAAAATAAGACTAACAATAAATATAGTAAAAAAACTGAAAATAATTGAAATATTTAAATACCGCAAACGGTTAGAACAATGAAATGGAGGACTGCAAATAAATCACGTACTATCTAGCTTGGATATACTATACAGCATTGATCTATGCTAGTCTCAAGCACTCAAACGCACGTAGTAAAATTAGAATAATACAAAAAAAAAAACTTTACTATACTAACTTTTACTATATTTATTGTTAGTCTTATTTTCAGTTAATTATTTAATTTTATAATTTTTATCGATTTAATGTTTCTATTTTCTCCAATATCCCCCACCCATCCTTTGCCCATTTATAAGAGTACGGCAGGGGTGAACTCTTCCCATTATATTTATACGGCCGTAGTTACCGTTCGCTTTGTATATGAAACAACGAATATTAAATTTTTCGCTAACTTAGCAATTTAACAAAAACGAAATATATCAATTACAACTAAGTGAACATGGAAAAAGTATACCAGTCTCTCATTATTTTAGAGCCACTTCAGAGGAAAAACTCAACGAATAAGAAGTTCAGGGAACAAATATCTACTGGGTCTACTATGACACGGACA
This sequence comes from Hetaerina americana, assembly GCF_022747635.1. Taxonomy (NCBI): domain Eukaryota; kingdom Metazoa; phylum Arthropoda; class Insecta; order Odonata; family Calopterygidae; genus Hetaerina; species Hetaerina americana. The sequence continues at coordinate 16,756,380 of NW_027286069.1, read as the reverse complement.
CTATTCACGAAAATATTTTTTACCCATTATAAAAACGTAAATTTACACGCATAAAATGTCTCAATATTCAATGAATTTTTTTCAGAAAATGCAAAATATAAATCATCAAATATATTCTGGGAAGTAAAGAATACTTTCTGTGCTCAGATTATCTCCAGTAATCTCTGCGTTTACCACGTATTTCCTCTGCCCTCTTAATTTTTGAAATTGAACGTTTGGAAAAACGGTGGAGAGTGCAGGACGAAATTAATTTAAAATATTGAGTTCATTGAGAGTCTTGCGTATTTGGCTCAATCACTCGCAATTCCGTGGAGTAGATACTACCACCCTCCATTACGCTGGACAACTCCCCGGGTAAACTGCTCGACTCACCGTCGAAAATATCCCCATCGGTGGCAAGACGCCCACTTCGCCACGGCCGTATATCATCCTGCGAGACAATTATAACCCCTCGCCTAATGATTAAGGCTCGTTGCCGAAATTTGCACCAAGTATTCGTGTAGGGCTACAAACGCCAAGTACACCGTCCCACTCCTTAACTCACCCTTTCTCTCTTTTCTCTCCCTGACGTCTCATTCCGGCGACGCGACCATTAATTTCTCGGCGATTACCTCGGGTGCCATCCGTCCCTTCGCCCCGCCGCTGCCGCCTCTTTTAATGGCTCCCTTTTGCACACACATACGCACGCACACTTGCACATCCACTCCGCTCTAGCAAAAAGGAACTCCTGCGTGGGCTCGGATTCCTCCCTCTTCCACGAAAACAAGCAGATAGCGTCCGCGATATTTGTTAAAAATTTTATTGACAAATAAAGTCGTATCGGCTTTATCCCCGATCCTTTAGGGGCGTTTCAGGGTTCTCCCCGGAATACCGACGAATTTACGAAGATCACCCTACTCGCTTGATTTAAGGCGTGATTTCCGTGCCGTAATTTCCATTTCGACAAAAGAAATCGTACCTAGGGGGAAATAGATGATCGGTGGAAATTCTAAAAGAGGCTTTTGGAGCGGCTGAACAAAATAAGCATAATGATTCAACAGCCAAGGTAATTTCATAAAAAATGGAATTTTAACGATGAAAAAGGAAGAATGAAATAAATTTGCGTTTCTACAGAAGAGAATTTTTATTGCTGACTAGTTTCGCAACACAGTAGCTTCATCTGGACTGATGCTACATTGCAGCGAAACTAATGTGCACTAAAAATTCTATTCTGTGGAAACGCAAAGTTATTTCACTCTTCCTTTTTCACCATAATGGAATTCCACAAAGTATCGATCACAACTATTTCTCAAATTAATTTTGATGGGCGAAAGGTCCTAGTGCGTGGGTACTTCGCTTTCAATTTGGTGTAAAATTTGGCTAATTTTGGCCATATTGGCAAGATAAGGTCGTTTAACTAATTCCTTGTTCTTCTCTCACGCGAAGGGTACCATTTATTTTCTCGGCATAATCATCGTGCTTGCTGCATTTAGATACGCTCAATGAAATGACAAAGTGGCTAACCACGTACTTGACTTAGGACAAAGTAATTTTTCTCGGCTTAATCTTCGTGCTGTCAGCATTTAGATACGTTCAATTAAATTCGACAAAGAGGCTAACAACGTTAGGACTTAGGACAAAATACTATCACTGAAAAAGTTCACTTATCCTCTATTAACCGTTAAATTCAGGTTTTCTCTCAAGTTACCGTGGTGACGCACTTGCGCGATATTACAAGAACAGCATAAGAGAAAATTCAAAAGCAATTATTTTGGAATGATAATGGCATTCCGGTTAGCGATTACTAAGAGTCTAACATTTTAGCCTAAAGGTAGAGTGACAGAATTCTCACAATTTCATAAACCGCCGACATTTCATTTAATGTATAGTTCACGCAATGCACGGGCAGTCCTCGTCCTTCGTCTAGAAATCCGTATTCGCTCGCGTAACGCGTCTAAAGAAGAATTTTGCTAGCTTTCGTGTGATGAAAAGGGAATAATAACTAACAAACCTCGTCTTTAAAATTGTCAGGAGAAAGGAAAAATCAGCAAATTCAAATAACTGTGGGGGATGCCGCGACAAACCTTTAACGGAGTCATCCTCTAACATACATCAAAATGCTGAAATTTCAAAGCGTAAAAATCATTTGCCTTAACGATATCAATTTAATTGAGATACTGAAAGACATTACCTTGAAAATTAATTTAACGAAATCAAATCTTTCTCCGTCATTCCCACCCCCGAAAAATCCAAAAATTACCTAGTGTCTGTAGTGACTATTAAAATAGGATCAATGAAAAGAGTTTTGTATTCCTAAAAATATGAAAAGATTGACAAATTATAGGATAGCTTAAAGAGCTACCACAGAACAAACCATGGGAGGATAACCTATGGATGGTGATGTTAAAAAAGAAATACGTACTTATTTGAAAAATTAAAATTTCAATTTCAATAAAATAAATAAAAAGGTATATCTTTAACAATACTAAGAGATGAAGTTATTTTTGAGAAGAGGAAGTTATTATGAGAACATTGTACTCATATTGTGTGATAGAATCATATTCGCCATTATCGTGTGATCTGATAGTTTTTGAATCTTCTGAATAACATCACTTAAGCAATTTTAACTTCGGCGACTGATTTATAAATTCCCCTTAATTTCTAATGACCTTCCCAGAACAATATAATCCATAACTTTTCATGCATTACGTAGATATCTAGATTAGTTGGGAGTCAAATAAAAATAGCGGAAGAGTTCCGGAGAAATAATCATGGGACTTGGGAAAACCATGGATGGGATAGCCATGGGAAAAACAAATGGATATTATTTCTCGAACTGCGATAAACTTTGAGCACTTTAACGTGACTTTTTCTTATAGAGATCTAGATATCTACAGCGAAACACTTCATAAAATTACTGTGAGTTTTGACTAAATAAAAATCAGAGTCATCCGGATATTCGCCACATACGATGGGGTGACTTGTAGCTCTCTCAATTGGCAACGCTATATAGTAGTTGACGTACGTTGAGGGCTATTTCAATCGTCGGGCACGTCGAATGCTGTTAGTCGGCGCAAAAATCGAAACGGAAAACAAAAGAAGGGTTCGCCCCGGGAGGTCTTGGGAAGGATTATTGCTACTGGGAGCAGGGGGTGGACGGTGAGTGGGTGGAGAGGGAGGATGGAGGACTCGAGGGAACAGAATGGAAAGAGAGTGGGAGACGAAAGGAAGATGGCGAGGCAGCGAATAACTATAAACGCGCGGAGAAAGAAAGGCGAAACACGGAGTAACTCGGCAGCGGTTCATCCTTCTTTACATCCTCCTTCCTCCCTCTCCCACTCCACGCTCTCCCCCGTAACTCCCTCTTCCCAGGGATGGGGCCAGGACGACTCCGTTCCCCGCTACGGGCGGGTGGCAAGGGGGTGGAGAGGGGGTTGCCGAGGATTGGAATCCAAAGCCGGATTTACGGCACGCATCCACGCCGTCATCCACTCCCGCTCTCGCTCCGCTTTTGTTCGAGCCGCCCATCGTGAAATCCATTCGGGGGAGGGGAGAGGTAGGATGACAAGGGTGGGGGCGCAGCGGAACGACCGCCAGGGGCCGCTCCGAAGGGGGGGGGGGTGTCGCGGGGAGTGTTGAGGGTCGGTTGAAGAGGAGGACGCTCCTCGTCGACAAATCCACGAACCGAATGAAAAGACGGGGCACATATTTGAGTCGGACGTAAAAATACGCAGCGCGTAGAACTTGGTGGGGTATTACACTAGAGCTAAGCTCGCGGGGCCTGTGAAAGGATACATTGTGAAATTAGCCATTAGGATAAATACAATTCGAGGCTAACTAATGGTGACTGCATATTCATAAGAAACAGTCGCTGCGGCAATTACGAAAAAAATAAACATTGTTTTTATTTTCCTTATTCTTGATGGTTTAATTTTAATTATTGGAGGAGTATTTTATCATCTTGTTAAACTAGGCCTAACGAGAAATTTATGAAAACGTTCTTCGGATTTTCCTGCTATCATTGATGAAAATTACTGAATTAACATCCCTCGTTATCAAATTAAATTTCAGGACTTAAGTAAAATGCCTTCTAGCAAGACATGGAGAACCAAGTTTCGTTGTACTTAATAGAGATCAAAACATTTATTTTTAATTATGGATCATTTGACCAAAATTCAATGCTAATTATTTGTTTCGTTTTACTGTGAAAAAATTAAGTATAGGAAATGCTCAGATGGCGGAGAGAAGCTCTTGATTGTGGGCATTTATTAATATTTCAGACTCACGGACACTGACGTACAACACAGAGAGAAACGCGTAAACAAATGTGAATCCATTTATTATTACGAATATAATTCTTTAACCTTCCCCGAAAAACATTTTACACTCAATTAAACGACCTTTTAAGTAATTAAACCACGGCACAATGGAATGATTTGTCAGTTTATAATTAATAAATAAGGTCTTAAAATTTTCAATAAATCGCATTACGAAGGATTTGATGCGAAATTAGTCTGAGTAAAAGAGCAAGTTTTAGCGATGTTTAAAGATCAGACTATATATCACATGGAAAACATACATATTGCACATTATTTTTTCAATATTTCATATAGTCACTGCTCTCACTCGTGCGATTTTTCGTTCCCCTCAGGCACAACGAACTCATGGAAATGAAATTCACGGCTCAAAAAATTATCTTTCCGCAGAATACGTTTGCACTATCTCAAAGGCAATTAAACCATTTTCAATCACTTAACCTGGAATCGATAGAAATTTAATGTACTCTCCCCAAGTCTTTATCTTCAGTCCCCTTGAACAGAGTGAAAGCTCGCCATTTCTCCTATCACCAAATTCCCGTTCACATCGAGACGGAGCACAGCCGGGGAGGAACTGAGGGGTTGGGGGTACGGAAATGGCGGGGATAATAATGTGTTATTGGCGTTGGGGAAAGGCAGTGATACGGGCGTGGTGACGAGGGTCCCTAGATGAAACAACTACGGGGTTCACGGCTGCGAGTGTGATCCCTGAGGTATTCAGGGCGATACCTCACCAGAGCGACTCCGGGATTCTAAAAGCAGGGGAGCGGTGAAAGGGGGGCGGGAGAAGGAGGAGGAAAAAGCGAATGCATAGATAGTAAGTGTTCTCTTCGCCAGCATGCGAACTTTACGATCGCGGGCGGAGAGAAAGAGTGAGAGATAGAGAGAGGAGAAAGGAAGGGTATGGGGGAGGACGGGACGGAAGAGGTGGAGGACCAATGGGGACGAAGAAGGGGGGGAGGGTCCTAAAATTCAACAACGAAAGGAGTGTGGGTTTGAGAGACGTCCACCCACGCACCCTTCCGAACACGGATTCCTCCCCCTTTCCCCTCACGCATCCTCTTCCTCGGTCCGCCTCTCCTCCACCGCCATTTTAAGTTTGAATAATACACAATATACTATCTCTTGCCTTAACACACCTCCACCCTTCTCCATTCCTCTCCCATCCATCTCCCTATCACCCTAAGCATCCTACCCTTCCCGTCCTAAGTGAAAGTCTTAAGGAAAGGATTTCTCACCGTCGCGACGGCTCACTGGACGATAGACAACGAAGCATCGAGGATCCATTTCAATAGATTAGCGATGGGGAAAAAGGAGAGACAGCGGGGCTAACTAGAGGGAGAAACCCAAGGGTTCAGAGGGCAGAATGGTCACCTCATGGCGCAAAACCAGATACTCCGTGTAGTATTTCTATCAAAAGGTGTCCACAGGAGAAAAACTGCCGCTCAATCAAAAATGACGCAGCCCCTAAAGGTGTGTAATGGAAAGAGGAATGTACACTATTCCATCTCTTGGACATTAAATATCGTGGAACTTATTTTTTCAACTCCATTGGAAAAGAGATTATCCCCTTTCAAGTATTCAAGACAATAAGATACCATCGCGGTACAGATTGGTTCAGGAAAAGGCACTGTGCTGAATTTTCCGTCCCTCACACCTTAATGGAGGCGCAGATAGGAGTCGGTATCTGCTGGAATTTACGTTCTAGTTCGTCAAAGAAATGAAATCCCTCACCCAAATTTCCGGTGAGCTACCATAATTCCCTAGCGCTTTATTAAAGAATATGTTTCAGCCTACCAGCATAGGGGCCGTAATATAATGTGGGACTGATCAAGCAAGTTCAATTTCGTTATCCTAAACCAAAATCTATATTCATAATATTTATGCCAGGTATTATGCGGGATTAGAATTGTAGATGGTATCGAAATTATTTATACAAAATATTTGAGTGAATAAATCATTTAACTAGTCCAACTACCTGGACCCAATGAAAAACGCATACACGGGATAATCGCTGGAGTAATAAGACTAAACTTACTCATTACTTGTAATATGGAAAAGATACCCGTGCGACCAATGCCGTCACACCCTGACTTAAAGAGATGAATATAGGTAGGTAGTTTTGAATTCGTAGTCGGTTCGTCGCAAGGGAAGTGGTGCCACGGATTTTAGGACAACCTCGTGAATTTAATTAAACGAGAGAGAACCGAAAGGCGACCAAGTTCGTGCCCGGAGAGAGGTAAGAAGAAGTGAGTACAGAGAAGGGCAAGGATGGAAAGAGAGTGAGCGAGCTAAAGAGGGTGCGGAAAATGCACAGAAATATTTACGACGGAGGATAAAAATCACCCAATGCTGTCCCTCTAAGCTTAAGTGTGCGGGCCAAATTTAGCCTGCCTTGAATTTTATGGGAAGAAACAAAAAACAATAGCCTAATGCAAAAAATGCAACGAGAGAGAAACCGGAATACGAAGAAACTGCCAAGGATCTGTTGTCCTTTTTTAACCCGAGAAAACAGTGAACTGGAGCAGGAAACACCGTAATCTCAATCCAAAAAATAAATCTCGAAACACACACTAAATATCTCCAATGATTCCAAGCCTGGTGAACAAAACTGAGAGAAAAACGGCCCACTCGGATTACTCTTTTATTATTTATCGTAGGTACACGTATACGTGCGACTTCCTACACGTTATTTTGATTTTCTGCCCGCCTCAAGCGCGAGCAGTTGAAAATGGGGCATCAGTGACCGAATGCAGAGAGCAGCAGTGAGACGAAGGCGGGAAGAAGCGTTGGGAAGCAGAGGGGGGTGGGGGGGGGGGAGCGGGGATTTGATAGCGATGGGAGAAGCTTTGGCCGCACTTGGGATATGGAGATGCACTTTGGGGGCGCGGGATGAAAGGAGCTTAAGGGGGGATCCGTTGATCTCGAGCGGACGGGTGCTTTCCGTAGTGTGTGTACGCGTGATATGCCTGCCTGTTCCTTCCCTCGCTTTATGGCCTCCCTCGTCGTCTTTTCCAGCCATCTTGCCGTGGATTGTGGGGGCTCTCGGTCTCATGAGCGGCCCTCCGTCCTTCCTCCCTCTCTCCCGATCTCCGACCCGCCTCGGCCCCGCCGTTGGATGCTCAGCCTCGAGATCCCAAAAAACATGCGTCAGAATCGGGGGAGGGATTGGGGGGGGGGGAGGATGGTTTCGCATTTCGAAATACACAGCCATCTAGTCGGGAGATGTTTGGGTTTGAGTCGCGCAAGGGCTTGCCACCTCTCCCCGGCGACGAAAGCAACGCAGAGACAGAGAGAGAGAGAGAGGAAGGATGAGGGAAAGGACATTAAAGTAGTAAAAATATGAATACCGTTCCCAAAAACACATTACTATTTTTTTGTATTGGCAATAGACTAGCCGGCTAGGGTAGGTTTTCGATGGACCCTGGGACTACAAATTGTTGATACTTCTAAACCCTGACAAACAGGACGTAAAATAGCCTTCAGCTTCAGAAAATTCCGCATTTACATTAACTCATTGATTAGTGCTGTATACTTTCTACATATAGTCATTTCATCCGCAGTCCTCCCTCCTCATGGCTTTCCCAACATTTTCCCTTCAAATACTGTCTTCAGCATATCCCTCTCAATTTCTCATCTACCCACTAGTTATCCCTTTTCAGATTTCCCTCAAAAAACTTCTCTCTTTCTCTCCCGTACCTACAGCTGCTCTGTTCGCGGATCAAAAATATTCCCTGGAAGATTAGGCAACAGTTAAATGTAATGAACCCCCAGCAGCAAATATTTTACCGTCTTGTGAAATTTAAAGTACATGATGATTGCAGTTCATCAAAATCTCCAGAGTGATAATGCCAAAGGAAAACTTATTAAGTGATCAGCTTCCATTCCGGGTGTGACTGCGTTGATCATTTTAAGTTGAAAACAGTGTATCCTCCGTCCCAGGAGGCACCTTCAGGTCGAAGTGAAGAGGCCCTTCGACATGAGGCACCTCCTGAAACGGAGGAGAAACTGCTGTCAACCCAAACTAACCAACGCAGCATACCCTCAAGACTCCGCGGTAATCTTCGTACTAATCATTACGTGATCATAAGGACAGCAAAAAATATTTCTATGCATAATAGAGTTCAAAAGTTCTGGTATTTTTGAAAGGATGATACTGCTCGAAAAGAAATTGCACATTTCCATTTTACAAAAGCAGCGAACGCAGTTTTTTCTGCAACACGTCTTAAACATCGTTAATCTAAATATGTTATCTGACTGATTCATTTTAATGCATTCTTTTGCCTAGCTCAAGGATTGAAAGACGGTTAAAAAGGAATTTAAGATATGCCAAATTTTCCCGAATTTAAATACTTTCATCATTATTTCCGGCGGATTACATGTTAGTCAAATTAGGGAGGGCGTGTCCTGTTTGCCAGAACTAGTTGGGAGACGACGGATGTCAGCAGATATGCTAACGCGATGGGGCCGTTACTTTTACCTATTGAAGATCTCTAACCAAATGAGCATACAAAATCTAGAAATATTTAATTGGGCTTTCTACATATACCAAAGGTGATTGATGCGCGTATTTACAGGTCAACGATGGAATGCTACTGATAGTATATAAGACGAATTCGTGAACACAAGTGTTGTTTTCAAGATGAATCAAAATACCAGATAAGTAAATACACAACTTTGCTATTATTACTTTGGTGTTAGAACTACATTATTAGTTTATATATTATAAGTTTTTCGATCATCTACAAAACCTCAAAAAAATGACCAATTATTCCAAAAACATTAGCTGACAATATCTGTTCAGAAGAAATATTATACCACAAGATCAGAACTATTTTCACCAGACCATATCAGGTACACTTTTCATCAAACAATTCAGTCGACGTAAATTATATTTCCATGACATGTGGCAATCTACGACTTTTCATGGAAAATATTCCCCCCATTTCGATTAACTCGATTAATGTCCAACGAAATAACTCTTTCTTGAGAATTTTTCACTCAACTAATATATATACACACACACATACACACACACACATATATATATTATATTTATTTACTTGTAAAGTTCCCGTCCCGATAAAGGACGCAATCTCTATCCCATTCCTCCTCCGTAGGTGATTTGAGTCGAAGAGCACCACTGAATTTCTCCTCAGAAACAGAAGGGGGAGTAAAGGGTAGACGGGCGCGGGAGAGGGTGCGTGACGCCTGTCGCTTGAGCACCCACGGGCAAGGGAGCGAGTGGGCGGTAAGAGGGTTGCGGAAGGCGAAGGGGTAAAGACGTACAGGTTGCCTCCAAGTTGGCGAACTGGGGGGGAATCGTTATTAAGGAAGTGGGAGTGGTGCGGATGCTGTCTCTCTGAGCAGCGAGTGATTGGGAAGGGGGGTCGGGTTATGTCTGGATGGTAAGATTGAGATCCTTGGGAGGGGTGAGGCGGAGACCTCCAAGGGTTCACAAAAACTTAAAAAGAAGAGAACCCTGGGAATCCATAGGGGGTGTGGAGGATCGGGATGAAGCGGGAAGGGGGGAATAAGGAGATATCAGGGGAGTCTTAGGGAAATCCCCTTTATAAAGACGCGCGGATCAGCGGAAGGTTTTATACAGCTCGCAAGATGAACCAATACGCTAAGGAAGAGGTGGGTGGTGGATCGCTGCATTATTTCTTTCCAAAATATGTTCCCAGTCCCCGTTGATTCATTTCTAGCAGAGATTTTGAAGGGGGCTTCGGAATTTGTGGTTAAAATTCTGGATGAATGCAGTCTCATATATTGAAACATTCTATCCTTTTGATTCCGACAGCCACCCCTATAAATGATATTGGTTGGAGGGTAGCTTGGCTATGACAAACAGAAAAAATGAAGCGCTTGACTCCAAACGAAGGAGTTAAAAAATTATCTGGTGCTATAGACGGAATCACTCAAAAAAAGAGCGAGGTAAACAGTGTTAACAATTCATTAGTCCATTAATATATTTGTAATTATTTTTAAATGAACCCCATCATTTGATTCCCCGGCTTAACCTTGGCGGAAACACGTCACAGTAAAATGATTCTTATATCTTATTTTCTAGAATTATCGCTCAAGGTCAAATTGAAACAATAATGTGGCGCGACAAAAAACTGGAAACAGCGGTCAAGGGAATGAAGTACATGGCTTCAGGCAGTTAATTATTTTCCATGCAATTTATCATTGCCGCTCCAAGGCCGACGCTTTTTTGAACTCCCGTCTCTTTTTTTATCAAAATTTATCTCTCCTTGGTGACAAGTAATAAGTCACGAGAACAATAAATAGGAACTCCGCCAACCAAAAGATTTAACAACCTTAAAATAATGAGCTTACATGGTCATTCATGGTCTTAACAATAGGCACATAAGGAATTTCACAAGTGGCACATTTGAGCAGTAACCGACATACTAAAACCCTTTATTACAAAGCAAAAGAGTCCGTGCTATGAGGAATTCTTTTCCAAGAGAGAACCGATTGTTTCAGTAAGCTTCGCGAGAGAAAACCATTAGACGTAGATCCCGTAAACATCAGAAGCACTTCTGCCCTACGTAAATATTCACCTTTTGAATAAAATTATTTCCACTTCCATTTATCCATATTTTACACATCCCTCATGACGGTCAAAGTTATTTTCTCCCTACTTCCCAATATTCTCCCTCATAGCGTACTTCTTCGTTTCAGTAACTATTGCATACAATTTTTCTCCTCGTTAGAAATTCCTTCTAACAATTTTTCATCTTCACCAAACTTTTTTAAAGATTTTCCGCTCTCCTATTGTACACAGAAATAACCATTATCCTTCTCCATACTCTCATCAAAAGCTTCGAATCAATGGCCATCTTCAGTCCTCAAAGACTAGAAGGCCTTATACCTACACGCTTTGAGTGATCAAAAGTCCCAACTCTGGGAAACTTTTCATTTTCATCTACACCCCATGGCCTCACGAAGTAGTATATCGATGGATCATGTTTTTACTAAAATACCATTTTTAATGCATTGATTTGAACTCGGAGACCTATAGCAAATAGGCGCCAAGAAACATTTGGCACATTTGATTTGATTCACACATTAGAATAGGAATGACAAGAGCGATTTTCTATGAAGTAAACATTCAATGATACAACATATGCAACGCAACTTATTACTTCGACGATATTTACTCAATATTACTTCACCGGGGAAAACAAGACTTTCAGGTAGCGAACAGAAATTTGTCTCAAACATTCCACAAGTGGCCTGGATCCACCGAAGGAATGAATCCGATAAAAAGGAGCGGGAAGTTTTGAGATAAGGCATGTGCCACGCTACCCATCCGATATGGGCAAAGCAAGGAGCAGAGCTAAACGATGAACGACATGCTTCCTCCACAAATTTTGAAAGTTATATTCCTCGAAAAGTGACCATAACCACCGCGAAGACACCGGATTCACCCGAGGTACATCTACTGGAGGATGCTGAGGTGGACACCCACCACGCGACATATTTCGCAACCGTTAAAACAAAAAGAGAGAGAAATAGGACATCGGCGATTGTCGATGCCATTTGGCGCGGTGGAAAAAATAAAAAAATGGATAGCCCACGATTGGATAGCACACGAAGACGCCGCGCGACAGGCCTCCGATACGAAAAGCGCGGAAAGGGGAAATGGAGAGGAGGGGGGACGAGATACCCGACAGGGCGGGTATCCCGATGCGGAGCCCGGCGGTATTACCGAAAACCAAGAACCCACCTCCAGGAAAATAAAAGAAAGGGTGGGGCTTGGGGGAGGGGGTTGCCGACTGTTGGAGGGTTAGGGAAAGGGGAGGGAGGAGAGCTGAAAACGGTGAGTGAGTAGTACATACATAGATGGCGAAAAAGGCGATGGCTACGGGGGAAGGGTATGCGGAAGGAGGGGTTGGGGGAAAGAGTAAATATGCCACGCCCTTCCCGAAGAACGACTTCCCCCCCTCACCCTTCCTTCCTTCCAAACCCCTACAAAACACACACACACCTTCGCAATTCCCCCCTCAACCATTATCCCAAAATATGTTTTTACTTAGGCAGCAGTTGTGTATCCTGTACTGCTAAAAGGCAGCACACTACGTGCCCGGTCAGTTTTGTTACTCTCCTCGCGCAATCTTATATATAAAAAGAAATAATCCTGAAACCGAGTTTCCAATGATAATAGTAGTGATGGGTAAATCATAGTATGATTTGAAAACTATTGAAGTTTCAAGAAAAACGGCGATTATTTGTATATTTTGAAGGAAATATCCAGAATATCTACACGTATATCGTGCAACAGAAATCCTCTCCATGTTACTTCAGATGCTTCGATTGGTCGTCACAGATTGATACTTCCATAAGATTTATAAAATTTGTAAGACTTTGATGGTGATTTGTACATTCAATACAGTCCAATTATATGATTGCTGCCAACAGGCTTAATTTAATGATATCAACATGACAGAAACAAATAATTATTAGTTATTTTCCGCACGTTTTCATTATCAAGGTACATTGATGATGATTAGAATCAACTGCCGAAAGAGTATTAACCAAATAAAAAGTCTGAAAAATTACTAAGAATTATTTATTCCCCATTTTATCTAATATGAGCATTACAATCATAAATGTTACGTGTCTTTAGCTCCAGTGTAGGATTTCAGACTCAAAACACTTTAAAACGATACCAATAGTATTAAAAATAATAATGATGTGGGTGCATGAAACAAATACGAAACACTGAATGCTCAATATATATTGTACTATATATCTGCATCTACGAACCAATTTCCATCAGAAGCAGTGTTCGAGTGAGTGAAAGACGAAAAAATTAATTGGCTCATAATCTATTATTAGTTCTCTTCACAAATTCATACTGGTAACAGAGTTAGTAGAGCCTACTTCGGTTTTAGGGGATTTGATAGCAGTCATTACATAACTTTTCACTATCAGCAAACTCACAGGGCAAAAGAACACTCAGGCTAAAAGTGATTACCTGCGAATTCAAATGAGCGACCTTTACGCTGGCATGTGAGTGACCCGACAATAGGATTAACCAGTTCGGCGATAAACAAGTTGTCTGCCTTCTTTCAAGTGATAAAAACTTCAAGAATAACCGTTTTCGTATAAATAACCGAAATTCAGAAGTTTTCCATTGGATAGCAGGTGTAATGCGGTAAAAAACCTAACTTGTCACACACATATATTTAAAAATAATACATTAACATATACGTAAAAGAAACAGTTCTCGACGGGCGATGCACACCAATTAGGGAAAATGGCAAAAAATACCGTTACTTGAACAAAAATAAGTTAAAACTTCACAGATTTTTGGATGACATGAATGACGACTCTAAAAAGAACAGATATTATGCTATGAGACACAAACTTGGGGAGGTCGTCGTGCAGTTGCATATTTAGTCATCCGTGGGTGTTGGTTACGTTTGGTTAGGGGCAATGCAGTCTCTCCAAACCTTTTAGCGCAGCAGGGTCTGACATGCACAGGGTAACCTCCTCCTTGCCTCTGCCTTGCCTATCCCCCAAGTCATCCATCCAAGCCCACCTCCGCTTCCGAAACAACAAAGGCCGCTCGTCCAGGACACAGCGCCCGTTCGGCCAGGATGCTGCTAGCATTCGCTCTTTGCTTTTGGCACCCCCTCCAACATATCTACTTCACCCTCTGGTCCATCCCTGCCTTCGTGGTGTACCCACCCCCGTGTCCTCGCAAATACGACTTGCGACGGAGCCGTGACACGGCGAGGGTGTGGCGGAGAGAGATGGGCTGAAAAGTCTGGGTAAGGGGAGAAGGAAGGAGCGTGCACACACATCCAGGCACGATGGGTGACCGGAAAGGGACGGGTTGGGAATTTAAGATGCTGTGGTGATGATCGATTTATAGGAAAGAGTATACACTGATCAAATCGTCATCATTCCTATTAAAAAAACCAATTCCGAGTTAACTTTACACATTTTCTTCAAGCCGCTTCATTTTGAGGTAGACATAAGACAATTCGGGTATTAGGTTATGAAGGTAGAGTTAATTTCGTTCATTTATTTCTTCATTGCATAGCTATCTATCCTTGGATTCTTCTACCGCGTCTGTCATATTCAAATATTATTTCATACCTGCTCTCCTATTCCCGATTTTCTAATAACCAACCATAACCTTGATTCTTTCCAACCACATTGACCAAAGAATTTCTCGGTCAACTCCTAACTCTCTCAAATTGTTTATTCTTCCCTCATGTATTTGTTTGGTGAATCGACTCCCATCCTTTCTCCTCGCATGACAAAATCAGTGAAGATGCCTCTTCATTCATACATGCCAACAACCGGCACATCGGTGGAAATCGTTTTCTCGTGTAAAAGTTGACATAAATAGCATTGAAAATTCGTGACAGAATAGGAAATGTAATCTTTCTGAGCAGAAAAGAAAATGTAATCGACAGTGGGGAAGGAATCACTTCCACGTGATTATTCTTCGAGGGGGACGCAAGACTTCTCTCTCTGTTTGGAGAAGAACCTGCAGAATCCACCCTTTCAAAGTGTATGATACGATTCTGTGGAAAAATTACGCAACAAGACCCGAGATAGCATCGATATGGAGCAAAGCTATGGTGATTCAAATCGAAATAAAGACCAATTGAACGGAAATCGGGTGGAAATACTAATTTCTTCACATTTTTGCATGGCCATCTTTGGGACGATTTATAGGTAAATGGACTTTGTCGTGGGGAAATTCGAAATACGAAAAGGAGCATTTGTAAGAAGAAGGGAAAAGAACAAGGGAAAGGGACAGGTACACCAACGCGCAGAAGTGAAGTTGCTGGGGGATTATGAAAGAGATAAGAGATAGTGGGTTGAGGAAATTCTGAAATATATTGGGATGTTGAGGCCATGGTTGAAGATTAGAGTTATTTAGACTAGAAAGTTGAGTAGGTGAGGTAGAGGACGAAGGAGAGTAGGCTTTCTAGACAGCATGAAGGTAGACAGAATTTATGAAGAAATGAAAAAAGAAGTAAGGTAAAATGGCATAACAAATAAGTTCTTGTGAAAAGAGGAAGTTAATATTATTTAGGGACTGCCAAAAACCTCCCTCCAATTAGTAGAATACCCAGAATGCATGCATTGAAATCGCCAATTCCAAGTGAGTCTGGAGGGAAGGGGTTGAAGGCAGGAGTGATTATTTTATTCATCGTTTGGGGAAGAGGTGGAGAGTTGCCCCCCCCCCTGCTTACCCCCCCCCCCCCGCCCCACCGCCCTTTATTCAAGTTTTTACCTTCGTGCACTTATCGCGTTAGGCGGCTCGAGACGGAACGTTCATTTTCGCCGGATGAAACCGCCGTCTGTCCCCGTCAAGTGTCCGCGTGGATTTGACGTTAAGTCGTGGTTAAAAAATGAGGCGATAGGCGTTAAACGAGTTTGCCTTTTTCACAGCGTCTCCGTTGACCAAGTCACGCGGCACAGTGTATGCAAATGCATGCCTCCCACACAAGTCCAAAGTCGACTTCATCATTTTCCATGCCAAAGAATATTGGACTCTGAGAACATCTACTTCTCTATCAAAAGAGGTAACTTTAATCTTCTTGTCTCTCAACGGCCGCAATTCATTACGCCCAGGTTTTCACGATTCAATTTTGAAATTCTATCATAAATGCTAATATCATTCTAAACAATACATGCACTATATACGACAGAGTAGATTTTGACCAAAGCACTATTGTAGACAAATATATTTATGGCATGTTTCACGAGTAGAAATTTAATGATCACCTATTTCTGGAATTTTATCAAAAAACTCACCAAAATGAAAGATGAGAATGTTAAATATTAACTTTGTGGAACTGATTATGAAGAGATGTTTTCGCATTTTACAATTAAGGCGCAAATAAATGCAGGACAGTAAACAAACCTTTTGCCAATGGTGAAAAGCCGAACTGAAAGAACTCGGCAAGCACATCATCCCCGCCTGGTTGAGGTCGCATACGCTTATTGAATTGTTCTACTATCTTTGATTAAGACTTTTACCTCGTTTCCGTTTCAGTCTCTATACTTATGTTAATTTTGATTTACCACACCATGAATAAAATCAGCCGTGTCCGGCGAGACTCGACTTAGCATTATATTGATGACCACATTATTTACTTCAATTATTTATTAACTATGATAAACGACGATCGTTTCAACACCTAGGGATCACAATTATGTAACCTGCGGAGTATTTTAGGAGATGATACCGTATAGGCGTCGAATCTCACGTTGCATATCACACTAAATAAATGAATGAACGGTAAAAAATGTGCTATTTATTAAACCGACTATTGAATAGACTGATTAAAAGCAAGCGGTTACATAATGTTGACATGTAGATTATACAAGTTGACTTGTACTTGTACAATAGCTTGTATAATTCAGGTTCACAATAAATATGACCCTAAATATATGAAATTTGAGGGTAATTTTTCCTCGTGATATGACACTCCTGAAGTGTGACATTAATTAGGAATGTTACTTATTCTTAAATGACAGGAAAAATAGTAATCATCAGATACATTATGTATTGATGACAATGTGTGTGCATATACCTGTATATTGTCTGGTCTGAGTGAGTATATAGTATAGGCCGAAAGCTCAACCTATGTATATGTATATATGCATATATGCAAACACATACGGAAAATTCGGACGTTACGTTCATTGATTAACCCTTTCCTTTTATTGTGCAAAGTGAATGAGCTCCTGATTCCCCTACTGACCGTGGACAAACGGGTAAGGCAATATTTATAATCCCTCAAGTGATAAAATCGACCGGACAAACGATATTGTTAGTGAAACACGAAGAAAAAAAATATATCTTTCAAAGCGACGAGGTTCTAATGGAACTTGAATGAGAGACTCCCATATGAACACAAGCGGGTGGAAGATGTGCGGGCGGAGAGATGTGAAATTATCTTCCAATCCTTCCCCAGACTCTCTCCCCCCTCATAAACAAGGGAGATCAAGGAGGAGATAAGCGTACACGGAATTATTACACAAGCGCCTTTTTTTTAAACCCTCACTGGATGTCGACACGTGGAAGCGAATTAGACGGACGATTGCGTTTCATCTCGGGTGAGGCGCGAAGGAAGAGAAGCTAACGAACGATTCGTCGAATTACTGACTGCTCAAATACGTGGGCGGGTGCAGTGGAGAGGGGGAGGTAGGGAATGGGCTAGGAAACGGTGGAGGTTGTGGGAGGTAGACACGACGAGAAGGAGAATGTGGATAGGAGGAGGGGAGAGAGATAAATGCGCCGTGAGGGGGAAGGGGGGAGAGAAAGGGGGGGGGGGAGAGAAAGGGGGGGGAAGAAGAATGATGAACTTCATTCCACTTCATCTCGCCCATTTTTTTTTAATGAGGCAATTTGGTTCGTGTGACCTATTGGAGGAAGTGACTATTGGAGGGTGGAGGGTGCAGCGGGGACGTTCCGCGGGCGACGGCGGATGAAGGCCGGAGAGCAGGAGGGTTGGCTCGTCAATCGAGACATCTTATGGAAGTCCTCATCCTTTGCGCGGTGCGCATTAGCATGAGGCGACATTGCGTGTTTCCCCATCCCCCCACTCCTAACCGACACAATTGACGCTTTTGAAAGGTGGGACGGGCTGGAATTTTTCTTTTACAAGTGCGCTAATGGCAGTTCAGTTTAAAGGAGCGGAGGAGGGGGCTTGCGGCGGAGGATCCAATGAAAGGGGGGAGATATGGCAGGTTACGGAGATTGAGCGGATGCAACAACGCCAGTCGATGCGCTATCCTCCCTCTGCCGGCGGCGATATCAAAAGATCCGGACCGGCGACGTTGTGATTATTTTTCCTGGGGGTGGTTGGAGGGAGGGTCCCGTCAAGGGCTTACTATAGTACGGTAGACGGGTGGGTGGGTGGTGGAGGGGGAAGAAAAAAACAAGATGGAATTATAGCGATAAGATTTCTTTCCTCGCGAGAACGCATCCTTGAGATCCCACTCAGGAATCACTTTATTTCATAAAAATTATTAACACGCTTCAAAGGTATGCATCTATTTATCTCCCTTTAAAAGAAGCAGACGGACATAAAAATCACTCATCGATTATATATCTTAACAGTTATCGAAAGTTCTCGAAGTTTTATTACGGACTTTAGACATGCATTTCCAGTGACGTCTATACTTATATGAAATCTCCCCTTAGATGGTTAACTGAACAACGAGGCGCAGATAGAGAATGAGCAGTAAAAAGTATGCATCTAAAAATTCATTTTATTCATAGGAATTCTTTCAATTGATAAAATTATTGCACGAATGAACAATCACTCTATTACTTCCAAAAAATAGTAAACAGACCTAGATCTCAATTGGTCAATTTTGTAATCATATTTGGTATGTGGTGCAAGTGTGGTACAAGTAAGTGTTCTAATACAATTCACTTAACATTTCCATCGCATAATTGAAAGTTTAGTTTCATTTTCGAAAATTGTTTCGATTTTCGAGAACACATCACTGTCACAAAGCATGGCAAATGTGGGTGTTCCATTATTCCACCCCGAGATTTACTTGTACGGCAAATGATTGCTTATGCGAAGGTAAGGTTTCTATGATGCCGGTAAGACTAATCTTCCAGTGGAAATAAACAACGAATCAAACGTTAAAGGCCAGGAAAAATAATGAAAATAATATTTGAACGGAGAAGTCTTCCGTTTAACTGGCAGATTAATATAAGAATTTCCTCCCATTTGGGGACTCCTATTAAAACGTAAATACTACATGGACGAGATATGGTAAAATATAAAAAAATACACTTACACTGATTTCGAGAATAAACTGAGACCCTATATTGCCCATCATTGCCAATAGATTACGTTTAACATCCATACAGATTAGGGCTCTTTATATAGAGGATTACAAAATGCAACCAAAATTTAGAAAACGAGACGTATGGATCTACTTAGTTTTGCAGGGAAAATAACATGCCCAAATTATTGAAGAAACAATTCATAGGCTGTTGAATGGGCAACAGATTTCTACATGCAAGCAGTTTCTTTCGCGAAACAAAACCACTAAGAAGTTCGTTCGTTTATTATTTCTCCTCATAAGTTTTAGCAAAATACAAAATATTTTTACCGATTTAACCACCTAATCTGTGGTACGATTGGAACTTCCGATCTCAGGACCGATATTATTAAATTGTAGTGCTCTGATTGACAACTTCAACGACCTACGCTCATTCCATCGATGTGCCGTGAAAATAATACACGAATACAAAACGACTCCACGGGAGAGAGGTTAAAAACTTTTTCCGAGTTTCGAAAAAGACGCGGGCGATGGAGAGGAGGAAAGAAAAAGGAATGAAGGATGGGGAGAGCTGAAAGATAGAAGTAGGGAAAGAGGCGTTTTGGGCGTTTTCTTTCATTTCGTTGTTTTTCCTCGCCTTTCCTTTGTGTGTTCCGAAGACAGCACCTCTCGTGTGGGGGCGGCGAAGGGTGTGTCTCTGGGCGCCGCCGTCAAAGAATATTGAGGGTGTGAGCAAAAGAGAGGAATGGGAGAGAGTGGGAGAGAGAGAGAAAAAAAGGGAATTGAAGAGGCACTAAATGCAAAGGCAAAGACACGCCACGGAGAGAGCAGGGTGGGGGTTTTCGAAGGAAAGACGAGTAAGGTGGTGGGGAGAGAGAGAAAGCCTCAGCTATGGGAAATAGAAGACTCGTGGGGGTGTGTGGATGAGTTGGGCGGCAGGGGGAGTCAACCTTCTTCACGGCAAAAGGGATTGACAAACAAGACCAGAAGGCCAACAGAGACTGAAGAGGGGGTCGAGGTACCCTCTTCTTCTCTTCTCCTCTCTCTCTCTCGGCGGCGCCACTGAGAATCGAGGGGCCGAAGTCCAGAGCTCTCCCGGAAGGCGGGTTTGTCTTACAGGTAGGTAGGTAGAGGAGGCTCGCCTTCGTGGGTGGGATGCTTGGAGATGAGGACTTAGAGGAGAGAGAGAGAGCACACCCTCTCGAATCCGAAGATTTCGAGGGAAACGATGCCACACGAGCTCTCTTGACGTTCTCGATTGGAAATACATACCGACCCCACCGGCCATTCGGCTCTCTTTTGGGTATTTATTTATATATACTTGCGCACGATTTTTTTCCTTCAACCTCCCGCTTCCCTTCGAGAGACTGAGTGGTTTCCACAACACGCAATCGATATTCGTAGCTTGTGAGATACCCACATCCTATTCACACGCTTCGGACATATTTAGGATGGGAAAACGGCACGAGAACAGAATATCTTTCCCACTTCGGAACCACAATTCTTAACTCCTCCCTCGGAATCATGGCGATATTTAAAACCAAATCGCACAGACATTTTTGAGTTTCCATTCGGTAGGTTAATGCTCCAAATTTACATAAAAAGGGAAAGGAGACAGACGGGCTCTATTGGAGGATTTATTTGACTTCCGTGGAGGTTTTACCAGACAAGGGTGCGTGTAATTGTCCCTTTTCCACCAACGCCGAGCGGAAAAGTTTTGAGCTACGCTATCTCGACGGGAAAAATAATTTTCGATGAAATATGTTATAGGCATGGAAGGCGATGAGGAAGCACGCGGCAATCACACGAATATGGGGCCGGGAGCCATGTTATAATGGCCGTAGACTACGTGGCGCCCTGCGATCCCACTGATAATAATAGCTCGCATTATATATGTATAGAAAAAAGCTTCAGTCCTTTCCGAAAAATCAACACGCGAATATCTGTATGTTTTTGAAATGAAATCCTAAACAAATGGAACTATAGTGACTAGTATAATCATCCTGTATCACTCAAAACATATTAGACCAAATGACCATACTTAATTTTAATGTTAAATAATAAAAGAGTACAATTTTGGGATACAGATTTTGGTTCTTAGAAGTTTGCGTATAATTCAAAACTACCACGATAAACAAAACATGAATACTATAATTTGTATTTTACTCCCAGAGAAATATAAATTCTCTCTCAATGCCACCGTACAGCTCAATTTTTCTCTTAACTAGATAAAAACTAAATTTTTAAAATCATAGGCATGGGATAGAAAAGCTATAAAGTCATTGTGGTAGGTATGCTTCGGAGAATAAAAACGTAGGTACCAAGGGTTAGATAGGCTATTTTTATTGGTTGCAAAATTCAAAAGGAATGCTCTATTTGTTTTATAACAACGACATACTAGTATACGAATCAAGACGACAGGTATACTTCTGATTAGTGTGATTAGTAAGTACCTCGAATAATGGACGATAAAATTTGGGCATACCGCCATGTGAAAATCACGAAAAGAGTAGCTTTTAGTATTTTCCTATCAGGTAATTCGGCGAAAAATCTTTAAAATGACAAAATGTATCAAAAATTCGGATTAAAAATCTAAAAATCCCCTATCCGAAGTCAGAATATTAGTGGTCAATCGAAAAATTTCAAACGGCAATATTAAAAGGAGTACTCAAACGATTCGGACTCACCTTACGTAATCCCTTTTGCAGTAGGTCTTCCCGTCTCTCACGAAGCACGTGCAGTTCTCGTCGAGGAACTGGTGGCACTCGGCACACTTGAGACACGCGGCGTGCCACTCGAGGTCCGGGGCCACCCGGAGGATGTACTGGTCGTGGATCTGCGCCCCGCATCCCACGCATAGACTGAGCCGCCGCTTCTCTGCAACAAGGAGAGGGAGAGAAATAAAATTAGTCGTCCGCCGAGGGTGTGACCACAGGAAAGACAATGAGAGGGTGAGCTTTTACATTGCAAAGTGTAAAATTCAAAAGGCACGTGAAGTGAAAACATTTGGTCGTTGTCGACACCTATGGAATTACCGGGTTGATTTTCTCCTCCGAAATAGCACCCACGGTCACGACTGATCATTGACAAAGCCGGCGATTTTTACACTCGACTAAGCCGAGAGTTTTGAAGCAAGAACCAGACAGCTCCACTAACATTAAGAGCTCTATTGGCATTAGCTGCAAGCTTTCTTTAAATACATATCTGCAAACTAATTGCCACCCAGCAAAACAATTCAAATGAATACAAAGAACTGCGGGGAATGCTGCGAAAGTTCCTTGAGTGGAGTAGTCATCGTTTGATGTGAACCGAAATGCGAAAATTTCACAGTTTGAAAATTTTCCAAATCCCTCATAAAGAATGGTAGCTCATCTGGCCCTACCGAATATCGAGGGACCCGGGTTTGAATCCAGGTCAAGAGGATTGATTTTTGTACCGTAAAATTCTCGATTTGCAAATCATGAGAACAAAGTGGAAATTGTTTCTCAACGGATTAATTTTTAATGGCACATGGTATCAGTATGAATGCTGAATTGGCAATGTGGAAAGAGACCTTCGCTGACAAATTAAAAGACGAGTTGGTGTTGCCGACGGGCCACAAATGGAGAATGGAAATCCGCAGCTTGGCTACTGTCTTAGTAATTCTGCTTGTGACTTCTTCGTCAAAAGGTACAGGACATGGATGCCCAAAACGGGGAAAATGTGAAACGTATCGAGAGGTTTTGGGAGTTTTCGTAGCCAGTAATTTTGCAAATTTTTCTTTTCACTGATGAAAGAGCCGAATAAGTGGAAAACGAAAGTCATTTTCCTTTGGGAATACATTATTAACACCTCTTTCTGACGTGCTAAGTAGGCGTGAATGGATGAAACTGAGACGCAGAAAGTATATACAATCTTTAATAACTGCTTGAGTGAGCAAATTTGTAAGGTTAAATGCCAAGAGCTTGACACACTGTCCAAAGATATCTGTTGATCGATTTAGTTTTCAGACGCTCATTTAGGAAATCTCACTGAAACGAACAGACAAAAGAAGCAAAACGCTAACGCGGCCACGTTCGGTTGCGACAAGGGCACCCCAAGCTCTTCAATACGGACGGGGCAGGACACAGCTGCGAAACTAAAATGAAAATCTAGTCGGAAATACTTTCTTATTCATACTAAAAAGAAAGACTCGTACTTTTCCACAGATTTTATTATACGGTACAATCCGTTTCACCGACTTGCGGCATCATCAGGTACCTGATGGTGCCGCAAGTCGGTGAAACGCATTGTACCGTATAATAAAATCTGTGGAAAAGTACGAGTCTTTCTTTTTAGTATGGATATTAAATACTTCCACGAAGTGAAGCCTGAAACAATAGAATACTTTCTTATTCGATGGAAAAGACAGATTCAACTCCATAAAACAAAACAAACGCAATATATTAAATTTGGTACACAAATTTTGCGTTACTTTGGAAAATATAAAGTCATTATGATGGACAAGTTTAGTTTTATCAATATCGTAAAATTAAATAGCTAGACAAAGCATGGATTAGAATTCACAAGGAAAACTATTTTTACACGATGGTATACAGACAGACTATCCTCTGGATTGCTTGATACGAATTTGCCCAAAAAAACTTTTGTTATCACCATGAAATTCTACAAAAAACCTTTCAGATGAAGATTTAATTAATGACTTCCGATGTAAAAAATGAGGACCATTGTTAGCAGGAACATGTGGCGATAGAATTTTCGCGTCGGATGCTTACTTTAATAAATAAATTAAAGATATGGATAAACTCCCTAAAAACACAAAAATTTTCGTCGAGACAGTTGAGAGATTACCAATCTGTTGTTAAACAAATTGGTCACGTCTTCACATACAGTATTAAAAGTCAGGTTTCTCTTCCAAATCGGATACCACACTAACTCACGCTAGGACGTACGTTACACGCCAAATGCAGAAAAAAGAAAAAGGAAGACGAAAACATACGTGTTCGATACTCGGAGTTGATGGCCACTGGAGACCAAACGTCGGGGACGGATTCGATATGAGGAATCATGCCGGCATCCGTGGTGGGATCCAGGTAGCTCACGAAGCCGTAAAATGCCTCCGGCTCATTCATCAGCGGGGACGCCATTGGCAAAAAAGCAACGGGCTGCCGTCGGGACTTGTGGAAATAGTAGTTATATGAGGATGAAGGGAGACGAGAGCTGAAGTATAGATTCATTATCGGTCGCCACAAGAAAGGGGGGCGCTGACGAGAAGGTGGCGGTGCCGGGAGCGGATAAGGGGGGAGGAGGTTTCCAGATGAGGCCACCGACGCCTCCTTCGGGGGATCACGTCACCCGTCAGAAATCTGCATCCACATCGGTCGGGAGCTTTGATTTCAGATTCCTCTTCTCCCCATCTACTCCCTGGGGAATCCTCACACTCGGGAGAGCGACATAAACACATTTTCTGGGGAGATTGCGCCGGACGTTGGAAGAATTGAGCCGAGCGGATTTCCGAACAGAGGAAAAGATATGAGAGAGGTCCGCAGAGGATGGAACGGCGGCATGGGGGAGGGAAGGCAAACAAAAGGAAGACGACGGACCGACAAAAGACGGCGGCACTCTTTTTAATTGCGTCAGAAACAATCTGATTATCGCGACAAACGCTCGCTCTCTCTCTCTCTCTCTCTCTCTCTAAGAGGCAATCAGTTCCGACGAGTGGTTGCCCACTATCGGACCGACGCGAGGTAGATAAGAAAGAGGACGGGAAAGATGAGTAAAGGGTTATAAGGAGTGGGAGGGGAGGACAGATAAAGACGGGCGGCTTCGAGAAAGGGAGGTCGATAAAGGGGAGCGATCTTGCTCCGGTGATTCCCGTGTGTCGCCACGCCCTCCTCCTCGCTTCTTCGCCTGTGGCCCCGCGGATCACGGCGAGGGCGACGCCCACCGCCGTGACACTTTTATTCCTGTCCTAAATTCTAGTTAACGTGGTGGGGGGAGAGCTCGCGGAAACCCTCGCCCCATGGCTTTGGCGATCGTCGCCGAATGGGCCTAAGCACCCCATTCGCTCCTCCCCAACGGATGGAACGAATGGAACGTGAAACCCCCTTCGACTTTCATTGAATGGTCATATCATCGAAAATTATTGGCATCAAACCAAAAAAATAATAATGGAGATCGAACGACAGCTTTCCGGTTTTTATTTTTACGGCATCACGGCCTCGTTTCAACCTTATAGGGCACACTCATTTGCCCGATAGGCAATGAATGGATCCAAATGAGACCAATCGCACAAGCGTTCACTTAAACCAGTATCTTTATTAACCTGATGCCAGCAAAATTAATGAAAACAGAAAACCATACAACGCATAAACACGTATAAGGATGACGTTGAGGTCCACTTTCTTCCCGAATGAAATCACCAAAATAACCAAAAATATCAATGCGAGATGAGGTTTGTTATTTATTTCTATTAAAAGTATGCAGTGTACTTTTCATAAGAAATTCTGCAACACTCACGTAATTTTATTTTAACTGAGAGAGTTTTAATCTGAGCAAACTTCAATAACTTAAAATGGTTCAAACTCATATTTATGACAATTTTTTCTATGCAAAACCAGTAATAGTATTTGTATTTTATACAATTTTATGTCATCCAAAGATAGCCATTTGAATAATTAGCGGTACAATAATTCTTTTTTTATAAAAAAATATCAAAGTATGAATCATCTTTCCCCAACGGAATTTGACTATGAAAAGAATGATCGTGGTATTCCTACAAGTATTTCGAGTATGTTTTCATGCTGATTCATCAGATGACAAGAAGTATCTGTTTTTGGCATCGGAAAATAAATTACTCTATCCCTTTGAACTGACCTGACCAAATATTCAGTTTATTCTCCCGCGTGCTTGTTTAGGCATCCAACTGAAATTAACTAGGCAAACAAGAACCAAACTATGCTCCGCGAGACAACCATTTAGCGGGAGTGTCTATTCCGCTCGGGCAGGAAAGCATTCACGCAGCTTCTGGTAGCGCACGCACATAAAAATGAAACTGGTACCCGAGAACACAAAAGGGCAACGCGCGTGATTCCAGTCTCGCATTTCCAAGCACGCCTCGCCGTAATTAGCCCGAGACCAGAGGAGTGGCGCACGGAACGAGGAAGGAATCCGGGCGGGGGAACGGGGCGAGATGGTGATGACCGCCATCAGGAAGCTTTCGTCAATTTTTTCACTCCATATCCTGCAACGCTACAAATGCCAACTCTTTCTACACTTGTTCGTATAAAACACAGCTAAAATACAAACAAGTTAACCGTTAATTACTTGGTCAGTTAGCCGGCCTTTTCGTTGTGAAAGGTCGAGAAAATTAATTTTCCTATTGTGTAAAATGTACCCAAAAATTCTCTATGAATGATAACATGCATGTAAGTATTTGGCCAAGACCAATATGCGTTGTAACTCTAACGAAAATGCAGTGATTGAAGATGGATTTAACGACTTTATAGTTTCACCATCTGGTCAATCATGAACGATCGAATAGTTAACCGCTTAACTGATCAGAGCGCTAAATATTTTCAATGAGTGTATAGATCAGACCTACATTCACTTGATACCACGAAACCTAGCAGCGAAATGCGAGGATGCTGGATCACCCATACTAGGCACGGGAACTGGTGTGCTCAAGTGCCGTGCTTAAATGATAGATTGGTAGTTACAAAACATTCCTGTCACAATAAACAACATTTTCATGAGTCAACTGACTCGAGAAATACTGTATAGACTGGATGATACTGTTTCAGGGAAGCTAATCGCTTTAGGGAAGAATCAACACAAATTTTAAACATACTGACGCATGGGAATAGGGTATGTTGAGTTGATATTGAGCGTAGGCTAGTGTTGGCCCGGATGAATGAACGAGGAACTATAGAACCGTAGATTCTCCTTGAATGAACGTAAGAATGGGTTTGGGGAGGATGGCCAAGGGGTAAAAGAGACAAAGGGGTGCCCTATGCAGGAAGAGGGGTGGGAGTGGTGATCCCACCTCTCATTCAACGCTCCCCCTTCCTGAGGTGTGAAAGGGGTGGCGGGCGAGTTAGCGCGCATCCGCCGTGCAAGCGGGGGGCGTGCCCCGTTCGCACCGTTGCTCATTATGCGAGTGAGCGAAGCCGGGGCGGAGAGCGGGAGAAAGAGGGGAAGGAGGAGGGTCCGAAGCCGCCGCCTCACATATTTCATTTAATTGAGATGCAAGGGAGGTCGCGAGGGAACATTGAGAATGGAAGCGAGGTGGGAGAGAGGGAGAAATAAGTAGGACAAAGAGGAAGGAAGAGGAGGTGCCTGAATGGACATAAGTGTAATACGCAGATACATAAACTCGGAAGTTAATATGAGGAAATGCCTTAAAAATTTGCCATAAGGAAAACTAGAGCAGATGCGAGGATATGCGTAAGTTTCCAAATGAAAACAAATTGAATTGGCTTTTTTTCGAATCAAAACCTTTCAGTGATAAGAGAGATCAATCGTATCTTGATTCTGGGTCGGCGTCCCGGCTGAACGCTGGGGAGGAATGGAGATCATTTTCCCTAATATTGAGGTCATATTATTCTAATTAGTTTTGCAAACATGTAAAAGATAAGACGACAAAAACTGACACGTTTTGGCAACGACCGTCGTAAGCTGAGGGTGCCGAGAGTAAATTAATTTGATGTTCGTGTTTTACCATAAAATAGTCGAACCATTTGACATATATTCAAACGTCTTCACGGCATACCATATCCACAATTCAATAAAGTTTCCCTAGAACTTGGAACACGAAATATACTTTGGCATGTCTTCCTTTTTTTCCAAATTATAATGGGTAAAGAGATGACGATGCGGGATGCCAGGTTCTGGTGGTCAATACTCAAGGATTAATTGAAATACCAAATTGGGTAATAAAAAAAATATGAAACAGGCTATCATCTCATAAACTTGTTTCGGTTAATTATTATACCAACTACAGGACTAAAACAAATAATTATTTTTACCAGCAAGTAAGCACCTGTGTTATCAGAACGGAAGAATGAGGGTCCCGGAGAGACAAAACCGGGGTTTACGAACTGAAATTGATTGAAAATCCTATCAGCGTAGGAGAACTTATATTATCGATCTTTTATAATACATCCGTTCGTGCTGAGCCAGTAAAAGACTTTAATTAGAATTCACTCTTCGTGTGGAGAAACTACCGTATATTTTGGTTCTAGGCTCCTGAGTCACCGAGTTGGTTGGTAGTTTTCGAACTGAAACGTCAATGCGTTTAAACGCCAACACAGCACACATATCGCCAGTTACAGCTAACTGTTCGGACTGGAGCCTACTGGGGGTGATTTTCGGGAGTTTTAAGTACCAACCTTCCCAAGCACCGAATGTACGTACACTCCGCGTGGATCGGTTCCAAAACCTACGATACCAATTAATTTATATCGTCCACCCTCCCCGAACGAGAGATGTGCCAATGAAATAAAACGAAAGCACGCTCATCTCCTCACCGATCTGTCCACACATGAGCACACAAACGCAAGCGGAGGACGTTTGCAACCTTTAACGATTTTCACTGGTCGGGAGTCAACTCGAACGAATCTGAGGCCTGGAAGTTGGTAGGAACGGAGGCGTAGAGAGGATGGGAAGAGGGTGGTTTGGGGGGGGGTGAGCTTATTCTATTATTTAAAGAGTTTGAACGGCGGCAGATGGGGGAGGAGAAAGAGAGAGGGGGGGGTGGAAGGAGCGGTAGCAGTAGCCGGGTACACTTGGAGACTTAAAAAAGTGTGCTCTTCGTGTTAGCACCCGAGGGCCGCTTCCGTGGCCGCGCTGGTGCGGACGCCCCACCCACCCGGCGTCTATTCTCCCCTTTCCTCGTCCTCCCTCTTTCAGGATCGCACCCTCTCGCTCCTGGGGGCGGGAAGAATTGAGGCGAGCTGAAGAGGGGACGGAGACCTGCCACGGCGGACGAACTGGGCAGTACGTATTAGTCACGATTCCTCCGTTCAATCTAAGGAATTTTATACCTGAAGCACCGTAATACTAAGCCCGTACAAAAATACCACTAATTATTTCAGTTTCGTGCAACGATCGATGCTATTAATGGATAATATGCAAATACCGATGGCGAACTTTTTCAGGTAAACTAATAAGCTTAGCAGGCATAACGAGACGTGACTATGAGAAAGTTTTAGATATCCATATTGAAAATGAACTTTTAACTTTTTCATAATTTCATTCGGTAGCGACATTCACTATAGCATACATGCTTCACTGGCAAGTGTATTTCTATTTAGATTCCAAATATGTTGTACGCTATTATAATTACACCCTGTTTATAATATTAGGGACCGAAATGGAAACGTCAGTAGAAAAGTCTTATGGTGACGTTGGAACTCTAGGCATACGTGACACTTCAATGTATCGATCACAATTTGGGATGCTAATATGAGTGTGATTGCGAGGCTGAGGAGTAGGTCTGTCACAATCCTCAACATTTCCGTTTACATATCGATCCTGTACTTGAAAACCCAGAGGTGAGGAGAATTATTATCCATTCATCCATCGTATCATCACAGACTTGAAAAACATTCGTCTTTGAAAAATGACAAATGCTAAATTGATGCAATATAAATGTGATACATACTGTGAAAAATATCTGCAATTTTCGATTATTGAGGTTTCTATACATCAAGATCTTCACGATAGTAAATCGAAATCACAGTGTGATGGTCAAAATCGAATATCGCATGGCATCAATAAACGAAGGACAAATGACGAACTTTGACGATGATTCTACAGCAAAGAATAAAGGTAACATTTTTAGCATACAGGTATCAATCCAATGATTGCTGATTCTTAACACAGAATAACTCTCTTTAGCATTATTTAACTCGATGTTTGCTACGGTAGGTTAGCATTACCTTCTCCTAAGCCACAAGCTCTGTGAAATTCTCACTTCTTGCAAATGTCTATCACTCCTCTTCTCTCTTCTGTTTCCCAGGAAGAGATAACGCAACTTTTAACTACTTGCCAGGGCCCGGAACCATCGCTCAAGTTTAAATCCGTGGTCTGATTAGCCAGCGAGCAGTCAACCGCGTCACCTTACAGACAAGTCACATACAAAAATTTTAATAGAAGACGTTAGAGAAAAAAAAACTATGCCGACCTTTAGTAACTTCAATGAAAGGATGATTCAAGCATTGGAAATTTGATGATAAATTAGATTTGTTAATTTAGTTCTCAAAATATCATACCTGCAACAGTTCTTTCTTGTAACTGAAACGGTACTCTGAAAACCTACTAATTGAATCAGAACCTTAATGTGGACCCTTAATGAAATACTGAGAATTTTTCTCCTGAATGCTGGCGTTTTAAAAATCATGTGTTAGTTGAGTATAACACGACACTACTCAATGGCATTAAGTGGACTGCGATTCTCCTTTTCGTATGTGTGTGGACTCCAATACATAACGAACATAAAGGAACTAGAGGAGACATTGTAATTTCACATATACACAAACTAGTAATATTATAATATAATTA
This sequence comes from Hetaerina americana, assembly GCF_022747635.1. Classification (NCBI taxonomy): domain Eukaryota; kingdom Metazoa; phylum Arthropoda; class Insecta; order Odonata; family Calopterygidae; genus Hetaerina; species Hetaerina americana. The sequence goes on along the minus strand of NW_027286069.1, from coordinate 16,725,751 downwards.
TACACAGAATTGAAAGGGAATAAAAGTATCACATTATTTGTAAATCTGGTGAGTTCAAAAATAACTCCCAACTCGCTGCGATAAGGTATCGATCCAGCTCAAAGATGATTTTGAAGAGACTTAAGTGGTCCTGAGCACAATACAAAGGTTGGGCACAAATTTTGAATTCACATCAACCAAACGCATGAGGGATACGATATGCTTCCATATGCTTAGTGAGCAGTTGTTATGGGCCGAGAGTGCCTACCTAGTGTTTTCAAAGGTGGCGACAGCGTCAGCGAAGAAATGGTGAAGTACGCCCGGAGGAAGGCGGGAGAGGGGACGGGGATATTTCCGTCGCGGCGACTCCCAAACGAGAAGCCCTTAAATCCCGCGAGGGGGCCACCTGTCGCCGAAGGGGAATCCCCTCTCGCGCGACTGTAGGAATGCAAGGCGGCTGATATCAGAAGGAAAGAGAGAGAGAGAGAGAGAGATGGGAGGGGATGAAAAAAATAGTTTGTGAAAGACTGTGAAAGGAGGGGAAGAAAAAAAAGGCGGACGTCTTGACTTTCAAAAGAAAAGGCGAGACGTACGATCGACGGACGGCTGTGTCGGCGTCGGCGAGGGCTGATTCTTTTTTGTTTCGCGGGCGACGTCCCGCGAAACCTTCCCACATGCCGCTCGCCATCATCGGGACTGCCGGGGGATGCCACGGAGGAAAGGTCCCGAAAATAAAAATCACCTACCCCGCGAGCTCCAATCATGCAATTTCCGAATGTTCCTTCAAAAGGTCCAAATGTCCTCTTGTCTTCAAAGCCCTCGACCGTAAACATGGCACGGGCTGACAACGTGCTGGCGGCAGGTTTAAGCCCAGTCAGGTGAATATTTATTCGGTGTTGCGGTTTCCATGGGATGTATTCCCGTTTCAGCTAATGGCTCTAATTCAGGCCTATTACTGTGCCTTCTTCCCTCAATGGATACATCTACAGTAGAGGAATACTTCCGTCTCTCTGCGACTCTCCCGTGCAGATAGCTCGCACGGCTTGCTTAGAAGCTTCGCAATTTTATCTATCTGTTTTCCGCTTGGGTGAAGAAGTTTTTCTGCCCATCAAATGAGACCATCACCTGCCAAGATGAGGACTAGAGGGATCCAAGAACTGCAAGCTTTAAAGAAGATCATGATTTTTTTCTGGAGATCAAAGGAAACTTTATCAGACTTTAAATATGTTATTGCTACATTCGATTGTCACATTTTTTTCTACAATTGAATCCAATATTTTAATTTCTCCAAGCTTAATACCCCCATATTTTCAAAATGTTTTAAAATAATTGTAATTTTTGCACGTAAAACCTCATATTGCTATTTAATTTTCATTCTGATAAAATGAAATTTATGTGTACCACCTGATTGCTTTTTCAGTTAATCCTTAGATAAAGGTTACTGTCTCGGGTGTGACTTTCTTAAAATTTTCCGGCATAAGAATGAATAACTAATCTCGATTTTCTCACTTAATTCTACACATTGGCCAAATTGTCACAACAGCATCATTACCTAGAAAAGGACATACTGGTTGGAAATCACGGTCAGCGCATTGAATTAAGAGTGTTTAATTGTTTGATCGTTTTATTTATTATAACAGTAATCCTCAGATAAATAATTTGGTATATATTGGTTATATTGGCGAAAAGTAATTGGCAAATTGGCAAAGAAATTTAGTTTTAATTAGAAAAAAACCCTACTCAATACGAAACTAGTTTTTTAATGAAATATTTGGAAACTGGTTTAGGCATACATAATTCTCGTTTTTACAAGAATCATGTCTACCCCAAGTGACTGACATACAGGGTGAAAAATTAATTTCCATACAATCAAAAACAAATACCCTGGCTAAACCGTTACACTAACTAGTGTCACTTGTAGCTACAATTTATTCACCGAAGTAAGTATAGCAATGAGACTGCAATGCCCGAAAGGTTCCAATTCCATTCTCGAGGCTTAGTAGGGTGCTGGAGGATCCTCTGTTCGACGTAAAATAAGGGTTTTGGCGACCGTTCGTTTAAGGTGATGCGAAAGGGGAGGTGGAGGAACCAAAACGAATTTTCTCTTCGCTAAATACACGGATGAGTCGTAAACACCTCCCCAAAGAGATAATGTCTTTGCCTAAATCCACGCCACCCGAAAGCATGTCACGTAAAGCTCTCACCCTCCTGAAAGGATTGGCTCCACCGGGGAAACGAACCCGGATCTAGTTCTCCGTTTGAAAGAACACTCGCCGCTTTGCCCATCGTCCACGGTACGAGGGAAACGGGAGGATTAAAAATAAGTCGAGGGAGAAGAGTTAACGGTCGTGAGTTAAAGAGAGATATACGCGACACCATTTGGAGCAGCTCAATTAGAGAGAGAGAGGTGCGATTGTGGGGCAAGATACTATGAGGCTATTAAAATTAAAAATAGTAGTACATAAGCATACAATAGTCACAACAGAGGGAAAACACGAAATTGAAGTTACTCGGTAAACATACTTTATTTATTAATTTTTTTTTTTAAAGTTGAGCATGAGATTACCACTAAAGACAACCACTTCCCGGATGTCAGCTGTTAGAAAAAAAATCCCTCGTCTGCACGAACCAGTAAGTAAAAAAAATGAAGCATGAAAAGTGATATGAATTGTTATCTGACTTGGCAAAAGGAGAGCGACCCCTCCGAGGGGAAAGGGGGTTGGAACGAGGGTAATGCATCTCTCTTATTTATCGAGAGATGGGGATCGAGAATTGGGAGAGGGGAGGAGATAGGAGAAAGCAGGGGGAGGGGTGTTAGTCGGAGAGCCGAAGAATTGTCCGCCACCTCTCCGCTTGCCCCTCCGCCCCCCTTCCCCCAACCCGCAGCATGGCACAACTAACTCTCGTCTACTCCCACATTTGGCCCTCGGCCAGAGGGAGAGAGGGGCGGGAGGGCAGCGAAGGGGCCGAAGGGGGAGGACGGAGAGGGGGCCTGGCATATAATTAAGGGCCACTCTCACACACTCCCCCCCTCCCTCGCACTCTTCCTCATTCTCCCTCCACATCGCTCTTTTCTTTACACTCGCATCGTCTCGTTATCTCCCCGAGCGGCATCCCAAACCTCCTTCCCCCTGCCATCTCCCCTCCAGAAGGGCTCTGATTGTGTGTATGGGCGCGTATCCGGGCGCTATTTTATGAGAAGCAGAGAGAGTGAGTGGGAGGAGAATGTCAGGGGGGGGAGTGATGCGTCGGGAAAGGGTTTGCAGCAGGGGGGAGGAGACGAGGAGGGGAGGGAGAGAAAGAGAGAGAAAATAAGGGGCAAGCGGGGAGAGATAGTAGCGAGTGAGACAAGGGATTGTTTGGAGCGAATTTAAAACGTAAAAAAATGAAGAAAAGAAATATACTGCCAAGAAGACCAATAGATTATTTCCATTGCTCATCTCCCCGGCCACCAATGGAAGTCGGGACAGTGTTTATTGACGTTGTCAAAGGAGTCGGATGACCCAAGCTTCCTTGGTGATACAAGCACATTTTTTTTTTAATTATTAGCCTGCACACGAAGTAGAATGAAGGTGGGATAATCTCCTATTACAAATAATGGGGGATAGCTGACAAGTGGAAAAAGGTGTTAGCTAAGAGAGCCAATGTCTTACGGAAATAGCATGCCTTAGGTTGACAGAGGCACATTGTGTTGCAGTGCACAGTTCGCTCTCCTTGCATCTCCAGCATCGTTTAGTAGCATTTCGTAAATTAAATGAGGTGAGCATCGAATTTGTTCGTGGAATTCTCCGCAGAGATGCGTTAAGGTACTCTGCTCGTTGTAAACATGAATAAGAGCAAATCAGTGCGGTAGAAATATATATATATTGAGAGAGAGAGAGAGACTAGGGAATATGAGCATCTTAAGAAACTATCTTATTTTAGGTAGAAGATAAAAAAGGTTTGAGCCGTTTTTGTATAATTCTATACTTTGAGTGGAGTTATAGAAGAATAAGTGAATGCAAAGGACAATATATGAACATAAATAATCCTCCTAGCCCTGAAGTGAAAGGAAGAAGAGCTTGGTATATGATGATTGCGAGGCTAAACTCACTATTTAGCCGAAGAAAAAAGTAGGTACTCAAGTTTTACAAGGGAATAAGTCTCCTCGCAATCATTCAAACCTACATTCATAAAATGAAGGGTTAGAGGTGAGAAGAGGTAGAAAGGGATCGAGGGAGGGAAGGGAAAGACACGCCCGTGGAGGATTGTTAAGGCGGAAAGGTGGTTTGTGAGAGAGCCGTGGATGCACAGATAAATGAATGTCAATCTTTATGAGGGTCGGTTTAACTCGTTGTTGTAAGAAGAGCAAGAGGAAACATGAAAGAAAGTATTTTAATTGCACTCGTAAAATTCATCTCCTCGAAGGAATAGGTGGTAACTCAACTTCTGTCGTTTTTGAGTGGATGAGTTTATCTCCTTCGATGGAACCTACCTTATTCCAGTATGACTCGAGTGTTTAGTTATTTCGCGACGTTAGCAAGGGAAAAAAGTTAATGCCATTAGCTGGTTCTCCATGTTTGCTAAATCAAACATTACTGGAGCCGACAGTTTTCATAAATAACGGAATATTACATTTTAATAAAAAATATATAGAAGGATAAATATCTCCTTTATCATATTTTATACTACTCATAACCAAGTATGATAATACTCGCAAATTTTTTAACAACCTTGCGAAGGTGCTCTACTCCAGTCAACGCGGTGTGACTTGGACTTGGCTTTCAGCTCTCAAAAGGGGATGCATCCTTAAAATGCAGCACTATTCCGCTACTAGTCAAATAGTTAGTTCTCAAGTATCGTGGATGAGTCATACAAAGACTTTTAATAATACGTGATGCGTTTCACAGGCAATAGCCGATGAGTTATAAAAAGCGATTGGAAGCACCGATTGATTCGCTCATACACCTTCGTTTTTAACCAGTCAGTTGGACATGTGACCACCACATTTTCGTCAGTTCAGTGTAGTTTACATTCGCGTGGCAATGTGCTCTAATGAGTGCGATTTGAACTAATTCCGCCAGTTTTGATGGCCAATCAGTGATTAGATTGGATGGATCTAGGATCAAGGCATGGATCAAGGCATGATGCTGAAAAAATTCACCGTCAATGGGGTGAAAACATTGGGCCTACCACATTCTGTGACGGGAAATTTACGGAATTGTGTCCTGCGTTGAAATATGGTCATTCACATTGCGCCATGAACAGAGGAAGGGAAGGGCCTAGTGTCCAGCTAGACGGACTTTTTGAGCGTATGCATGTGAAAGAGAAAATCGTCGTTTTACGGCTACTGTTTTCCCCATAGAATATCAAGAAGATAGCATTGTTCAGAATCGTAAATGACACTCCAAGGTAACGTGAACTCTGTGGACAATGGGTGTGAAAGTTGTCGTTTAGTGCTGACAGACACTAGAGTACATCTGCACGTGCTTTTTACACAGTTTTATCTGCAAGGAAGACCAATGTTTTCCCCATTCTATTACTGATGGCAATACGTGGATTTAGAGTGCCAATACACCTCAAGAACTGGCTTTGTCTTAATGAACCCGGGAAACGGAAGGGAAGAAAACTTAAAACAAAAGAGGAACTCAATTTGTATGAAATGCGACTTTCTAATAGCAATTGAAATTTTTCTCACAGCATTTCATGGGTTTGATTTGATAAGACATATCCAGCCATCTGGCCTATTTAAGCTTATCAGAAAATGTTCCATCCACTTTCTTATCAGAATAAAATTGGTAATTTCAGGATAATTGGTAATTGGAACTTTCTCTTCGTGAAAAGGTAGGGAAAGATATTTCAATCATGAACTATGCCCACTAAAGAGAATTGAAAACAATTATCTCGGTGAAAATTTTCCGAGCCGTGTTTGAAAACATTTCAGTATTTTCAAATGATAACTAATACTCACACTTTTAATAATGAAAAAACCCTGAGGAAGAAAAATCACTCTTGAAATAGTCACACCCTTCTCTTCTACTTTCTATAACCTATTTCTTCACCGTGGATTGGAAAACAGAGAATCTAATGCGGTGAATGACTCCTTTGGTTGTAATATCCGACATTAAAAAAATGCGAGAGATACGCACCCTCAACCTACAGGTAGATGCTAGAGTAAAAAAATACAAATTCCAAAGAAACTGCGGGAGATGCCGCAACAGTAACTTTTAACGGAGTCATCCGCTAATGTGCATTTCAATGCAACAATTTCAGAGTGTAAAAATCATTCGCCTTGACTGGGATAAAATACAATTTTAAGAAAATCCTTAAAAAAATACAATTTTAAGACTACTCCCGTTCATCTTAAAGAACTTTCTAAATGTGGGTATCAATTGACTTTTAAGGTAAATACATAAAAAAATACCTGTTGATGAATATCATTCGTACGAGCATTCATAGTTAGATGGCTAGAGAAGACAAACGAGCCAAATAAATACACCTATGACCTTTGCTCCAAAGGCTCGAAGTCACTGAACGTGTAGATACGTACCTACATACATGAAACTCCTTCCTACACAATACAATCCATTCTCAATGGAGTTACACCTGCTTCCGCAGTTTATCGTTCTCAAGTGGTCCATAAAGGGGGGAATTAATTGTAATTTGCCCTTTGAGTAAACAAATAAAGTACTAACACAGCCGTTCCGAGAATATTTCCTTTGTGGATAGGCAAATCATGAAATCATTAAGAAAGACAGATGGGGTGATGAGAGCGAGGGTGGGGGAGGGAAGGGGCGGAGGCTTTTAGAGTGGCGGGTCGGGTGGAGTGCGCTGGAGGCGGGGAGGAGGAGGGCATGAGGGCGGATGAGTGGATCCTTCGCCCGCTGCCTTGGCCAAGCGGGAAACACTCCCGACGGAAGAGTTAGTTATCGTGGCATTTACAGTTTTGAAGTCTCGCGAATAAACACATACGGGGGAGGGAAGACCGTTTGTCCTCGACGACCGACCACGGATTTTGCAAAGCCACAAATCAAAGCGGAGCGGAAAGATTGAGCATTTTCCAAAACAATCGAGACCCTTTGTGTTACCAGGCTCGGCTGTATTTTTGTTTTCAGTTATCTGTCATTTGGGTGAAAATGCAGGCAACTCCATCATAGCCGCACCTCGTCCCGACGATCCAACAAACACACACTCCGTGGGAGAGAAAGAGAATAAATTTTTCGCGAGGCTATTAAACAATAAAAAAAAACGCCCGCGGGTGAAACGAAGCAGTTACGCGAATTCAGAGATGCGAGACTTAAACAGACTGCAGGAACCGACTGAGTCATCGTTAGCGGCTGCAAATGGCCGTGAACGATTTCGCGTATGATCGCCTGAAAATAATTAACTTTCGTTCGACAGAGAATTTTTTACATTTCTAATTATTCTTCTATCTATTTCCAGGTCTGGAACTCCCGGACTTTAATCGGGGGGCGAAACCGTACACCCGCGGCGTTTGATTACTTCCGTCCCTCGGCGGCGGGCGGAAGGAGTAACAATCACGTCGGTGTCGTTTTTCTGCCGAAATGGGGTGGATGCAACAGATCCTCCCCCCAAATCATCCAATTTTCCGAGGAATTCTCTTTTACGATGCGACTGGATGGACAACGAGATGAAAAAGTGGATGCGCCGTGGGTCCCAACTGGTCTCACGCAAAAAACGTATCTGCCTTCAGTCGCTGGGCTGGCTGGCATCCCTCCCACGCCCCTTGGAACCATTTCCGGATATTTCTCCCCGTCGTCGGTCCTCATGCACCTACTCACTCACTCCCTCTGCTTCAGAGAAATTTATAGATGTCGTCGTGGAATAATAATGAAATCGAATGAGATGAGCGTGAAGGGATTGAGAGAGAAAAAGGATGGACAATAACACTAATTATGATGCATGTTTCGCGCACTAGGTCAGCTAATGGCAATTATTCGCCAATTATTTCTTATGGACAAAATAACGAAAGATATACAAATACTTATACCTAATATCTCTTTTCAATGATTTTATCAACATCTGGAGGATGGAATGGCACAATATACCTGTACACTATAAACTACCGCCAAAAATGTCACAGAAACGGATTCGCCGAATCTGGGGTGTGAAGAGAAATTGTGAAACTATGCATTTAAACGCTATGCAGCATGAGAATTTTAATGCCTAAGCAATGTTATTATCACTGACAAAGCTTCGCCACAAAAGCACACTCGCATGAACGATTTTCAACTGGGGGAATAAGTGACAGGCTTGTTGGATAATTAATACTACTTTGATGAGGAATATTTACATGAAAAAGACATCACTTACTTTAAATGTGAGCTATAATTCGGATTTAAAGTCATGTGTGCATCGATCAGAAGGTTATTGCATAAGTTTTTAGTAATTCAGTGCTAATGATTTCCGTTTGTACTAAGAGCCAGTTTGCCATAAACAGCCATTAAGTATAATAAATCTCTCTAAATCTAGACCAGTGCTAAATAAACACGACGGCATTCACACTGACATAAAAGTAATTACTTACGATTTCACTTCAGTTCTTTTTCTTTCCCAAACAATCGGTGTCGCCGGTAGCAATCGAGAATGAATTCCGCTAACTTTTCGGTAATCTAATGATAGGCATTTGTACGGTTTCGGGACAGCATCTGAACATAATAGTCAAAGAAGAACTATGCTCTAAAATACTTTTCGGAACCATGAGTGTCTGAGGTGCCTCTCGATTGGTCTCCAGGTTGAAAGCAGCAGACATGACAAGAACCCGAAACTATTTAGAATATTTTTTCCTTTCGTCCGGGTAATTTAAGCGGCTGAAATGAAACGCCGGCCTCTGCTGGTGTCCTCCAGTGATCGCCTGGGTGACGCCTTCCCCTACCCTTTTTCAACTGACAATTTGAAACTTATTCAAATTCAGATCCTCGGTCGGATAATGCCGGCCGGAGTCATAGGAAGTGGAGAGAATGGAGGCAGAGGAAGGGAGACGAGAGGAGTCCGGGTGATTATGCTCTTCAAGACCATTCCCTAGCGGACTAACGAAAAGAAAAGAAAAAGGACGTGACTCGAATAAAAAAACGAGTCCCCTCGTGATCCTTCCCTTCCACCAGAGAAGCGCGACACAAATTTTGATTCCTCTGCACCCTTCCTTCCGTCTCTCCGCTCGAACCAAACTCATCCTTCACTCCTTCCCCCATTTTCGCCTAGCGCGCGCCCCTTCACGGAACGAGAGGTGAGGAGGACAGATTGATGGAGTAGGAGGGTTTGGCGAGGCGGAGAGAAGTTAGAGGTGGGCCGGGGGGGTGGGGAGGGTGGAGAGGCGGCAAGGAAGGGTTACGCGGAGGGGGACGGGGGATGTTGAGGGAGAGGAGGATGATAAGGGGGAGGGAGAGCTGCTGCCCCAGGTCGGCCGACCTCCCCCAGGAGCTCTCTTCCCTCCCCGTCCCTTTCTCCCTCCTCCTTACTCTCTCGCCTCTGATTGGGCGAAGGGGGCCCGGGAGACACCGCCCCCCGGATGCCGTCCTCCCCCCCCATTCTCCGTCTCCACGCCTTCGACCCACACCCTCCCCCTCACGCCCCCTGGAAAATACACCTCTCTCCCTCCCTCCATCCCTCTCTCTCCCTTCCCCTCCTCCGCCGGCCTCCGAAGAGTGTGAGAGAGTGTTATCCCAAGATGCCGCTGTTGCCGCGCGGGAGGGAGGGACAGACATCGTGACAGACCCCCCACCACACGCCATCGCACCCCCCGCCCCCCTCATGTTCTTTATTCACTCCTCCTTTTGACTCCCTCCCTCCTCCGCGCAGCTCCCCTCTGAAGCTTCGCGTCCATAAAGGATGCGGCCAAACAAGCTCTCCCTTTGTGTCCCGCTCCCATTCGGGCACGCGGGGGAATACGTGCCCGCTCACAAAAGGAGCGAAAGAGGAAAGAAGAGAAAGAGGGATAGAGAGAGCAGAGGGAATGGAGAGGAGGAAGATGCTGTACGAAGGGAGTAGAAGGAAGTCCTCGTTTCCCCCTGTATAAATAGCAGTGAGCTTGTGTGCGGGTGCGAGCTGTTTCGGGCATTTACTGCTCCGCCTTGTGTTCGCTCCGCGTTCATCATCGGACTCGCACATCAGCGGTGCACATATGGAGATGGCGAAATGTAGAGAAGACGGTCGGAACCGTCGAGGAAGCGGAGATTCGAACCGGCCAATGAAAAATGGGTGTGGCTGCATGAATGTTACGTAAACCCATTAAAAATACTTCAAGGACGTCTACAAGGCAATGCCACGGTAATGTAAAAATGACTTCAAATTCATATATTCGCTTACCTTTACGTGCAGTAAGAATAGAAGTGAGCTGACTACTTAAGTGCTCCTACCTATTACCTACCATTGCTCCGTTCAAAATCTGGCATCCATTGTAATTGAGGATCGATATTTTAGCCTATTCCGCTTTGTTTCGGCCTTTTTGAACTGGTATCACCACAGTTTACTCTTTTAATCTGTGCAAACGTTGTAGTGCTATTAGCAAAAGAAGGTCGCAAACAAGTTCAATGGCATTAGGCTCGCTATCATGGTGAACAAAGACAAAACAAATCTTGGTGAGTTCCACAATTATTTGACTTTTCACAAAAAGTTGCGGTATTTGGAAAGTTTTTTTTGGTCTCTGTTAGTGCCGAACCAAGTTAATACGATTCTGCCAAGTTTGTACGTGTGAATTAACGTTTAAAATCATTGGAATTGGAGACTGATCATACCCGTCAAGCTAAAATATGATAACATTAATCCACAAAATAATTTATGCTTGAGCTTAAAAAGAATTCGTCCACAGTTCCGCAAGAGGTGGCAGCATCCTCTAGTGGGGTAAATATCACTCGGTCTATCGCAGCGAATGCTTAATTAGCTCAATATCCAGTACTAAGAGATTTTGAGGTATTTACCATATACCTACATGAAACGTGATAGTGCACATTTAGAAAGGAAACCGACGCATTCCTCACTCTCCCATTTCCACTACATTCTTTCAGAACCTGGTACTGCAACCGATAGAATTTTTGTCCCTAGGATTTTATACAAATCGATGCCGATAAATGTGAGGAGGAAGATACATCTCACTGGGCTAAGCCTTCCGGATATACATAGTATCTCAAATCATAAAATCCCGTGCGCACAACTGGTGATGGCCAAGATGGCCAACTTTTTAACACTTGCATACATTATCGTCAACACGTAGGATGAAAGCATCGGTGTGGAAAACGTGTACCTATATTAAGGTGGAATTCCGGCATAGTTTGAACCAACACATATTTCATTCCTTAACGGGTGGTTTATTCACAAGGTGAGATCGAAGCGGAACGAATCCCATCCACTATTACATTAAGGGTTATCTTCTGGGACAAAATCAAGCCTGAGGAGACAGTTAATACCGAACCATGTTTTAGAAAACGTGGGAATACTATATAAATTTTCTTCTACGAAGAGGGAGGGAGACAGATGTTTTTATGGCAGCGGCAAAAGGATTTTTTTATTGAATCCCGAGGTCGTAATTAATGAAATAACTGGGAATAGTTGATCAATAAAATACTTAAATTAGATGCAATAGTTTCAAATCAGCAGAATCAGTAAAATTTCTCATTACGGAAGAAACATTTTTAGTCAGCCAGAAGCATTTAACAAAAAAATGAACTGTAGAAGACTATTAGTTGCAGCATAAATCAAAATTTTGACCGACATGCGAGGACGCGATGCTAAATAATTGCATCTTTCTTTATATAGAGAAAAAAATAACTGCATCTAGACCCTGCATTATTGGGGAATGATGGTGTTTCGTGAGTTTTGGGTGTTTTTCAGAATACACTCAACGCATTTCCTCTTTTCGACGACCAAGTTTCCGAGCTGTGCAAAACGACGCTCCAAAGCAGTTGTCACGTGTCTTCCCTTTACAATTTTTACTTCTTAAACTGCCTGCCTCTTCACCTAACGCTATTTTACTTTCATTGTCCCTACTACTCTGCCCACCCTCCTCAAAAACAATTCCTAGATGGGCGAACTGTTCTAGTTTAATTCCCTTAGCTTAATGCGTATCTTAGTCTTTCTTTTTTGTGAGTAACTCATTACCTTCGTTTTAACATGATTATTTCTCATTGCGAGCTTAGCACACTGATTCTGCAAGATGCCAAGTAATGCTAAGAATACTGAGAGAAAATTCTGAAATAATAAGGCAATAGATACATAAATAGTATTTGACTCATGTTTTTATGTTGCCGTCGGTGTAATTATTTCACATGTAAATTGAGTCGGACGCTTTTTAGACCCCAATGGTAATTTTGGTCACGAGTCTGATACGCCCTGCCAAGCACCTTAAACCCTAGCCAACATGTGTCATGAACTGGTTCACCTGGCAAGGAATATTTTACAGAATATCAAAATACTAATTCCAAAATTCCACCTTGCCAGCTTACTATGATATAGAAATACTCATAATAACCTAGTGCCAAAAATGTATCCGACATTCTGATTTGCACGAAAAATGAAGGAGAAGGTAAAGATAAAGGAGTGACTAGGTGGAATTCCTTCTTCAGAATGTAAAAAAGAAGGGAACGACGCTATTCCGACTTTATTTGCAACCGGTTTCGAATATGTACAGAGTATCATTATCTTGCCAGAAGATGTTACTCTGCATGTGAAACCGGTCGAAAATAATGTTCATTCTGTGGAAAAACGGCGTTCTAGTCTTTTTACTTCAAGTGAATACTCGATTTCCAGCTGCATTTTTGAATAAAATAAAACTTTTCTTAATTCATAAAAGTAGACCCAATTCAGCGGGAGGAACTACCAGGATTACTCAGACAATACAATAACACTGAATTAAATACAACAGAATGATATATATATATATATATATATATATATATATATATATATATATATATAATATTTAATAAATCGAATCAACACTGAAGAAGTCTTTGAAAAATGTGCATGAGGTGAAAGCTATTTTTTTGGCAATTCTTTGCTGTGGAAACAGAATTTGCAGCGCATAGGCAATGTTTTTATTGACGATGCCTCCACCTCAAAAGGAAAAACTATTGCGCGGTGAGAGGAAGGGTAAGCTGGGGTGTGACTGTAGTGAGGGGACGGCGTTATATAAAATGCCTTGAGAGTTGTATATTAAAAAAAATGATGTTACATAAGGGGTACACTAAAAAGGTGGTCTTTGGAATAAGGCAAGGGAGGGAAAGTACTGTCCATAGTGTCGGACGTGCGATTAGCGTAGGGAAAATGACAAACAGATGTAGTCGGCCCCGAAGTTGTTCGTGAAAAAGATTCTGCAGTTGAACGAGGAAAAACCGTCGTAGCATTTTCACTGACTCGCCTTAGGAACATGCTAAAACATACTAGGTATTATGTATTGAATAATAGTGTATAAAAAGGATAAGAAAGAAATTTAGTAGCCCCTTATCGCGCGATGATAGTTCATAACTGACAAACTAGCAAAAGCAACCGACTCTGTTCAGACTGGTGCGTAAGAATGCCTAAATATTCCCAGCACGAGTGGAACGAATATAATGTTCGGTCATAAAACCTAATTTTCATCGCTGTCTGAAACCAGTTTTAATTTTTTCAAAGAAAGTGTAGATTCAACAGCGACATTCTGCCGAACTCTAAATTCATACTTATGTAATTTTTTACTTTTATACAACCGTCATAAAATGCGGATAATTTTATTATAAAATTGACTGAGATGATTACGAAGGAACAGTGTGTGTGTGGAAAAACAACAAAATAGACCACGGCTTAATGACAGCAAAACAAGATAAATATTTCAGGTTGGCGCGAGGAAAGGCAATTTTATTTATACGTGGTTCTGTCCATCAGAAATAGAAACAATTTAATTTGTAACGGGATTTACGACCCTGAGAGAATTTCCATAAGATTTCCTCAAACATAACTTTCTTTTTACGATCAAGATAATGAAATTTGTAGGGACGGCAGGGAGAGTTTAAATTTAAGGGGCGCGACAGGAACTGCCTGGTACAATCCCACAAAGATAAACAAATCCGCGCAGGAAAATAAATATATTTATCACTCCGAAATGTTGAAACTTCATCATTGCGAGCAGGTACACTTTGTCCGCTATAAAGTCATAAAATAGAGCACTGTTCTGGGACTATTTCCAACTGAAAGTGTGCACTAGAAGCAACACATGTTTAAGAATTGTTCTTATCACTTGAGCCACGCCAATGAAACGATCACCAGCAGCAGCAGCTAGTGTTGCAATCGGTGAACCCATTTGGGATTTGCTACTAAAACATTTGAATTGACATTTTGCTATGTCAAATTGTCGCAAATGTTCGCTCACATTTAATCCGAGCCACACAACTTTTCAGATTAGAGTACAAAGAGGACTATTGTATTAAGAGTTGCTTGTATAAAAATTAAATTTCACTAACACCTACTGCCATCTCTAAATTCATGGTAGTAGTGCTGGCTATCAACAAGAACATCAGAAAAATAGTTTCCCATAGCTCGGAGGAAATATTTTTCCGCAATGAATCAGAAAAATAAAGCAAAAATAATCCATAAATATTTCTATAAAAATATGTAAAACGTTTAATTAATGAAATAAATTCTTAGGGCAGAAAACATTACAAAAAATCTGAGCATTACTTCATGCAATGCCATAAGGAAGTCTAGTCACATAAAAGAACCCATTTATCGTAAGTTTAAACAATTTAAGCCCAAAAGGCATCAACTAAACGAAAAAGGATACATTGGAAAAGGAATATCGAAAGGAAGAAAAAATTGGAATATTTTTTCCCTTGTCTTAACCAAATTGATCCAAAAAATTTACACCTTCCCATAGTCAGATCGATGGGATTTGCGATTGATGCCATTCCCACGTACTGAAAACACACCTAAATAGAGTGATTTTCGGGGTCATTATTCGAGTTGGCTACTTAAGCAGGTAACGATTTAGAAATCGTTGCTACGATTATTACTGCGTGCACCACCAACTTGGATCCTATTACTCCAACTATATTTCGAAATCAATTATAGAAATGCAATTCGTATTGGACCTCTTCAGCTGGGGAAGCAAGTAGTAATACATACAATGTTACCCACGATATTCTATTTTTAACTTCAAATATTCAAATTTATCTGGTAAAATGCTCTTAAATTACTCCATAATTAAGTTTCTCGAGTTAAGTTTATAGTTACGGATTAAACAAAGAATGCAAATAAATGAAATTAGGTTACGGATTTTCAGGTTTTCAAGCTGCACTTCTTGCTTCGGCCAAAAACGACTACAAGATGCCTAGCGCTAAAATTGGCTACGGGGATCTGGCTATGAAATTAATAAAGACTCGAATTTTGGTAATTTTGATCGTGATTCTCGATCCTATAATGACCATTTACTAGAGCATATTAGACAAGTATACATCTTGTATACTTATGCGCACGATGAGGAATTTTTAAATCTTTTTTTGATGCGATAATGTTACCTGATGATACCCAACACCACCATCAGTCTACGGTAACAAAAGATGAATAATACTTGGCAGTTTCGTTTTAGATGTAATCGGAAGAGTGCGTGGGTGAGTGAGGTGGGGGTGCGAGTGGCTGGCGTCGACAACGACACCGAGCAGGGAACAGGAAAGATGGGCACATGCGTCACGCTGCGTCCGAGAGCACACTTCCACCCGTGGGACAAAATGGGGTGAGGTCGCAAATGCACATGTGCACTGCGGGGTGTGTGGAAATCCCCGGATGATGGGCGGGGAGGGGGAAGAGGCTGCAAATAATCAGGCACCCGCAGACCTCATCTGCTGCCTCTCCCCCATTTCCCTCCCTACTGAGTCTGAATCGACCTCACTCCCGTGCGTGCTTCGAACGTCTCCCAGACTTCCGTCGTAACCCTGCGGCAGTAGGCGGGAGCTGATGAATGGTCTAAGGGGATCTTTTCAAAAGAAATTCCACATATAAGACGTAACAAATATGTATATCAGAAACCTAAATTCGTCATTTCCAACGACTGCAGTAATATGCGAAATGTTTACTTCAGTTAACATTTTTCATTTCCTAAAAAAAATGTTCTTTTAGAATTAGGGAAGTTTATTCAGAGCATGACTTAATATTAATGGAGTGAATACCAAATGTTTGAGCAAAAAGGAAATTATAAATTCTAATTCGCAAATTGTAATTGTAATGAAATTGAAGACATCTTCAAAGGAGAAAAAAATAAAATATTTGAGGCGCTCGTTTTTACGAGAAGGGACCTAAAACATTTTGAACACAATTAGACGATATGAAATAACAGCGGTTTTTCAAGCTCGACTCCTGTCAAGATGCTCTACATGAACATATCTGGCCATCATTGAATCACCTAAATGTTCAAATAGGGCTATTATTATGAATAATCAAAATTCAAAAACTCTTAAATAAACGCCTCGGGTATGGTTTCATGTTACGGGAATTTTACATAGAAAAACGTTAAAAGTGTTAGCAGCACCTTCCATTAAAAATTAATACTCCGAAATGATTAATTAATCAATGTGCCGTTATGAGTGAATGCTCTGAATGAAACATTCAAAAATGTAATATTACAACAGATTTAAACGCATCAAAAAGCCATCACAGAGGATCCGTCTCTAGATTCTTGATCCCCAAGTTATCAATTAAAAAGTCAAATTTTGTCATTTAATTGTCTCATCACTTGAAGAGGAAATAGTGTCTCATGGGGCTAGGGAGTTGGCGTAAAACTCTCCCTACCGATCCCTGGCTACTCCACTCCGCTTGACACAACTTCATTCAGGCTCTTTATCTGGATTATATAATGCTGGATTATAAAATCAGGGTTCGCCAGGACAAATGAACGACGGGAGGTTATTGCCTGCCTATTCAACCGGAGAGGTTTTCACAATAGGTTCATAGATGCAGGGCTAAGGGCCTCAGGGGAGGAGCACAAAAGCAGAATGCCAGGGTGTTCCGCCGAAGGGAATTTCACTTCGGGAAGGGTGGCTTCCGAGGCGGAAAGACCAAGGGGAGAAATGGGGGAACGGAATCCACTTATTGAAACCCTCAAGAGGAAGACTTGACAATAAGCACCAAATCGGTTACCCTTCGGGTGTGGAGATACAGGATGCCGACTGCCCCAATTCCAGGAGGCGCCATCATCAACTACTGCATCTGATTATAGGCGTTGATTTTAATATCTACAATATGATGGCAAACGAAACAGTTCCCACACCATTACAAGAGGACGAGCAAGTCTTCCATGCAGTCTTCACAAATTTCACTTCGCACCAAGAGTGAACTAAAGAATACCACATTGGGAGTACTGGGTCGAATTCATCGTAAGATTTTCGTTTTGAGTGGGGCGCACGATTGACGTTTGAGGTGGTGGTGACATAGAGAGATAAAGAGGGGCGATTAAAGGTTAAATATAAGCCATGTAAAAGTACAAGTCCTTGAAAGCACGCAGATAATTCATCTACTCGTATCTAATTCTACGGGCCTCTTATTTACTGTAGCCTATAGTTTCTTGCCCTGTTCTAATCGCCTTATTTTCTCATGTTCTCATCGGCGAAGTTGCGATTTTCACATTAATAATTTCATTTTTTCGAACCGAAAAACTCTCAGGAGTTGACTAAACATTTTATTTCATTTTGCAAGCATCCCTCGGGCAGCACAAGGTACCTATCACCTGTAGTGGTACCTCAAAACTAAAGCATCATGCAGGGTAGAATCAAGAGAGATCCAAACAATAGCTCGAAAACGATTAGTTAGACAATACTACATTTGAGTGAATTAGGCTCTCAATTTTAATTGACTTTAATATTTTATTTTTGCGGAAAAGCATTTGAAATTAAAAAATACTAAGACAAAGCGAAGACCGGTGTCTGGAATCGGCAACGAAAATCTCGAAAGGCGTTGCGTCGATCGATATATTCCTGCCATGCAAAATCGGGAAGAAGAAAGGCTTGCGTCAATGCCTATCATTAAAAAAGACAAGGGAAAACTTAAAAAATTGATTTCCCCGAGGCAGTAGCCATTCAAAAGACGCGCTCCCCTTCGAAGGGGCGTCGGAACGCTGGGGGTAGAGCAATAAGCAAGAGACAATTTATTACATACATACAACAAGCAACGCACATACTGGGAGACACGAAAGATTTTTCAATTTCTCAAGATGGACATAGACCGAAAAATTAGTGACCCAACGCACAACACCTAAATAATTTTTTTTTCTTGATTATTAATTCAATTCTTAATAATGCTTGGCATTGTCTTTATTGTACGCAGACAACAGCAACCAAGTCAAACAAAACATTCGCACAAATTAGCATCTTCGACCTCACGACCTTCGGATTGACGGGTCGAGTGCGTTAAAATCCGTCGCCACTCCCTTTTCTCACGCCACCAACACTCATTATAGATTTCTTCCACGAAGTTTCCAACGCAACTTAGTCACATCGCAAGCTAAGCATTTAAATCCCAACAGATGCTCGAACGTTTTGACGGGATCGGGAGCTCGGGAGGCCGTGCACGACTCGACGACGGCGGCACCCATGACATCCGATGGCCTGAATGGACGCCCGGAGGGCTCGGGAGGTGCGGTGGGTGGGTGGGTTGAGAACGTTCGTAATTTATTACGCAGTCAGGCATTTCTCCTCCAGATGACTAGTTGTGCCCGCGCGTCCGCCCGAACCCACCACTTGACCCCGATGATACGTCTGCTCAGTGTTAAGTCTAACAAACGATTCCTTGATATCGGTGCTCTGTGGCTCTTGAGACCGGCCGAGGCTCCCTCGCCCGCTAGCTTGGAAGAACCGTGAGAAAGGGCTACATCCGCACCCCGGCACAGAGCACCAGGGTGCGGGAGGGAGGTGAGTGTAAGGATTGAGGCAGGCCTGGTGGGAGAGGAGGGGAAGGAGTTGGAGGGGGAGCATTTCATTCGAACGGAGGAAATTATTACAAGTGTAAACGTCTAAGTCTACAGATGAGAAATTAACATGCGAACATCAGCGGAGAACTTAATTTTTTTTAGTGTTTAGAGAGAAACTATTATTGACTGACCCGATACCTATTGAAAAAGAAATCGCCCCATCCTTCCTTCCGCCTCATTCATTCCCTCGCCCTCCCGCTCTTTCCATTTCGTCTCGGTTAAAAAAAAAAACATCCGGCCCAGAGAGAGTGTGACAAATGCCTCCCGAATGCTAATAAGCCCGTAATGTAGGGAACCCCCATAATGAGTAAATACCGAATTTCAAAACGTCGAAACGCTTCCGAATGGGGCGCGTACAAAAGCAAACAAGCCCTCCATTTTTTTCTCTTCCTTAGAAACGAACCGGGGAACGAAAGAGCTGTGGGGTAAAATGGGAGGGAGCGGCACCTAATGTAATGAAATCAAATCGTCAAAAAATGAGTTGGGAGTATAAGTGGGGCAGGAAAATAGACCTGGGGAAAACAGGGATACCGCCATTTCGTTGTGTGCGCGCATCTGTCGACCGCGAGAAGGAGCCGAAATTAGCACCCAATCGGTAAATCGAATGCGCTCAAAGGCGGCTGAGAAGCGAGAGGAATGGGGGCGAAGGAGACGGGGTAAGGTGTGGTGAGGTAGGGGTTAACGTGGATGGGGAGGTAGAAGGCATCGAGGACGGTAGTTTGACTGGGGGGGTAAAACATATGCAACGAAAAATGTAAATAAATTAAATAAATAAATATATATGTTTAACAACAAATTAAAACGTAAATAAATTTAAAAACATAAATAATGAACGAGATTATATTTTAAATTTTAAAAATAAATTGAATATTGTCCGATAGGTTCCCCATATTTTTTCCCAGTATTTTATTTTTTAAAACTAAAATGAAAATGCATTTTATATATCCTGATGATCAACAGAATAAACAATGGGCAATTGTTCTTTGTAATGGCATTTTCCCTATAAACATTCAAGGTTTTGTCATCAGCATGAGTTAAAAACAATAAATGACTCAATATTCAACCTACATTTAATTATAACCGCATAAATATTTGAAATTAGCAATAAATATTTACTTTTAAATAAAAACGTTACCATTATGCACGTGTTAGATTTTGACTGGATTCTCACTAAACAATATAGTTTTTTACATACATTTTTTTAAACCCTTCCAACATCATCCAACTAGTGAAAGAGGATTACAATTAATTTTGGACTTAAGTGGCGTCGACAGGAATGAATCCGTAAAATAAATATGAACCTGAAAACCTGAGTCTAACTGGAATATTATTCTCTTTGACATTAACGTTTCAATCACGCAATCACCACGCATAAGGTGATAGTGATAGAAAAACCTCAAAGCAAAGACTACTTTCTTTGCCAAAAGAAAATTATTCACAAAATATGTAAACAGCAATGAATGTAAAAGTAGCCTCCTTTAACGAGTTTTCTTTCAGTCTCATTTGCCATACAGGTGGATACAAGTCCTTTCGTTTCTTTTCCTTGAATTCCTCCCAAAAAGAGGTGTGCCCTACTCACGTGGCGTCGCCAGAGTGGTTCAAAAGAATCAAGATTTAAGAAGGGACACCTCAAATAATTGATCTAAAAATCACCCACAATGTTCCCAGGCTGACATTTCTATCATAAACTTGGCCCGTATCATGAGTCGCTGGCCGGGCGAGCCATTGCCACCACACACCTGCTGGCTACTCCCGTGTGCTGCTGCTGGTCTGAATGCAAATGTGATGGGCGTGAGAGGTTGTGAGTCAGGAATCTCCTAACAAAGCGATCGGTGGAAATGTATTGGAGCGCCATTTGGAGGGGAAAAGGCGGAGGAGATAACACGAATAAGATTGATCGACAACATCGGAAAACGATCAAACAGATGTGATTGGAAGCGAGGAGGCAGGAGTGGAATTTCAGGTACGAAGACTCTTGAATGGAATGAGGTCTCGATCTTCCTCCGTGGTTTCGTTATAATTACGGCGATAATTTATTGCGATTCAATGCAAGAGGCGAAACCAAGACGAGAGGGTCAGGAAAGTACGGTGACGCCGGTAAAATAAAAAGGAAACGGAGATAAGACAAGGAGTGTAGGAAGAGCTCATGTGTCCCAGAAAAGCTGGAATTAAAAATAGGGGATATCGACGGAATTCGAAAAGCCAGAATTTTCATTAGGGTACTTTAAACAGCTAAGGAAAAGTCTCGTTCCAGTAAAGGAACGCAAATTAGCTCCAATTAAAAAACGTTTTTGAGCCTCATGAATATTAGGAAATTTTTTAATAGGCCTAAAAAACGAAAATCACTTAGGAAGCATAATGTCATTTACGAGGACAACTTCGGAGTCCTGAAGTACGTATGAGTCAACTGTAACAACGCCAAACTGCATGGGGAAAACATATTGACTGGCGCATAAGCTTCCGAAATTTTCTTCATTTTGGCCGTTGGTCACTTCATTTAGATCCAACATCGGTGACATCGGTTGGAAGACAAATCAATAATGGGGAGCGATTGTGGCTCGATTTCATGAAAACCAATACTATTCGGGCGTTTTGGACGTATTCTAGCAACACTGAATTTTTTGTTCAACAGGACAACTCAATCAGGTTGACCTTTTGGCACATGTTAATTTTGTTTGAAGGGGTAGCAAATATTAGTTCTTAGCAATCACAGGCAACTGACGTGAATTCAATTTAATTCAGGCGCTTCTTATTCGTGGGAACTACTCAAGCCATTCAACGAACGCCTTGCGAACATAAAAATCCCAAGCATATTTCTAAATTTCGTAAAAAATTCATTATTTCAAAAATTACTTTTATCCATTTAGCCAATTTATCGATTCCTGTCACGTCGAATTGTAACGTTACTTGAGAGATTCCTTGTGTCGTTGAATAAGTCCTTAGGAGCATTTCTTTTCATTTTTATAATTAGAAACAAGAATGGCGCTTCAATCGACTCTGTAAATGAAACCACGGGATGAATATAGCTGAAACTTAAACAGCATTCTAGAGAGTGGTGAGGCCTACTAAAACCAAACCTTTTCCGATACTACAAGCGCCATTTTTTGGATTTTCTAATAAGTTGTCAAGGGACCCACGTATCAGATTTTCCATTCTTAATTATATAACATCTGGTTTACGGATTAAAATCAATCGAAAACATATTTATTTAAGAATGGTTCAAATGTAATTAAATTTATTCCCGTTAAAAATTTTAGTGAAAACATCAGTTTTACGGAAACAACACAACAAACACATTACTATCACATTATGTCATACATGCTTGAAATGACAAAAAATAATGTGCGCGTACAAGTGATTCCTTCTTGAAGACCTAATTGCTCTCCCGCCTTTGCTTTCTCAACGCACACGCTGAAAATTGCTAATTTCTTGGAATGAGGTGGGAGTAGGAATAGTATATGCCCAGTAAAAGGAGCAAAATGAAGCCGATGACGAGGATCAACTTAATCCAGTATATTCCGGCGAAGAAAGAGTCATCCTCATCATAAAGTACGGCATCTTGGATCGCAACAATCCTGCTCGGAGAACTGTTTGGGGCATGACGCACGGTGGCTGTTCCACGGAGTCTAAAAAAATAAGAACTTTCAGTTATCTTTGGTATTCCCCGTATTTCTCTTAAAATATGGTTACCGATCATCGCTTACTTTCAATTTGGTCGGGTGTCTTGTTTCTCTTAGTACAGTTGGAACCCATGATGAAGGATCAAAATGTTGCTCTTACGCTAGTTCCATGACGACAGATTCTATTGTTGCTTTCAAGGAAACACTGCACAGCAGCTATCCTCTACTAAGATTAAATAAGCAACTATTTAACGATTCAAAATTACATCTGTATAAAAATGAGCTGGTGCTTGCGTGTTAGATTTTCATCCATAAATTATCGGTGAGCTGAAAGATGGGTTTACGGATAGATGGAGGTCTAATTAACAGAACCCAAGTATTTACCGACAAATTAATTTCTTTAACCTCACTCTACAGTATAGTCCATGAATGTATCGTTAGTAACGCCATGGCATTCCTCGACGTTCAAAAACGTTTATTACAAGTGTAAAATACATGTGTGTCACTATCGCATCGAATCTTACACGGGAAAAGTACAAAACTACCATTTCCGGAGGGCCCTAAAAACTCATGCATTCATCAAATTTATAGTTGAAAAAATGGAGCCATGAGAAAATAAAGGAAATGTGTTGTTTTCCTTTAGTGATATCCTGCAGAGACTAATTGGCGAGTTTATTGGGCCAATCTAAAAATAACACTGATTATAGAATTTAACAGAGTACATAAAAGGACTATTAAATTCGTGAAAAATCCGTAAGGAAGAACATAGAGCGTCCGTCACGCATTCACCACACGACGTGGGCATTTCTACATATTTTCTACAAAATATTCAGAAATGCAATGAATCAGAGCTCGATTAAACCCTATTGAAAAGACAAAAATATTTGCACCCGACGTGGAAGATAAAATTCAGCCTCCCAATTACTAAAGAAGGGTAAACAATTGTCACAAAATAGGAGAGATAGGATGACGGATAGACTTAAGCATTCTTTTTTTCCCTCCCACTATTCACGACAAACGCACAAGCGGGAACACTGAGAAATGGGTAGGCACCGGCGAAAATAATTAGGAACAAACAGGCTACCCCCTCAGCTCACCTCACGCCCCCCGCCTCGCGAGGGTGTCGCGTAAATAAAATTGTAGACCTAATGTTTTTGTGAACTTTCCGTCCAGTACGAGTAGAATGCGACTTGTTAATTAGTGATTGCGCGGCATGTGAGCCCGCACCCTTTTGAATGAGTTTCCTTAATTTTATTCTTAGTGTACTCAGTGGAGTAGTGGTTAACAGCATAATATTCGTAAAGTTCATCACGGATGTTGTATGGGAAGGTGTCACGTCGCCCCTGTCCACGTGCCCTTTCGGTTGAAGGTGTGGTGACATACGTGTGTGGAAGTAGTGAAGCAGAAAAGTAGAATAGCTAATGACCTAGCATCTCCTGCCACTCGACCATGCGACGGCTTGCGTGGTTGTGTATTGATGTAGATGAGAAGTAAATTTTGCCACTAATTAATGTCGGTTGCGAGGAGAGAATATACGAAAAAGTTATAATGTCCTCATCAATTCAAGCGGTTTATTATTCTCATTCTGTAATTAAATGCAGATATTTTATCCGTCGTTGGTTAGGCCTCATTAAGGATATGCCGTAAGTATAAGGGATCCTCACGAAGTTTGATTAATTGCCGAATTGGATCGCATGCAGCGTAGAGGAGCTAGATTTTTCACACGTATGATAAACTTAGTAGCGCATCCAAAATATTGGATCAGCTAGGCTGGGAATCACTCACAGAGCGAAGGTTAAATTACAAATTGAAGCTCTTGAATAAATTGGCAGTATCTTTAACAGTGATGTTGAAAATGCATTTTTACCCCCATCGTACAACGGTAAGAGAGATCGTGATAGTAAAATTAGAGAGATTAAGTGTAGAACAGATAGATTTATAATGTTATTTTTTCCACGACAGATAGGGGATCATAGTAACATTGTTCGACCGCGGTAGGGTCATGTTCGTGTAAAATAATTCCGGTGTGGATTCACCCCCTGCCACACGCCCTGGCGGTGGATTGCAGGGCATACATGAATAAATAAAATAACCGCGTTGGACATGTGGGTTAAAAATCAGTGCACAGCGTTTAACGTCATCCCACAAGCACCCGAACAACTGAAATATGCGTTAATGCAAAAACAAATATCCTTAAACACATGACTGCATTCCCCCGACTTCAGGTATAATATTAGAAGATAAATTTAGAGGCAATCGTCTAGGAAAGCGATCGGCATTGGCAACAATCTGACTTGAGTAAACAACCTAGATGTCATATATTACAAAAACCCATACTGCACTGCTTATACGCATGTGTTTACTCTAAAAAGGAATTGTTATCAAAACTGTTAAGTGGGAGATATTTAAAGATTGCATTTACAAAAAGCTGATTCCGCTGGTAGATAAATGAAATCAAGCGGAATGAGGACGCCGCCGCCGAGGCAAAAATGTATAGATAAGATACCGATAACAATGCGAACGCTTCCCTCTAAGCAATTTTTAATGGAGCGATTCACTATCGAGCCGACTCCGCGAGGCGCGCCACGCCGGTTGATTCTTATAGCAAAGCGAAGCACCTTTTTGAGAACGAAAACCCCTTCGAACCTGGCCTTGCCTCGCCTCATAATAACACGCAGTTCCTCATTCTTTTGCTATCCAGCGTCAACAACAGCACGCAAACATTCCCTCCCCCCTTTCGCTCCCTCTTCCCTCGCGCCCCTGGCTGGCCCCATTATACCGCTTCTCTCTCGTCATCCAAGGATTGGGGGAGGCCCAATCCCCCAGCATGGGTTGTAGGCGAAGTCTTTACCATCTCGCCCACTTGCCCCGCTCACGAACATATCGCTCGCTCTCTCGTAATATACCTATTGTGGTGATGGGTCATTGAACTTTAAACCTAAGCGGTTCAATTAGATGGCCAATTTTTCAACATATTTCGTCCGAACAAGTCTGGAGAATCAATCTTTAAACGGTTTTGGCGGGCGGGAATGAAAACAAGGGAGGTCCACTCACTGAAAACGTTGCTTTTGTCCGAAAATATATGCATTTTCAGACCAGATTGTCGTCGCCAAATCCCGTCTGCATATATTTTCTTAATTACTGTCTAGCAAAGGGTAATAATCAACCCGAATATTACAGTAGTGTTGCTAAAAAAATGCCACAAAAGCAGTGGTCATGTGCACTAGAAAAAATGCCATATCCATAGATCATATTGTACGCATCCATTACGAGACAATAATCTTTTTACACACTACATGTTAGCAGATGTGTATTGACTCCACAGCTTTTTCAGTTTCGAAATAAACTGAATAGAGGAGCGGATAATATCTCTAAAACCTCCGAAACGAAACTCTACTCCGTTTGATTCGTACAAAATGTGCAATACGACGTTTAAGATTGGTTTTAGAAAAATATGAAAGAGAGAGATATTGAAATTGAATTTGTTTTATGCTTAAATCCAATTTATTTTACTTTCCGAATCACGCGCACTTGAACATTCGGTGGGCAGATGCCAACCTTCATCGACAATTTCACAAGGATTACATCGCCCCAAATGACTCTCCCCTCAGTTGATGAGTTCGGTTCTCACCATGTCAGCTCTTCATTATTATGGCCGGCGGTAAGTACATCATAAGGCTACTTATATTCTTAGAGTTAGTGATAAAGTCAAGAAATAGAAAACAAGCGTTACTCATAATTTTTGAAGCCGTGAGTATGATCAGAGAGGTTTTAAATAAATCAGAGGAGCTCGGAAAATAAGCTTTGATGTTCCAGCGATGAACTTGATGGAAAAGGTTTATGGAACGGGCTGGATTGCAATTACCTTACTGGGTTCTACTCTGAAGGTTTTCAACATTAGTAAAACAGTACTTGTTAAATAATACATATATACATTGGCATGACTTGGTATGAAAGTACATTCACAACCAATCTTTGGCGAGGTTTTTTTGGCGTTGCAAAACACTTAAAACGGGCGTCAACAAACAATTATTGTTTGTCAACACTCATTCAAAAAAGATATTTTTGTATCAACAAAAATCAAATGTGAAATATACTTCTCTTACACAATTTCATTAAAATTTTGAATATGACTCTGAAAAATCAAAAAAGAACCTAATTCCCATAAATGTTGGTAGTATTTTAAGTTCAAATACTGTCGTTAACGATAATGTTAGCAGAAAAATAATTTACGGCAGGGACTGCATTGACCAGTATAATAACATAAGCAGTGATAGACGAGTCAGGGTGCTTCATGAAGAATATCATACAACGTTTCGAGGAATCCACTGGGAACCTTCAACCTATGAGGGGTGATTGAGTCCCTTGTAAAAACCAGTGATAACGTCACTGCCCCACCGATCATTAACGAACAAAAAATCCTTAAAGGGAGAGAAATTTTAAAAGATGAAATGTCATAACGAAATAATTCAATCGAGAGATCGGTCCCGAGTCGTGCCCAAGAACTTAATACCCTCCCAACTAAAAGAAAAAAAACACCCGGTTCAGGCCGATAGGGCCTCGGAGATGGATAGGCGAGTGGCGGTTCCCTTCAAGAAGAAAAAAAACACAAGTCGCTCCGCGGATTAACGAAACCGCTCAGTGAATGGGCTTCCATCTCGGGACTCCGCCGGAGATCTCCGCCGCGCCCCACTCGTGAGGGGAAGGAAGCCCGTCGCTCTCTCCGGAGTGCAGGTCGCACTTGCGGAAGGAAGGAACACGCACACACTGCGCGTCTTCCAGCGACACGCACTCTTCACGCAACGAGAGGGGAGGGGAACCCTCTTCGAGTACTCATGTCGCCGACATCGCAGCCTCCGCTATGCACAAGCAGGCATGCCTCCTCCCCCCTTTACGACCCCTAACCCCGGGGCCCCCGCCTCCCTCGGCACTCCCTACAAAGGAGTCTCAAACTCAGAGCCAGACGAGGCAGACGAGGGTGGGGGGTTGGGAACATGGGGGGAGAGAGAGAGAGAAAATAGGAAAGGAAAAAACCGAGATCTCCCTTCATCCGACCCACTTCAATCTCTTGCCACCCTCCTCCTCCCACTCCGTGGGAGCGTTACTCCTCTCGCACCAGATTCTTAGGGTTAGGTGCTTGTATATGTTTGATAGTAATTGACACTTACTATATTCCTACATTTCTGAATTCATATGAGAGCTACGAGGCATGAGTTTGGGAACTTTAGAAATCAAACGGATACATCTTTTGTTTAAATGGTGTAAAATTACCTCACACTTCTTAAAAAATTAATGTATCCCAATGGAATTGTCAAAGCTTAATCTACCCATAAGCGTAGTTTATCCTTGAATAGGAAAAATGATTACTAGTTTCACTTTCCCTTTTCCGGGGAAGTCCCAAGCATTTCAGCAAATATTTTTAATTGATATATTTTTGTGGAATAATGGTTGCACAGTGAATAGACGGGCAGCACCTTCCACTAGCATGAGAAATGAATATTAAAATTGATTGAGTTTTCCTACTTCTATTCATTCCTTCTTCCAAAGATCAAAAAACACTCTTCTAACCCTTTTCACTCCAGCCCAAATCAAGCAGACAACCGTACTCCATTGTTTGATAATTAAAATATAATTATTTCCAATGCTGCGTATCACGAGACGAATTACGTTCAAAACGCCATACGTGCATATTAACTCACTTGAAAAAAAAATAAGATCAATGAAAATTATTCATTAAAAAAATGGGACTAGGAATCATTAAAAAACGTATTGCTAAGAAAACCAGCGTCCTTTATGGTGGATTAAGGGCAGTTCTAATGCAGCACACTAACGGTAGCCTGCCGTTGGTTTGGAATTCGTGCACCATATATTGAATGATTACCCAAAGGATTAGGCATATAAAATTATTAAAAATTGTTTAAGATGATGTTTATATGCATTGCGATGATAATAAAAACGTTAAAATAGCATGAAACAACAATCAACATTAAAGAACGATCGAGAAAACCGTTCAGACCAACAATCAACTGAGAAAATATCGTAAGGAATAAAATTACCAAGACTGAATTCTTCCGTTTTTCCTCAACCATCACTCGGAAAATCAATTTTTTTCTCCATTTTTCGCTTAACAAACGGCAGATGCTCACACCAACACCCTCGTCCACACGGCCAATGGACGGGGGTACCTTGCAGGGCACTAGTACTTATTGTTGGTGTAGATGCAATAATACCGCAGCATCATCTATTCCCTGCCTCTCACCGCCAGATCCCAGACCACCAATAATTCTCCTGCGACCTCCTCCCACCCGAATCCCCCATTACCTCCCCCCACCCCCTTCCTACTCCTCCAACAGGGGGCGCCCCGAACATCCTCCGGGGGCCACACACCAACACCAACACTACTGCCGCCGCCGCCGCCGAGGCAGTCTGTTTATTTTCTCTGGCGAGGATTTGGATGGGCGACGGGGGAGGGGGGAGCATCGGCGCCCACCCTTCCCACGCGGCCGGCGGGGTGCACCGGGGGGGGGGATGGCACCAAAAGGGGGGTATGGGGTTTGGAGGGGGATTGGGGATGAGGGGGAGAGCACACGATGGAACTAGGCAAAGGAAGAAAAGTGAGGGGAGATATCCAGAATGGATATTCTACAGAAAGGTGATTCAACTCATAAAAAGAAAAGAAATGAGGGGAGATATTCGCCGAACTCCAAATCGGAAAAAAGAACTTCCGTGGACGGGAGGATAACGCGAGTGGATCCGTCCACCGTGAGCGGCGGGAGGAACGGTGCATAAGAGCTCACGAGACCTGGGGCACGTAATAAAAATATAAAGCGCTCGTTCGAGAGGAAGAAAAGACCCGAGAAAGGCTGCAGAAGAGTTCAGATTTTAGCACACTGGTAGAGATGACGAAAGGAAGTATTTTCAAGAATTTAATATTGAGGTAAAAAACCCTTTCGAATATTTTTTGCCCAGTTGCAAAATTGTTTGCTTTTGCTGATATTAAGTACATGTAATGCATAATACGTGTATATTAAATGGAGTCCTAAAATTGTTTGCTATAATTTAAATCTTTCGTTCTCTTGAAATATTCTGACTTCCCATAAGTTTTTCATTAAATACTGTCGATAAAGAGAAAGGATGATTGAGGTTGAATGGTGAAACACATGAAACTTGAGCAAGTAAGCGGGGCACAAGCATATCAATTGTCTAAATTCATTACTAAAACATTAATTCCCTCTTTTTGTCATCGACATACGCTGAGTAACTATTACTCAGTGCCTTTCCCAAAACTTTGTTGGTCTGGCTGGCACTAAGCCTTCCCGATTTTGTGCTTAAGCTTAGAATGCATATCCTAGGATGCCACCAATGGCATTGTTCTGGCATGAAATATGATAAAAACATGGAGAAATATCAAGGGTTATGGTTTTAGAAATCTTAAACTACTATGCACACTTGTTCTCACTGTCAAGAAAATATATGAGATGATCGGGTACCAATGCGCATATATTTGCAGTAATAAATAGAACGATATGAAATTATCGCCGCAACACATTAGGGCCTAGCTAACTCGTATAAATTCTTCTGAAGCACCTCGCAGGAGTACTTAAAATTACGTATTTTTCCGGGCTGATTTAATGATGGCAATCGTATCCAGGCAAGTAAATAAGGTATAAAAGTTAAATTAAAGCAAAACTCATGAAAGAGCGTGCAAGAATAACGGAGCGCGACTACTTTTCAAAAGGTATTTATAAAAATATTTGCTATTAACAGTATTTTACTTACTTCAGAAACATTTGAATTTTCATTCAAAACAGTCCAAGCGAAATAAAATTGAAAATTAAAAGATGATTGGATTTTCTCAAATCTGGGAAATAAAACGAATGAACTTTCGAAATCTTTAGTGGAACGGAGAAGAAGAGCAGCAATAGTGGAGTTCGTCGTTATCATCGGGTATCGGAGAGACAACATTAAGTCGTAGTACTTTAAGGAATGGAAAGGATTTCGAAGGACCCTTCACCGTTATTACGAAAGAGGTGAGAACTGACAAATATATTTGTGTATTTCAAAACACATGAAACGTCACATCACCTCAAGAATGAAGACTTAAAAGAAACAGCAGCGGATGCCTACCCCTCTGAAATAATTCCTTTTCGTGGCAGCAGCAGAAGTTCCGTAAGCAAGCAGCCTTTTCCAGCGACCTATGATGCATTTAAATTCCCGGGGGAAGTTTTCTCCTCCCCCCCCCCTTGTCTGCCTTAAATGTCGTCCTTGGTTCGCCAACAATGGTAAGAAGAGCGAGGTGGGGTGCCGGGAAGAAGAAGGCGACGAGGGGGAGGAGGAGAGCGGAAGTGAACGGCGCGAGGACGACGCAGAGAGTTTGGAGAAACGAAAAAAATGGAATAAATACTGGAGCACGGCCATTAAACATTACATTTCTCCCTAAGGTTGCACGAAAATGAGAAAATAGGGGTCGCGGGGGGGGGCGAAAGGGATCCCCGGGGGGAGGGGGCGCGACTTGCAAGATAACTCTTGTCGAACACGGCCTGAATAAATGAACAACCGTGTATAAGATAGGACCCGATATGAAGAACTTTTTCTCCGAGTGGAGATGGGGGGCGGGTGAGAGGGTGGAAGGGAGAGCTGGGGTGAAAACGAGGTTAGTGGAAATAAAGGGAGAAATATAAAGGAGGAGTAGGGGGTGGTAGTAGAATGTGGTAGGGGTAAACGAAGGGGTGGCAGATGAGAGGGAAGGAAGAATGTATGGGCGGCAGTGTGCTGCGTTCCCCCGAGGATATGGCGGTGGGGAGGGGGGTGGGTGAGGGCGCCATCCCCCAGCCTCTAAATCCACTCTCTCCCCCCCCCCCCCTCTCTCCCCTCCATCCAGACTCCCATCGCCCTCTTCCAAACACTGACTGTGTGTGTGGTTGCCGTGTGTTGCTCCAGGGAATACGCCCCGGAGAGGAAGCACGCGCTAAGCATCCTGGGTCCCTCGACCCCAACCTCCCCATCCACCCACTCCCATACTCCCACGTCACCATACCGCTAACTCCTCAATCACTTCACTCTACTCATTTAGCTGGCGCTCCAGAATATTTTATTTCTTCCCACGATCCGCCAAGGCAAAGATTGAAAACTGAAGTAAAATTATAGATATTGCTAATGAGCTCACGGCACTGCCCTAGAATCGAGAAAATCTAGGACCCCCCCCACTCTGGGATCTACCAGAAGTTTATTTTTTGTCTATTTATTAAAACCTTTGGGAGAAACACCATGTGCAATGCCTGCTTTCGATTATTTGTTTAATTTTTTCGCTGCTTTAATTTTTTTCGCAAGGGAAAATATAAGAAAACACAATATATTAGCATCCGGCCTGATGTTGCGATAGTGTTCCACAATGATATATATTTTTTGCAGGTTTGCAAATAGGAAAAATAGCAATAATTTTAATAATATGTATAGGTGAAAAACAATAACTAATTTTCAATTCAAATTTTTATGCCGTCGTCAATTTAATTCGAACGTTCAATAAATCCTCCACACTAATAGAAAATGAAAAGAGTTAAACGTTGAGAAAATCGAAAATAAAATAATTCTCTGGCAACGAAGTCTATCAATAATAAATAAAATACCTGCATTACACAAGGCGGGTTCCAAAAGTCATCGAGGTGAATACAAGCTAGAGAGGACGTTCCATTGTGCTAAAATATTTCTATCTCCCCGGCGAAAAGTTGTTTGACGCTATTAAATAGCACGAGTACCTCTCAAATGGTGGAAATACTCGAGAGACCAACGTTTCTCATATTTCGTTCCTGTACTACACCTTCTTTACACGGAGGTAATTATTTCATACTAGCGTTCCTGGCGATGATTCTTGTAAGCATTGTAACAATGTCCGTTCGAACCAGCATTGGAGGGTTCCGTGAATAGATATAGGGGTCCGGGGAATAAGTTGACATTCTATTTATCTTTGCTTGACATCATTACAATAACTGGCCACTTCACCGAATAAAACACACATTTTCAACCGCCTAAATGAAATCCAAGCTCTGCGTTGACTACCAATCAAGATAATAAAATACTACCTTTCTGACTCGCGACGCCAAGTTTTGGCTCACGAATGGGATAATGACTGCAACCGGGATATACAAGTTCTAGTAGGTTTTCAAAAATTATTAACTTGAAATAGTAGAATTCCGGGATTAGTAATAATCAAATTATTATTAGGTTTATGGAGGCGAAAAAAGAATGCGTCATGATCTCACGCGGGCTCAGGGATAAGTTGGTCTCTTGAAGATGAAAGGAGTTTGCTTCGTTCTAGGCGCGTGGACGGTGGGGCTCCCGCGGGATAAGCCACTCGGTCGCCGTCAATCTTCAGACAGACTACGAGGGGTGGAAGCCACACACGAAAAGGAAGAAATGGGCTTCTCCTTACGCCATGAGAAACCTATCCCTTACTATTTACTCATTCTCTATTTTTTGCCCATTGCGAATCCCTTGAAACGGAGCGCAGTGCGAGCATACAATCAACCCTTCACACTCTCGTGCAACTGTCAAAGAGTGGCGTCACTCGTCGTCCTTTTCACTTCGATCACGTGTTTTCCAACGCGATCGAACGCCAATAAAACACGGGAGGATGGAACCTTTCGCGTCTCTCCAGAACTGACTGACGCACGCGGTGTACACTTCGAGAGTGCCGGAGCATGCGTCTTGTGAGTGAGCCCCTTGTTTCAGCGCTTATCGGCACACAGTCGAGCTTTTATTTGGATGTGACTGCAATCGCAGCCCACTCTGCGGAGGAGTCTCACTCAATGCACTATGCACCAGATGCGCCCCTTTCCAGTTTTGCGGGCCTTTTTTTTCGTGGAAGGCAAAAGTTTAGAGCATTATCATTTAAAAAAAAAGTAAAAAAAAACTACGGGAGAAAAAAATTGAACAAGTGTTTCGAAGTATTTAGGAGTTGCTCTTGACCTTGTGCATCTAATTACGCACCTTCACTCAACTCATTTCAAAGGTTGGGCCAGGTGGTAGGGTTCAGGATAACTGAAGTTGTAGATTTGATGCATCTGTGAATTGTCCGCCCTTTATTATTATTAGGTAATCTACCGGTTAAGGTAGGTTTTTGGATGGACGTAATTACTAATTAAATAATTTGTGGCCCCTAGCAAAACACAACATCCTACTCTACATCAGGTCCCTCTTCAGCTCTGAGTACCTTCTTCCTCCCTTCATCCCGTCCAACATCCCTATCCTGTTCCCTCCCTTTCCTCGTTTGCCTAACATTCTCCCCTCAATTACAGCCTTCAACATCCCGCTGCCGGTCAATACCCCCTTCAGCCACTTTTCCTGCCTCCATAGGATTTCTCCCAACAAACCCCTCTCTTCGCCCACCATACCAAGTACTTCTGCATTTGTTTTCTTCTCTGTCCATATCACCTTCTCCATTCTTCTCCACACCCACATTTCAAAAGCCTCCAGTCTACGTCTATCCTCCTGCTTTAATGTTAACATGTAAAATGACATCTAGTATTAATTGACTGCTAACTGGTAACAGTAGTACGGCTGAGTGGATTCGGGGATAAATCGTCTTCGTTCGAAATCGGATCTACAATGATTATTAATTTTTTCTGAGCAACTTACGACGAAAAATTAAGTTTTCTATAAATCAGACTACCCTGGAACCAGGGAAAAAAATTGCGAGGTGAGAAGCTGTGGATACTACTCTCTAAAAGGTCCCAGCTCTTTTTTCTTCCTCTTGTTTCCGGCTCCCAGTTATCAAAAGCAGAGGGAAATTGAAAGGAAATGAATCACTGAATGGAGATAAAAAAGAAAATCCGAACCGCAGGATTGAACGAAACTCTCCCACCATGCGGACAGTTAAGGAAAAATGGCGAGTACCAATGTTGAGCCTGGAATGCTAGCAAGCTGCTGACTCTCCAAGGGTTATGTGCTTCGGGACGCAGCCGTCCGTTCCTCTCCGGCAACCAACCAACGCGCTCGCACGCACATACACGCACACTACACACACTCAACGTTCGCCAGCAACCTCTCACCCCAACAACCTCAAGCCTCCCTCCCCCGAACCACCACCCAGTCGCCGCGAGTGTTTATTTGGAAATTGGAGGGCTCCAGTCAATCAAGATCATCTCTCTCTCTTTTTCTCCTGCCACCCTCTTTGCACCCTAGGGTTTTCGACGAGGCGAAGGGTGGGTCGTCTGAGGAAGGGGGTGGGAGTAGAAGAGTGGGGGAGAAAAAGAGGAGCCTTACGGGAAGGTTGGGGGTGTTTGGGTGGGGACCCCTCGTTAGTTCTGGCGCAGGATGAAGGAGTCCAGGGTTTTGGGGGCAGGAGGGTGATATAATGCGTGGGAGGCCCTGGGATACTTTCCTGGTTTCACGGGAGACGGCGGGTTGAGGGTGGGGGACGGGTAAAGAGGTAGTAGGTCCAGGGGGCTCTCGGATGGGTTCACAAAACGGCTGCTGACGGTGGCTAGGCGAGGGGCGGCGAATGTGGGTTGGGGGGGAAACATTTGGAAAACAATTCCTTCCTGACCATTACGCCCCGTTGCTCACCGGAGACTCACATAAACAAATGGCATCACTGATGAAATGTGCCAATCAAAAGCCAATTTCGGGGAATCTGCACTCATAGGGGACTGCGCGAAGACGTGACGCGGCTACCAATTGAGACAAAATTGTAGGGATTGCAGTGGGTGGAAGACGGGGTATAGTCTGACGGGATAATTTACCATGCAATTAGCCAATACACGTTCAAACAGACGAATACGAGTACAATCGCATTCACGTCTGATGGAATATGCCCGAAGTATCACTCAAAATTGGTCAAGTTTGACTTGTGACCGTGACCTGGCCATGAATGAATTAGAATTCTCTTCTCTCTTTAGTTTTTGAATCGGTTTTTCCAGTATTGTTGCAGACAGAAATTATTATCAAACGATTAAGTACTGCGAAGCTATATTCAAACTTATGGATCTCAGAGGCAATAATAAACAATTAACGATCTATCTGTAATAAATGGTGGGCATATTAGAGTACTGTGATAGAATGTGTTTGCGGAGGAGTGAGGGATAATAAATATAAATATCTTCGATAAGGAATGAAAATTCCTGCAGTAAAAATGGAATAAGGTTAGTAAAAAACAAAAATAGGATGACAGAGCTTTAAATGAATGGTTTCAGCTATTTTAAAGAGCATCCCGGATCGTACGTGCTTCGAGCTGACAGTACTTCTCCAGGCACACGAAGCTAAATGACACAAATTCAAATATATGGCTACAAACTGTTTTAGCAAATGGTGGATCCAAAAAAATATAACTAAAATTTCAACCGCTTAGGCACCTTGAAATGCAATTCGGGGTGTATTAATCCGAAATGGAGAAAAGTAGACGATAACGATAAACATGGACCAAGGCGCCAATCTAATGCATTAATCAGTTCATTCATCATCTTTGAAAATGCAAAAAGTCAAAGCTTAAACACAGAACTACAATGAGCGTAAGGAATTTTATATCTTCTATTCCCGAGCGTAAGAAAATAATCCTGCAGTCCACGCCGAACGATACACCTTTCTGCTTTCGCTCCCGATCGATTCTTGAGTCTGTTCACTGATTTGAAAATTTCGTTGCACCCATTTGTACCGGCGGCCACGGAGAGAGCCCGGGAATATTGAAAGAGAAGGCTCGACTCCCCTCCTCGGCGCCATATCTCGAAGTGGCCAGTGCCCTTGCTCCTTCTGAAAGCGCCCGTAGTCGGGATGCTGAAGAACCCGTGTGGCGGGAGCGTTGTTTGCCCGAGGGACATTCAGAGATTCCCGGCTGATGGATACACTGCCCCATTTCTCCGCTCGCCCTTCTTCTGCATTCCATCTCACGGTAGATTGTGGATTACTGTCTCGACCGGAGAACAGTAGAGCAGAGCTGGGTCGCCTGTCAAAAGGATTCGGCTATGCGCTGCTTACGTCCCGAAGTGTCCAAGCCAAAATAAATGCACTGGAGTGTAGCACACACGGTCGCGAATCGATTTAAAGGTTCATCGCTGCAGTGTACATTATTTTGAGATTGTTCACAAAGCACTTGATTTTATCTGCAATATGACACAACCTTTTAGCATAGCTTTATAACTTAAACTGTCTTTCGAATTTATCCATAGTGTCCAGAATGGCAACCACAAATTGACACATTCATCGCAAAGTTAAAAGAAATATTTCGGATTCATGGAGACACACCCAAAACTCTTCATTCAATAACTGATAACTGTATCTAGATGTGAGAGATGAGTGCTTATGATTCGATTATTATCATTTATATTTATTAGGGAAGAAGGCATTTTCGATCAATTAAAGAATTCAAGACGACAATAACTGGTAAGAATTTTGCTGGAAATAGAAGGAAGGATTGAATCTTCAACGTTCAGTTTTTTATCCTAATAGTAAGGTTAAATACCTAGTGTTTTAATTTCACATATATTTAATTGCAAAATAAGGAGGAAAGAAATTTTACAAGATATCAGCGCTATTTCCATCAAGCTGAACGATACCCCTCCGAATAAAGATACTCAATGAAATCAATATAACGTTTTCAGTTCCAGTCACATATCACTTTTTCTAAGAGTAAAAAATGTTTCGACGTACAATCCCTTACCCACGACTGTGTCCTGCGGAAACCGATATGAATATAGTCATTTACATCTTCCTTTACTTGTCTTTCCTTTCTGGGAATGACGGCCATTTTTGAAAACAGTGTTTGCAATGCCAAACCCGCTTTTTCTGTGTACCGAGACTATGAACTTGTTTGTGTTCTCTGCATTCCAGCATCGGAAGCGAAGAAACCTGTGCATTCACTGGAGAAGAGAACTTATTCCCCCGTACATATTTCAAGTTAACTCCTCTTTCATCAACCCCCTATTCCTTTGAGTATTCCACATTACATATACAGCAAACATTTCAATCGTGTGCAAAGTTAAACCCTGAATGAACTTATGAATGGAGTTTCGAAGACGGGAAATAAATTAAATTGCTGAAATGGTCAAAGGAGTTAGTGATTTTTTTAAATGATGCATGCTAAAGATTTAGTAAAAGGGGGGACACTTAACAGGGAGCACATTATTGAATTTTTCTTAATTATGGACGCAGTCTCATAAACGCTATTTCGAATCCACCACGACTGACACTGACCCACAATAACGCCAAGAATTTTAATAACTCGATTAAATTGACATATTGATACTCCCCGAAACATATTTTGTCACTTTCACAAATCGAGGAACGATAGATTCGCGATGAGTACGATTGCATCCGAGTTTCGCCATATTCTTCTCCGAAGGAGGTCGCCCGTACTCTCCCAATACAACCGAATCTCGTCCGGCCTCGTCCAACGCTCGCCTTCGGATCCACCGTCGCCGGCACAAATGGGATGCGGGTATAAGGAATTCCCACGCTACGAGATGCGTCGACGAAGATGGGAAAGCGCTACTTCCTGCAGAGTAGGAAGCGTCCAGCCAAATGACCATTTGCATGAAAATAACAGAACGCCCTGAAGGTAGATGCCGACGAGTAAAAAAATTAAACCGTATGGTTTTTGGCCCTATTTCGAAGGGAAAAGGATTTTGCGCAGATGAGGAATATCGGAAATAAAGTTTTACGCGAAGAATTTAAAAATAACCCGTATCGTGCGCCGATTTCCAACGCATTGAAGGGATTCGAGGGAGTGTCCAACGGCGCGGCACCTCCCGTGCCACGACTGCGACCGAAAGCGAGGGAGGCCCGTGTTTGCAGAGACCGCGCAAGGCGCGGGGGGTCGTCGCGCGAGGCGGTTGGTAATTAGCGCGGATGAACGCGCGCCGCTTCGAATGCTAATTTCGGGGCGCCACAAGGGAGACGGGGTGCGGCCCCCCGCGACTGCCGTCACCCCGGACGTCTTGGGAAATGTATGGGGAGGTGACCATAAACTCGACGAAGTATTGTAAATAAATGACAACAACAAAGACGGCGATGTCCGCGAAAGCAAACATGAACGGGAGAATCGGTTGGCGAAAGGGGAGGCCTCGTTTCGTAGCTCTCTTCTGATCCTGCGATTGCGAGGAATTTAATTTCGCAACTTATGCGTACACAGATTTTTCGTCTATTTTACGGCATTCAGGGAAATGCATCTTCATCTTCGTCGGTGGAGTAGGTGGACAAACTCTGTAGATATTTCATCGCTGGGTATACCATACAGAATGTATGACCACTTTCAAGATACACGTATTAAACCAAAAACTATCCAAATTACAGACATGTATAGCGCCCAGTCGAATGGTTGTTCAGGAAAGTTAAAATTAAAAGAAAACCAAAATATTTGAGAACCCAGTTGGATTGATGAATTCTGAAAGAACTAGGATAATTTTTACAGGATTAATTGATTCCGTTTAAAATAAATGATGGCATCAAGTGTAGGATTTCCATGACATTTTAATAATTTCACCCGGCTAATCCCACGGAGGCCGATGACGGATAGATAGTTTGTAAACTTGCCCTTGCCAGCGCCTAGTAAAGTGCACCACGTTGAAAAGAAATTTGGGAAATTTTGAGATAACCCTCCGCACCACGGTAAAAATAACGGCATAAATCGAATGGAAAAACGCAAATAAAAATCACCAAAGCACATCACACAAATCGCAAACGTCTTCGGTCTTCGACCACAGCGGAAAGAAAAACTCCCCTCGAGGTGAAACATGGAAAAATAAGTTCCGCCAACTATATATCACATGGAATAAAAACACTACTGTCCACGACGTGCAACGAAGTAGGACTTCGAAAGAAGGGAAGGCACGGACGGTTTGGTTGGGAAGGAGAAAGACCGGAGACGGGGAGAGACGGCTCACGTCGCCCTCCACGGCAAAGACAAATAACTACGTAGCCCTCGATCGCGTACCTCCGTGAGTACATACGCGTAGTACGCCTCACGCACTGAGAAATCAAACAAGTCCAGCACGCATTGGTACGGCCTCGCTTACACACACACACACACACACACCGAAAAAGAAGAGGCACAAGCTCGCAAACAACATGCAAAAATGGACGAACTGTCTTCGGGTGAGGGGTCGGGGAGCGTGGGGTCTGCTGGTGTCTCGAGAAATAGACGGACAACAGAGTGCGGGGAGAATGCGGGGGGGGGGGTGCTGAGGGTTGTGATGATTGGGGGTAGGGGGGAGACTGTTGTGAGGTTGCGGAGACAAAAAGGAAAGCGGCATCCACAAGCGGATTCACCGGGACTTCCGTTGCGCACAATTCATTCCCTCCGAATTCGAAAAACAAATACTCCCACTCTCTCTCTCTCTCTCTCCCGCTCCTCCTGCTGGGTTCTCCTCTGAAGGCGGAGGAGAATGGAAAAAGCAGCGCCCCATCCCTCCACTCTTATTTACTTCCCTCACCATTCCACTCCACCTCCTCCCCTTCTCCTCCCTTGTAACCCCTCTTCTCCCCATCCCGTATTGCGCCCTCATCTTCCGGACCTCCTAATATCATCCACGTCTCCCCTCCTCCCTTCTACTCCTCTCTCTCCCCCCCCCGACTCCTCCCGCTCTCTATTTCATCCCTTTATGAACGTGAGAT
The DNA here is from genome assembly GCF_022747635.1 of Hetaerina americana. Lineage (NCBI taxonomy): Eukaryota > Metazoa > Arthropoda > Insecta > Odonata > Calopterygidae > Hetaerina > Hetaerina americana. The sequence continues at coordinate 16,685,629 of NW_027286069.1, read as the reverse complement.
TCCGCTATTCCTCCTCGCGTTCTTTGAACAATGAGACTAAAACAGAAGTTCGACCATCAAAAAGATTATTACGTTCAAATTCTTGATATATGACATTCGACACTTGATAACTATTAAAATATTGTTTGCGGACACCAAGATGATTTCTCCTTAGAATTTCTACGGAGAAATTCTAAGGAGAAATTCTATCGTAAGGGAGACTTGATATTACAGGGAGGAAAAGGAAAACTTATTTACGAGCGTGTAGAGTTAACGACGCGTTGCTTTTGCAACTTCGAAACTCCTAAAGCCTTGCAGAACTAATATAAACTTTGATAAGCACTTTTATTTGTAAAATGACATTCCGGGACGTGAAAAACTACAAATTCAAGTAACTTTACTTTCTAAAACCTCATTTTTAAACATTATTAAGATAATTTAGTATGTGATATTTTGTTACAAATTAAGTAAGCTATTGGTGCTACTTTGATGTCACTCTATCAGAATCAAATTATACGACATTGTGTCGCAAGGCTATTCAGAAGTGATCACTAGATACTCGAGACGGTCTGATTTCGAAAATTTGCGAAGAAAAGAGTAAGCGAGACGCTGGCGGATATCAAATTTGGTGACGGTTATCAGTCGCAGAGATATTGACCACTGCATTATCACGAATGACACAAAACGGGAGAGACGTGAGATAAACTTAATCCTTTCGGAAAATAATACTAAAAAGAAAGTAAATGCTAAATTAATAAAAAATAAAGCTTCGAGGTGAGCAACTAAATGTTTTATTCATCTCATATATCCTTTAATTTAATCCTTGTGCCGGACGGAAAAGCAATTTACGATGACAGGTTTTACGCTGCCAAAAGGGAAACAGCACATCAGAACTTGGACGCCCTATTTGCATTACGGGCTATTTAAAATTTAAGACTACTTTTGAATGAAATTCATACCCACCATCTGTCCATCATCCTGCTTCTCATCTTCATCGTCTATTGTTTTATTTATTTACCACCATTCCCTTCCTTTTCTCATCAGTGCATTCCCATTTAATTAATGTGGATGAAGCCGATGCATCAGGATATTACTCATATTTAAGTTATAATTCAATATTCAATTGCTCCCGGCTCACAATACTGATGATGACGCTTAGGTGTTGAAACTAGTTGTACGTAAATAAAGAACAGTGGAAAGATACAATGTGTTTTCTATAATTCAATCCTGAAGACTGCGGTAGATGGGAGGAAGTTAGGCAAGCGAGGTACAGTGAGTGTTGGACGGAATAAGAGAGGCAGAAAAAATGCGATGGTGTGGCAGGAATTTTGCAATTACAGCAGGAACTTTGGTAAGGCGTTTCAGGTTTTATCGTGTTAGGTGATGCTTTGAAAGCGGTGGTTTTTCCCTGTGTTCATGCTAAACCCACCTTAAGTATTTGACTACCATTAATATTAATAATTAAATTATTATATTACAAATCATTCTGCCAAATATTTTCAAAATTGATTTTTATATTTCACATCGTTGTTCATTATTGATTAGGGGAATCGTGATCATTTCACTTCGAGTCAAACATCCTAACCATCAGTGACGCAAATTTTATTTGTATTTTCTGGTTTCAAAATAAGTACCCTCTCAATAATTCATTGAGGTCATTTACGAGTCTAGATTTCCGTCCGGCACCCATTTCATCAATTCTATGCAGTGAAATAGTATCGAATTTCCACTCTAACCCTTACCACGCACGGTCTACAATCTCACTTTTACCTGTCCACCTTGTTAATATTCCCCTCAGCTAACTAAATAGAGTAGATACCTAAACGATGGCAGATCCAAAGGTCGAGTATCACCTAAGTAGAGGACGCTTTGTTTTCATATGGTGATTTCAGACGACGGATTATCGATGGTGCACGGGAAACATCCATCACCGGGAGCAACGAAAAACCAATCACATCTATGGTCACAGGATATGTTCACATAGAGACGCACAGTGAAGATTTGACACAGGCCTTCATGAAATTATGAAAAAAATTAAGTTTCAGATATCTCCGAGTTTCAGCCTGCATATCACTCACAAAATAGTTTGAAAACACGACCACTGAAGATACTCCGGCACCTACCTTTTGTGGCGATTTCACTAGAATGCCAACACGGCGAGAAAGCAAAACTTTTGTCCATTAGAACCGAACGTGGAAGAAAATTATTCATTTCTCATTCAAACAAACTGAACCATCAATATATCTGTATTTTTCGAAGTCTTCTGAATATTATTACAGACGATTAATTGTAATTCCGCAAACGTTACGATTTCGTCGGATCGGTTAGTGCCGTAGACGGTGATACATTAAGATTTTGAGGATGTGCTCGAGTTGGCCATCTGCGGTGACTGTGGGTACGCATCGCGACGTAACCACACACGCACTTTCAACAAACGGCGTCGGTGGCAGGGAATCGAGCGTAAGGGCGGCCCCAAATTGCCTCACCTCGCCCTCTTCCCCCCTTCCTCTCCCTTTCATCCTCCTCCAGCTAAAAAATCTCCTCCCCTCTTCCCCTTCCCACCTCCCCCTCCCTCATCTTTGCATTCCTCCGAAGGGATGGAGTGGAGAGGAGGATAAGAGGGCCAGACTCCATCTTGCCCTGGCGCCATGTTATGCGTTAATTCCACTCCTCCCCCTCCCCCCGTCACACTCCCAACATCCCCTCTTCCTCTCCCGTCCCTCGACCCCGTCCACCTTCCCCGATCCACCTCTCCACCTCCCTCCCCGCCAGCACACGCCTCCCCGCCCGTCCCCCCTCCCGAAGCACCTTCCTCTTCTCCAACCCGTCTTCTTTCTCCGCCACCCACCCCTTTGCCCTCCCGCCGGCTTTCTTACATCATTCCCCTCCCTCCCCGTGCGAGACGCCTCTTCCAACCTCCCCCATCTTCTTCTTCCATCCTCCCCAACACCCACCCCCACCTCCTCATCCTCCGACCCCAACCATCTTTCATTTCTCTCAAATGTACGCATCTGTGTACGCGTGCATGTCCCCCGGATCCGCTCACCTGGCGAACCTGCCTCCCTCCCTCCCCATCGCCGATTAATGATCCGAGCAAACGAATTTGAGCGACTTGGGAATGAAATAGGTTTCCAGTGGACCGATGTCAGACCTGTTGATCTAGGATTGTGCTCACTTGAATTCTTATTATGTTTGAATACAGGGAAAAATTGGTCTATTTTTTATTGTTCCCTGTTTAGCAAATTACAAGGTTTACATATCGATTGCCAGAAGAATGAGAGAGGCAAATGAACCCCCAACTGAAGCTGATTTCTTTTTTTAAATTTAAACTTATATTCTATTAAAAAGATGCTGTCATTTTTTTAGGATTTACTGTTATATTTATCTTTCCACTCTTTTTCAATCTCAGTTGCTTTGTGGCACTGACTCTTTGGTCTTTTTATTTATTTTTAAAATTCATTACAACATTAATCAAACGGGCCTGCAACAAAAATAGAACAAAATGTGTTGCCTAGTTCCTTTGTAACTTTTATGTAGGGCCAAGTCTTAAACAATTTAATGTACTTGTTCTTCATGCAGCAGTATAATTGGCATCATGGGCAACTGCCCGAAGGTCGTGCAATATTCATAATCATTCATTTGAATGTAATGATAGAGTTTAATGCAAAAGCGTATGCATCGACATTGGTACATAGAGATAAATGAATTAGGTCAATGCTTACTTACTCCGTCAAATTTACACGGAGGGAAGAGTTATAATGCCCAAAACTCTGGTCTCTTAATAAAGTGTTAAGGTAAGAAAAAAGTTTAAGATTGAGGCCTTTGAGATAAAGAGCATAGAAGGGGAAGGAGAAAATAAGCTGGATAGAATAGATAGCCATCTGAATAGGCGTCAGATATGATTAAGAAAGTGAGGAACTTTGGAGAAAATTCGATAAAAACGGCGGAAGGAGGCGATATTGAAAGGCTGTGCAATGTTGCCTGTTGTACTCATAATACAATGGTAAATGTTTGGAAAAATGACAAGGAAATAGGAAAATAGTAGGGGAACATAAAGGGAAATGAGTGGAGATATCAAATACATCGACATGAGCGGGTATATAAACAATTAAAGGCTAAAGAAAGGCATCACGAAGGTCAATCGATATTGGCCCAGTGCCTAATTAAGAATTAAGAAGATTACAATTTTAAATTGAGTAGCTTCAGGCGTGATGTGGTGGAAGTCGAACATAATGAATAACTGATCGTAGCACTTTTCCGGAAAAGTGCTACGATCAGTTATTCATTACAATTTTAACTGAGATCGAACAAAAACCAAATACTAGCGGTAATCTAACAAGAATAATTACTGAACCACAGTGGATTTATCGATATGAAGTTTAAACAAAAATGCGTAACGCGAAAGCACTGATTAAATGCTAAATACTACATACTAATTTCATGTAGAAAAAAATCTATATAAAATCATCGCGAAGTTGGAATAGTGCAGGGTATTTCCGAACAATGCTAAAAAGTGAAGCAAAAATGCACGGAGATGCATATGTCTATTTTGCAGTCCAGAAATGGAATAAGGAGGCGATTCTTTGCACTGTGAAAATTTACGGAAAAAAATTAACATAAACTATTGTACCAATGTTGATACCTCACGGTGGTGGCATTTGAAATCAACTCAACCTGGTAGTCCGAGATATATTCTGGTTGACTTCCTTTTCATCGGATTTACGGCAGTAATTAAGCACACCATTGAAGAGGTAACTGAGTCCATCGTAGGGTAAAATATATAATATCGATCTAGAACTATCGAATTATGGATGACTAATGCCCCTTTAGCCTCTTAAAATTAAGTCTTCTGATCGCACTATTCATTTTTCAACAACTTGTATTCATGGAGGCAATTTCAGTTTTGAAATCAGCTAATGAACGTTTAATCATTTTTACTTACCACGCTTCTTCTGTTCGCTTTACGCATCAAATTACTCTCTTTGTCTCTTTTGTTTTGACATTTTCATTGTCTTTGGAGGTGAGAATGGATAACATCTATTTATATAAGTTAACAGTTTGCTGACTAAGAATTCCTCCAACGACTGGGATACACAACCTCTAAAACAACATGGCCGCTATCAGTCTGGTAACAAGTCTTACGCGATACTTGCTTTTACCGGTATAGAATTTAATCGCGTAAGAACATAAGCGCACGAGTGAGAGACAGAAAGCCATGGGGTGAGACACCAGCCGTTTATCGATGATTTAAAGGGAATCACTGATCTAGGACATTTGAGGTTTAGTGGGAGTAAACGCAATCATTATCGCATTAGAGACATGTGTTCTCTTCTAATACATATAGGTCTACCTGCATGCATCATTATCGGTGTTGGCATTGCGGGTTATATTTCTACCTAAATGAACCAAATGAATTTCATCCCGTCTCACTTCGACTAGTACTCCACATGGAAAAAAATTCATCGGACTTTAGTTTGCATTTGTGTGCACAGATTTTCTATGGTTACGTTTTACTTCGAAACACACGAAAAAAGACACTATGAATATCATAACATTATAAATCTTCGGGTCTTGTATGAGTTGAACATCCGCACTTCAAGTGTCACCTGCAACTGGTGTTTTGTGCGCGCGTTACATATTTGGAGCCTTTCTTGCCTTCGTGCCATATCGCGGAGAGGTGGCAAACCATTTCAGTGATATATATCTCCACATAGTATACATGATTTTCGCACCGCCCCATTGGAAGGCCCTCACAAGTTATGCTTTATCTGTTACCTTCCCCCCAGTCTCTTCCCACCTTCATTCTCCTCCGAACACCTTGTGCGATGAATAGCCTTGGGCTGGAAACTTGGCGTCGTGGTCAGGGCCGTTTATGGGCCTGTGGGGGTCAGCTCATTCCGAGTAACACGTCATTGGAACGATATCCTTTGCCAAATAAATTTCTATCCCATGTTTCATTCCTGAGGAATTTTTCACATATTATACTACCTCAGGCCAAAGAAAATTGATATCATGGTAGTAATCATGACTGAGATATACCTAACAATCGGTTGATTTTCATTGAGGAAACTCAATTCCAGTATTGGGAACATCTCAAAGAAATATGAGGAGCAATTAAAATGCTCAAAGCATTGACGAATCAACGGAGGGAAGGAGGTCTGTGAGCCACCCGCCTCCCCCGGTCCATGGACATTTGAGGACCTGCAAGTTCCTGGCATTTGTAGTTGTGTAACAATAGAAAAATCCTTTAGCTGACATTTATCGAAATTACGTTCAATGAAATGAAAAGAAGCTCACCATGGGAAAACATTTCAATTTTCCCAGCGAACAGATTTGATGGCCGCATTTTTGAGCGAATTGACCAGGTGAAAAAAAATCTAAAAGAGAGTGCAATAATGAATAACTGATCGAAGGACTTTTCCACTTGATAGTGCTTCGATCATTTATTCATTATGTTCAAATTCCACCACATCACGCCTGAAGCTATTCGAGAGTGCAATAATTTTACAAATAAACCAGTCAACCTCATTAATTACTGTTATGACGTTTACAGATTGAGCGAACCGTAAATCTATCTGATCTGTAAAATCATTTAAATTGGTACTGCTGCAAATAATCTGCTAAATCATAATTAGCCAGAGGCTGTTATACCGATCCAGAAGGTATTTCAAAGCCTTTGGTAAAACTTGGAAAATTTACAGCTGACAATGTGTTATAAAAAATAAAACCTATGATAAGAAAGCGGTGAAATAGATTTATTTCACCGTCGAAAGAATTTTTTTCTTCGTCATGCTAAACTTGATATGGGTTTTTTACAAGGTGCGGGAAAGGAACGATTATTTAGGTCCGATTTTTAAAATAAAACACTGTTCCAAAATATAGTCTTTTTGTCTGAATCAAAGGCTGTTCAATTAATTGGACATTTGTTAAGTTCCTGGACGATAGCTAGTCATGACTGAAACGAACTATTTTAACGAAACAAATATATCTGAAAAACTGGAAAAACAATCATACGGAAAGCTCACATACCTTTGTCGGAAACTCATTCCCTTCTGGGAAATCGATATCCGGACTTGGTTCAACATCACTTTTGACTAATTGTGACTGTATTTAAATGCCATTAAAATTTTACAGATGAAAATTCGATTCGTCATCGAAATATGGAACAGCATTTTGGTACCCTCAATATACAAATATAGATGATACATTTCAATCATTTGCTAAGCATCAGCTATATGGTCTTCACTACACGTTTTTTCTACATACTGCGGTGAGAAAAAGGTCTGTAATGGCAGTACGTACACACGAACAAGTGCGTTCATGTTTAAGCCTATTGGAAACATCACGTCAATCACTGACACCTTCGACGGACATCTGATTAAGAAGTCATTGAACATCACTCTACGGCGTCATTTACGATTATAATTTCAGTGGGATCTCCTTCGCTGACAGCAATCACACGTCGTGACTCATCAACGCGACTTACATCTAATTTTGACGTGTTGAGGAACTGGTCGAACGTAATAAAACGCGTCGAGTGATAATGATTAGGGCATAAACATAATTACAAAAAAGCGCAACCGACGAGAAATTCACCGGCAATTTCATAATTCGAGGCGGCAGTACCTTTTAATTTTTACGACCGAAAAATATGGCCGATCAAAAGTAATCTTCGCGATTGACGTAATCTCCGTTCAAACTCTCCCCGATGAGTTAAACGGTCCATCCCGCATTACCACAAATCGCTTTAGAAAAAGCGGCGAGAAGTCTTCAAAGCGGCGTTACACCAGCTTTGAACACCTATTCCCCCGAGCTAAAACACTGCTATTGAGTTTATCGACGCGAAGACCTCCACAACGATCGACACAATTAAAAAAAAATAAATAACTCGAAGAGCGACGACACTAAAAACGGAAGAAAACCGAAACTCATCCGAGCGGTAAGGAGCTAAATATTCTTCCACGGATTTTCTCGGATCCGTTGTCTCACGAATACGCGTACAAATGCTCGATCTTACAGAAAATACTTGCACCCACAATATCACTCGGGCGGCGAATCGACGGCGCAACCGATGTCCAAGCCTCGATGAAGACCGTAAAACGTCGTGTTTGAATTCGAAAACTGGAAAATAAGGCGATCGGCGAGGCGCCAACGACGTAAGCTACCTCGCAGAAGGCTGTCGCCCAGAGCGCGCGCCAATGCATTCAACGGGGCCGCTACTCTCGCTCGGCCGCGCGGCGATATGTACTTCCACGGGCAAGTCTTCTTTGCTCCAATGCCACATCCTCAACAGCTTCTCTCACGATCAGCCACACATATACACAAACTCTCTCTCTCTCGGTTCCCCGGCGGCCTCACCCTCTCCCACGAACGCACCTCCCGCGTGACTGCTGCAGCAAACCAGACGCACGGGCGTGCTTGTACGTAAATACGGGCGGGGGGGGGGGGGATGGAGTAAGAGAAAGAGAGAGAGAACCAAGGACGCCCGCACACTCTTTTTAACAGGAGAAAAAGTCTACTATGATGACGCCATTAATTTCAAAATCTTTAGCGTCGGTTGCCTTAAAAATTACGATTCATACGGCTCGCTCCCTCCCTCGCCCCTCTCTTCCCCGCATGCCTCGAAAATCCCTAAAAAACTAGGTTCTCTTTGCACGATACGTATGAGCAGACGTAATTAATATTACCAGAGTCTAAAGACTTGCACTAAATGTTCATCCAGTAAATACTTTTTTTTTAAGTAAGAACGATTGGGTACTTCGGAGATTGAAATGTGTACCTAAGGGAAGGAATATCTAATTGCGTTAGGTCTGGACATTCCTTCCTTCATTAATTCATTGCATAGGAGAAGGACACCTGAAAGAGATCAGGCTCAATTCTACGAAAAATTATAAACAAGTTTACGGCTGAAGAAAATTATGGGAATACGCATTTGTGCAGGAACCGATTCAGCATTACGAGATGTTTCTCAACGTATTCGTTTGTTTGATCGCAACGCTAAATGGAGCACGAGTGGAAATTCAGTGATGCGCTTAGACCGGCGTCTTTTGTCATCTTTCTTTACCCCTGAATGTCGTTTGTTAGTATACGGTATACACTCATTAGGCAGATTTTAATAAATGCGTCGCGAAAGGTCAAAATTGAGTACCTTGAATGGGGTCTAATTCCTTCAATACAAGGCTGCTTTCTTTTTTTTGCTTTATGCCGAGTTTTTAAGTACTAGCCGTATTAAAATCATTACAATGAGTATGGCTTGATTTTATTCCACTAATTATTTTGTTATACTATCTCTAACACCCAGAAGAAATACATAAATGCAGTAAATGGCTAGACAGTATGGAAATATAATGTTACAGTCAACGTCTTTGTGAATAGTAGAAGAGCAGATTGGAAAACTTATTTCATCCTCCAAAGTCTTCAAGGAAGACAGGGCACCAATCGAGTTCCGACGGATCAAACACCTTGGTGCGTCCACCACCCCTCACGGGCCTTCCCTAAACTCGCCTCCTGCCCACGCCCCTGGACACCTCAGACGCTGAGGTCACGCCTTTATGCGCACTGGTCCCAATCCCACCTCCCGCCTCTGCCACCTTGCGCACTCACCTCTCAAATACCTCCCCCACCGGTGACTGCCAATTCTTCACTAAAACTCACCCCTATCGCGCTATTCCGACCATCCCCGAAAATTCTCTGCCGCACCACCCGCCGGCCCCCACTCCAAAAGACCTTTCGTGGCAACAAAAATCCCCCCTCCCCTCCACAGAGGAGAATACAGCCGCCACCACCACCTCCGCTTCCAATGCAGAGACCAGACAACGCTGATGCTACCACAGGCATCTATATAGTTTCTTCCTCCCTTCCCCTCCCCGCAACCAGCACACACCCCTTTTCCCACTTAACCCACCAACCAGCTCCCCCCCCCTTCCCCCAGTCCGCCTTCTTAGACTCACCTCTTCCTCCCAACCCCCCTTTCTCTCTCTTGCCACTCCACCCGATCTCCTCCTTTTCTCTCTCCCCCCACACCTATACTCACCCACCCACCCACCCTCACCGCCGCTTCCTCCTCCTCCTCCCGGCTCCCCGGCCATTCCTCGGACTCCTTGGCTCCACGCTTATCTCGTTCCGTGAGTCGCACGGCATGTCGTGGGGAGGGAGTTAAAGGAAAGGGATGGAGTGGATGTGGGACGGGGGGGGAGTTTACGGGGGAGGGCAACGGAAAGCAGGAGGAGGGCGTCTTCCTCCTCACCCTCCGTGGAGGAGGTTGGCGCCGAAGGGAGCGTGGTGGATGAAAAAGTGGAGAGCTCTGGGGTGGGGAGGAGGAAAGAGGGAGGGAAAAAACAGAGAACCGGAGGACGGAAAGACAAGTGGGATGAGGGGAGACGGGAAGAGAGGATAGGGCTGGAGATGGAGAGGAAGAGAGATGCCTTGAGGAGAAGGGAGATTAGTGGTTAAGAGGGAAATGGGGAGCGGGAGTTGGGGCAAGTACGTACTGAGACATACGAAAAGTAAATATAATGATTTCAACTATGCATGCGTGTGTGGTACAAATTGATATTTACTCTATTATGTCATACAGGGTACAACATTGAACCGACCCGAAATCTATGAGCTAGAGTAAGATTTAACGCCTAGAATGGAAAAATAAAACTCTCCTTCTGAACTATCCGGAGTAAACGAAGATATCGGCAAAGTACTACGCTAGATTTTGTAATTTTTTTTACTGAAGTTTATTTTAAACTTGATTTATTATCTTATATTTACGCCCCGAAAAATGGGATCCTATACCACTTAATAAAATTGGTGGGCTACAGTTTATTTTCTATCACCGTGTTTTTGTCACCAGGGGTTCCACAAAAAGTTTCACCTGAGAAGGAATCCAGCCAGTCTCTCGCTTGCGCTAGGAAATGGACACAATCCAATATTTTTTAATTATGGTCAATTCAATCTGAAGTCAGGGGTACTACAAGTTGGCACAAATTGATAGCTCGACTAGGAAATCACGAGGATACGGATGGAACTGGAGAAGCCATACGTTTCCTTTTTACTATGACAATGGGTCAAGAATATAAGCAAATGGTTTGAGGGTTTCTTTGCGCAAGATCTTAACTATACAATCTTCTTTCGTCAAGGTAGGCTATCAATAATTCACCCGACAATCTGAATGAATTTTCCGCATAAACGAATCAAGTCAATGCCAGTCTGCAGCAGCAGAAAAGAAATTATCCGACCGCGGTTTGTTTGATTATAATTGGCTGGCAGATAAATGAATATAAGATGAGAATGGGGTGAAAAAATATATGAAGTTCCTCCTTCATATTTATTTTGAGCGGGAATCCTTGGCGATAAAAAATTATCTCAACGAAGGAGTTGTTCGAATGAATGAATAAAAGAAAAGTACTCTTTCATGATTTTTTTCGACAAAACCTGTCGTGGATTCATTTCGCAACTGGTGGCATTGAATGGAAAAAGAATTTCGACTCGAAGTAATTTAAGAGACTTCACGAGAGGAATCTCGTCCTTTGGCGGTGGAATACGCTGAGAGAACTCCAGACGGAGAAAAAATTCTTTTTGAATGTAACAGTGGACGTAATTACGAGAAAGTGCTAGTGGAAAACTACGTGAGGGAAAATAGGAAATGTTGACTTCGATATTATTGAACGAATATGCGCGAGTGTCAATTAAAATTCATATATATTAAATGCAGGTTCAATTGGGAAATACATCATTTCAATGAATACTTATTTCGGATAGAATACCATGAAATTTCACTTTATCATGAGTGATTTACTGAAAGTACTAAGATATTTATAATTTCATTGGTTAGCACCCAGGTCAATAGACATAACCACATGCGTTTATTTACGTCTAATACTTAAAACCATATTTTAGAATGGCTGAGAACAGAATGGTTTCCCCTTTAAAAATCAGCAAAATGATGTCTGGTAGAAAGGTAGGAATCATATGAAGTTCTCCCAACAGTTACCGTGGTAATTTATACTTTAGTTACACTTTATAACAATATCTATATATTAAAAACTGCAGTTATCTTTTTCAAACTCTGACTTACATTAGATTTTTTCGGTCTAGAATAGTTTATAACAGAAAACCTCTATTGGTTATGGTGACGGTGATAAATTCAGTAGAGATTGATAGAAAATAACTAAATCTCTTGGGTTAATTTGCACTCCCAGATCACAGTCGTGTGAGTAGTGGTATGATTTGAGATTTTGATAAATCGAGCATTACGTACGATTACATCCTATCTTAATCTATGCTTAAATAGTATATCTTAAGTCTGGCATGGAATAAAAGGAAAGCAAGTAAGTTTGTTCGAAGTAAATCAAACATAGGCAAGAATATTCTACTACTTGATGAAAATTGGTGCCACCGATGAATCATACTCCCTCTACCTAAGAATTTTATGAATGTCAAATGTTTAATAATACCTGACACTAAAAGCTATCATATTCGTTGATGGTATTGAGTGGACATGGGGTTCTTAGCGCTATCTTATTTATACATAAGTTCTTTGAACCATCTACCTGCTTTCATACAGTTCAATACTCTTCCTTCCTCTACTTTCTTGCCTAACATTCATTTTTCTTTTGGGGGCGTCGACCTTCGGCTATCACTCCTCAATATCCTCCACACATTCTCTACCTTGTTCTGACTTCATTTAGCCACTTCCTCTCTTCTTCCATCTTAAAAATTATCAATATTTTATTTTAATCCTATTCAAAACTTCTTCTTCGGTTATAACTAGCCTTCTGTTAATTTATTTTATCCTTCCATCTCAATACCAATGACTGAAAATCCTCCCATCTACGACGAACCTCTGGCCTCAACCAAATTAAATATAAATGGGTACTAATTAATGATCAATGAGCACTATCTTCAATTATCTTAATGAAGTCAAGCGTGGAGAAGTTACGCCTCTGCTTTCCGAATTCTCCTCACATTCTGCCACTAATGCTACAGAGAAATAATATCACATTTTCCCTTTGCATGCTATATTTATTTGCCTCCTTAAATATTTCTCTTTCACTGTGATGCCCAGGAGGTACACAAATTTCTTGTATTTTTCTTATAATTATTGATTTTTCATTTCATTAAAGATAAATCTGGTGAGCTAAACCCACCACTTCCTAAATATGTGAAGAATCAATTACTACGCAAAAGAAATCAATGGTAATTCTTTACGAAGCTAATCTTTTTCTCCTGAAGCGTTGAAAACTATATATTAAATAACAAATTTTTACGAGAGAATCACAATGAATGGAAATATTTTTGAAAATACATTTCAAGAAAATTTGTTTTGAGCCAAAATTGCAGAAAGTTGTATTTTGTACAAAAAAACTATCAACATATGCAACAAAATTTGATGATAAAGAATATGAACGAAAAAGGCATGAATAAGAATTATTCCTGAACGATAATGTTAAGGGAGATTCATTAACTACAATATCGTAGAAAAAGTGCCGGCGATTTCTTAATCACTTTTGTCACAGTCGAAGAAGTTATAACTAGAAAATTATACTGGCTTTGTCATATTCAAACGTGAGATCCTACTTGGGTAAAACCTGCAGAACGGTGGGTGATCAACTGATAGAACAGCAAATATAAACTTCAAAAAAGCACGCCTACCCATCAATTTCTCGCGACGGGCGTGCATGGAGAAAACCAAAACATGGTGACAAATTTCAATAGGCTAGAGTAATACTCAAGAAGAAACGATATTATCAGAAAGTAATAAAATCAATTTTGATTGTAGAAACAGCGGAAAACTTCACCAGGGAATACGATTTCCCTTTGCACAATGTGTGTTCTCCGACGACCGGCCAATCATGGTGTACTGATATGCCGGACTGGCTCGCCATTGCACTCTGATTGGCCAGTTGCCCATTACACTGCAAACTTTTCTTCTGCTCTTAATGCATTTGTTACTCATATCTAAGTAATGGAAAAATAATGAAAGCAGTGAGAGTGGTGGAAGAAAGAGGGTAGCGGGTGGTATCTGACAACAAAAGGGACAAAACGAGGGAGGCAGGTCGGTATCCTCGCAAGGTCTGAGCGTCCGAATGGACGGACGTCTTAGGTGGAATAAAGGAGAAGAGGGAGGAGAGGACAGGGCCTGGTTACCCGTCACCGAAGATGAAGAGATGCGGCCATAGATAGCAAATGGAGACTTAATACACAACCTGACATGCGTCCCTACAACTACTACTCTTCCATCCACCCTTCAGCCTTCCCCCTCATTACCCTATATTAATATTTCGGTTACCAGAACGTAAAGAATTTTCTGTCCCGTGTTTTATTTTTTTAATTCGATCCCATGGCCAACCGTGGATCAGGGTAGAGATATATTTTTCGAGATCTGTACGGACGTGAGCGAAAGATTTTCACCCTCATCAATCAGAGTGCGTGTTTGTGATTTCAATTACTCAATACTGGTGATTCTGATTAACTAAATAACCAAATTTAATATTTCACACATAAACACATACACACACATATATAACCATAATACACAGTAATCAACCCGAAGGTCGGTTTGGTAGGTGATTTAGAGTTCACCCAGTACTAAGCACGACAGCGTGTCAAATTCACACATGAGGGTAGGGGGGCCAGTTCCTTTCTCTGTGCCGGTTATGGTTTCCCAGGAAGATCTGGTACCCGAAAAATCTCATAGCTAGCTAGGGTGGAGCTGCAGGTGACCAGAGAGGCTTGCATGGGAATCGAACCCGGGCCCTCCGGCAGTAGACCAACGCTCTACACCTGGACTACTACGACCCACACACACACACACACACACATAAATATATAAATAAATAAATAAATAAATATATATATATATATATATATATATATGTGTGTGTGTGGGGGTCACGGTAGTCCAGGGGGTAGAGCGTTGGACTGCTGACCGGAGGGTCCCGGGTTCGATTCCCGGGGGAGGCACTCTGGGCACATATGAACACATATACAGGCATACACATGTTTGGTATTGGGTGGAGGAAAACAGAATAGAAAACATATATGAACTCTCACAAAGAACTAAATTTCCCCAGTAAAAATAGGATACATCAGAAATTCTAACGTGTTTTGAATCGAGTATGATTTGCATGCCCGTTGTTCCGATGAATATGAAATCCTGAAATCTGCCAACGGAGCACAAAAAATTAAGTATCACAGATCAAGTCCGAGTAAAAAAAACTCTACGGATAAAAAATATACATCGAAGCACTTAAATATACTTGTATTTTTTCATTCGTACATGTGATCCGCAAAACACAATTCGTAGGGTTCGAGATGAGTTTTCTATTAACATGGTCACAAAGAAAAAAGTAAGCACGACACAATCGTAGCGTCTAAAGCGAGTAAGCAGCCTCCTAAGGCAAGACAGCTTAGTTAAGCTTCGCAAATGTTATAGTAATTAAATAAAATAATATAATATTTTTCAAACCGTGATAATATCTACGACCTGGTGAAGTTTAGCCCATGAGGACGTTTAGGCATATATTATAAGCGCCCATCCATTTTTTTTATCTCTTAAAATTACTATTCCACTCATGTCGATGTCATAATTATTGGGCCGCTTGAAGGAGGAGCGGTCTACACAGTGTTGCTCTATCCTCTTGGCGACAAATCTTGTGAGAACATGTGCTAGAAAATGGCTTATCAATGCATGTAAACATGCATCCATGGACAACTATGGAGGAAATTGCTGTCTCGGCGGGAGAAGGTGCCCGATAAAATAGGCGTACGCAGAGGGGACTATTGTGGTGGACAGAGTAATATCCGCCGCGAGAAACTAATGCGGTGAGAGCACGATTGATTGATAGCCTTAGAAAAACAGAGGGAAGGGCGTCATCACTCTCCTGATATTTACTCTCTCGCACACGAGCACGCGTGCATGGAGGCGTGACTGAGGCTAAAAGCGAAGGGGCGCTCGGGAGGGGAGTGCGAAGGGAACTTTCGCTCTAAGCACGCGACACGCTTATATAATTCTTTGTCACGGCGATGAGACCGGGATAATGGGGAGAGTCAGCGGTGGCAAGGAGAGGGGGAGAATAACAGGTAGGGTATATAGTGGAAACACGGTGAAAACAAAGGTGGAATTGCCGAGGAAAGGCGAGAGATATACTACTTAACTGTATGCGCGTGCAATCGTATCATACGCCTACAGATTAAGAAAACGGTTTATTTTTTTCCACATTGCATATTCCTGCGCCTACTCCTTCATATTTTCGTTCCATATCTCATTCATTGAGATTTATTGCAAGACTAAGTGAAACTAATTTAAAAATTAACTGATCAAGGAATACTCTCTGCAAAATTCCGTACACAGACAACCCCATGTATTCATTAGGGATGCGTTTATAAGGTTCTGCTATAACAATCAAAAAAATTAATACAGATATAATTAACATAAACCTTGACCACATACAATATTTTTCCACTTTTCACTGCATGAAGCGTTGGGAAAATTATACTAATTATTTGAGCCTGTAATTTCTATAAAGATATTGCAAATAAAATACGTTCACTCTCCTCCACGAGTAAAACGCCCATGCTGGCCACATTTAGCAATCTGCAATTTATGCAAGTATCTGTGGTGTGCCCGGGAAGGAAAATACGAGTAAAGCAGTAACGCTGGATTTGGGACAAAGGAGTGGGATAGAAATACTGAGAGGTACAAGCTTCAACTTGCGTGCTATGAGGTAAATCAAATAAGACGTGATAATAAATTTGCGTGCTCGCTAAATCCAATTCTCCAAGTGAAATCTCCCTTGACCTTTGAATTTAACTAAGCAACCGATCCCATGGTGTTCCCACATCAATTTGTTCACCACTCTTTTTTCCCCTAACCTTCCCCTTTCCGTTCCATTCTCTTGCATATGCTAGCACAATTCTCCATAGATTCCCGTAAGCCAATTTATAATATGAACGCCGATGTTTATTTCGTCTTGGCAAACAAGAGAATCTGCCAAGGGATTAGTAGTTGTTTTTACGTATTCATTTTGGACTAATAGCGCAGCATTGTATGTTTTTTTAACTATGAGATGGGAATTACAAAAAGTAAAATAAATTTAAAAATGCGAGAAAATTTCCTGTACAGATGTGCCCTTTTTTTCAAATTATCATAAGTAGGAATTCCGTCAGGGTAAAAAATTATATTCACTGGCTGATGTATTACTATTATTGGTATTCTACCGTCTAATCTAGGTTCTGGATGGACGCAGACTATAAAAAGGTACAACGATACATTTATTTGCCTCTCGAAACATTACACAACCAGGCATCCGACCCCAAAATAAACCCTTCTTCAATTCCGCCAACTAGTGTATACCCATCCTATTCCTACCCCTTCCTTGCTTACCCAACTTTCTCCCCTCTATCACAGTCTTCAACATCTCATTGCCGATCAAATCGCTCTAAATCCATCTCTCCAGCCTCCTTGGGATTTCTCTCATAACATTGTAAATATCTTCTGAAAAGAAATAAATGTATCTAGTATATTCCTAAATTAATTACCGAGGTATTGCTCAAAACTCCAATGAATACATAATACGCAAACGCAAATAACTCATCAACAACTTTGCGGAAACCTAATAATTAAGCTCACTTCATTTAAGATTCCTCATCATTATATGCATATTTTAATGGAAATGTTAATCATACTCGAAACCTATTAAAATGAAGTAGTTGCCGGCCTCGGTGGCGGCGGAGTAACGTCCTCGTCTGCCAACCCAAGGGTCGCGGGTTTGATTCCCGTCAGGGTGGGTTTTCGTCCGCCTAGAGCTTGGATGTTTGCAATAGTCTCAATTGTTTTCACTGGTAATAGTCCAAGGTAAAGGCCAAAAAGTGCAGTTTTCGGACTAATGCTAAATAAATAAATAGAACAAATAACAACACTGCCCGAAATCATACAGCGGAGTGGATGACTATGAGAACAAAAAGACAAACAAAGCATTACCTAGATTTGGTCCCAATCTGAATCGAATGAGACGAAGTCAAAACGAGAAATCCGGCGTTCTCGATTTCTTCGTGTTCCTCAAATGTCTGAACAATCTGCTTTAAATAAGAAAACAACTCCATTCAGGGTAAACGTTTCAACCATCAGATTTATCAATTTTTCCGAGGCACATATTAGAAATAGTACAATATTTTACGCCCTCACACAAAAGACCGAATTCAGCCACTACTCCTGTGCGGAGGGAATTAAACACCACTCCTTCTAGAAACGCGACCATGGCAAGGTTTGACGCGCACCGCGAGCATTTCGGCGGGGAATAGCGGGCGAAAAATTCAGATTCGAACCCGGACCTCGCGTGCGACTCGCGCCGGAGCAATTGACTAGGCAATCCACTTTCCGCCCGTGTGGTGGTACAAGGGGGGCGGGGGCAAAAGGAACACGACGAGGAAGGCCGTGGACATCCGGATAAATGAGTGGACTGGAAGTAAGGTGTGGCGGAGATAGTGGCCAGTGAGGCGGATTGACGAAGGAAGGGGTGGGCAGGGAACACGCAAACGCCAACCCTGCCGAGGCGGAGATATCGCACCTCCTTGCGGTGAAGTTAATGCGGCTAAGGATGTGTTGTGTGACTAGTGGAGAGAGAAGGGGTACGGAGAGAAGGGGGTGTAAAAAGGAAGATGTAGGCATGATGGAGTGAGGGACTACGGGGTACGTGCATATTATTAGATTAAGGGCGAGATTCCAGCTTGAAGGGGGGTTTTTGGAGTGAGGCGCACGAAATATTAAATCGGAAGCAGAGAAGTATTGCCACCGTTATTTTTATGGCGTAGGTATGTGTATAATTCAATTTCAAGCTCAGTGCGAATTCAGTCAATGAATGAGTGATCAGTGATTTTTCACTGAAACTGATAATGCTATCATGTAGAATGATATAACAAACAAAACAACGAGAGTGAAACAGAGACCGCAGGACAAAGAGAAGGAAAGAACGAACAAACTCGCGCTTAATGACGGAGAAAAAGCTGATAAGCGATTTCATAAGCAAGCCCTTTGAATAAAGGAAGGGTGTCCGACGTCATTACGGTGTTGGTTAATTTTCGACGCCGTTGACAACCAAAATTATTAATGTACGTAATTGGGAAATGCATTAATTTTAGGTCATATACTCGCAGTTTTCTCTGTGCGTATTTTCTGAGGATTATGGTTGAGGTATTAGAATTTGAGGAAGATGAAAAATTCATAAGAGAAACATCGGTTCAAGTAACATCCCTCTTTGTGAAACGAACCTAAGGGAGCTAGGTCCCGTTTTCGTTGATAAAAGGCAATACAATATTTAAAAAAATCAATTATTAAAACCAAAACTCTAGAAGAAATATTATTAAAGGAAAAATATGGGACAAATTCATGGGAAGATACTAACGTGTCAAATTCGATAAGCTCGAAGATGTTCCCACGCCGTAATTAGCACACGTGAAACACGTTTCGAAGAGGGACTGCAGAATGAATTTATTTGTAATTCAGCTGCTTCAATTTGTAAAAAATTCTTTAAAGCAGTTGGTACTTTTGATCAAATTAAGGCCTCTATATACAAACAACGTTCGCAAAATTAAGCGTGCAACTACTTAGGAACTAAATGTGCTTCAGGTTACCTATTCTTTAAATGAAAATAGACAAACCTAAACTTGGAAGGGGACAACAATAAGGAGTGTACCTGAAGACTATTGTGAAATAGAGATGAAAGTCAAACTAGAGTTTTAGATCCTTGAATATCTTAAGGAAAGCTTTAACACCCAATATCGAACTATATTATATCAGCGTTTACGGAAATATGGGGAATATATTTCATTGCATAAAGAGGGAATGGGTTTTTAGAACGCTTATTAAATATTTTTCGAAGATTTGCAAAGGGAAATGCAATTTTGAGAGCATATATAGAGATTGAAAACACTTAATTGCAAGTCCTAAAACAAGAGAAAGAAGTATCCGAGCTCACTTTGAATCCACCCTCTAACCTCCGACATTTGGCGTGAATTAACTACGCATTTATTGTTACTTTTACTAGTTACTTGAAATGACATTGTGGATGAATGGAGGTCTGTGATAGAATTATTAATGCATAGCAAATGGGACGATATCGCGATATCTAAGTTTTGAAAAGTACTCTTTCTTAATAATTGCCTAAAATTGCCATCACGACTGACGTATTCTGATTTGAGATTTCAGAAGCAATTAATGGTGACGATTAATCTCGCGTGCGTAATGCGAAAAAATCAAGTGAACGCTGAAATAATTTACTATGGATAGTACGGAATTTACTTGAATTATCCAACAAAGGCAAGCAAAAAAATGCTCATCCTATATTTTAAATCCTTGAGAAATGCTGAGATGGCGATACCAAAAAACGGCAGAACGTAACGTAATAAGTTTCAATCAAAATCAAATACCGTCGGCGTTTCCCATCAAAAACTTTGAATGTAAGAGCTTGTAGCATGCCGATTACCTGAAAAACTGTGCAAAAGAAATTAAGTTTGCATAGGCTGAGCGCAGAAAGAGGGCCAAGAGCAAAGTGACCAAAGTCTATTATCATGTTTTGCGAAAATTTATAACTGAACGTTCAGTTATCGCCCTATCATAGAGGTGTAACTTCTCATAGAATGAATGCGCCCTGAGAGCGACAAAAAAATATTTTGAAGCAAGCAGTTGATGCACGGAGATAGACGTATTTTTCCTGAATGGAGCAGGCTTCGAAAGAACACTCCACGTAAACTCCTCGAGGCCACACACACACACATCCAGGGAATTAGAAATCGCGAGGCACTACCATCAATCTCTCGCAAACACACGTGCAGGCACAAGGACACAAGACGGTTGATACACGTGTACATTAATCTTTCCCTCTCCAAGAGGGTGAGAGCAACGCGGCGACGGCGTTCAATATTTTTCCTCGCTCCCCGGCGAGACCATCCCGAGGGCGCTCCTGTTGACACGGCCGCTGCGTCGGGCCGGGCCGGGTAAGCGCAGCGCGGCGACGGAGACAAGGGCGCGCGTGACACGGGACGCTGCCCCCCCACGCCTGCCCCTCCAACCCTTTCCGTCCCACCCACTCCGTGATCGTGAGCCTCCCGTCGCAGACGAAACCAAGAGATGAGAGAAGGAAGAACCGCAATCTCTTAAGCGCACTCTCTCTTAATATTTCCGAGGGGGACATGTTCCAACGAACGCACCGTGGAAAAAAATAATGAATTCTGGGCTTCATCCTCTGGTGGGATGAGAAGGAGAGTGGACGTGTGCGAGACGTAATCTGAAAACGCCGTTGCACCCCGCGTCACGGAACGTCGGTTTTGAGTTTGGGACGGAATCACGTGCAGCTGTGACTGATCCACGCTCTTCTTCCTCGCGAGTATGGTCTCAACGGTCCCCCAGTTGCTGGGGTCAGTGCCGTCGGGTAGGAGAAGAGGAGAGCGAAAGGGGGGGGGGACAAGGTGTGGAGGACGAAATGACGGGCGGACACCACGGTTCGCGGCGTGCATTAGAGCCGCGCTTCTCTACAGCGAGTCTGTGTCGCGGCCTTCCGCCACCACCGAGAAAACGAGGTCAATTTCCAGGTTCAACTCAGCGATAAGGAGCGTTGACGGAGGCGAGGCACTCCTCCGGCGGACAAGGAGAGAGCTAAAAGGACTGAAGGCCTGAGACGCGTTCGTAGCCAATAAATAAAGTCGAAGAACGTTGCCATCATTCAGGAAGATTCGCTTAATCCTCGGGTAAACATGTTAATTACACGCGAGGTCGGGCGGAGTGGGGGGGATTAGGAGGTGTAACAAGGAAAGAGACAGGTCTTACCTGACGGATTCAAATACTGATGGTTTTATCAACTTTGCGGACGTGACTCTAGATAAGAACTTTTAAATAAAATTGTGCGAGTTGAAACACTGCAGCCGTGGGCGTACAAGTGACTGATGTTACAATTATAAAAACTAGTCAAACCTAGAAAATAGTGCAAGGGAACCAAGTACTAGGAGATACGTTTTCGCCAGACGAACGGAGGGGAGAGGAATGAAATCAGCAACTGCAGCAATTCGTATAAGATTTTCCTCGCGCATGTATGTATAGAACAGGTAAACACATTAAAATAAGCGTATAGAGACGACAATTTACCTTAAAATTTGGATCAATGCGGCAAATGTTGGCAGTAAGGTTTTCCTCTATATCTGTTTATATTAATGACATACCTAAACTTAATATATCCCAAGAAATTGCGGGAGATTCCGCGACGGTGATTGTTTACGGAGTCATCCGCTAAATGTGCATTCAAACGCATCAATTTCAGAGGGTGAAAATCATCCGCCTTGACCTTTGGGTTGGAATCCCGATCAAGGCGAATGATTTATAAACTATAAAATTGTTTCATTCTAATATATCACTGTTAAGATAAACATATTTCCAAAGAAAGATATAATGGAATTCAATTTCATTTCACATTTATCTAAAGCCATTTTTTTCCTCTTCGATTTAACGAGTCCATATTATTGTTTTACCTCATTAAATTACAAAAAACAAACGAATGGGCTTAAGTTGGTAGTTTAGATGAGAGGATTGAAAAAAAATACTCATCAGAAAGTAATTAAAGAGGGATGAATCCTCTGGAACTAAACGAAAGGAAATAATTTGACCACGACATAAAACGAATATGGATGGGTTGAACAGAGGATCGTAGACAAAAAAATCAAGTAATTAGTACAACACCCTGAAAAGCTATAACTTGTATCTCCCATTAGATTCTACCCTCCTCCGGCCACATATCGAAAAACCGAAAGGAATAATTTCCGATTTCTCCAAGCGAGAATGTCTCAAGGAACTCGAAAGGGGGGGTGGTGTGATGGGGAATGGCTGCCACCGCCATAAGGGATGATGAGCTCAACCCAGATCGCACCCCACCACTATATCACCACCACTCCATCTCTTAAGCTACCTTGCGCGGGGAAGGCCTCGGGAGGTGGAAAGGAAGCCGTCGACGACGAGGGCGGGAAGGGTTGTTGGGTGGGTTCGGAGTTTTCGGGAAGTAGCGGAGGGATCTGGGCTGAGGAGGGGGAGAGGACACTGTAGCGAGTGGGGGAGGCGGAGGAGGCGGGGAGAGGGGGAGCAGGTGAGGTCGGAGAGAGACCGGAGGGAGAGGGAGGGAGGAGGAAGGGTTGACTGTTGGTGTGGCGAAGTACATTTCGGGGGTCCGGGTGGGAGACGAAGAGAGAGAGAGAGAAATAGAGAGAGCATGTCTCCGAGACGTGCTGAGGTCACACGCCTCTCCGGCGGCGCCTGGCCTCACCGAAAGCCGACAAAGGCAGAGAGAAGATTGTGTGTGTGTGAGAGAGGGGGGGAGAAGGAGAGAGACTTGACTTATCAAGAACCACTCCCCGCACCAGGCTCCTTCCTCTCACCCGACCCTCCATCCCCACCCCTCACATCCCCAAAGGCCATGACACGGAGGGCCCCGGGGACTCATTCTCCCACCCTCCACTCCATCCTTCGGGCCTGTTGTGCTCCTCCCCCCCTCCTCGAATTTTTTTTATTCCTCCTGCCACTAACTCCTCTCTTTCTCTCTCTCTCGACTCCTTCTTATTCCTCCCCCGCGGCATTCTTCCTTTGCGGCGTGAGAGGAGGAGGAGGAAGGCGGGTGGGTGGACGCCGGGGTAGGGTGGTGGAGAGACGAGCCTACACACAGACACAAGATGGGGGGAGGAGGAATGATGAGGTTGGTGTAGGCGGCCGGAGAGTTTGGAAGTGAAAAGGGGCGCCCAAGGCGAATTCAGTTTGGGGGGGGGGGGTCGGGGAGTGGAAGGGATGCGAACGTAGCCGGGAGGTGACGATGTAGGGGGAGAGGAGGGATGGTGTCACCCCGGGCGATTTCTTCAGATCGGATCTCCATCTATCTCTCTCCCAACCGGATCCACAATGTTTTCGCCGAGCGTGGATCGGAATAGGGGGGGGGATCCCGAAATATTCAAATAAAATGCGAAGTGAAATACTCCAATCACTGTAGTTTAATGAACACGCGTCGTTCGACCGCAGGGATATTTGCGCACGTGCCTTCAGTCAGTATTAGGCTCATTTATGCGGACATAGACGCAAATAGAACGTAGTGACAATGAAATAAAATGATTATTCTATGGAGAGGGAGGGGGAGGGGCAAAATCGCGACCTTTAGGGTTAGGCTGAGAGAATGAACACCTACGGAGCTCACCACGCTATATTTAGGCCGGAGCGGTGGTGACCACACTTTTAGGACTTTTTTTTTCCTGCAGTGACTGATGGGTATAATGTCAAGCCGAAATAATTCTGTACATGCCAATGCGAAAGATAATAGGTTGCAGGTCTTCAAATAAAAATGGCTGTCCCATATTGTTGCGGCAAGAGTTCATACTTCATCAATGTCATAAGCATGATACGTACAAATAAGAAATACTGCTGCAGACGTTTTTTACACATCGTCACGAAAATTTAAGAGAAAATTCCAGAAGCTTCCCTTGACTCTCTTCTATCTACTCTTAGACTTAGAAATCTACTCTTAGACTAGAGGCTATGAGAAGGATCATGCACAACATAATTAAATATTAACAGCGTTAAAAGAGAAGTCGTGGCACATAAATATTCAGTAGGTATGCAAACAAGCAATGATAGGCGATCAAGACGTTGGGCGAGAGGCCTGACACCGGAATGCCTTGCCAACGACTCTAAAATGAGCGGTTGGAATTGATTTGATTTTATGACCTAAGAGGCGAGGATAGATTGAGGCATCGGGAGTACTAGGATCAGACCTATCTGATGTCTCTTTACACCATCATCCTAATACAGACTTTTAGACTCATTTCTGAAAACCAGATTTATCAAATACGGGCGATGGAGAGGACAACGATTACGATGGAAAGGATGGCACAGGTAGTATAAGTGGACCTCCTCTAAAAGGTGGAATTAACGCTTCTTATGGCGAACTAAAAGAATGTACGAGGTATCAATCCCACTATCAACACCCATTTCACAAGACTTCTGGATTATTAATGCATTCGATGAGACACAATACTCGGCTTTTCAAGTTTTAGGTGTACTTCAAATCATTCAAATTAAATTTTGGAGGAATAAATTCAATACAGAGGTGGGCATTTGACGATATTCCGACGGATCTGACACCTAGGGATCATTTCGCTCGGATGAAAATTAAAAATGATTAAGGAAACAATAATCCAGTTTAAGAAGGCAACAAAGAGCAGGGATTTTGATCGTTGATAAGAAGCGGGCTAAAGCGTTCGACGAAGAGGATGCAGGAGCTTGAAATAGCCAAAAAATAGACTCCAGGCGAGAAGTGGTTAGGGTGAGTAAAATGAGAGAGGAAGGGAGAGAGCTGCTAGTAGTAGTCAGAACAGGGATAAACCGAATGGATGTCTGAGGAAAGAGAGCCAGAAAATGCGAGAAATTCTCTATGGGCGCGTAGGAAGGCGAAGAACTGGAAACGCCAATATTCATTTTGTTTTCTTCGTAAATGTTGTCAGGACTCCAACAACAATTATTCAAGATTTTATTCCCGAGCATAAATTTACCGCCAGCTTGATAGCAGTGCCACACGCGTAAATTTAGCGACTATTTTTAGATTTAGTATTCATTTCCTTTCCCCATTAACATTACTCACTCTCTAGATTACATCGCCTACGGTTCGGTGTGCGGTCTTCCGCTCACCAGAACCATGATAACTAGAGAAATGGCTCGATAATTCACTGTTATTCTATTAAAAAATAGAAAAAATAAATCTTTGATAAATCGAAAATAATTAGTGTCAGGCTACGGAAAGTCCGGCTTTTAAAATGGGGCGTGATGAGAAGTGCCTCAATTAGGAAATATCCGCGAAAATAATCACTTATTTTATTGCCCGCAAACCGAAGAGGCGTGAATTGCAGAGTATTATTATTTTGAAGCTCAAATTCTTGTGCATTCATCAGTCAATACTAAGCACTATCCGAAGGTTTCTGTAGCTTCAAGCATGAATATGCGTTCGCAGTTCAGAGGGTCTTTGTGTTTGAAAGGGTATTTGGCCAAAGTGGCTTATTTCCTTCTTCCGGCAATGAGGACCTTAATTGCATTGTATGACTCCCTTTCCTGGAATCCATTCCACTAGTGTGTTCGTCCACTCACATGGCAGTGTGGGTTAAATAGTTCCCGAGCATCATCTCTTTGCCCAAGAATCGAGGCAATGGGTTGCATAAATCCTACGGAATTCAATGGTTTTTAATGCTAATCTATTATTTAGGTACAAGGGCTTAAAGGTTTGGGAAGAAATATAGTCATTTTCTTATCCTTGGCTCATTATCAAAATCTCGTCAAAATAAATGGCTCATTGAGATTGATATTTTCATGTTAGCCCAAAATTAAGCAAAAATTCTTTCTTTGACTATAAAAATTGATCCGCGTAAGCCATACGATAAATGTTCCCCAATCTGCGGCCAGACGCAACTTCTTTCTTTGGTTGTTTTTTTTCAAGCCACACCCACTTGAATTAAACAGTTTTTCCTACAGGTTTAACGTTGAAATTACGCAAAGCGACTATCCAATATTCCTCATTTCCCAAATCGTGCCATTTTAGTAAAATGCCGTTTAAGTCAACGCTGGCTCGAGTCTAAGATTTTTAATATCCCTTTCCGGACGAAACCCACGGGGGATAGCATGCTGCTAGATTATCTCCTTGTCGATACGCAATGCATGGACAGGGAGGCTTGGTGAAATGTTAAATAAATTTCCAATTTCCAGTGGGATCTCTAGCATGGGCATTAACGCGAGACTCACCCAGCACATAAAATATAAGCGAAGTGGCACCTCAAAGGAACACGGTGGTGGAGCGAAGCAGTTCATCACCCACGAACAACATTATAAAGAAAAAGAAAAAAATAACAAATGAAAGAGCCGCCCGAAAAACGTCTAAATAACTCGGGAGTAGACCTTCCCTCCGACGGAATGTGCGACTCGCGGGCTGAAAGGCCCGACCCTCATTTTGACCGCCCGGGACTCGGACAACGCGCGCGACTTGGAAGCGCAGGATGGACGAGGTTGGCGAGAAGGGGGGGCGTTTAAGAGAGGAGGTGCCATGGGCCGGGCATCGGCCGGAGCCCTCCTCGCCCGAAGCGGGAAAGGAGTGAAAAAGAGTATGAGAGAGGGAGTGGAGCCAGGGCGGGGAAGGGGAAAGGTGACGAAACAAATCGGCGTTTACCGCGAGCGGCGATGTCGGGTCTTCGGTTACAGCCCAGCCCGGAGGGAAAGGGTGGGCAGGGCGCGGGAGGGAGGGGGGTTGACGTTGGGCCGAGGCGGGCGTGGGCGAAGGGCTCGGCGAAGGGAGCCCGGGATGGGGAGAGGACGTGGGGCATTTCCCGGAGCAAGTGGATTTTTCAAAGGAAGACTTGGAGTTGGCTACTTCTTCATCATCGTCATCGCCACTCCCCTCCTCTTCATCCAGGGGGGTCTCCCTATCACCCCTTCTTATTTTAAACTTCCCCCAGTTCCCTCCCCATTGGTGGTGGACGGACTTTGAAATCGGTTCGTAAGTGTTTTTAAGTGTTATTTTGAGCTCTATGAGGGTCGGGAAAACAGAGGTAGGAGGTGTGAGAGATCGCCTTATGACGTTACAGGCGCCGGGAAGGGGGGGAGGGGAGGCGTTGAACAAGATTTCGCATTCCGGATTTTTGGGGGAGAAGTGAGTCGAAGCGACAAGGGCGCGAAAGGTTGGTCATTGATCTGATGTCACCCCGTCCCACGTGAGCGGATAAAAAAAAGGAATTTCATGGATGACCGTGAAGATCTGAGCTATATTCAACGTTTGAGTTTTCCACGCTATTTGGTGTAAGCGGTCTGATTCGGAATGTGTGCACGTATAATAATAATATTTACATCGAAATTTGTTAAAGTTTCACTACTTTTGGAATATCAATGAAGTTAGCCTTACTGTCTCGTGGATATGTTTTGTGGCGGAACTTTCCAATGTTCCATGGCAGTAACGACTACGAAGCAAACTAACACTTTGAAGGTATCTCGGAGACAGCCTCTCCATATTCCAATGCCGTTCTTTCTCATGCCCAAGAAGTCAGTTAGAGAAGATTTAGAATCCCTCTCCATTTTCAAAGACCCCTGATAAATACACAGAATAAATGGAGCCCGACTCTTACTTGCAACAAGGCTAATTACGCCGAGGAGCGAGGGGCAATTTGCAGTGACGGCTTTCTCGCCCGCGCCCGAGAGAGAGAGAGATTACATGTCCGCGTTACGGGGAATTACAACGCGAGGCAATCTGATTTGGGTCTTTAATACTTTCCTTTTTTTTCTTCCTCACTCGTCACTTATCACGACAACATGGCCATTGTGTAGATGATGAAAGAGGCCTATGCAAGTCATTACACCTCCATACTCGTGCCGAGGGGTGAGTGAAAATTTCATCGTCAGTCAAGGTCTCTTCTATCTACTCTATGTGAAGATACAATGGAAGTTAATACACGAACAATGGCAAAATAGCATCGTCGTCTCATCATTGTAAAAGACTTTTTCGTTTCCTCGTGGACGGGCAAGCTAACGCGTTGGATGAAAAGCCTCTGGCCTAGTTCTAAGTAATCTGGAAATGGCATAAATATGAGACCACGCGAATAGAAAACTGCACTAAAATGACGGCTCACCCAATAACGTCCAGAATAGGAGTCGCTAATTTGTTTCACGTCCTACGAAATTTGAACCAATAAAATATTAAACTCAATATCTAAATAACTACAACTTCCATAAATTTAACATTCAACGGATCAAAGATTACAAAGCAATGCCATTTCACCATAAACACCTTTCCTTCCCTTCATAAAAATATTGAGTCCGTACTAGATGCCTTTTCATGTTTATTATAAGTGAATACGTGGAATGCATGCGCAATACTTGAAGTATGACGCTAAGGTACGATAAAGATTTTTAAAAATTACAAGTAAATCACGACGTCAAACATTTATGTAACTTTAGTTCGTAATCAGCATTTAAACGCTGGCCACAGATGCTTAATGCTGAACAAACCAAAGTCAACCAGCTGTAATGCTTCGTCAAAATATAAACGCAATTGGTATAATTTGAAGCTTTGATGCACGAAATTAAATGTATGGCTAAATGAAGATAGACGATTCTATAGCGCATACTCTAACTGCATGGAATATTTCCATTAAATATAGAATTGTACAAAATATTCATCCATAACGAGTAAAAGTTAATCAATTTGAATACCGTATTCAGATCGGAACTTCGAATTAAGCGGCCAGAAGCTCTGAGTCGAGGAGTTTTTGTTTCAAAACTAGACACGTCGGTCAGTTGAACCGGTAAACCAGGCCGCACCAGGAAAATTTCTTTATCCCCACACTGGAATATGCGGACCGAAGGGATCTCGCCGACAATAAAGCCGTCGCGATTAGTGACAGTCCAAATATATTTACATATTCAGGCACGTTTACCCCCACTGTCACGTGACACACGTCCCTATCCGATAGAAAAAAAATATTCACTTATCTCTTTATTTTTGTAAATACCTTTTTATCGCGATTCCACAGCCAGGCACATACTAATCTCTCTATTTCTCCCTGAACAGAAGATCATGCATTATTCATGGCGGAGGATGAATTGACCCTTCAAAACACCCCACCCACTCAGTAACCCGGATGGGGAAATAAAAGGGAGGAAACATTTTTGACTATCCTTTTTCGCCGTGCGCACTAAATAAAATCGCATACGAATGAAAGGGCAGGCCCGCATTCGACGAAATATACATCTCCCTCTCATATGCTAATGGCGGTTATTTATTAATAATAATCCCAACTCCTAAGATAAACTCTCGAGACGGGAGCTGGGCAGATGGGACGGAGTGAGATATAGGCGCTCACCTCAACGCTCACAGAGCATTCCAATCTAGTGTCCATCTCCCGACTCCCATAGGGATAAGATAAGCATATAATTAAGGATTGGGAGAATAAGAGAGGAATGAGTCAGAGGAAAGGTAGGACGGAAGAAGGGGATGAAAAGGCGAAGGTATAGACAGGGAAACGGAAAATATGTCAACGAAATCCCAAGTTTTCGGAAAGACAGAAGAAATCTGGTTCTTGACCTTTCTACATAGATAACTGAGTTACTTGGGCTTTTAAAACCTATAGAGGTTAGGGTACTGCCATCCATAGCAAATCCCCTATTAGCGGATGAGTTTAATTAGTACTAATAAATATTAGACTTTCGTCTAACTAATCCAAAGTTAACTAAATGTTTTAGGTACTCTATCCTAGAGCAGGGTGTCCAACTGTGATCACATTGGAACCATTGTTTAAGAGGCACCAAGGTGTCTTGTTAGTTTTATTATTTTATCCGGACACTCGCATCCTTCAACTTATTTCAGTCGAGTTTACATTCAAATAACCCACGTTTAACGGCGTGAAGGCGCAGATATTTTCATCAGGTGTGATCTCTACCCATTAGCAAGTATTAATTCTATTACGATTTCCAAAAGCCGACCGATTTACTAACAACACGCTGATGCCATTTCCTTGATTTTAAATTGCTGGCTACAAAGGGAAAATATCGACGCATTCAAATAAATGAAGTACGGCGACCCCAAACGGCGATTGAATTTCCATAGTTTCGAGAACTAATTGGACATTAAAAACCACGCAGGAATTGATGCCTTAAGGACCGTAATCTCATAAATGTTGGAAAGCTTGTACCATACAGGCAAGGGTTCAATACTTCTAAATAGAATGTAGAGAAAAGTGAATTTTGAAGTGTGTTCAACGAGTGCATGAATGCGTGTCTTAATTGATAAAATTACCACCTGCGAAATGTTTTAATGACCTTGATAAATTAAACGGGTAAATTGGACGAGTTATTCACACTCGGCCTTCAGAGCGCGAACCCAAATGAATGCGTAAAAGAGTTCACGCGGTAACATAATACACGCCCGTGTTATCACCGACGGCCCGTCGCACAAGGAGCCTGGCAAATGTTTTCGGAAAAGTGCAATTTGAATATTCAAGTACCTCGAGGGGTTAGAATTAAAAAAAGAAAAAAAAAGTAGTTAGAATCAGTTTCGCGCATCTGGGCCCCACCACCACAGCAGTTTTTCAGGGGAGGAAAGGAAGGGAGGAGATTTGTGTACTGAAGCAGAATGAAAACCGAGCGAAGGGCAGCAGCGGCTTATCCGCGCAAACGTTGACATGACGGTGTAAGCGTGACCAAAATGCGGCGTGAGGCATGAAAGTGGAATTCCCGGAAAGGTGATTGACTCCGGGGCTGGGCGAAATTTTCTATCTCCTTCGACGGAAGTGTAAGGTCCCCAACATTCACGCGGGATTACCCACCGCGGGTGGCGAAATCTCCCAACATAGTGTAATGCCGGGGCGAGGAGAGGACTGAACTCTTAACTTCCATGGAAATTCCCGAGTCTTTCACCTGGGATCAGATAAAAGTATTCCAATAATAAGGCGAGGGTGGGTTTCGGCCGGAGGATTTTTCCGCGTTTGATTTCGTCGAAGTGACCCTTCACCTTCTAGAAAATTATCGAATTAGCGATGTCAGAGTGCAATAATACATCCATAAAACACCTTTTTTAATTCTCGATTTCACTCATTCGCACGTTAAATTTTACCATGTAGAGGTAAGAAGAGCCCAGGGCAGTAGTATTATTTATATGAGATAATTAATTTCAATTGATCAAATTCGATCAATTCAAGATGTAATACACGAGGCAAAAGAACAGCGCACCTGGATGTTTGACTGGTTTCTTAGCTAAATGAGCCATCTTACAGCCCAAGAAATATACAACCGGAAATTAAACATTGTCCTTGAGAAATAAGTTGGGGAAATCATTCGATCACTTCGATGGGAAATTGCGACGCGAGCTCCGACAATTTAAAGGCTGGGTGACGCGTGGTGATGGGGTAAGACGTGAGGGGGGGATGGGAAAGGGTCTAGATCAAGGTGACGTGGGAGGAGGGATAATGAGCCAGGGGATAACTTCATTTGCGTCCTATCGAGAGAGAAGATAAAACAGCTTAGGTTTCAGCTAAGTCCGGCGCGGCTGGAAGCTATAGATGGAAGGGAAGCCTACGCCTGGAAGGATGGGTCGGAGAACGCCGCGAAGGTAGGACGGCAGGTGAAATTTAGATGCAAGACAGCTCGGGCCATGAACGGATGGCGTCACTTACTGGACAAAGGGGTCGGGGGAGGGGATCGACGCGGAATCGGCGGAGTGGACGACGTGATAGGTAGGGTCGTCGACGATCGAGTGGTTCAGGGCCGTGAGGAGACGCGTACCCACAATGTGTGTCCCCGCGTGTGCCGCTACGAGTCGGCACTTGCGGGCTCCACGCACACAAGCACACACACCCACATAGGCGCTCGTGGGTGTGGGTGGACGGGGTCGGCGATCGGCTCGTGAGGTGCCAATTAATTATTCCCACGGGCCAGGCGCGTTCGCACGCGCTGGCCCCGCGCCTCCTCGGTACCCTTGCCTTCGCTTCATAGACCCCGCCCGCCCACTCCTCCCAACCCGTCTGCATAGTCCGCACATTCCGCTCCGGCTACTGTGGTGTTTATAAAGGATTCCCTTTGTTACGGGTGAAAAGCATACGGGTCGGCTGAGGGTTTCGAGATAATCTAGATTATTTCCGCCTGACTACACAGTTGCACACACACACAAAAACACACGCGCGGGCTAACGCAGTAGCGGCCCCATGGTCTCCGGGCGCAAGTCACGAGCGTCCAAATCCAGAAGCCATCAATCAAAACTGACGAGGTGGCGGGCAGAAAGAGGAAAAGGGGTGGGGGGGGTCGCGGGAGAGTAGGGGGTGTGTGTGTATTTGCGGGTTGGAGGGTTGGTGGGGATAGACGAAAGGAAAAGGAGGGAAAATGGGTGGGAGAGCTGAGGAGGAGAGGGTTCATGATATTTTCAAGTGGGTGTGGGGGGTGGTGGACGAAGGAAAACTGAATTGGGAGGGGAAATGAACTACTTCTTTGCGGAAAAAGTAGCATTTATCCACTTTAAGGGAGCGGCGTCCCTCGGTTACCCCGGAACAAGTTTGTGTCCACTTCATCCGTTCCGCGTCAAGGGGCCAACTCATGTTTTTTCTCTGATTAGATAACCACCCCATTTGCGAATGGATGTGATCAAATATCCTGATATTATTTTTTCTCGGCCGACCGAAAATTTTCATATTTTTGCATCTTTTACTTATCATTTTTTTCTAAATTGTGGAAGCTAGATATTGTAGCAAGCATAAAATGAGGAAAGCTATTACGTAATAAAATCAAAGAAATTCATGCTCAATATCACCAATTCAGCGACTCAAAAAGAGATTTTGCAATGAGCTCTTCCCAGAAATTACCTGCATGCGGTTTCACATCGCCAATTATGAGATGTCACTATGGATGCAAGCAAACTATTTATTATTTTATCATAGTACATCAATTAATTGGTTTCCACCAAGATACAATAGTTTAGACAATTACAATAAGATAAAAATTTACAATTATTTTTTTTAGTGGTTAATACATTTTGAAAATGAAAATTAACGACGGAATGCCACCAATAGCAAAAACAATTGTGCACGGTCGTAGGAAAAATTCACTCAGGGCACCACTCTCAGTTCTCGTGAAATTTTCGAAGCAATAAACCATTTTTTAAATCATTTGATCGCACTTATGCAGTCGGAGGCAATCTATCGATTTCATCTCGGGGCAAAATGTGCTATATCCCGGAAGTTCTGCATTCACGCAGAATCTGGCCGTGGATTGCCGAAAAAGGAGCCCAAGCACAAACCGAAGCGCACCTTTACGTTTAATAAACATGCTAGCTTGCGGAAGTATGAACGTGGCGGTTGTGGAAGTGAAGTAGAAATTAACTGGAAAAGAGATTCACAGATGTCATCAGTTCTCCCGGGCTGATACTTAACCTCCTCCAGCATTCCATCTGCATATCCGTCAGTGAACGAACAAGCTATTAGGTGCAGAATGGATAACAGTGGCGACGGAGGAATAACGAGTTCTCTCCCGGCTGAACGGCAATTTCAATTCGCCACATCACCCGCGCGGATGAAACGTTAATTAAGTACACCCACGAATCCCACCTGACATTCGACGCTTGGCCGAGAGCCCGCGCTAATTTCTCAATACTGAAGCTGCGATTTCGAAGGCGAGATTGCAAATGTGGAAATGGATGTGGAGACTAGGACAAATAGCATAAAATACCAAAGAGGTTTGCATATGGAGAGTCCAAATCAGGACATTGATGATGCCTCCTATTACGGTAACGAACGGGTAGATCATAGACCAAATCACACTGCTGCTAATGGGAAAATCGTACGTTCATAGTTGCTGGGATTCTCTGCTCACAGTCAACACCCTACATTGCTTCGCTCTAATAAACCTCATCTGCGCATGCGTGGTATGAGCTGGATACTAAAAGGTAAGGAATTCCACCTGGCAAGAAGTTGGAAACCCTCTGATTTTTTATCCGATATTTGTTTTTACCAATTTTCGGTGCAATATATCCCAATCAAGATTAATTCACAGTTAAAGAAATGGTATTTTGAATATATCTCTCACCAAATGTTAAGACCAACGGGAAGTAAAATTCACTCATTAGGGTCGGGGGCCATTAACTTTCCATTAAACCTAGAGTTTCGCAGGAGGTTCTAGCACCCGAAAAAATCACACTAATTAGGAGGAGCTGCGAGTACCCAGACGAACTGTCCTTTCTCTTCGCAAAAAGATGTGAACATGGAACCTCTGGTCAGAACTCCCAACGCTCTGCTCACTTCACCACCACGACCCCTAGTGATTCCAAAAATAATATCCTAAGAAAATATTGGAATAAATACTTCAACAATTTTTATGACAAATAACCGGAACGTTGAAGCACACCAAGAAAATCTTTGAAGAAGTAGTGTAAACCTATAAAAAACCGGGTCAAACCATGGGGTCCTGGCAAAATTGCATAGTCATCCCCAACCAAACTAATACGTTTTTTTCCGCACGTCGTCACACATGAATGGAACCGTCAGGCTCATTGCGAGGGCGGGAGAAAACTCTCTCAAAAGCGTGCTGCCGACTTTCCAAACAGGATGGTGGCGGTAACGTTCTTTCACCAATTTGGAAAATGACCGAGGGTCATTGGGAGGCGATTGCCGGGGCGTCACAATATTCCCGCCTCCTCTTGACACAACAACACGAAGGGGGTGGGGGCAGGGAGGGAGTGGAGGCCCCCCCCTCCTCCTGCGGCAGGCGCCGAAGTCCCGCCGGGAGGGTGGGGAAAGAGCCGGTGAGGGTGCTGGGTCGTGAGGGGAGGGTTTTAAGCCCCGGGGACAGTTAGATGTTCCGGAGTTCCCTTCGCCCGAGGTCCCGTTGCGGGGGTGGGGCCGGCGGGCGGGCGGGGAGAAAGCCGGCGCCTGATGGCTCCGAGGGCTAGAACGCGTCGGAAACGGACGGAAGGAGCCCCATGAATTTTTCTTTGCTTCGACTTGAGGGAAGGGAGAGCGAGAATTTTGGGAGCCGAAACGAGCAGCGAAGTGCAATGAACTGAGAGAGTTGGATTGAAATTTTCAACCAATTAATATACTTATTCGTCATTCATTACTCCGCTTAATACTCTGGCCTTCTCAAAGGTGGGCGAATTCATTAACCTTAGACAAATAATCATTTTCAATATATTTACCCTGGAAGGTATTCAACAATTATAAATCGTGGAATGTTTATTTTTGAGGATATTAAATTGAAAAAATATCAAAACTGGCCCCTCAACCCTGAATGTATGGCATTCAGATGGCCTAAGCTTAGTATGAGGTGAGCTAAACCGTTATACATAAAACCAACATTGAGTTGATCAGTGAGTAGTGTGTCACGGTGAATGAAACCCTTTACGGGCTACACCCAGTGATCCAAAAGGATGCAATTCGTTCATGAAATTTATGGACCTAGACGTAACTACAAATGAGAAACAGCGCTTTTCAAGAGAAAAATACGTACCTTTTAATGCTACAAAAAATACGGTCAGCATATGTGACGCAATTTTGCAAGGGGGCAGAGTCTAAGAAAGAAATTTTTACAAGCACATCACGGTATGACGAAAATTAAATGTTTTTAAGATTAAGTTCTTCACTGAAGCAATAGCTGAGTCACAAATTGAAAAAACAATTTAATTCCAAAATATTTTCTTCGAACCTAATTGAGAAATCTAGGATCGGATTAGGTTTGAGGGAAGGCTTCTCGGCGTATTTCCCAATGCCGGGTGCGATCTTGTGTGCGTGAGTGAAAGAAAAGAAAGTGCAGCGGAGGATCGGGTGGGTACGCGGGGGGCGCAAGGGGTCGGGGCGGAGGGGAAGGAACACGTGAACGTGACGTTTGTGTTCTACGGTCGGCGGGGAGACTAATCCCATTCGGACGTGCGAAAGCACCCGAATTTTCCGACTAAGTCATAAAGAGACAGCAGCGTATTCCATCTTTTTGTTGCTTCTTGCTACCGTCTGCCTCTGATTTGGAATCCTTGCCGCTTCCGCAAGGCCATTGAAGCTATACGTTCTTCTGGCTGAACACATTATCCAAGCGGAATCACGATTATTAAAATTGAGAAGTATTGATATCTCCTTGCAATGACGTAAAGTTTAAAGTCGGTGTACGTGCTATCAGACTATTTGCAAGTTCTGAGTCTTTTTACAAAATGTTTCCATCAGTATATTTTAGAGAGTTTTATGATGTGTTGCCTTCATTTCACTGGACACATTTCTAATATTTCATGGGGTACATAATTCTGTAATTTTTTATTTGCCAGCAGCATAATTAAGAAACCGAATACAGATATTTGTAAAATGCTTCTTCTTAATAAGGACAAGGCAGAAAAAATGCGTAGCTTTGCATTAACAGACATCTTTTCATCAAGGCACACTCTTGAAAAATAATATAATTTGAGAATCTCATCGCACAAGCCGGCATTGGTGGTAGAGGACCACTGATGTGATTTTATTATAAATAAATAGTTTTGTGAAAAGGTGATGTGATTTTGAAAGCTGTCTAAAGAAAATTTAGTGCTTCATTTATAACAATACCTTTCCTTGGATGCTACATAAGTGGTGGCTTTTCACATAAAAAACTGTGGTAGTTGAAAGCGATTTTCCAGCATGAATTCTTTAATCATAAAGAGGTTTCTCACCATTTTGTGACTACCGTCTCGACAGACTCCTCTCTCGGTAAGTACGGATGGGTGGGCGGCAGCCTCAATTCAGACCAGCATTAGTCGCCCCTGGTTATTCCTTCATCGACAGAGAAAACGATCAACTTCTCGCTGGGCCTGTCAGCGAATGGTTCATAAACGTCTCACGTCTGCGGCTCCCCGCCCGATCTGTTTCCCATATAAGGATTCCCAAAAGAGGAGAGCCTCTAAAAAGCAGTCCATTCCTTTAAATCAAGTGATGATGGGAAGAAAAGCCCCCAGCATTCCTCATTTCATCGTATTCTTACATTGGAGGACTTTCAATTATTGATTTATTTGTGTACCCAGCAAGTCACCGCTAGGTAGGGTGTTTGGCCGGAGGTGAATACACACCAGACAAATTTTTACCCGAACATATCACTACTGCAGTCGAACAATATTATCATGATCCTCCATCGTTCGTGGAAAACATGACATCTCAAATCTATCTGTTCTGCACTTAATCTCCCTCATTTTACTAACATGATCTCTCCTACCATAGTACGATGGGAGTAATAATACATTTTCAACATCAATGCTAAAAGACCTCATTCCAATTGATGCAAGAGCTTCAATCTGTAATTTAACCTTCACTCCGTGAGTGATTCCCAGCCTAGCTGCTCTAATATTTTGGATACGCTACTTAGTTTATCATACCAACTTACAAATCTAGCAAATAGCAACATAGCAATTCGGCAATAAATCCAATTAATAGAAGCACTTACCACCGTGGAGCAGACAGGAAAACATTCATCTAAAAAACTAATTTAAATCTAAGACTTATTAAAAGATCTATTGCATTTGATCTCTTCTACTTGCAATTTAAAATTACACTGCACTGAAAAAGTATTCTCAAAGTCACAATTGACTCTTTGATAGAGGAATAAGATAGGAATGCCGCAGGAGTGAATTCGTGACGGATCAAAACATCTCAGCGTTCACCGTAGCTTGGATTATTATTACCGTGAAAATTTCAAAACATAAAAACGGATATCGATTAAAGGTGGGGATATCGATTTGAACAGAATATGAATTTCATGGTATGAGCTTAACATTGATAAACACGCCTCAAAAATTCTACTGAAGTGAAATAATTTCGAAGACTTCTGAGTCATCGGTCAGACGAGAGAAGGAAAAAGGAAAACCGTACCGAAAGTGCGGACACGTGGTGATGGAACTCGCTTTCTACTCGGCAGGGAGTCTTGGGGTTACTTTTACTGGTCAAGCAAGTAGAAATACGTACAGAAATGAGCACTAGCAGTAGTAAACACGTCTGTCTGGCACCAAGTCATATTAAACAAAAAAAGGAAATACAACAGTTCTAAAACTTTATTTGCACAGAGAAGTACCTTCGAGCGATGGACTAAGTTTTCCTTCGGAGCGGTTAAACGTCAAAAGAGATTGGGGCTCTGAAACATATTTATTTGTTTTCATCAAGTGATGAGTTTATAACTACTTGAAGTGATTTTGAACCCGGATAGGATCGTCCATAATATAAATTAATATCCAAAATTATTAAAATTATTAGTCCTAAATTAATAACACCAGCATGAGAAATTGATGAAATTGCGGTGAATGGCATCCGAGTACAAAAAAAGTTACTAGAGCTTCAGAAAAAAGGTTTCCGCTTCGGCAATAATGAGGAAACTGCAGGTAATGATGCACAGACACTGCCAATTTTTGAGAATCATTGTATCCAGGCGCTGCAATCCATTTCTATACACCGATGGCCATCCATATAAGATCATATCGACGTAGAAAGCAAATCAATTTTGAATAAGATAGCAGAAAAATCACATTTTCTGCACTATTTACTGAGAATGGCCAATAAGTATGAATGCGCCTCAATTTTCCTTGATGCATCTCTCCAGTATTGAAAATTTATTCCATCGAGAATGAGAGACCTGCGAGAACTACGATTTTATTACACCTACGTTGAGATTGGCCGATGAAGTTCACTTTATATGCATTTTATCCCTAATTCAATGGGATTTACATTACGCCATGAACTGTCCACTGGTTTCTAAAACACAAGACCAGTTACACTCTTACCGTTTGTTTTATCGTCGTCACTAATAGTTTTTCTCGCATGAGAATTTTCTATTAGAAACGGAAATTCTTGAGGAGACAGAAAAGCCCACGGTTAAATATGCTCGCGCGACGTTAAAACAGACAGCGCAACGCGGAGGAAACACTAGGAGATATTTTTAATGAACGTCTTTATGAAAACTTTGTAGGCGGCAATAAGATCGAAAATTTGTTTCCGGCCGCGCACGTCTTGAATTCTTGCCGATGACGATCTCGGTTCATCAGTGCTGGATCCGATTCTAATTCCGAACGGGATTAGAAGGTTTTCCGAGGAAAGGTGGCGGGCGGGAGGGATAATGAGGTGGATCTCCTCATCTCTCGGACTGTCGTCCTTTGGGGGATGGGATGGACTGACTAGGCCGTGGGAGCGGCCGACCACCCCTCTCCCCCTAGTCGGACACCTACCCGCCCCACCGAGCCGCCGGGTTGACTGACTGACTGGCGACAGGTCTCGTGTCAGCGGCGCGACACCCTGGCGGACATGGCCCCTTCTACACAGCGTGTGTTCCCCCTCACTCCTCCCCTCCCCGCGCCTCATCCTCCAAGGCGGTCCCGGCCGACCGAACCGTCACCCTCCGCCCCTCACCACCTCGTCCCTCCCGTCAACCACCTAACCCAAACCAAACCGACTCCCAAAAACCCGAAACCCCACCCCTCTTCTCTCCTCTCTCTCCATCGCTCTCCCTTTCCCGGCTCTCGCACAGAGGGAGACCGTAAACACTCCCGTTTTCGTGCTCTTATGTGAGGTCCCTCCCTCATTCTCTCGCTCACCCACACACACACACACCTCTCCTTCCTGTCCTCGCTTTATTTCCTCTCTTCCATCTCCTACGTCCTGTCCGGAGGTCTTTTTCTTCGAGCAGCAGGGAGGATTTTGAGTCCGATGGGGTGAGTGTGTGTATGTGTGTCTGTGTGGGAGCACTGCTGTTGAATGCCGGGGACCCTAAACAATTAGCCTTCCACCGGTTGCCAAAATATTCCAACCCACTCCCACGCACCCCCCCTTCCTCCCCCACTACTCTCCTCGCCCAGCCCCGTCTCGCCCCTCCCAATCCCTTCAAAACCCACCGCTCGCTTCCTTCCCAACGAACAACCGTGGCAAATGCGCCAAAAGTCTAAAGTATCACGAATTTCTCTCGGGTGGAGAAGAAAGTGGGACCTCTGGACCTCAAGGTTGTTACAAATTGCATTTTCTTGACATTTTATTAGATCCCACATGAAGTTATTGACATCTGCTTGGGTGACGCACTGTGGGTATACTGAAGAGTGCATTTTTCTGTTTTATCAGAAATTTGTAATCACTGTATTTATATTACGTAAGTGACCACTATTCGTTCCGGATGGCTTGAAATATATTGAAGGGGCCATTAAAATTTCAAGAGCTCGACGAAAGTGACATTCAATGAAAAACAGGTGATAATACATATTATTTTCTAGCTCTTTGTTCTTTTAAAGTAACATACTTATAGAATATTATTTTCAGATGGAATGATGACAGTAAATATTTTTGAGCGATTGAATTGGGAACGAAATTGATGACTTTGATATGGTGATTCATGTTGTTCGGTGATATTTCTAACGGTAATACGCACGCCCAATGTTGAAACTATCATACTGGGATCAAAAGAATAAAATGCCAAAAAATAGAGATACTAGATGCAAATTCAAGACTGAGTGTTAAATCTAACAAATAAAAGATGAATTTCTCATTGTGTTATTTTTTGGGTTATACAGTTGTTTCCTAGTTAGAG
Organism: Hetaerina americana; assembly: GCF_022747635.1. Classification (NCBI taxonomy): domain Eukaryota; kingdom Metazoa; phylum Arthropoda; class Insecta; order Odonata; family Calopterygidae; genus Hetaerina; species Hetaerina americana. Next base: position 16,644,567 of record NW_027286069.1, on the reverse strand, counting down.
ATGGATCATACAACAACTATAACGTTCGTGATAACGGCAACATTCATTGTTCGATGAAAGACATTTTCTCCATTTTTATTTTGAGCACTTCGGAGTACTGCGGTAACTCTGCAGGTTTGCAAAGGGATATATATTCTTTTAGGAAAACTGAAATTAATTTATGTTAGGCGGTAAACAAGATTTTCAGTCTTTTTTAAGACAGCGTTAGACGTGGAAGCTTCTCAAGTAATCATTCTCAGGACATTAGCTTTTTAATTTCTTTCAAAGAGCTCGGTATTGTGTAATTATGATACGCGTATAAGCAATGAGCTTGTACGTTTATCAGAGAGAAGATGGGCTAGAAAATAAAGGGAACATTCATTAGGAATCAATTAGGAACGGTCCTTTTTTGATTGAGCACATGGTGGTGTAGCAACATCATCTAGCGGAACCACATTATTTTAGGGTGCGTCAACTTAACTTCCTTTTTTAAAGGGGTTTTGCTATATAAAAAGAAGGTTATGTTGCCGCACCTGTATTAAGGCTGTAAGCACGGCACATCACCGGAAATCGATACCATGTTCTTTCTCTTCGTTCACCGAAAAATATCTAGAGAATCGGACCGAGTTATGCTCGTTATTAGGCACTCGACCACCTCATTCCATGAACTTTTCTCGAACCCGGGCCTTTTGACATACCATAAGAGTTGGGTTAGATAGTTGGGAAGGTCTTATGGGCGGGAGGAAGGGGCGGGGCTGCGGAGGTGGGTGGTTAAGGCACCAGAGGTAAACCTCCGGCAACATCTACCGAGGAAGGAGAGTGGGATGTTAGTATAAAAAATAAGAAAGAAGAGTTCGAATGGGTGTGTGTAAAAGTGAGAGAGTGTGTGTGTGTTAGAGTGTGGGTGACCTTGCGACCTCTCCCTCCACCACTCTCTTACTCAGCCCCGAGTCCAGACTCGCTCTACCTCGGCCTTCCCGAAAGGTAGGGAGAGAGGGGGGGCGGCAGGAAAGAAGCCTTCGACCGACTCCTCCCATTCCAAGTGACGATCCCTTGGGCTGCTAATGAGGCGCTATTACACACACCGGTCTGGGGCGTGGGATGGGGTCGCGGTAGTAGACCTGAGGAGAGGCGGCGGCACGGAGAGGGAGAGAGAGATCGAGAGTGAGTGGGGGTGGATGTTTTCGGCAGAGGGAGAAGAGCAGTGGGGGCAGGAGGTAGCAGGGGCGTCCCTCCCGAGAAGTGGCACCTCGGGACGTCTCCCTCGCCCCAGAGACCGCGCCCCCCTTCCCCTCAGATCTCAGAGGGACGCCGAGATAGTGAGAGAGCGCCACCGAGGTCCCCCTCCTTCCACTTTCCAAATTCTTTCTCCCTCCACCTCCTTGCAAGACGCGACCCTCCTCCAGGCCTCTTCACCTCCCCAGTCGCGGGCAGGAGTCGCGAGGGCCCGTGGACTCTGCCACCCACTCCTGGTGCCCGCTCACATCCTCCTCCCTCATCCCTCCCATCCACTCAAACTCAAACCTTCCCCTCCCCCTCCATTCCCCAAGGGATCGCAAACGTATCGTGGTTAGGAAATACAGATCGGCGCGGCTAAACGGAACCGTACGCCCTCCCGTTGTGGGGGGGGGGGGGGGCGATAACACGGCACGAGCGAAGACCAGAGACGGGGTGGGGGAGGCGTGGGTTGTGAGGATGGGATAGTTCCTTTGTTCCATTCTGCTGAGTTCGCGGGAATTAGGTGCTTATTTTTTTCCAGGGGATCGCCCTCTCTTATCCTTGTTATGCACCATAGGGGCACGCACCGACGAACATTTTCATTTACTCTCTCGCGTCCAGATGGAAATTGACGGTCTCAATTTGAGGGAGAACGAAGACAGTTTTTCCACCCATCCAATGCCGAGGACCATATGATCCATTGTAGTTTCTTAACAAACAAAACACAACAACATATAGTCTCAGAGATTGTGGTTTAATCATGAAGAGTGGCAAACAAGTTACTCACAAGCCTTTCCTTCTCTCTGTTTATTAAAGCATATCGTCTCCTCTCTTGATGCTGACCAAGGACCTCATTCGTCAGCCAGGCGGCCAGTCGGCTAGATAGATAACACAGTACTCACCCAGCACTTATTGCATGTGATTTACTCACATTCATAGCGAGCCGCATCTTTCAAGGCACTCCGTCGTATCGCTGAGTCCCCAGAAAATTCTGGTTGTCAGAAATTTATTGGAAACGTTCCATTAAATTTTACAGAGGTATCACTTCAGTTTGAACTCGTGACCCTGCGGTCGGCAGCCTAACGCTCAACCCAACGAGTGCCACCGAGTTGGAGATGTTGAAAAAATGTAATGAGAAATAATTCTGGAATAAATCATTTTCTATCATTCCGCTCTACTATCGTATATTGTCATAAATATCTCACATGACAATGAAATTATTTTTTTACACCTCTTATGCCGTGTTCAACGGCGTCGAAGCGTGCCCAATTATGAATTATTACCGAATATTGCATTATTTTTTGTTGTTGTGGTTGTAAATCTGTTTTTATCAAAAATATTATTGTAAAAGGGCTCCAAAACGTGCAGCGGGTATTTAAATGATGGACGGTGTACGTATGTGAGAAGGAAAAGCTATTATCCCAGGATTGTCACTTGGGAGGGAGGAGGGGTTGGCGTCTGAGTGTGTTTGGTCAAGGATGAGACGAATGGTGGAGGAGAATGCCCCGTTTTTCGTTCAATCCGGGTGTGCGATCGGATGAGTGCCATGAAAACGTAGAAACAACTCAGCGAAAGATATAATCTTTATGCCGGGGCACGCGAATCCCGACGGCCTCCAACGGCGGAAGGACTCATTCTGCACGGCGTGCTCAGGAGGCGAGGAGTTTTTTTTACGGTGGCTCGGAGGTGGGATTTTGATTGCTTTTGAAGGCCCAGAGCTGAGCCAAACGCTTAAGCTTTCGGGGGAGGTTACTACTGAAAAAAAGAAAAAAAACGAAGTATTGTTGGGAACGAAAATTGCAAATAAATATTACGGGCGTTCCCGAACCGACGATGCTTGCATAAAGGCTAAGAATTATTTCCACTGTGAGAGAATCTAATATCTAACTATCCGAGAAGGCGTCATGGGATTTTCCACTTTGTTGAGATAGTTTCGAAATCGAACAAATAGTGAGTGTCAACGCAATTTCTTCCAATCAATAGATTAATTAAAATCTTTGAACATTGCGGAATTGGCAATATCTATGAGAGTTTTTCCGTGGTCAATCATTTCCGTACGTTTTGGAGTTTGCAGCATCAATATTTCATTTTTTATTTTTAAAAATGATCCCAAAAACCAAACGATCGTCGCTTAAATAGCACATATATATATATATATATATATATATATATATATATATATATATATATATATATATATATATATATATTATTTGCTTGTGAAGTTCTGCAATTTGGAAAGAGAAGGTAACCAATATCAAGTAAAGACAACGGCCATTAAGGAAACTCTTAAAATTCTATGTTAATTGGGAGTTCAAATAATAATCTAATACAGATCCTATGGGTGTAAGTAAAAATATCATTTATAAAAAGACACGCAACAACACAATACGCATAGGTATTAAGCATGGAACCTGGGACAAAACTTCTAAAACAAACATTCCCGATCCCTAAACCATAAAATAACCTGTACTCGAGAATAATGTGCAGGCCAAAGAGAAAATTTGGCACCCTTCCTCCTTTTCAAGGCAAGGATGAATTTTAACCCAAAATTGGTCATTTTAAATGGAAGCACTCAGTCACACACATTGGGTTTTGGTCGATGAAACACACGCTCGTATTTTACCATATAAAATACATATTATTATACACAGTGAAATTCTTCGCGATCTAGGGACTTAGGTTAATTAGAACTTAAGGGAAAACATTAGTGACGCCAAGACGGAAGGATGTAGAGGAGGTAGAGGGCTCCGCAAAGGCGCCGCAGAAAATAATGCATCCGAGCCAATCTTTCGGCACCTCGGATAACGAGGGCCCTAATTTACGGACGAGGAGCGCTCACGGAGAATTCACAAAATTTGTTCTCGCCGAGAATCCCTCCGCTCTCGGAGCCAACCACCTCTTTCCTTTCCACTCCCCCCTTTCTCCGGCCCCAGAAAGAAATAAAAAGAGGAAATGATAATAAGAGAGAAAAAAAATTCAGTAGAAACGGAGGGAGAGGAGGAGACTAATTTATGCCAAACCCTTGGCGTATAAAGTTTTCCCACATGTTTATCAAAGCGCAATGGGCCCTTCGCAACCCTTCTCTCCTCCCCTAGATCCCTTCCTCCTCGACCGACACACAACCTCCCCTAACCACGCTCCCCGGGAACCAATAACAATTAAACTAGCAATTGAGGTGGGAGGGGGTCGAGGAAGAGGGGACGGTTTGAAATCGGTTTTGGAAGGAGAGATAGGGAGGAAGTGAGGGGAAGCGAGGTGGAGAAAGGAAAGAGGAGAATGGAAGGAATGAAAGAAAGAGAAGGGAGCAAGACGAGATTGTATGTGTGTGTGTGTGTGTGTGTGTGTGTGTGTGTGTGTGTGTGTGTGAATCGAGTCTCGAGGAGAGGGGGTCGGGGGTCGAGTCTATCGATCTCCTCATCCCTCCGCCCACTCCCCCACCTCAACCTCAACACCCTCCCCCTCTCCCCCCTCTTTCGGTTCCCGTTTTAAAAGTTATTTGGAAGCGGTCGCGACATTCCGAATGTAAATGAGGGATATTTCGGAAGGGGAGGCGGGAAAGGGGGGGAGGGGAATGAGTGGTTTATCGCTCGAGACCGAGGCTTTTCGGTTAAGGAGGGATAGAGTGAGAGAAAGAGAGAGAGGAGCGAAGGAAGGGGATGAAGAAGAAAACGGGAAGGAAGGACTGGGGGAAAGGGAAAAAAACATTCCCTTTTGTTTCTTTTGTCGTTCTTTTTTTTGTATTTTTGGTCTGGACGGAGGAGAGTAGGAGGGATGGAGGGTGGGAGAGAGAGAGAGATTCGGTTTTATGGTTCAATTCTTTTGAGTTTCGGCTTTTTTTTCTCCTTGGGAGGAGGATCGGGTGAAGTGTGGAGGCTGCTAAGGGTGTGGGGGGAAGAGGGCTCGTGTGAGGGTGTGCAGGCGGTGGGATGGGATTTGACGGAGCTGAGAGAGTTTTGGGCTCGAGACTTTGGGAGGGAAGGAAGGGGGGAGTGGGTGAGGAGACGTGGGGGAGAGATCAGTGGTCTGCGGGGAATGGTAGGGGTGGCCAATATTGACGGAGGAAGAATTAGATAAAGGGACTGACGGGGGTGGAGGGAGTGAACGTTGTAAAAGGCGTGGAGGAGGAGAGCGGTATGGGGAAGTAGGCGGTTTGAGGAGGGGGGTGGAGGGGAACGGGAGATTTTAGGAAAGGGGGGGAGGGAAGCGGATAAAAGGACCGCAGGTTGTGGTGCGGGTAAAAGCAAAGATTCCTCTCGAGATAAGCATTGGCGAAAAAAAACACAAATTGGGCGAAGTCGATTGAAAAAGAATAACTCAACTCGTGAACTTATTTCGGTCTATGGAGTCTAGACGAAACGAATCCATCGACGCTACCACTCCACACGTGCACGTACGGAACAGCTCTCGCACAAGCGAATAAAAACACACGCGCAATCGCACACACGGAGCACGCGCACATGACAGCATTGAATTAACAAATTATCGCGCACATAAATCGTAATTACCCTTTGAGAAGGGTTAACTCAATATCGACGTCGTCACTCTGGCGTTACATAATTGGGCGGAAGCCGAATTCTTTTTTCGGGTCAGCTGGTGATTTAAGCAGTCACTGTTTGGATTATAGATTTGACGGAATGATGAAACTTGAGCGTTTAAAATAATTAGCGCATTTTTGGCGAAAGGTTTAATTACTTCTCGCTCTCCGTGAAAAAGCCACGAAGCGAACGCGGTCTTATCCTCTTGAGTTCTCCCGTCTAAACTTTTATCCAAAATGAATATGTTAACGAAGGGCGCGGCAAAGATAGACATTTCGATAGCATTTGGACTTGGTTTGCATGGAAGGAAGTAAAATGTGGATGACGAGAGATATAATAGAGTTATGCGTCACTTACTCGGTGGCATGTGATAATAATTCGCGTGCTCTAGTCGCCATCGGAGCATGGCCGCCGCAGGATATCTAAGCAAAAGAGAATGCTCGATAGACATTCATCGAGATTGAGACGTATTCATAAAATTGGGTACCATTTCCAAAGAAAAATCTTATCGACCAGTGTGGTGACGGAAAAATTCATCGGCCCGTTCGAATTTCACCATCTTACCGAGAACCGCGGACTTGCCTCGCCGGCTGGTCACGGCGCAACTCCCGGGTAAGTTCTCTCCCAGTTGCCCCATAATCTGGGAGATCGGTCGGGTGGGGAGTTGCCTTAGCTGAGCGGGCGAGTCAGCCTCTGCTGCTGAGCTAGGAGACCGCCACCGCACGCGAAGCTACGCTCGAGCCTTGAGTTGTCATTTTCGATGGGTCTTCGAGTCATTTGAACAAGTCTCTACATCTCCAGACATGTGCTCTAGGGTGCAATCATTGTTGTTTTAATATAATACATGAAGTGACGGAGTTTCGCACAATTAACAGAGGAGCATCATTTTTTAATTTTTCGGTCAAGTGACGATGAATGAAAATGAAATACAGAAATTCAAATGGAAATCATAAATTGCACTGCATGTGAGATTTTTTTCCGACTTCTAAGACTAACGTCCAATTCTTCTGTTTCATGAATCTAGGGTGAACATTAGCCTTTATATTGCTTACACACCTTATCATTATTCGATTTTAATGTGACTGGATCGTGGCTTAAATAGAGCTCAAAATGGCTGCAAACAACTCTAATAAATGTAAGAAAAACTGTTCTCGGTTTTTGAGCTTGCGCTCAAAATCAGTCTACACTTCCGTTTCTCAAAAAGTACCTCGTGTTATCCCTAGGTACAAACAACAAATATGAACAAATTTTTTGATCTAACTTGAAAATCGAGAGTTTCTCTCCACGGGTGATTTGTGGGCATGTAATATTAACATGCTTTCCATTGCTAACCAGAAATATTGGAAACAATATTCATGATTACGTAGATATTAGTATTTTGAAATGTTCGACCTTTCGAAGAGCCGCCGATGGCCTTAGTCGGGGTTGATTCAAAATGAGCGAATGGTGGACCATCGAAATTAATCAAGCAATGCAATGTAACCGAAGAAGTTTATATGTGAGCATATGAAAATAAAAAAGAAACGTAGTTCATGTATACGAAGAAAATTTATGCGAGTTTAAATGGAGGTCGATTGGAAATTTTTTAAATAGTTCATATATATCACACAAACTGCAGATAGACCTTTCAGCGCCAGCAAATAGGAGATTTCTTCCATGCAGCCATTTCAGAGTGTAAAAATCATTCGCCTCGTCGAAGTTACCGTCGCGGCATCACCCGCAGTTCTTTGAATAGATCAATCTATACTCTTCGAATTTCTCCCATGAAATAAGAAAACCAATCCACCTATTTTCCGCTTTGCGAAACAATTTCATTAATTACGGCCGATGAGGGTATCTCGCAAGACAAGTTATCAGGCTGATAGAAAGCCATGGTCTGCAAAAACCATACTGGGTACTCCATTCTACTACTAGAGTACACCACCTCACTCCAAACCGCCAGGCTAACCTGTGCCAAAAGTGTGAGACGATGATGAAACGCAACCCTGACTTAAAAAGAGTTGAACGGCGGCGAGGGATATAGATAAGGAAAAATAGCAGAGAACTGCCGCGGAGGTGGAGGCTAAAAATGAAAAACGGCTAGCCAACGCACCTCCCTTCATCAGCCTCCGTCGTCTCCCCCCCCCCCTATCCTCTCGACCGATGCGAAGAGGTTAATATCTCAAGTATACATCAAGGAGGGGGCGCTGTGGATGAACGGCGGATGACGTTCGACGGCTGTCATTCCCGGTGGAAAAAGGGGGATGCGGAGGATCGTGATCCCGATTCCCATCGACGAGCACACTCCCCCACGCACCACCCCTTCCCCATGCCGCCCTCCCGCCTTACGGTCACACCAGTTCCAGCTCCCCTCCCCCTCCAACCTAGGCCCCCATCAGTAAGCCCCCACCACCTCCTCTGCTTCCGAATATCGAGCCAACACATTCCAGGGGCAGACACACCCGCGATGGACGGGATGGGGATGTAAGTATGGGAAGGCGGAGGTGAATAGGGCGGAGAGACCGGCTTCTCCTTAAAGGAGACTCACCCCTACCGCCGCCACGCCCACACTATTTCTCCGGTCTTACCCACGGCGGCGGCGACCCACGCCTCCCAGAGACCTCCTCCTCCTCTTCGCCCACCGCCGACTGGGCTAGTCTCTCTCTCTCTCTCCCTCCTTCTGACACACGCACACACAGACACACGTTACTCCTTTCCCTCCTTCCCGACGGCAGTCAATAACCACCGAAAGAGACGTAACTTGCCCGCTAATAGACACGTGAGGCGAAAATAAGGGCGGCTTCGGGAGGGGATGGTAGTCTGGCAGTTCGGGACGGAAGGATTTGCTGTTTTCTTACGCACCAACACCGCGCCGAAGCAATAGTTATGGAGGTGATGGTGAAATACCGTCGGCGAGAAACTTATTTGCACCTGTTCGTCATTCTCAAATGTCTAAGTTGGAATATTTTGTCGCGATGTTGTCTGCGTTAGCCTAAAAGTCATAGCTGGTTAAAAAAAAAGGCCACAGCCTCCAATACCTAGGCCAGATTTTATTACGACGAAACAGGCCACCTTTGTAAAATTCGTCTTAAGTGTGCGAGATCATATGAGGCCATCGGCATTTCCATTTCTTCTATATAATTTAAGATTCTGTGGCTGTTTTGCTCGTCTTAACTAATGTCACATTTCATTTTATGCATAGCGCCGCATACGAACGGGGAACTAAACCTCAATTTGGGAATTTCATACGGCGGGTAATTTGAACTGGAAACTTGAACTCAAAACATGTAGACATAAATTTGGTAATGAATTTACGCATAACCATGATGCTAAGGCAGTTGGCAGATTGACAGTTCTTAAATTGATCAAATTCCTAATTGCTTTTCTTGTGTAGTAATAATTGAATTTAGTAATTTCCTTGCGTATAATCGTTTAGTTTAGTTGACTCGTTGTGTACGTATGTAAATTTGGCACTAATGTTTCATATTTGATGTCAGCCTGAGAATGGAATTTTTTTCAGTAAAAATGATCAATTAGGTAAGTAAACGATAGTTAAGTTTCGTGGAGTTCCATGAAGTGGAATCTTTGTGACGATATCGAGTTATCATCGGTTTGATACCTAAGAAAGTAACATAGGATTGTTTCGTTATCAATGTTTTCACAATTCTGATCTCTCTCCGTTTCGTCGTCCCTCGTTAGACGGGAACCGGGTGATGGGGGGTGACAACGTTAATTAGCGTAATCAAGGCATTCCGGACACGTTCAAAAATGAAACTTAAATACGAAGAGCCTGTTGCTATTCAATCAAAAATTCATTTCCATTTTATATCCATCACAAGGTAAATATAATTACGCAATGGGTTTCTCATTAACTTATTTTATGTTTACTCATGATGCATGTCATTTATTTTTACCAATATATTTTCTTCATAGTGCATTCTTTCATTGGCTGAGCGAAACATTCCTAATGCATTGTAGTAAACGATAATTAACTACAAGCTTGTAAGAGAAATTAACTACAAATATTTATTTAAGAACGGCGCCGAAGTACAATATGGAAATATCACGAGGACTGGTAATCTTGGCGAGGAAACGCCGCAGCCAGTAAACAAGAATAAATAATAATATGACCCATTAAAAGTATCACTTAATTGACCATTGATCATTTTATAATTAACTTCACAAGAGCATAAAAACTCTACAATATGAAATAAAATGAAGTTTTCACGAGATCTTAAGAGGTAAACTTCTACATAGAAAACAACAATTGCCACAAAGTCACAAAGCATTCATCTTTCAGAACTAATTCGGGACGGAGAAGAAATGGGGATTATACGGAGATGTGTTAGGAACCTTCTAATTACAATATGAGGTGAGAGAAGGGCCAATTCTCTCAAAGAAGAAGAAAGAAACTTAGCAGTACTAGTCGGTATGTCTGATATGATATCAGAAAAAGTGTGTCAACATTCGAGTGCGTTAAACAGAGGCAGAACCAGAAGGCTATTGCCATTGCTGGTTGGGTCCGAATATCCTCCACATAATTCCTTGAGCTAATACTGGCTCCGTTGGGAAACGCTTGGGAACATACACATCCCAGCCCAAGCACTTGAACCACGCTCGGAACGGAGGCAAAACAGGGTACAATTAGCGGCGTTGTAAGGGACGGAGAACGGACAAACAATGTCCCAAGTCAAAGCGGGAGAAGGGGGAGACTGTGGGATTCTTTGTGACCACAAGCTAGGATGGGATGGATCGGGGTGAAGGGATGAGGAACGGAAGAATGAAAACAAACACCAACCTTCTAAAGAGAAAATGAGAGCAATTGACTTCGTTCAACACCAGACCGATACCCGACAAGTTAGGAATCACAAAAAATCGATTGTGCTTAACGCTTCAGTTGATAATGGCGTGGGATGAATCCTTGAAAGTAAAACAGTTCGGCCTTTTAACGATAAAAATGATGGTGTAACTTCTGTTTCTGACGAAAGAAAAAGGTCATGCGTGAAAATATCAAAGGGTTGAAATTATTTTTCCTCACTAGGATCCGCGTCCAAATTTTCGTCATCAATAACGCAAAATATTATTTCGTACTTGTAAAAGATAGGCAGTAATATGGACTGCTACATTCAGACAAAAATTTCGTGGGGAATGAAACCGTTTGCGCAACGTAGCACTTACTATGATGACATGCCTTCATTCTTTGAGAAATGTCCACCATCTGTACAGGTTCAGGAAAGAATACGCTGATAGAATAACTTGCAGGAGTGCTTGTAATTCAAAAATGGCAAAATTGTTTATTAACATTCACAATATCGCGTGGTTATCTTGATGAGGTTCAAAAATTTTCATTCTCACGATACTATAAAAAAAAAGAAAGCATGAAAGGTTTCTGAGGCAAATGAGAAAATATCAAAAAATATCGTGAAATCGAGGCGTGCAGGCATTTGAGAGCAGGCGAGTCGATCCGATCTCGCTCAATTCATGCGTAGAGTCCCAGGGCGATTAGGACTCGACGAAAACTCTCAACAGTCAGGAAACAAAATGACGATGACTCACGGCGGATTAGCACTGGCGAGCGTGAGCGATAGCGGGGTGATTTGGACGAATCAAAGCGTAAACGTTTTCTCACCCTTTGAAACCGATAAGATGACATTCTATGAACTTTCTATTGTCTGTGCGTATCCTTGCTCCTTAAACGGATGTAAATATCCGAAGAAATGGGGGATAATATGGGAAATGGAGCACCCCGAGTCGTATGGTAAAGAGCTCAAAGAGAGATGTAAAGTAAGAAGTGAAAAAAGATTAACTCGAAAAGAGGGCAAATTCTCTCGCCGAATGGCACAGTGGTTAAGTGATTTACGCTGGAGATACTAGGCTGAAGAAGATGCGTGCGATTAACCCAATGACTGCTTTGGATGGAAATAATTGAGGAGGGGGAGGTTTGGGCGAAATAGATGTTCAGTTAAGATCACTTGAAAACTGAAATATAGGAATGAATAGAATTTTATACCCGGGTTTCTACTAGGGAACATATCTCTAAACTAGAAATCTGTCTACAAGTCTTTGCAGTTTCGACATATGACAATAAATGGGACCACACTAGATCCATGCCTAAGTTACAAGGATGCGATGTTGTAAGTTTTCAAATGCATACATTCAAGAGTGCATTCGGGGGATTTCTCTACCGATTTGTAGATTTGATATACTTAGGTAACCCTCAAATTTTGAACAAATAAGCCTGAACAGTCGTCCAACAAATAATCCTCATGATCGAAGACATTACTTATTAGATATAACTGCTCGGTCTAATGCGCAAACTATCGAAAGCGAATAGAAGCAATCGAATAAAATCCAAAAGTGAAATCAGTGATAAAGTCCATTCGCTTCATCATTATTCAAAGGAGATCACAAACTTTCACTCCTCAGTTTATATTAATCTTCTGTTTTCCATCAACGAATAATACCTCCCAATTAGAAATAAAGGAAGCGTAAGAAAGAGTTAGTCTATAGAATGGCCGTGCGCGAATTTCAAATTCAAAACAAACACAATGAATTCAAGAGAGAATCGTAAATTCAAATACTATTTTATAAGGACAATCGGAAATCGAAGACCCACTCACCGTAAAAAAATACGCTAATGCGAACCCTATATCGATTTATTCTTTAAACCAAGGCAGCACTAACAACAGCCTTTCATCAGAAATTGGGTCATTTTTTTCCAACGAAAGAGGTGAAGAGAAAGAAATATGATAAAATCATTTACGATCATGACGAGACCGATCAATCCTAGATCGTTCCATGACAAGGAGAACCTGTTCGTACCATAAAAATCGCCACTCCCCGCCGTCGACTGCCATCGATGCTTCTCCCAGCCCCCCTTCCCCTCAATAAACGGGAGAATGAAAACGACCGCGATTTCGATGATTCCAAGGCCGATCTTTTATCAATTGGGACGGTGAAAGATGCACGATCTCGCGCGCCGTAATCTGAATAAATCAGCCATTCGTTTCCCTTCCCCATCGGTCCACGGCGCACGTCGACCTCGAAGGCATAGCAGTCCTGTGCTTGGATGCTGGAATCACTAAGAATTGTAGCTCTAACGCGCCGGTGTAATTGGGGCCATCTGCAAAACCCATGACCTTTAAGATTACGGGCAAGCATGCCCATAAGGAGTGTAATTAGGTCGGTATGTGAGAACCATGAACCAATGCATTTACCTTGCTTTCTTCTTCGCTAGGGCTTAGATATAGTGAATGACATGATGAAGGTCGGTAAGCATGTATTATCTGTTTACTGCAATTCAGGTTTTAGAGTACTTTTTAAGTAATGTGTTATTGGGGATTAGAAATTTAGTAGACAGGATCCATTAAATTTTATCTTGACCGACGGACGATCAATAAAATCCTATCTTGATCGGCAGACTACTTTTTAAAAAATACGTAAAGTGAATTTCCTGTTGGTTAAAATAACCAGTGTTTGCAAAAGAAGTTCCATTACAAATTTATTACGGAAAAAAACACAATATTTAAAAACGGAAGAGGCTAAGGGTAAACAAATCGGATTCTTCAAAAGGTTTAATGTAAAATCTTTAAACGCGAAATTAAATCGAATAGAATTTGATTTACAGAACGTTGACCTATTCCTATAGAATTGGCAATAGCACGGTATTAGGTATTTTCAGTTTCAAGAACTTATAAGGGCCGATTCACAGATCGCAGACAAATCATCGGCAAAAATATTATAAAAAATATTTTTTATTTATTTAAGAATTTATCGCTACAATTAGGTAATTGTCCAGGTGGCAACGGTCAAGTCTGATCAATGATCGCCCTTACAATGAACATACATACATACGACCGACGAAGTTTCCAACCTAACAAAGATACAAGACATTTTTTCAGAAATTTTCTGAGGTCGGAAACTTTTCAGACAACCCTTGTACACTAACATTTATCATATAATATAATCATATCGCAGGAGGGTTTCGAATCTACCCGCGATATTTAACGTTCATGAGCAATCTTTGCCCGGTTTAGATAGCCAAGTCATTGGCTGCAATTTTCAGTATATTTACTTTCATCAACCCTGCAAAATTATATCTAAGTGTGGAATTAAAAATACCTAACTATTAAGAAAATTTTCCAGGCGTCAGTATTTCCCTTTTAAGAAGAATTGGCCCGGAACTCACTTGTTATGGGGGTCAATGGGAAAACTTGGCTTCGCCAGAGTCTCATGCCAGACCATCCCCGTGTTGTAGTACCCTGGGGGCCGGCACCTCCGCCGAAAGACACCTGCACCGAGGCGAGGCGTAAGCGACCCGCCGCTCCCGCCCGTCACTCCCCGTTGAGAGGGACCCCACCATCTCCACGCATCACCCAGCACTACCACCCTCCCCAAACTCATCCCCCCCCAGGCGCTCTCACACCTTGCGGGAACAGGGCCACTCGCATCGCACCTCCACTCCCTCCCCCGTCCTGTGGGACGCAAATTGCGGGCCCCAGCCCCTCGAATAACGCAATAGCCCGGAGATCTCTCCGCGGTCCGTCTCCTCTCGCTCAAGTGAACGTACACCTGAGACCCCCGCACTTTGGGTCTTCGCCTTCCTGGGCTGAGGGGAGGGAGATGGGGAAGGGGGTGGCGCGCACTTAAGTGATATCCCACCGGGGAAGGGGGCGAGGTGAATGAGATGACGGGGGAGTAAAGTGGGTGGGGGGTTTAGGTAATGGCGGGTCCACTTACTTCTATATGCATAGATGTGCATGTAGGGCATTCCCCACCCTCCTCCCCTGATATTCTCCCTCGCCAAGACCTCTCCGCGGTGGTTCACATCCCTGCTCCATGCGCCGCGTCGTCAAAGGGGATCGTTTCTTATTTTTTCACGGCGCCCTACAGCGCGCAGCCCTCGCCATCCCTCTCTAACCTCTCACCGGTTGCTTCGAATATATAAATCCTCTCTGAAAAGTCTCCAGGTAAAAAAATTACGTATTCATGATGAAGTCCTGCCATTTATCTTTGATGTTATGCCAGGTGAAACTACGCTAATCGCCTGCAGCTAATTTTTCTAGTAGTAAACAAAACGTATTTCCATGGATTATTGATATTTGAGCCAACTGAATTCGGTGCTCCCTGCTTTATCTTCTCTACTAAATTGAGAAACCGCGTTCATCCTTTATCCAAGAATTGAAATCGAGCACAAATGCTATTAATATTAGAAAGCGTTGAATGAAATGTATACGCTAGCACTGGATTCGGTCCGGAAAAGAGGAGGACTTTTGTTCTCACGACTGCGGCAATACATTCATGACTCCACAAACGAAACTTATGCTATAAATATCCTATAACAGGAGAAAACATTTTAA
This sequence comes from Hetaerina americana, assembly GCF_022747635.1. NCBI lineage: Eukaryota > Metazoa > Arthropoda > Insecta > Odonata > Calopterygidae > Hetaerina > Hetaerina americana. The sequence goes on along the minus strand of NW_027286069.1, from coordinate 16,629,494 downwards.
TTTAAAAACAACTCAAAGTGTAGGAATAAAAACGCAACCCGTGACATGGAACCAACGACTTTATGACATGGAACTATTACCTTAATTACACGTGTCCCTTCATGGTCCTGTTCGGACCAGGGAATAGGCGCTGTCCCACTTCGGTCAATTGCGACCTCAGTGTGTCATAAAGCGTCCAAAGTCAGCCTTGCACCCGAAGAACATCCATTCCTCTCCGGGAACACGAGCAAATCTCTTGTACCCACACCCGAGGGTATGTAATGAATTATAAGGAAATCACTTCAGGTTCCTGGCGTGCAAACACTATTTAATATCCGAAACACAAATGTAACCAAAAAAATAATATCTCATACCCTATGCCATCATGGTCGAGGAGAAAATAGGAAATTGTGTCGTTAAGCCAACGTAAACATTTAATGAATATGGCATGTTACTGCTTACATCACTCTATTCGCGTGTTTTTCTAGGATCCGCGCTAGCATGTAATTATCACGCTCGCCGTGACTATTTTACTGTGGACATACCCATTCGCGCAGGACTCTTTTTCATTTATCATCCACTCGGACAGCGCAAATTTTGGCGACCCGCCTCAATCTGCAGGCCACACGTCTCGACCTCCGGGGTGCGCACACAACAAAGAAAGGAAGAACGGGGCGCGCGTAAAGAAAGGTGAGGAGGAATTGGAGAGGAGAAAGGAAGACCACCACCTCCCTTCACCTCGTGTACGCCCCTCGGCAGAATTTCGTTCGTTAAGGGGATGCCTTTCACCTCCTCCTCCCTCGTGCCGCCTGTGGGACGGGAATGGGACCGTCGTGCGCACTTTGCGCCCCAAACCTCTTCGTCGCCTCCTCCTCGCCGCTCTCTCCCCATCGGTGGGTCGTCCTCGCGCTTCGGCCTCGGCTGTAAAGTGGACGTCTCAACGCGGCCGCCCGGATGATAAATAAGTCGTCGGGCGGATTGGCGGGAGGGAACACCGCGGCGGCGGGGAGGATGAGGGGGTGGTGGGAGGAGAATGATAGAAAGAGGGAGGGCGATAGTGTTTCCCTCCCACTCGGGTTTCACTCCGGCGGCCGGGGAGAGGGGGGTCGGCCGGGTGGGACGGCAGCGGGCGACCGCGGCATTCGCCCCGCCGTCTCCCTGAGGTGCGCGCTGCTTAAACGCCCGCCGTCGAGAGCTTTGTGCGACGGGAAGATGGGCGAGTGGCGGATGAATTACACCCTCAGGTGGAATGGATGGCGGGATGACTCAAAAGTGATCTCTTCGAAATGCTTGTCATTATGAGGACCGTCTTTTAAGCTACGCATCGATGAATTAAAGATGGTCAACGTTAAATTAAAAAATGACAATTTTCGACATCAATTTATTCTTTACAACGATTTTCAATGCATATGCATCATCATCGGATACAATAAAAGTTTTAAAGTCCGGAGTGGGGCATATGCAGTGCGAAATGGGGATTGTTGTTGCCGAAAGGAAAGAAGGTTTCCCGGTAGATAATTAAAGTTTTATTATTTCACAATAATCAAAATGTCCACACATAGTCACTACCACTTACATTTCCGAAGCTACGAGTATGATTAAATTAATATTTTTCGCGATAAGAAAAGGGTTTTGGGGAGTTTTTGCGTTGTCTGCATCCACATGGATGTTCTAAATGAGTACATGGTTCTTTGATGAACTTACATAATTGTCACTTTCTCCAAAACTGAGTACGAAAAAGAGAGAGAGAGAGTAAATTATTTAAACTGAAATTAGACTAATGATTATAAGATTTCTGGCAGTTCTTTTGATTGCTTACTCAACCACGCGCATTTAGCAAATCATTTCCTCGAATTTTATGCACGTGCTATTATGTGCACTGCACCAGACCTGGATTTTAAACACCTTGCGTTGTACTTGAGCCAAAAGTGGAATTCGAGCGTAGGAAGATTAAGCCGCAGCTGGAAGCAGCTCGTAAGAGAAACATGTTTGGGCACCCGTGGCCTAAACCGACCGATACTATCAAAGTACGCAATACTCGAAGAAATTCAACAGCGCCATAAAACAAATACGCGAGGCGAGGTAGGCGCGTTGCAACTGGGTCGGACACGCAGTATACTTAGAAAATATACATATCCTTCCTTCGTTGGGCCACCCGCAGACGGTTCGATACGGGATGATGGGAGGAGGAAGGGGTTGAAGGGAGAGTCGAGCTTGAGGGGAATGAGAGGGGGGAGATAGGGGGGTGTGTGCACGGATGTGCAGAGGGGACGCAATATTAAAGAGTGGAGGATAGTCAAGGCAGGTAATTTCGGAGTCGCAAGGACACAAGGTGACGGGGCTTTATCTGTCTCCGTGACTATAAAGAGGCACTCTTATTGCACACGGCGGTAGGAAGAAGTAATTTGAGCAATTGGACTGAGGGGGGAGGGGTAGGTCATTGCAGGGGTAGTAATGTCTGGAGGGATTACGAAGGCAGGGAGGGTACTGATACGGGGGTGGTTGAAATAAATATTGATAGGGGAGGAGGACTAAGGGGTGCAAATGGGAGGGAGAGAATTTCGGAGGAGAGGGGTGGGTGGGAGAGAGGGAGTCGGGGCGAGAGAGGAGGCGAGGCGTGGCGGCCATCGCTGCACGAACTTCGAGGAGAGGCCGAGTCACGCATAACTCAAGAGGACGACGAGGAGAGGATGGACGGAGGGGAGGATTGTGGGGGGGTGATTGGGGAGAGGAGGGGAGGGTACGGATGCGGAGAAGTGCAGGAGGGAGAGGGTGAGAAAGGGGATGATTTTATTGGCGGAGGAGAGGAGAACGGGGAAGACGAGCTTCAAGTATTCACGAGCTTCAGGCTTCAGGACTTTCTTGTCCATCTTCAGCCGCCACTCCTGATTTTGAAACCTTTCCTGTCCGGAGAAATTCATCGCTTTGCATTTAATTTTCTGCATTCGCTCTGGACATCTATGGACGGACTATATACAAGTACTTTGAACATGACAATCGATTAAAACCTACGGTTACTTTGAGGGAAGTTCACTCGCGAAGCTTTTTAATTATTGAGACACCTTCAGGTACGCCTCGTAGGTTGACTTAAGTGTTCTATTTAACTGGAACGAGTTGCCGCTTCCCCGTGCCTTAAACTGTGAGCAATAACGAATAAGACTGGAGAGGCACAACGTTAATACCCCTTAATTTTTAATGTGAAGCTCTTTTCCTTAATCGTCGGTGACTATCAAAGATTTACATCACTTTAATGCTCATGCGCTACAAATAAAACAACAATAACTAAAGGAAATAAATATCTAAGAAAATAATTATAGAACATTCACATGTTGCATCAAAGAGCACGACTGACTCAAAAAAGAAAGAGTCATATTTCAATAAATAATCTGTCGGCGAGAGGTACGTACTACATATTATTTTAATTTTCTTAATTCCATCCAAAATACCTATTCTTTTCCTCCCCCTATCTCACCTTCCCAACGTTTTTTCTTCTACTTCCATCTTCAGCGCTTCATAGCTTCATAGCGGTTTCTGCATTCAATTTGTCCTGCCTTTTTCAGATTTCTCCCAGGATCTTTGTTTCCTCCACCACCATGCCTAGTAATTTATTAGTAGTGTTCCTTTCGGTCCAATCAATTTCCTCCATTTTCCCCAAACCCACATCTAGAAAGCCTAAAAACTACGTTTATCCTCATGCTAAGACTTTCACCATTTCCAAGCAACAAAAAACATTCCATATTAAAGTTTTAACTATTATTTTATTTACTTCTTCACTTAAAGTGCCTGTCATCAACTCGCGCCTCTACATACGAGCTTCCTTACCTAATGCAAGTGTTTTATGCCCCGACTACTCTGCCCACTCTCCCTTAAATACCTCCTAAATAATTAAACTATTTAACCTGTTGTAGTTTATGCCCCCCAAATGTAATTTTTATATGCATGGATAGACTACCGGCTAAAATTAATCATCAAAATTAACAAGAGTTCAGTATGATTTATGAGTTCCGGTCAAATAATATAAAATTTTATTTCCAAATATGATATCTACTTTCCAATCTACCTTCCAAACAAACCATGAGTAATCTACAGGCATTAATGCGACCAGATCCTTTATAGCTGAAAACATGTAAAGAGCATTGAAGAGCTTCAAAGAAAACTGAACAGAGGGAGGAGGATAAGCGGTGGTTGGCTCTCCACTCCGCTGGGTTGGGGAGACACGTTCAAGACCTCGACGTCTGGCTCGTTAAGTCATATCGTCCACGGAACATTTCCCACTTGGCCCTCGGCGGCGGCGCTCGGATATCGGGTTCGAGTCCCTTGGGCACGCCAGGTGTTAAAAAGTTTTACTGCCGCGAGGGACCGGGGGAGGTTGTCGTGTTGGGAGACGGACGGCATAAAAGCATTGGCCGGCGCTAATTTGCGTCTCGGGACGAGAGCAGCGCGCACTAGCTGCGAAACGAGGAGGGAGTCGGAATTTCTGCGGAATCAGAAGAGGGCCGCAAAATTTACGTCCCGACGGCACCCTGCCGCGTGAACTGCTGCTGTCCATTAACATTCCACCCCACTGACATATACTTCCTGCATTAACAGGCTTACTTCTTCTAATGCGTGTAGCGTGCCTAGAGACGCTGTTTTTTTCTCCGTGCAATGGACCGCCCTATAATAATAATAATGATAATAATAATTATCATCACCACCATCATTTTGCGAGTACTTCGTCATTTCACCAGACGCATTAAGATGTCCAGTTTTATTTCGACATGTGTGTGAGTCGCTTTTTATGCTCTGACTCGTACATTTAACTTTATGACTCGGTCCCGAGTTGGCCGAAAATTAAAGAAACAGGGCGGTTGAAAAAAATATTTCACAGGGGGGGAAGAGAGAGAGAGAGATACGAGGAAATGGCCACTCCGATATTAGCTTTTTGATGATGGTAAAAACTAAAATTTATAAAAAAATCCGCTTCCTTACTCATATGCTTTCATGCACATGCGTATATCGTTTCATCGTTGATTGGACATTATTTATGCAATTAAATCCCATCCGAAGCTACCTTCCCCAGACTCCCTCACATTAAGAATTCAATCAAAAGTTATGGTAATTAGGGTTCACAGTCGTAATTCCAGAATAATTTGCACACAGACCATAAATTAGCAAAGAGGCCGACGACTATGAAAGGGTACAATGCTCGAAATCCATACGTTAGAGAGTTCATAAACCCCGGCAATGGAGCACAAAGGGGAAGGGCTCACAGAAGAATGATGAATTCATTAAACGATTATGAGATTAGACGCTTGCTTCCGTCGTTCCAAACGCAGGATTTGCATCTGCAGGGAATATAAAAAAATAGGAACGAATACAAAAAGATGGCATATTGTTTCAGGGCATCCATCTCCTCGTTATGAAGGATGAACCAATACCAAGAAAACGGCCCGCCATTGTGGCCGTTTCACGGGTAAAATAACGCAAACAAAGCGGAATGAAAACACTGGACCTCTTTTGATGCGCGAGAGCGATCATTTCCCTAAAAGGATTGGTTTCACGCCACCAATCATGAGAGTTAAGGTATATGAAGGAAGGGCTGTGAGTGTAACAAGGGTATTATGCACTGGATCCAATCTCGGGTCAATTAAAACTGCTGGCTTATGGAGAAACACATTTCGAAGATTGATGAGGGGATGGAAGGTGAGGACCGAAAGAAATCGAAAGCTAATCGATGCCTCACTTCATATCAGAATAGTTACGGGAATGGCCCACTTGGGTCACAATGTACGTAAAATGAGGGCAATAAACTCGAGTTGGCCCGTCAATTAAACACAAATGGTGTAAATTTATAAACTAACCAGAATGGATGGAGTGGATGGATCAATGACATGAAGTTGGTCTAAGGCGGGAGGGAGGTGAAACGGGGAATATTAGACGAGGAAAAACCGGCATTTGGAATCAAAATATTTTTATCAATACGAAGTTCTGTTGGGTTCCTAACAAAATTGAGATTCGGTTAAGTAAATAAATAAAGATGAAAGCGGTCTAGATGAATTCAATCGGGAAATGGTTAATGAGTCTTTCTTTCACGTAGGGGAATTAAGAAATTAATCATTTGACTTGTCTTAAAATAATTAGATACTTAAAGAGTATATAAGGCTAATGTACGCTAAGTATGACAGAAATCAAATGAAATTTCTTTTGTATGCTTGCGACTATTGATGCACACTGGTCACTGTTGATGAGGACTTAAACCATTGATTAAATATTTTAAGCTTAAGTCAATGATCAATACACTTCCATTAATTCAATATTTTCCGAAGTAAGCTAACTGATGCATCACAAAATTTTAAATTATATTTTTTCGGAGCTACTCATTCTGTGTTATATTTTTCCCCCAAACATCCACGGAACGTGACTTTCACATCTTTCGAAACATACGCAAAAACTAAAGTGGGGAATGAACTCTCTAATCAGCCTAACGTATGAATAAAAATGTACATAAGGGTACCCACAAATTCGAGCTACAAGCAAACTCACGAGAGGATCAACCTAGCTGACCACATATTAAATATGTGGTCAGCTAGGTTGATAATCTAGTGCCTTTGGTAAACCATGCGAAGCGAGCATTAATATTTCTCTGTCTTCTAATATCATCCACTGTTGCGATGAAACTAAATTCAACAAAAAAATTACAATACGATCTATAAGTTTCGGAAGGAATCAGTACGGGACGAGGAAGGTGGAATTCCTTAGCGAGAGAGAGGGAAGAGAAGAGTTGCAAAGGAACACCGCGGACGCCGAACGGCTTCGAATCATTCCCTCTAAGGGGAGAGGAGAGGTGGATCCAAGCGGGAAGAAATGACGACTAAGACAACAGCGGAGAATAGGAGGTGGATATTTGAGGGAGGAGGAAAAAAAATACTGAAGAAAAAGGTAGAGGAGAAGGCTGGATGAAAGCGGTGAGACTCTTTAAAAGCAGACGCCTTGAGGGAAAAATCTTTGTCATTCTAAAGATTCTCTATCTCACACACTTATGCAAGTGTATGTATATATGTATATGCATATACATGTGTGTGTGTGTATTTTTAAGGTAATCTACCGGTTAAGGTAGGTTTTTCGATGGACACAACTGTGTGTGTATATATATAAATATATATATATATATATATATATATATGTATTTCTATATATATATATATATAAATACATATATATATATATATATATATATATATATATATATATATATATATATATATATATACTACCTTGATCAAAAAGTTCCCGGAATAACCACCGTGTGGCGCTCCCATCGTTCCGATTTGAGTTCTGTTTTTTTGTTAAATTGGTACATCTGTTGTTGATATTCCCTTTAAATCTTAGTGTCATAACTTGACATTTGCAAAAGTTACGTAGCCAAGAGTACATCTATCTCTGTGTGTGTTGGCGATTTTTTACAATTTCAGAAATGGATTTAAATTTGCAACAACGAACTTGTATTAAATTTTGCGTAAAAAACGGATTTAGTGGCGCACGGACGTTGGAAATGTTGGAAAAGTGTTTCGGCAACGATTCTCTAAAAAAAACGGTCGTTTACCAGTGGCACGAGCGGTTCAGAAGTGGTCGTGAGTCAATCGAAGATGATGAACGCAGTGGCAGACCATCGACATCGAAAGTAGGTGAAAAAATTGATAAAGTAAAAGAAATGTTGGTCAATAACCGCAAATTAACCATCAGAGAAATAGCGGAGGACTTGAACATTGCCTATGGATCCGCCCAAGACATTGTGGTTAATGATTTGGGTTTCCGTCGTGTAGCAGCAAAGTTGGTGCCGAAAGACCTCAATTTCATGCAAAAAAGAGACCGTGTTGACGTCGCAAAAGACATGATTTGCGAGGCTGAATCCGATCCCACATTCATCAAAAGGATCATTACTGGAGACGAGACGTGGGTTTATGAGTACGACACGCAATCCAGACATCAGGCAAGTGAATGGCGTTCACCAAATGAGCCGAGACCAAAAAAACCACGTCGTTTTCAGTCAAAAAAGAAGGCAATGCTGACGGTTTTCATGGATTACAACGGTGTAGTGCATCATGAATTTTTGCCAGAAGGCCAGACAGTAAACAAAGAGTATTATTTGGGCGTTATGAGACGTTTGCGTGAAGCAATTCGCCGAAAGAGACCAGAAATGTGGGCAGAAAACTCGTGGATTTTGCACCATGATAACGCACCGTCGCACAGTGCTATCATTATTCGTAATTTTTTGACGAAAAATGCAACAAATACCATCCAACAGCCACCGAATTCACCTGATTTGGCTCCCTGTGACTTCTTTCTGTTCAATCGAGTTAAAAAACTATTACGGGGAACGTGTTTTAGCAGCCGAGAGGAAGTAATGGAAAAATCGCAGGAAGCACTGATGGACATACCGAAAACCGAATATAAAAAATGTTTCGAGGATTGGATCAAGCGCTGGCATAAGTGTGTTGCAGTCGATGGGGATTACTTTGAAGGGGACAATATAGATTTAGATGAATAAACTTGTATTTTTAATTTTCTGAATAAATTCCGGGAAATTTTTGATCAAGGTAGTATAGTATATATGCGGCAATTTTTTGAAGAGGCATCTCCCTCTCCCTTTAACTCCTACATGACCAGCCGGATGGAACGATGGTCCTCACAACTGGAATGGCGTCAGTAGAAAGAAAGTATAGCGAAGGGGAGGGAGGAGTGGATGGGCTCAGGAGAGACGGGGTGAGGGGTGTGTTGGGGGAGGGTCGGAGGACGAAAGACTGAGGGAACACGGGGGGGGGACTCCAAACCGAGATGGGATTAAAGCACGAAACAGTAGCGAGGTCCGCACGGGTGGTCTCACTTCAGAATGAGGAATTAACCGTGTCCTCTCCTCTCCCTGAGAGAGCCACCGAGAGGTGGATTGCTTCTGGTGGCGGCGGTAGCGGATAGAGCGCGGTGAACGATGAACGCTTGTGACAGGGAGAAGCGGAGCGAGAGGGACAGGTCGCGGCGGGTCCGAGATGGAAGGTAGGAGGAAAGCTTAATAAGAGAGGCGAGGGGGGGGGCGGCTATGGTTGACCACAGTCATAACTAGAACACCTCCTCCACGCTAATGATGGCCATGCGTGGAAACGAGGAGAAAATTTTTCAAGAGATTTTTCGTAGTCTGAATGGTTTCCGGTCAATTGTGGACTGTATTTGCGCCATGGTATTGGAATAGGATAACGATGATGAGGCAAACGATTAAAAAATAACGAGTGCTTGGAAGTTTTCGACAAACTGAAGCAATAATTTGAAAGAAGGGTAAGTATTAACTAGACTACTACGCTAACTACGCTACAGAAAGAGCTATTTATTTATATCTACAGGTTTATACTCCGAGTATAAACGACTATTATTATTCTACTAACAGTGTTATGCACGCATGAAAAAGTTTAGAGGAAATCTACAAGTTAAGCATATCAAGTAATGGCAAAAGATAATTAGATCCGAATGTTAACTCGAACAAATCGGGAATTGATCTCTTTCGAAAAAACCAAATGAACTATCTCAAGACTATGGCTAAAAGCTACTATTTATTTCATCTTTCTCGATACTATGTCTCTACTTTTCTCGCAGGCAATATCATCTATCACGAATCGCTAACATTCCCTAATGCTCAGTTCGGATAAGCAAAATTCTAATTTAATTTCATTCATAAGACCTACGTGATTTACTACAACGAGCAGATCAATGGAAGTTGCAATATAACTTAGCTCACTGATGTTGTAGTTGAATATTGTTTCCTCTTTGACGGAGTTGAAAGTCAATTTTAGGTAGTTACTTAAAAATCGCCCAATACGATTTGATGTCAAGCAGGAATTTATCTTAAGTTTGTTATAATTATTTTCCGTGTTGGAGCGGTGAGAATTTTGAGGGATATTACATTAAATATTAAGTTAAGCATAGCTTATGCTCTCAAGCCGTGACTCGCTTCTTTAAGAAAGCAGAAGGAAATTATACAGCGAAACCTAACGTTCACCGCACTCCTCGCTTTTCATTGCCATATATTCCTAAATAATACCATAACGCCGCAATAAACATTCTCATACCCACCCCAGCTTTCCTTTTTTCCCTGCACAAAATAAAACTGGACTCCATTAGCCAAGAGAATCGATACTCGGAGCTTGTCAGAGTGAAGCCGGCCGCCTAGGATAATAAGCGAACCTCGCCTGATGAGTAACAATGCAAGCCCCGCTTAACGCGCCGAATAAAAACCAATGCGCTGGGAGTTTACGGTCGTATAAATGGCAACCCGATCTGGGCCTCGCCGGTGGGCTCCCCAGTGCAAATGAGAGGAGGGGGAGGGCGGGGGAGAATGGTGGCCTTAAACCAAGGGTGGGTGGGTGGACGGGGCAGGGTGGTGGGGGTAAGGCGTGGAAGCTGGAGTGGAAGAGTGACGTCATATTCGGCGCACTTATATACACCGCGCCGCCGCCACCCCTCCCATTCCTCCCTTCCCCGCAACTTCCCCTCCCGCGACCTCGTGGGCGTGACGTCGTTCGGCCTGGTGCTGCTTCTCTACCCTACCTCCAACCACAATCCCCCCTACCCCCCCCCCCTCCTTCTTAACCACGCGGACTTATTTGACTTCTCCGCCTCTCTTAGTTTCCTTCTCTCCCGTATGAAGTTGCAAATGTATGTATGTACCTATGGCTGCTATCCGCGGCGTCCCTCCTATCCCGGGGAAGGAGCTCCAAGGGTGTTATTCCTCATCTTGGGAAGGGGGGCTGGGTGGTGTGGCCACAGTGGGGCGGGGGCGTGGTGAGAGTAGGACGTGGGCGTCCGACGATGTTGTTGTCACCTTCCGCCGTCTTGTATGAATCTTAATAGTGCACCGCGAAATTTCTTCTCCACTTCTTCCCTCCTTACGCCCGCGGTGGAATGATGCCGCCCGCCGCGAGGAGGTGAATGGCGCTGGGGGCGGGGGGGAGGGGAAGGTCTTGAGGAAGCGCGCGCGCTTAATTGAACTAAACGTGGAGATTTACGGCCATGGCCAAACGAAGCGACGAATGACTTAAAATATCTCCCGCCCCGATCTCCCTTTTTTTTGAAACCGCAGACACCCACGTTTCTAACTATATCGGTGCGGGGATAGATTAGAGGGAAAATTAGATGAAACGATTCCGTGCGGCTGCGTAAATACGAACGCCCTAGCACGAATGGTTACTCCAGAAACGCTTGCTTTGAAAGAGACGTGATGTTTTGGGAAAACCTTGAATTGAGAGGCAGGATTGAAAACTCGAATCAACACAAAAAAGAAAATAATGGCAACCATAAGAGGAATTGGAAAAAAATTAAGAGTTAAATCGTTTAATACAATACTTGTTAAATGAAGAACAATACTCAGTTTCTTCAGAATAAAGTCGCTCAGCATTTCTTAATACCCATAGACGATTAGATGATAGTGATTCGAAAATGGTGGAAGAAGGGAACCACAATAAACGACCCTATGCAGTCATTGAACCTTCCTCATACAAGTTAAGGAGGTTAATGCCTATAGAATGTTTCTGCAGAGCATAAAATATTACGAGTTTCAAGACTGTGGGTAAATTAATGCTGCAAAAAAGGAGAAACTCATCTTCTAGGCAAGGTTTCTGCGAAAACGGAATTCGCCGTTATTTTATCTTTCCGATGGTTTCCCAAGCAGCGATACTTATTACAGCCTCCTAAAGTGCTCATTATCATTGAATAACAAAAAAATTACATTTAAATAAAACAGTTTAAAATCATCTTATTTTTTGTCAACTGTATTAGGTTCCGTTTTAATATATTCCTTTGTACCAATTTCACAGAACATATGATAACACTATAAAAACAGATCAATGGGCATCAATCCTAACTTTCCACCAGATGTTGTCAATGTGCGAGAAACGTATTTAAACATAATGCATAGGCAATACAACAGCACTGACATTGACAAAAGCAACAATTCACGTTAGTCCCTCATACTACACTGTCGACAGTCTCCTCCACCCGGAGGAAACGAATTCTAAGTAAGCAGTATAATCAGGGGCATTTCGGATTCAAAATTGTCCGTGTCTACACATTATCATATTACGAAGTTCTTCTCGCAAAAATATCATCTGCTTTCTACGAGGAATTTCCCCTCAAATCATATGAAATGTCACCGGACCGCAAGAATTAATCTCAATAGTTGGCAAAAATATTCCGCTCATCTTGTAAGGAACGATAGTCATATCGAGGACAGGGAACTAAGAGCATCGACGAGGAGCACAGGAGGATCTTAGTACTTTCTCCACATTAAAAACATTTTCTTCGCATTATAAAACATCAAATCGGTGAAAACAACGACCAAGTGATAAACGCAGTTGGGCAGATAAATATCAGGGCCAAGAATAAAATCAGGCGAAGACAGGAAATGAAAAGACTGAAATGAAAATCGCAAAAGGGAAAAAACCCGCAGTCTTCATCCCATCAACCATTGGAACGTTAATCCACAGATGATGATAATGATGTGCTGAAATCTTGGACAGTGATCCCATTAAAATGTTTGATCCGAATGAATCGAATGAAAACGCAGTTCAGTCGTCAAATTTCAAAATTTCAGGCGTCACGATTTTGAGGTCGGGGAAGGAAATCACTCAGTGAAGCATAAATAAGACAGCAATTTAGATTACATTTCGGAGACTATTCCACGGCTCTAAACCTTTATGGGTGTTCATCTGAGTAGGTTTTGCTTGGGTCCTTACACCGGAATTCCTTATTATTCTCTTAAATTGGGCAGGTATCATAATAATATAATTTCAATCTGTATGATCACGATGATAGTTCGCCTATTTTAGGTTTTCAATTTCAGGAATCATATATCATGACTAATGCTGGGACCGTCATACCCTCTCCGCATTAATGGCCCTTTACTATGGTCAAACATGCCACTCAAAACCAATATCTACATTTGCACTCAGAGTGTGGTTTGATTCCTACGGTAAGTGTATGAAGCAAATGCATCATTTTCATTAAAAATACGTCCATAACTAATTTTTATCGTCTGTATATTGCCATCCTATATGTATTAGCTTGCATTTACAGTTCGAAAATGTACTAAGGTAGAAAATGTTCATTACTAGCTTTCCAGATCGAAAACATTAAACACTTATAGTGCCCAGAAAACGTTCGCATCACGTAGGCACTATTCATAAATAACACAGTAAAATTTTGAAAATGCTAATAGGATACTGGTCATTTTAAATGATCCGTTTAAAACAACTTTGCTATTTTTACATAAGGAAATAACTCCTTTTTAGAATTTACATTTGACTATTACATTTACAGTCTCAGGTTCCGACTGATTAGTCATAGTAATTTCCACAGTAAAAACAATAATATATAAGGCAAGCAGGGAAAATCTGGGGTGGTGAACAAAACAATGTTTTGCGTTTTACGAAGTGTTCTTTTTCTTGCGCAACGATGGCAAAATGCCACAAAGTGATGCCTGAATACATCAAGCACAACTGACGCATGTTTTTCAAAATTTATGTTATTGAGGATTGCTGATTATGTGTTCCCAACAGTCACGGAATGGAAATGAGGTTGGCGGGGTCCGACTAGGGGGGTTGGGGGGCAGGGGGCGAGGGAAGGGTGCGAGGTGGGGGGGAAGAGGTGTGTGGTGGGAGGGGATGGGGTGGGTTAGGGCAAGTACTGTATAGTTTTATGCGGTGGCGATGGAAAAAGAGTTGACCGCGGTCGTGCGCGAAGGCCATCCTCTCGCCGTAGTACGTGAGCGGCGGCTCAAGGAGTATTTTCGCGCCGCTCCGACCCGCCCTGCGCGCCGGGGAGACCAAATACGTCGATGCGTGAAATTGCGCGAGGGGGCGGTGGAAAAGAGGGGAAGGAGAGGAGGGAGGTTCCACCGGAGAAGGGGGAGCGAGAGGAGGAGGGGAAGAGGCGTTAGCGTCGTCCTCCTTAAGATTTTTTCCCTCTCACTCTTTTCGAGACTTAGTCGAATATAGTGCGACGCGAGGATGTTAATCGAAATCCACCCCCACGACCGTCGTGAGTGCTGGACCATCCGTGAAAAAGGTTCATGGAGAAATCCATAAACGGGATATACTTATATTCATTCGTGCTTCTCTTTCTTTAAGTTATGATAGTGAACTGTGAGAGAAAACAAACATATCCTCGAATCAATTCCACTTCTCTAAATTTTTTGCTATTCGCTGACAGATCGATGCAGGGCGGAACTTCGCATTTCCTCCTCATGGAGCATAAAAACAGCACGATTGATGATTCCTTTCTCGTAGAGTTAATCCGACGTTAACTCTTCCAGACTTCACGAGAATCCCACCGCGACCTATTCAATAATTACTTGACAATTTGAACGACTTTCGCAGCAGTCTTCCGGGAACCGAACTGTTTCATTTTCTACACTATACTTATTTTTTTAATTAATGTTTTCTGAGGTTGATCACAAATTCTTCCAGCGCATTGGAAGTTCTTCCGCGTCTTAGACCGACGCGTCGATTGCTCCACTTGCGACGCGTCCGACGGATGTCATTCCATCGTTATATTTTTCTATGTCGATTCGCATTGCTCGCCGCCGGCGCTCCTCCCACCCACTCGATCTCACTCCGTCATTCCGAAATGGATCACTAGACCGGATAAAAAATCCCCCCAGGTCCACTCCTCCGCCACCACCATCAAGATTTTAATCGCGGATGGGGGAGTCATAAAATCCTTTGGACTTTCTGTTGGAAGTGAACTCTCTGCTCCCACCTCTAAATCTCCTCTCAAACGTGCACTCGTAAATTGTATCAGATCTCGCGGATTGGAAAAAAGGCGTATCTTAGTCAGTTTGGCCGATTAATCCACTCCTGTCTGGTCTATCAATTCATTTTGTACGCTAGGTGGAAACAAATACGGAATGAATTATGGCCCCCATAAAGCCAATGAAGCATACATTTTACATTCAAAACGGAATTAATCCTAGGAAGTGGGTTTTGAGGCCCTTACTTCCGACAAAAGGAGTTCGCTTAATAAATGCAAAAAATTGCAAGCTATTAATACCAGATGTGAGCATCGGGAAACAATCAAAATACATCCGTATGTGGGAGGAATATTTTCCTTTGCTTCAGAAAAAGAGTTTTAGACCAATGCAACGCAGAATGAATAAAATTTTTGAAGTCTGCGAAAAAATGCTAATGAGAGAGAAATGGGCAACATTAGGTATTATTTCACTGTCGCCTACGCATTCACTTCTTCGATCTGTACCCCATTCAATTAAACTAATATGAAACAGTCAAATGAACTACCACTACATTGAGGGCCACTTGAAAAAGAAAATAATGAGAGTAAAGCCCGGGAGCAGCCAAAGAAAGGGACAAAAGCCACTGAAGTAAATTAGATATATCGCGATTCGCAAGGGTATTTTACAAAGGATAGACATAAAAAACATCATTAGCGCAACAATTTTTAACGCACGCATGCATAACATGTATAAAAAATTTCATTTCATTCGTACTAATAGATGTTGCTTTTCGAGCTACACAGCCACGCGATTGGTGACGAAATATGCATACCGTACGACGGATTTAAAAGGCCTTACAAAGCCTTCGTACTGGCTCTCTCTCTCACTATATAAAATGTAAATTTATATATATATATATATATATATATATATATATATATATATATATATATATATATTACACAGCATCATGGGAACATCTAAGGCTGCACCACACTTTGGCAAGTTCGAAAGTGACTTTCCCATTTTCATTTTACCATAAAAGCCCGGGAGCAGCCGTAGATCATCACACAGGGACAAAAGCCACTGAAGTAAATTAGATATCCTGCGATCCGCAAAGGTATTTTACAAAACAGGCTAGGTGGCATCCTGCAATTAACTCAGCGGTCCTTCCGTCGGGCAATCGCCTCTCCATGCCTCTTGTTGATAAAGCACCGTGAGCGGTGTATTAAATATGCTCGGTGATCGTGTATACAAACTTGCTCATTATCTTCATCCCTCAAAGCAGAAAGTCGTCCATAGATTTGCATATTTTATTCGCATTCTCGCCGTGCTAACCTGATAGGAAATTGGCCGACGGCATCTCTGGGTATATACAAATTCAACTCCTCACTTTTCCTTTCCTGACAATTTCCATTTGCATTTCTCACGCTCCCTTCTCGGGAATTTTTATAATGCTCACGGACGTGTATAGGGTGGATTGGGGGCGGGGAGGAATGGAGGGAGGGGGGAGATGGAGGAGGAGAGAGGGATGGACGGACGCAGACCGGCGTTGCCGTTCCAAGCGGCGTCGGCGGGAGAGTAGGGGTGAGTTCTGCCGACTAATTGATTGGCCATCGATCCCAGGGCCCCGACCTCTCCGTTTTCATCTCCTCTCATCGCTCCACCCACGAAAACCTCGCGTCCCTCCTCCCCACGCCCTTCTGTGAACTCCATCCAGCCTCGAAACAAGCCAGGCAGACTGTACTTTGACTGGGCCGTCGAATGCTTCGAAAAGGAAGGATTTCGGCTAGGAAACAGTGGGGTCAACTCGCCCACATCATATTGCTTTAACAGCAGTTTCGCAAAATACATTTTGTGACTCCATTCGACTGATATTTGGCGGATGTTTGTAATGATATCTACTTTTGGAAATGAACAATAGATTGCGAATAAAACCGTGTTATGTTTAAGAAGAAAACCCAACTGCGTAGCTGCGATGCGACCGGGTCATTATGGTCGTTACAGCAGTCGTTGGGTGCGCCGTTGCCAATGTGTCACAATCACGGGAAAGGGAACTCCGCTGCTCTGTTGTGGTTCTCTTGGATGGTAAGTTTACGTTCCGAGAGAGCCATCAGCTGACTTAATAGTAATTTCACCGTTTCTTAAAGCTGCAGAACTGAAATTTTGGTGCTACACATCAGTAGAATTTGGAGGGAATGGGCATTTTGACAAGGAGTCCACGGCTAACTCTTACCGATCAATTCTCACTCACAGATACCAATGCGAATGGTGAGGAAATTTATCGATCCGTTAATTCCTTATCTGATCAAGATATTTCCCTAGAAGAAATTGACTCAGCTGAAACTACACACTCGCTTTCTCAGAGAAACACTGAGTCTTGCCTTTTTTTGTAATCAAGATTAATTGCAAAACACATTTTTCTAACAATGTGTTGAAATTCATGACAATCTTCGTCAATTACAAACAGTACTAATCTCAATATTTAGGCCAATACTTTTTGCCTAGGGAGCATTTGCCATTTTAGAATATGAAAATATAACTAAACTTATCATCCCACGGTCACTTGTGACTGAATACGCGAAAAGATTCCATACGCATGGGACCACGAATTTTTGAATGCAAGAGCGACCGTCACATTATATTTAGTTCATGAAGATGGAAGTTAAGTTGATTTGAAAAGTTATGCCCAAAAGTTATATTGGCTAATAAAGGAAAAAGTAAAAATAATTGAAAACAGTAAAATAAACAAGATACAAGTATAACTCGAATAGAGTTGATAAGAAATTACAGATTCAGGTGTGATGTGGTGGAATTCTTCTATCATAACAGAGATGAAGGCTACTACAATTTTCCACAAAATAAAAATTTATTCACGACCAGTTTCGAGGCACAGCATCATTTTCAAGTACTTGAAAATGATGCTGTGCCTCGAAACTGGTCGTGCTCGCTCGCTTTCAAGTACTTGAAAATGATGTAGTGCATCGAAACTAGCCGTGAATTAATTTTTATTTTGTGGAAAATTGTAGTAGTCTTCATCTCTGTTGTTAGAGTTAAAAAGAATTTGGAATTAGATAAGTAACAGAACGAGACGAATATTTCCGTGAAACCATATAAATCTGGACTGATACATGCATTCGACGGTAGAAAAGAAACCACATCCAGCGTTTACTGAGAAGCGTAGACGATATAGAAATATTTCATTGATATAAAATATTCTGCATGGCATTATTTATCGATAATTGTTTGCTTTTATTACTACTGCCGCACCTGAAACTCGGTGCAGAGAAATCCAAAGAACTGAGCATGCAAAAGACATTTGAAAAAATAAGGAAGTTTATTCTGCAAAATTAATTACAAAAAATTGGCTAAAAGAGCTATAAATTGAGCTTAAAGTGGGCTAGCGAATGTTAACTGAATTAATCTAAGGCATCGAGTATTCGAGAAATACACACAAAGGAAAATAAAGCAAACATCCATGAAAAGTCTTTTAATGCCAAAGGAATGTATGTTTTTGTTAGTACTAGCCATGGATGGATTACTGGAGAACATCTATTGAAGAAAGTCAACATATTTTTAAAGAGATTAAGATTCCGAGAAGGCATGAGGAAAGAGCATTGGATGAGAGTGAATGGGATACAAAAAAAACATGCGCGCCCCTCAGTCAAAGTTCATTTATTTTTTTTAGGAAGTGCGAAAAGCGAGGATAAACGTGCGTCCTTTCCTACCTGAATAAGGGAGGTTCGAATCCCATCTGCCCTGTCTCGTCCGGAGACGGTCATAATGCCGACATCTCTCGGCGCGTTCCACATCCGAGCGGATATTCCGTAACGGGTGGTAATGCGGGTGGCCTGGAAATGCGATTGAATGCCAGAATTAATGACGACTGCGCAATGTTGACAATCAATCAATCGATGGTCATGGGCACAATCTCATTCACATTCTATGACTCAATCGGATTTTCAACCAGATGGCATTTCCAACCACTTCGTGGGTGAAACAGACGAGGACCACAAACCGAGGGTTTACAATGGAACAAATATATTGATTAACTACTGTCGGAATATTAACTTAACACACTTTTGATGGTGTGGAGAATGATTATCCTTGTGAGGGAGAAACGCTTCTATTTGGGAATATAGCTTAGGGACTTGGGCCTGAAAAAAGGCCTTTTCTGGGCGTCGGAAAGATGCCACATTGAAGTAAAGGTCACTCTGAGGGAATGATAATTTCTTAGGTATTTTCAGGGAGGATGTTAGAGCAGAACAATTATTATTAGGATACACAGTATAAAATTCTTTTACGACGAAAAGGGGTCACCTATCAGTCGATTTGACTAGAGGAAAATCCTGTGAGCTAGTTTTCATGCTGTAAGCAAAGACGCATACTCTCATCAAGACACAAATGGCGACGGCAAACATCGATGCATCGCGAAAGAATGAGACGTCACTTAAGAATTCACAATTCATAAATTGGATATCAATTTAATTGGAAATAGAAAAACAAATTGTAGGTACGACAAACAATGAATTCAGTATTTCCATGTAGAGGGTAAAAAAAGAAACTTTGCACTTCTTCTTCCAGTTTCTTTTTTACCGCCATCAAGAAGGAATTTCAAAAAAGTTAAACCTGAAACTGTTATGTTTATTTCCATATTTCCTAAATGAATCCAAAGATGCAATTATAAAAAGAACAGCTTAGCAAATTACAGAAAATAGATGACACTTTGAATAGCCTACGAAGTGCATAAATGATGAGAAAGGATATGTTGAACTTTTAAACAATTAAATGAAATATGTCCCGTCAACACACTTGTTCATTCCGGTCATATTTCCTCAGAAACATATCGTTTTGGAACCAAAAATGTACATAATGACAACAGGAACTGGCTCAGAACACATTTATTTGGTGACTCTTTTTTATTGCTAAGAGTTATCTGCTTAAAATAAATGGAGAAGGGAAAGAGTTAAGCGATACAAATACCTCTTTGGTGGAGCTAAATTGGGCCAAAATAACCAACGACCAACACCTTTGTCGGGGAACATTTTGGGCTTCCGACATGGCCGCCATGCTATTGTGCGAAGAAAACATTAGAACAACGGAGCCAACCAAAGAATAAATCCCTCCTTTCAGCTCCTCGTGTTGTAATCATTGAAAGGGACAAGGGGAGAGCGGGTTAAATGAGCCGAGAGGGAGACAGAGGGAGGGGGAGGAGAATTTAAGATGCCTCTCTCAAAGGGTCAATCACGTGTACGGGCATACACGCACGCCCCGACTGCCTGCTGAACCCTTAGCCCCATTACCCCGTGAAAAAGGAATCAAATACGCTTCGCCTTGCCTCCCTCTCAGCTTAACCCTCGATCCATGCAAAGAGGGGGTTGTTCTATCCTAACCTCCCTCAGGCGGTTAGGCGGAGCATTTGATTGGGTTGGAGGCATGGCGGAGGGGGAGATGGTACGTGAGTCGCCAGGGATGAAGGAGGGAGAGGCGGGAAGGAGGGGTTATATATTGGAGGGTGCCAAATGAGGCGAGGTCTTGGAATGAGATGAAGTAAGGAGGCGATGCCTCTCTCAAGAGTAACTTCGAAGTGAGCATGATTTCCCCGTGGAGAGGAATTCCCCTGGATGAGTGTGTACGATCGCTTCTCTTGCTTGCCAAAGTGCCGGATTGGTACCTCAGACTTTATTCCATGAAGGGGCGTCATAATCTGTTACGTAAAAAAATCCACTTTTTCAATATTCGCAAAGAGCCAATGCGAATTTGAAGAGTGGCAATTTCAGGAAAATATGCAAAGCAGATTATAGAGGTAAATGTATAAATAGGTTCAAGCATTCTTCCAAATATGAAATCACTCCACGGACCTTTGGAGAAAAATGTCTGTATGGGAAACTACCAATTATTAAACAAAAAATTACATACATTTAGCTGTGGCTCATGATGATAGAATATATGGTCCATAAGATTTTATCATGTAGTTCGATAATTGATCGATTCAGGTGTGTCATTATTTGTTCGGAGACAAATTCTTGATGATTAGTTGCTCACCTGTCTGTCTCTGTAACTAGCCATATTCATACATCGTACAGTAACCATCGTCATATAATGCCAATAATTTGAATTTGTTACTCTAAAGAAGCAACCGTTTTTTAATAATATTCCAAAATGTATCAATTGAAAGAGCTACCCAAGCCCTGGATGTGACCTGCTAATTAGCACACAATTTGGTTGTACAATTTATTGATTTATTCAAAGGCGTCATATCTCAATTTCCCTTCAATAGAAAACACAATTCACTGATAACCCACCAAACTCCCAGGAGGCTATCTAATCCAAGATATTTAAGTCGGAACTTAGTTCTAAGCAAACGCATACTAAGAAGAGAGAAAAACCAAATGTCGACTAAATAAAATGAGCAATTTTCTGATTAAAGTTTTTAGCATTTCATTTCTCATTTCCTGCATGGCGGCAACTAAGGAAAATAATTCTGAAAGTCACGCTACACGAAAAGAAGTTGTATCATTGATTTTTCGTTAAAGCAAGCACCAATGGTACCGAACATGCACGATCATATCGAATATATCGCACTAACACGCATGTTTTTTGTGCCTAAATATTTATATTCCTAAGTTATAATCGAAAGCACCTCCCAATGCGTGTTTGTATACGAATGACATTTAGCGATGCTTTTTAGCGAGTGTGGAAGAAAACAGTATTATAAGCTGAGATCCTCGTTGCATACAAAAATTATTACTCTCTCCCTCTTAACTGTATTTCTAAGGGAAGACTTCGTACCTAATTGTTATTTCATGTCTATTGGTGGTGGTATTGACGATTGCATGCGAAGTATTTTCTTTCACTAGCATTACAATTCAAAAGAATGACATCAATAAAATCTCAAAAAATAGCGTAATAATAGAGGCTACACATGTGTACACCCTTCATAGTATTCAAAGCCCTATTAATCTTCTCCCCGTGGAGGTTGGAAATACAGGTGTGAGACGAGTCGAGACGATTCATCTGCAAGGCAAAGCACCTTTAACAAAACCTATACACAATGTGACAAAGTCACATCAAACTCATGAGAATAATTGCTCTCTACCGTTCAGGTGCTAATACCATTCTCATTAACTTTAGAAAACATAGATATGTACTCTTGGAGAGATATGGAGAAAGAGAGGAATGGGATATAGCTGACAGATGTTCTTTAGAATCACTTCCTCGACGATTATTACGCTCGCAGCGAATTCCGTTCGTCCGCAAGAAGCGTGAAAATGCATTCCGCTTTATCCGCTTTGCTTAGTGAGAGATGGAAATTATCTCGACGCCGTTTACTAATTCATAGTGCGACCTTTTTAGGTGACAAAGGGAAAAGAGCAAAATGCGGACCGCGCGGTCCCAGTCCCGCCGTAATTCAATCCCGAAGGGAAGGGTGAACGGGAGACCCGCGACGATGGCACCGTCACACAAACGGGTAACGAGGGGGTGCGCGTGGGAAGAGGGCCTTCGAAAGTGTGGAAACGCCGAGGGTTAACTAAATTCCCACTGCCAGCCGAGGAGAGACGTGGATAGCGAGAAAGACCCGTCGTCGAGATCTTCCGGCCGAAAAAAAAGAGGATGAGTGGAGGGTGGAAGGGTGGGGGGGGGGGGGTAGACGCGACGTGTATCGAAGAAGAAGAAAAGCCCGAAAAAGATGGGAGTTGTGAACCAAACGGAGGGTTCCGGAATCTGGGGGGGGGGGGGGGGGTGAGCGAGACGTCCTCGATTCCGGTGCCGCCGGGACGTGAGGACGCTGCCTGCGTACCTTGTCCACCGAGTAAACTCCGTTTCTTTGCGGGGAGGGGAAATAATCGCACCTCCATTAATAATTCGCGTCGGGCGAGTCCATGGCAAGTTGTGTTCGCATGTGTGGGAGGGGTAGAGGAGGCGGGGGGGTGGGGTCGGGCGGCAGGGCGGGGGCAAACGGGGGTGTACGAAAGAGGGCGAGTCGGAGGCGGAGAGACGCCGAGATGGATGCGCCGAAGTTGGGCCAAGAGTGTGCGGGAGGTGGATTCGGGAGAGGGAGGGAATGGGGTCAAGGAGCGACCGACAGTGGGGAGGAAAGAGGTCCAGGCTTAAGCGAGGGAATTATTTAAAAATTAACAGTTGACCACGAGAAAGAAATTAGGAAGAGGTGTGGGTAGAAATTCGGTAAATGGCATGAATGAATGAGAGAGTATTGTGCAAGCAAGCATACAAAAAAAGTGAAGACCATCAGCAAAGAGTATCTTCTTTTCAGTTTATTAAACTATTCACGCAAGCGTGAAAGAGAATTTCCCAGTCAATGTAAGAATCTCACATGCAAATAAGTTCAAATGATACATACCAAAGTATATATGCGATTTTTGCTTAATAGTCTCAGGGTAAACATGAACAGGTGTGCGGATTGTACCGATACATATTTTATGTATGTTTTATTTCGGTGAAACAATCCAAGGTATTTATAGTCAAGAATGCTGCAATTGCGAAAATGAAACAGGATCTGTTTCTTCATTAAGAACAGTCGTAATTAATATGCGAAATGCTTGAAATGGTTAAATACTTACCGTAATCAAAAGATGAGCGACATTAATTATCATTTACATTTTCCGTACGAAAGTAGTACTAGCATGAGGAATTGTAAACTGGCTTACAGCTTAGTAAACGGTTCCCTGATTCCTAAAACTCAAATGTTATTGTGTTAATATCTTTATTCCGATGCATTAATCTCTGGCTCAGACGCCATCATCAAATTGAGTGGAAATTCTATAATAGACTAATGCTGCAATGTCAGCACTTCTTGCCTCTATTGTAGAGTTCGACATAGTGGATTCTCATCGGTATTTATTATAACCCTATTTTAATTGTACCATTACAAGTAATTTCTTGTTTATAGCTCTAATTGGTAACAAGTCCATTTTCATCTTCAGATTTCCTCAGAGCAAATTACATAACAGCATCAATATACTTACTGAATGCGTACTTTGTATTTCCTCAGCAATTCACTTTTTTCCTATCACTACAATTACTCTCAAGATTAATTGCGGGTAATTGAGTTATTAAACACAAGATAGGTGGTAAGCTCGCAAGATAAAACTAGTAGAATGGATCGAAACCTCTGCGAACTAGCAACTCTCCGGCAGCTTAGATACCTAATAGCTAAATGAAGTGAGAAGAGAGCAATTTAGTAGGAAGTTCAAAGTAGAAGTACTAAACATTGGTTCTGATAAAGGGGAAGAAGTGATGAAAGTTTTATCAGCGCCGTGGCGCAACTCAGTTCGGAAGCACTTACCATTATTGTGGAAGTAATTTCAACAAGGGAAGTCTTAGGACATCAAAGAACATCTCAAACAAAATCATTTCGATTAAAGTTTATTTTTATGTAGAAAAACAAGCAACATAAAACATACGATTTGAAGTACGTCAAAAGAATAAATACTTAATTTTTTTCATCAAACGTTTTCAAATGTAGAATTTCATATGAAAATTGGTAGTGAGTAAGTGATCCATCATAATATTACAATCCCTCATACTGCTTAAGGACGATTGCAAATCTGTCTGTTGCCATATAAATAGGAAAATTACTGTGATTACAGGAACGGTAATGGTACAATGAATTTTAATAATGTCAGCCTAAAATCAAAAACCTGACCGGCTGGGACAATAACTATTGGATAGCTGTCATTCAAAATAGAATATTATGTTATGTTACGAAGAACCAAGCCTGATCCGAAGATTGTTGCAAAGGAAACAGAGCAAGAGTTGAGTGTATTGCGTCTTGAGGATCTCTCAAAGAGCGAATTCCCCCCGATTTCCGACTGCATAGTTAGCCAAGTCACACTAAACACAGCTAAATCTACGAAATATATTGATTTAAATGAATAAGCGTTATTTGATCCCGCTATTGTGCAGCGCGGAAGGAGTAAAGGGAGGCAGAGACGATAATAAAACGAGAACGGGAGAAGGGAGGGGGAGATCGGAGAGGAGAAGCAACTGAGGAAATGGAGGGAAGAGAGAGAGAATGGAAGAAGAGAATCCGCAGGCCCAGACTTTGGTGGTTGTGGTTCCTTCCCTTCCCCCACCCACGATTCCCCTCCGCACAATTCCTCCGCCTCCCCCAAAAAACCCTCCTCTCTCTCTCTCTCGCTCTCCGTCGCCGCCAATCCCCTTAATTTATTTCATCCCCTTCCTCTCTTCCCCTGATTCGTTCAGGGGATGGGAGGGGGGTGCTGTGTGCGTGGGAGAGGGACGCATTTGGGGTGGGGGATAGCGGTGGGAGGGGACTCTCTTGTGAGGACGATGGATTCACGGCACGCTCCGCCAAAAACCCAAGGAACTCCCTCTTGCTAACCCCCTTTAAAATCCTCTCTCAGGAATCTCTCTCCCTTAACCCGCCGCAAGACTTCTTACCCCTCCTCCCTTAGTTACCTCCCCACCCACTTTCTCCCTCTCCACCCTCACACTCCCTCTTTCCCATCATTCCTCCCCCCCCCACTTAACCTCACGAAGGAGAGATTCCCTTCTTCCGACTGGCCTGAAACCTTCCCGCCACCATCTTACCTCCTCCTCCCTTACTTGTTCCTTCTCTCGAAACCCTCGACTCACTTCTCAAAGATCTCGGTTCCTCCTCCTGCACCACACCTCCCCCCTTGCCCCACAAAACTCCTTCCTCCCTAAAAATCCACCTCAAATCCCATTAACCACCTCCCGTCCCCTTTTCCTCCCGCTCGGCTCCGACCTAAAGGGAACTTCCGGAATTGCTTTATTTCTAAAACTGTACGTGTGTACGTAACCGCAAGGAGGATCCCTCTCCCGCCGCCTCCCTCCCCCATCTCACGTGCGGACACACACACACACATATACGAGTAAATAATGCGAGTATGTACCCGCTGCCGTTTTATACCGTCGCTTCATATATACTTACTACATTCGCTCCTCCTTCGCCATTTCCCACGCGCAGTCACCCGTCTCCCCACGCAAAAACAAGGGCGGTGGGTACGTGTTGTGGGGCTTTCCCCAACTTTTAAGCCCTCTTCTTTCCTCGCAAATAGTGGCGCAGGCGTCCTCGGCTTCTTTTATTATCCGTGGGCGAAGTTTGAAAACAGCCGCGGACGTGCGTGAAGGGGTGCCTTTCGGGATCCGACCACCCCATTCGCCCCCTTTCTCGGACTCATGAAAACGGGGTGGCCGATTTCCATAGTGGTAGGGTTGGGCGGTAACGGTGGTGCACTTGGAGGGAAAGGGTAATGATCTCCAAATTACTCGACCTCCAACCATCTGTGTTGGTGGAGACTGGACGCCGCGGGGATGGATGCTGGAGTTTCTCCATTTACTTTTGCACGAATTCTCGGTACCAATTTGCATGATTTATTTCTACATGTTTTAACATTCTTGCATATCACTTCTTTAGATTCGTATTTATTTTGTATTATTTCGGAAACAGCACTTTGACCTTTATATCGGTCTTTGAACATTAGGATAACAATTTTGACAATTATATACACCCAAGCCCTAGGTTGAGGAAAAACCACTTAGACGGGAAAAGAACCCGCGACCTCTGGGTTGACAAATGAGGATGTCACCCCACTGCCACCAGGGCCGGCTAATTGGTAATTAAATTAATAATTAAATACGTAATAATAAAACCAAGGACGCTCCCAGCTGCAAAATTATGAGCAACTGCGATTAAACACATATTCCCTAGGGGTAAATTTTTAAGAAGGCAGAAGAACTGTTTACCAACTTAGTCATCAACACGGAATTTTGATGTTGATACTCAAGGGTAGGCAGATCTCAATCATAGCTAAGCCTTGAGGTGGCTGAAGTTCGTACGTTGCGGGCAGGACAGTTTTTTCCTTGTCATACCATTCGATTTCCCGTGTATTAATATGAACCACGACATCGTGCCGACTAAATTTTAGATGTCCAGAGGCCTCACCCGTGAATTATTGGCAGGAGTCGTACGTCTTGGCAACATTCACCAAAGAAATTACATAGCTGACGGAAATTTTAAATGTATTTCCTATCTCCTTTCAACAGTTTGCGACATTAAGTTCTAGGGATTTTCGTACATAATTATTGATAGCGATTCTGTTTCGTAAGGCAGTAGGCTGAAAAAATGATGCTCGGGATAAAGGATCGATCTTTAATTAACGCATCGGGAGGTTGTTATCCCTGCTACATTAATCGCCAATCGTTTGCTGAAACTCCCCACACTTGGTTTAACTTTAATGATTTCTGCTGACTAGTCATTTTAATGTCTGAACTGTATCAAAATTGCGCAGAGTAAAAAATATATTTGTTTCGAATATAAACTTATTTAATTAAAAGCTCCGATTTGTTTACAGGGAAAAGATTTTGGCCACATGAAATTATAATTGGAATGAAAGCCTTCAGTAGATTGTCAAACGCAGGAAAAACTTAACGACGAATTTTTCACATGGATGCGCGACTGTAATCACGAGACACGCTCATAAAATATTTTCCACTGAGTTATGACACATGCACCTTAAATGTCATTCGAACTTTAATAGTGGTAATTATATCAATTACTGGTTTTGACGCAATCCTTGTCTTCCCAATGGCCGTATGCAAACGTGAAATTATTACAGTTCCAATTATCTTTTGAGGTAGGACTCCTGTTCCAAACAATCACGACTCCTTAGAAAAACGATGGTAAGAGATAAAGAGATAATTATTTCCCAAGAGATAATGGAAACCTGACAAGGTGCACTTTAATAGAGGCAATATTTTGCTCTTGAGTGCCAATAGTTAGGGAACGAGGAAGGCTCTAGAAGTTCATAAAATTGGAAAGAGGGAGAAATCAGGAACACAGCTCATTCAGAAGGGGGAGGGAGATTTTGCCTTGATTGTTGTCTAATTGGTTGGGTCATTCTTTATGGCCAATCATATTAACAGTAAACAGGGCATAATACCTTGTAGCCTCGCTTGGTCACAAACGTGATGGTGTTCTTCGAGAGTAACCTGATGCTTCTATTTATGTGTGTAACGCGACGAGGCCAATAGGATTCTGCCTCGTCAGAAGAGCCCCAGACATCCCTATGGAAGCAGGCCCGTTTAATCAGGGGTGCTCGAGATGAACCGAGGGTAGTTTTTGACGCGAGGAGTCATAGGTCACACCCTGCGTCCTCCGGGTCATACCGCGCCCCTTCTTGCTCGGGACCGAGGAATTCCACCCTACGCCCGTGACAACCGTATTCCGAGAAACCGAACTCCACCCCAAATCATGGCTCTCAAGGGGAATTAGCAGGGATTTGCGCGGCAGACGAGAAGGCCATCAAGCACCAGTCCGCACTCCTCCGCACGGCGGGTGGAGTAGAGAGGGCGGGAAGGGAGGGTCTTTCGAGGGGACGCGGGGGCGGATCAGGCAGGGGAGAGCCACATTTCACTCGGGTTGCCCAACGGGACGGAATCCTTTGGGCCGCACTTGCCCCCCAAACCTGATCTCTTCTCCGTAAGAATAGAATCAAAATGGGTAGCAGTTGCACTGCTCTTCCCGTGGCTCGCGATGGCATTTATTTCGGATAAATTATTTTTATCCTGCAATCATCCCCTTATGTCATTGTCTAATTTCTCTACTGTACAACAGAATAGGGACTGCCAATACTTCATAAAGTTTAAGTTTAAATTCGTTCCTCGTTGTATTCTACAAGATTCCTTCCCGCATAGCATTTATACAATTTGATGTGAAATTCGTTCTTGTTACATCTAGTGTTATTTTGAAAATATTTAAGTGGCTAACATGATAAAATATTTTGTTGTTGACGATGATTTTTGTTTCATTCTTTTTCTCTTTCTTTGTAGTTGATATTAACAGATTATATCATTTCCAAAGCTTCACCAGATTAAATACTGACCATTGAAGGGCATCTAAACGTCTTAGATAAGTAGGATATTTTATGCAAAGAGTAACATTTTCAAAAACGTGTATCTGTCAGATTTTAAATTTCTCAACTGCTACTGATTTCCATATGCATATTATGTGGTCAATGTGACTATTTCTTAAAACTTTGGGGGTGATAAGAGGGCCAAATTGTCTGACTTCTTCATTCATAATTAATTATTTTTATTCTCACTCTTAACACTTATCTTTTCCGTCTAGTCGGTCGCATGCCTTCTACTAAGTCAATGCATGTTGTAACTATGTGTTTTCCTGTCTAAAAGAAAGAAACAGGCGTACGAGGTGAAATATTGAAGACAAATACGAGAGAATTCACACAATTAGACAAAATCAGAAATGAAAACTAGAGAAAATTATTAAATCAATAATTGAGCGAGAGAATCAGATGAGCCGCGTAAACGTCCTAAATGGGTAAAATGGCCTGAATGAATGCTTGAAGAGAAGGAAATACGAAACGGAGATCAAGAAGGATACGTTTGATGGGAACCACATCAAATACGGTCGTGTTCTAAGACATCGAGAGGAACGAGCTGAAGCAACATTCTTCTTTCCATCTTTCAATTTTGGAACGAAGAGAAAATTGTTCTCATTTCTATAGCTTACTTTCGAATTCAGACAATCACGACGGGGACTATCACGTCCTACAATTCCTACCTGATCGTGACTATTTTGATTTTCATAAATGATGTCGTGTCTGACCACGCTGAAATTATTTACTTCTCGCGCCATCTTTTAAATGAGGTCATTTTCATGGATATCGATTGTTTCGCCACATCTTCCGCTCTCAATGGAACGTAATAATAAGGCGTTAATTTGGGAACGGAGAACTGCACAGTTTCTGCCATAACCTCATTATTCGTCTGATTCAAACATCGAACCTTATATCAAAATCAAACCCAATCGAGAATATTACAATACTCTCAGCAGTGTACCAACCTAAAATAAAGTTGTTTAACCATAGAACTCCGTCAACATTCTAATTAACGTTTTCCTTCTCTCGTACCAGACGAATAGCAGATTTTAGGCAAAAAAAATAGCAGACGAATCCAAAAGGGAAACCGTAGGTAACATTGGAGGCACTATGTGATAAGGTGTATCATGCTTTTAGAGAAATACCACAACCCGGAAAAAATGAAGTTGCTATGCGTGATTTGTAGATGAAAATATCATAGTTTTTCAAGTAGGACATGACAAGTGAACGGCAGACCGGTATTTTATTTAGCGGGTCAAATTTATTTATTTACCATTGGTCCGAAAACAGCACATTTTGGCCTTTACATCGGACAACTAACAATGAAAACAATGGACACAATTACAAACACCCAAGCCCTAGGTGGAGGAGAAACCAACTACGTGGGAATCAAATCCGTGACCTTTGGGTTGGCAGACGAGAACGTTACCCCGCCACCACTGGGGCAGGAAAATGTTGTGTTTAATCGATGATGTATGGCATGAACAAAGAAAAAGAGAGATCATTGAAAAAATTGATGAAGAGTTATCAAGCTTAACATTTTCAAATAGCAAGGCAAAGAAAACCGACAGAGAGAAAAGTAAAGAAACACAGGCAGCCTTTTCCTAATTTGAAAGAATATGATAACGATAGAAGAGATTATGTAAACTAACGTCGATGAATACGAAGCATTAGAAAATAGGATTTCTGAACACATGATAATATAACATTTAAAAACCGTCACTCCAATCGAGATGAAGAATTTATGTAAGTCACCTTTAATTTAAGGTCAAAATTCGTATTATATAAATCAAATAAATTTATATTAATATGATTTTATAAAAACTCAATGAGAGTATGGGTGGGGATAAAAAAGGAAACGGAGCTTTAATATAACTTGTTAGGCCACCAAATTATGCCTTACTGGGGATTTATCACCTTTACAGCGCTATGAAACTACTTGACACTCATTGCCAAAGTTTCTACTATGCATTGATTAATTTTCTCTTCCGGGTAAATAAATGGAGAATACAAGAAACATGTCTTCACCAATTTTTCCGTCCTCCTGGAAACTTCAATTCACCCGTGATGAGCATAATAATAAAATTTTAGCTTAAAAAAACAGAGGGTTCAATTTTCCGAACTGCAATATTTTCACATTCGCGTAAAATACCATCGCATAATCATGGAGTGTAGCTATAGTATCACGTTTTTTTAGTTACTCGCATGGCTTGATACTTACATTGAAATTTAATAATTTCTAAACTATAGAGTAAACGCAATACTTAGATCATTGGCGCAAATGACATTCGAAACCAATTCAGTTTGCCATGGATGTCTATATGGACTGTGCCACCTATGCGATCGTTATCCCCCACGACAGAATCCTATTACAAAGAACGTGTGCATCACATGTGGGTACATCCATAAACCAGGGTCGCATTCGGTAAAGGGATATAAATGGAAGAGGAGGATGATAATAGAAGGGTCCTAGTCGGGTCGATGGGGTGAGCGAGAAGGTGTAGGCGAGGGCGGCAGGGGAGCAGGAGGGTTTAGGGGCGGGAACCAACGGGGTGGATCGCTAACTAATGCCTCCGCATCGTTAATTATTTACTTGCCGTCGATATCCACTCAACGGTGCATTAGGGACCGCTGGAGATGCCGATCCCGAAGTTATGATGAATGGGCGAGGGGCGGCTACGACAGGAATTAACGTCGATCCAGGGAGCATTCGGATTGGGAGCGTGATGTAGCTAGAGGAGTGGGGGGAGGCTTACTGTTTGTAGTGATGCATTAGTGTTTTAGCGATCCGCAGACATGTAAAATTGGCAATTGAGCCACCCGCCACACTGATCGCGGACCTCCCAAGGGCGGTAATTCTCTCCATTCGAAGTTCAGTTTTCAATTCTTTGATCAACGCCTATCAGCGAGCCTTCGTCTGGAGAATACATCAACGTATAGGACAGCAATAGAGTCACCAAGCCAAAGCCACTAGAACCAAGCCGAAGGTTGACTTGATAGATGATGGTTATCCTCGCATTAAGCTCTATGTCTCCTCATCAACATATATACTTCGTAATGAATTTTCTAAGGCGTATTCGTGAATTCTCAGAAACAAACCAAATTTCATTTCTAACAGCTCTCTGTAAGCATGATAGAATTGCAAAATTAAAACTGCGCGGTTTTAATTTCTATCCAATTCCTCATTATAAACTAATGGTGAAAGATTTTAAAATGTTTCGAGGAGAAAAAATCAATTACGTACAAGATCTACTTTACACAGCACGAGGATAAATTGACGCGGGTAGGTATTAGGTTTACGAGGGTGAAAAAATTTAATGCGCAACACCGTCCGATGCTCAGTTACTCCGTAGTAGGCACCTGCATCGTCTTCCAAGAATAGTCTCATCAAATCGAATGAATTTAATTTCGCGTGAGATATTTTACGCTATGAAAACTTTGGTTAAGAGAACATGTAAAATATTCCGAGCACATGCACTTTTTTGGCACTGAACTACGTACATTCAATTCTCCGTCGTTTCACCAAGATTAAGTAACGTGCGAACCTGAGTGAGATCACTCGAACTTCATCAAGGACCATTGGATATTCTACTACGCACTCTTATAAATTTTGAAAAAGAGGATCCCTCGACATAACATATTTGAATTTGCACCCAAAGGCAAGTGAAGTAAAATTCACAGACCGTGACACCAGTCATCAATACTTCGTGATATTTCGCAAATGATAATAAAACAATAAAACCTTCCTCATTTCTCCAAAATCAATGCCTAGTATCCTTATTTTCCCTCCGGTCTCTCTATTATCCTGCCTCTCCTTTTTCTGGCGTGAAATGGATGTCATTGTAAGAGGAGGTCCCTCCTACACCTTCCACTGTCGAAAAATCTCCCCGACCTTCTCCCTCCAACCCTTCCTTCGTGTACACTGTAAATTAGACGGATTTAGATATTTTTCTTTAGGAAAACAAAGGAAGACGCTAAGGACGGATACCATCTTACGAGAGACTACCGGGGAGCCGGCGGTTTGGTTGGCGAAGAACATTAAGAAGGACAGAGTTAGTATTTCAGAGAGTTTAGAACGACGATGGTGTACTGTGTCTTCTTCTCTCATTCTCCCCCAGTCCTCCAGGAGGACCGGATACCGCCCGTTTCCGTCGTATTTAGAAGACTAGTAGCTTGCTTGAGGAATTCCGTATACTACTGTAATCTTGTCTGGACATGTTCCGCTCTTTCGGACAGAGTGCATATATTCTTTCCATTGCTTCACCACACACGGGTCTATTTCGAAGAGAACTGCTTTCAGCGTCAGAATCTCAGCTGATAGTCGAGGCTCAATTCATAGGAGACGGGGACACTACCACGACAGTAGGCACGTGCTAGCGCGCAATCATGCGCAAATATTTTACTTAGACATAAATCTTATTCGCAATCAAATAATCGATAAACTTGCTTTCTCCATACCAAGGGGACGCAGCACATAAAATATTTAAATCAGCGTTGCATGCAGGGCTGTTTTCGATGAATATTCATTGAAGATTTTATTTATCGTATTCCTGGAAATAAAAAGTTTAACTTTCCCAACATCCGAGGAAGTTTTAGTGTTTAGTCACTGAGAGCCTATCCGATCGATAATCCTCCCTATCACAAGCAAGTGGTAGAATTGAGGAAATTTATTTAAATAACGAACGTTAAATCATACTACCTTGATCAAAAAGTTCCCGGAATAACCACCGTGTGGCGCTCCCATCGTTCCGATTTGAGTTCTGTTTATTTTGTTAAATTGGTACATCTGTTGTTGATATTCCCTTTAAATCTTAGTGTCATAACTTGACATTTGCAAAAGTTACGTAGCCAAGAGTACATCTATCTCTGTGTGTGTTGGCGATTTTTTACAATTTCAGAAATGGATTTAAATTTGCAACAACGAACTTGTATTAAATTTTGCGTAAAAAACGGATTTAGTGGCGCACGGACGTTGGAAATGTTGGAAAAGTGTTTCGGCAACGATTCTCTAAAAAAAACCGTCGTTTACCAGTGGCACGAGCGGTTCAGAAGTGGTCGTGAGTCAATCGAAGATGATGAACGCAGTGGCAGACCATCGACATCGAAAGTCGGTGAAAAAATTGATAAAGTAAAAGAAATTTTGGTCAATAACCGCAAATTAACCATCAGAGAAATAGCGGAGGACTTGAACATTGCCTATGGATCCGCCCAAGACATTGTGGTTAATGATTTGGGTTTCCGTCGTGTAGCAGCAAAGTTGGTGCCAAAAGACCTCAATTTCATGCAAAAAAGAGACCGTGTTGACGTCGCAAAAGACATGATTTGCGAGGCTGAATCCGATCCCACATTCATCAAAAGGATCATTACTGGAGACGAGACGTGGGTTTATGAGTACGACACGCAATCCAGACATCAGGCAAGTGAATGGCGTTCACCAAATGAGCCGAGACCAAAAAAACCACGTCGTTTTCAGTCAAAAAAGAAGGCAATGCTGACGGTTTTCATGGATTACAACGGTGTAGTGCATCATGAATTTTTGCCAGAAGGCCAGACAGTAAACAAAGAGTATTATTTGGGCGTTATGAGACGTTTGCGTGAAGCAATTCGCCGAAAGAGACCAGAAATGTGGGCAGAAAACTCGTGGATTTTGCACCATGATAACGCACCGTCGCACAGTGCTATCATTATTCGTAATTTTTTGACGAAAAATGCAACAAATACCATCCAACAGCCACCGAATTCACCTGATTTGGCTCCCTGTGACTTCTTTCTGTTCAATCGAGTTAAAAAACCATTACGGGGAACGCGTTTTAGCAGCCGAGAGGAAGTAATGGAAAAATCGCAGGAAGCACTGATGGACATACCGAAAACCGAATATAAAAAAATGTTTCGAGGATTGGATCAAGCGCTGGCATAAGTGTGTTGCAGTCGATGGGGATTACTTTGAAGGGGACAATATAGATTTAGATGAATAAACTTGTATTTTTAATTTTCTGAATACATTCCGGGAAATTTTTGATCAAGGTAGTATTTCAAAAGGACAAATCTATGGAATTTAGATTCCCCAAATCTGGACAAACGAGTGACGCCTTGAACTTTCCGACCAACAGTGATCAATTTGACAAAATGAGTAAACACAGCTTATGCTCATTCTTCAACACGGAAAACGATATAATTCCTTAGCAATGACGAATTATGTGGGTTGTCTCTAATGTTTAAACCCGAAAGTTTTGAATAATAAAGAAAGGACTAAGGCAGATTGACCGTAGTGATAAATGATTCCAAAAAATCAGGGCGTGATATACAAATTTCTATATTGAGCATAATCGGTTTTGCTCTGTGTACAAAACGGTGCCAAAGTTTGGCACATTCACCTATTTTCTACCACCCATTTCATTTTCTCTTCTTCTATATGAGCCAACCAGGAAACACAAAGCATTCTCAACTAGGAGAAAAGTATACAATGACAATATTTAAAAACTACCAACTGAGTCTTACGAGTTTCGAATGGAATGAAACACCACCACGTTGCAGGTATGTGTGCATGTACCTACCCACACACACACATCCACACTAGGCTCTCACAGACACTGGACGGACGAGGTTAGCCGCACGGAAATATCTTCGTCAGGCGGGTTTGGGGGGGGGGGGGGGGAGCGACAGTCACTGCCTGGGGTGGGTATGCAGGCGCCTCGCGACTTTTCTATTCATACCCACCCGGGCGGGTGCATTCCAAGCACGGCTCGCAGCGGGGATTCCCCCGGCCTCGGGGCCCGCCGTCTACCGGGACAACCCGCGGTCACCTGGCGCTGGCCTGCGGTCAGCCAATGGCACGGCGGAGGAACGGGGGAGGTGAATGCTTGCTGGTCAAGGGGTTTGGAGACGGGCGCGGATTCCAGCTAGATTCCTCCCCCCTACCTCTCCATCCGCCACTGCTGTTGCCCCGAAGGTGACACTGTAGACCAGGTGGATGAACTTTTTATCGGCGGACAGGTGGTTGGGGTGCATTCACTTATTAGTATGCACTCGAATTCGAAACTTCCGCATCGACTAGTGCGACGATTTCAACCTTGGGGTTGCCAAGTTTGCGATATCTCACCGGAAGGTACCCGCGGACCAAAAAAGGGGCGTCGGGCGGGGAATGCAAAATTGCGGGCGAAAATCGCAGATTTTAGTTGGCATAAACTTTGAAAACATCATTTGGAATGGAAATACAGTCGACCTGCAGATGGTGTCATTTTGCGACAATCATTATATTTTTGCTCCCGACTGTGGTTACGTAATTTGAAGAGTAAGTTATAATTTCCTTCTTTGAAGCCAGATCGAAAGAAATTTCGGGATCAGCAGAAATGTTACATGCAGCTGAATGATTGTATAAAAATAGCTGCGGCCTTCGTAAGTGGGGGGGGGGGGAGTGCGGATTCTTCCAGTTCTAACAGGTACTAGTCTAATATACAAGATTTATTCGTACCCGTACTCGTATTCACTCGTATTTAGAAATTATTGAAATGAATCGTGATTTCTTGCCAATTTTTCTACCCAATAAATGGGCAGCAGATTAAATTCATCAATGACCAGAAAATATACAGCTGCAATTCTTGGCGAAGAGAGTTGTCATTTGAACATTGATGTGACAGAGAACATCACTGCTTAAATGAAAAGGGCCTTCAAAATGGGCATATGAATAAATCTTGTGTGGTAAGCGTTCCCACGATGTATTGGCCGTAACCAATAACCACGTAAAAAATAGAACTACCAATAAATCGCGATAGAATTTCGTGGCGAATAGGATGACACCAAAACTGATTCAAAGAGCAAGCACATACTATGCATTTTACAGATAAAAAAAGAAATTTTGGAAAAAATGCTCCATTTACTTTTTGAATAACTCATTTCTGCCCGAACGACAGGAAAAAAAGTGGAAAGAGTCATAAATATATTATCAGGAAAAAAATAATTCACATTTAGCTGTCCTATGAAATCATATCAACAGTAACAACAATAAGTTAGCGTGCGCGGTAAAGAATTAAAACAATAAGTAGCCATCAAAACTACATAGAATATTTCCACTGTAATGGCAAGCGATGCTACTTAATTTCCTTAATGACATACTTGACATTTCTTTTCATTGGTCGTTCATAGCCCATATACACATTCCTTCCCGTGCGGATATGTTAAATCTTCGAATACCAGAATCTATACCTAAGATCAAAACGATGTTCATTTTCTTTAAATTGAATATATTTTATGAATGATGAGAAAATAATCAAAATGTGAATGCTATTTGATGACCAGCAGACGATATTTTGACGTTTCGCGAAGACAAACGGGTGAGGGGACAGGCTAGCAGCTGGCGTGAAAATATTGGCTTGGTTCCTGCGGCAGACTTCCCATTTTTCGTTCTCCTCTCTCTCTCTCTCTCTTTAGCTGAGAGACATGCGCGTGAGTGAATTCCCTTGATTTAAATCAAGACATAAACATGGTTCATTCGGTGAGCGCTTTTTAAACGATATTTACGACTTAATATTTTATATCAATCACTGCCTATTCCACAGTATAGAAAAGCATATTTTATTAGGAAAAAACACTTCTTCGAAGCTTTAAGATGCCTGCATCACAGCAGCTCTTTACCCGGCAATAAAAGGAATTCTCCGTCTAGGGATGAATTTTTTTGTATCAGTTGCTGTGGTCTCATCCAGAACAACTCCTACTTCTCCACCACTAAATTTTATAAGATCTCCATTCCGTCTTAATGCTCTGGATAGCAACACTTGGCTGATAGGCATTTATATTCGTGTCCATTTGAATAATTGCCTTGCTCTGAAATATTAAAGCCCTACATCTGAATTCCGCATATTTAAACATTACACATTACTCCTGAAATCTCTAATCAGGATTGTTGATGCTCATAGTTGAGCTACATCCTAAATTGAGCCAACGTATGTTACAAGAGGAACAATTAAGGAAAGTGTACGCCTATGATTAGCGGTTAAAAACTTTAATACAAACTTCATTAATTAAAATAGCTTTTAATACAGGCTTTCTCTAGGATCATCAGGTATCATTATTTTACCGCAATTTTCATAATTGAGAAGACATGATGCTTTCTGGGCTGATATTTTACATGCTATCTTTCTATTCAAAACTAGGATAAAGGACTCGCCCTACTTGGCACCGCCACTTGGTTGATGGCGAACTGAGTCGTTCCCGGTGGGGGAATCTCTTACAAGATCCTTCCACATAAATATGCCAATTTGAATAAGTTTTGTGATCAGCATACACTGAAAATATCTCAGCCGTCTATGCAGACTTCCTCCACGTGGGAGATGAATAAAAAGCCTTTAAAAGTAGATTAAATTCTGATGCCTGAAATATTTTCACTTCAGACACCTTCGCAATGCAGCTTCCTTGAGGAGTCGACGCGGTTCTGGCAAAGAAAGCGAACGGACCAATTTTAATTGCCTTAAGTAAATTTTGGAAAATCAGCCGGGAACTGAATTATAACATCGAAGGAACTGAGGGCATAGAAGTCGGAAAAGTCCGTCTTAATTCATGTGGAATATCATCTGATTGGTAAGGAATCCGAATGAAATTAGATACAACATTGACCGAATGCGACTCCTGATATCCGATGCAGCACGTATTACTTTGTACTATCTTATATATAGTATTACTTCATACTATCCGGGCAAAACAATCATTTCTTCGGCACGCGACTCGAATTTGCAGCGAATACTGGGAATTTGAATGCACGCCCTTAGTAAACGAAGACTCGCTTTGAAATTTCTATTGGATCAGATATTAAGGCAATCGTTGTAGATAATGCAAATAACATTATTATCAATGGATCGGGTCGCGGTAGTCCAGGGGGTAGAGCGTTTGGACTACTGACCGAAGGGTACCAGGTTCGATTCCCGGGCAAGCCTCTGAGCACCTGCAGCTCCACCCAAGCTATGTATTTTTTCGGGTACCAGATCTTCCTGGGAAACCATACCCGGCACAGGGAAAGGAACTGGCCCCCCTACCCTAATGGTTGAATTTCACACGCCGTCGGGCTTAGTACTGGGTCGGGCTTACTACCATCACCTAACAAACCGACCTCCGGGTTGATAACTGTGTTTAGGGTTTTTGTTATCAATGAATCATCAACTATTGTTTACTTTCAAATGGATTCACATTCCGTCCTGTATTTTCAACAATACAGCAACCTATGTCCACTTAAGTAGATGATTTGCCAGTGTTTATAACGAAGGCTTTCGGGACAATGCACAGATGATACCAAAGTTTCCGGATCACTCCCGCGTTGCTCCGTCGGGCTGAACGACAGCTACCCTAGTGTTACAGTCGACACCGTGACCGACTGTAGTGCCAGCATACCCGCCGACCAACCAGATGGAACAACGCGGAAGCAATCCGGAGACTCAAGTGTAATCGATTTGTCTGTATATTCAACATCTTATGCAACAAGGACAAATGTACCAACACACTCAATGAAAATCCGCTTCGACGGTTTGGCGATTCCATGTTCTAATGTCCCGGACAACCGAAATTCATTCACACCGTAAAAGTTAGGTGATCTCCGCCAAGTTTATTCCCTCGGTGTCGACAAGAACCTTTTTAATGAGAGGGCCTGTGATTCCGTTTGTCTCCCAAGACTTGCGGTTGCCCTGACAAACGGAGAGGTAGAAAGAGGGAGTGGCAGGACTAGGCGCTCCGAGGGGAGGGGTGAAAAGGGGCGAGTGAGGACGGCGAGAGGGCGTGGCGGCGCTTGTCCTGAGGATGGGGACTCGCCCCCACCCTAAGACCGGCGGGGGGGAGAGAGATGGTGGTGGCCTGCGGAGCGGCCCATCCCCTTGTTATACTCACGCACACGCGTGTACCTCGATCCCATCTCGCCCGCTATTTCTGTTTCGACTCGCGAGGCCGCGTGCCCGCTCTTCGGCTCTCCACCGGACGGACGACGATGACCCAAGAGGTCCGAAATTATTTTTGTAACTGGAAAACCCGGTGGTGGTGCTGCGCGGGGATTGGCGGTCACGGGGGATGGGGCTGCCGGGGGAAAACCGCCCACCCTTCTTTTCCCTACGGCATCGGCGGACCCCTTTCCAACAATCTGACCTTCCCCCTTTCTCCGGCGTTGTCCTTTGTCTGGTAACCCTTGCCCCACACTCCCGAGCTTCTCTCCGTCTCTCCTCCCACCTCCCTTGCCTTCTGGGCACTGACAGAAATACCAACGGGCACGAAAATCGATTTATTGAGACCGAAACGCGCCGATTTATTGAGGAAAGCCTGTGAAAAATTAAGTACCCATTCCAGCCGTTCGATGAATTAAAATACCAGAAAGGAACAACGGAAATGAAACGCTGAAGGTGTACACCAATGCTGAGCTCAAGGTTAACTAAAATTTATTTCCATCAATACAGTTCTTTACTGCCTGTCTGTGCACCTCACGACATCTTGGAACGGTCTAATAGGGTTGATTTACAGTAGTTTTGCTGACATACCCTTCCGTCATATAGTTTCTTTTTTTTTCGCACTGATATCCGTCTACGGTCCCGTTTCATAACGTCTATTTAAACTTCCCGTTAGAGCCAAAAATCATTTAATATCTCTTACGTTTAGTCCACGCCCATCTTTAAACTGTTTGTTAATTTAAAGACAGAATGATTGCAGTTAGCATTTACACGTTTTATATAATTATCAGTTTGAACTTTTGGTATTAACCCTAGCTGTTGGTAAACTATATAAGGTTAAATGAAATTCAACGCTAAATAACGATTGGATTTTACGAGAAATTATGAATTTGGGCCAAAATGAATACATAAATGTACCATTTTTAATATAAATCTTTTACGGATATGAAAAATATTAAATGGAATTATGTTTTCGGTGCAAAGACCTTGATATAGAAGTTGAATACCGGTATGTAGGTAATTCCGACGGAAAGAGCCACTTCATCCTCCGATTCTTTATTGATTCTTCGTATGCACCGTCTCTCGCACATGACAATTCCACTAACAAAAGAAAAAAACATGTCCTTTCCGGAGTACAAAACCCACTTCCTCTGCTTTTATCCTGAATGAGATCGACCGCCATTGTAAACATGCCATATTACGATGCCCAATCCTATGCCGTCGCATTTGCAGCACCCGGTGCTTACACGAAGCAGACATGAGCCAGAGCAATCAATACTTGATCCCAATCCGCGTGACTGACGTCTCCAAGTAGGCATTACATGCGACTCGCCCACATGACGTCCTGAATCTGGCCTCACGTGCTCCTGGAGCCAACTACCACCTTCACCGCTGAACCACGGCAGGGTGCCGCGGCTTATCATCACGTGAAGACGCCACAAGGGAATGTGCCCTAAATCTGAAGGCAGTGAAGGATAAAAGGAGACAAAATTGTTTTCAAATAACTAGAATGCATTGGAATTATTTTAAAACTCTAATGTAACTAATGCATAATGCTCACAAGTGCAGAGGCTTTATCGTCTGGGTCAAGGCATTCACTCTCACATTTCTAAAGACGTCCAATTCCTTGGAATGCCGTTAGTTGAAGTTCACTGAAATGTCTAAAGGTGGTGGTTATTTGATTCGATGGTAGACTCAAAAATATTTTCAAAAGTTACACATTTTTCTCAGCACTTTTATAATCTCCGAACGCTGTTTTCGAGAGCATGGGTTAAACACCCATAGTAGTTTAAAGTTTATGACTACCCTCCTCCATGGTTTTAAGTGATCTTACCCGACAAGTTATGCTTCACAATTGAATGCCTTTTAATTTACTGAGAATCATCAAGAATTTTGTTCTTGTAGTGCACATGGTGACCAAACGGACGGGTTTGTTGGTTTATGGTGTATGTGTTTGCATGAGTATTGGATGAAAGGATTTTTGCATGATTGTGCACGCCGCTGTGTATTCTTGCATGTATGCCTTGATTTTGCATGCAGTATTCTCCCTTTTTACGGGTCGTGACCTAACAACCCCCCGACACACGCCCTTGCGGGGTATTATGTAGATGTGGATGAACGGACATATTTACTTTGATCAACCGAAAGATGACTGCTGTCAGAATACATCTCTTGGGTGAGAGGTGAGGTATTATCGAAATTTTGAATCCTGGAGTGGAAAACAAATTCAGATTTGTGACTTGGATGTGAAAGTTGAATTTTTCACGCCTCACGGGTGATGTGAGAAAAACACCTCGAAATTTATCACACTTCAAAGAGGAATAGGGTACCATTCGAATTCATTCAGTTTCACATGCACAGCTGTTTACAGCAGAAAAGACTTACTTTCACGTTTGCCGAAGAACTTTTCGGCCTCTGTCTCTCTTTTCGTTTATCGATTTAACTTACGCTATAACTTTTCCCTCACGTATTTTCAGTTCTGTGGCTTAAAGCTCCCCTGGCGTTTCTTCTCGTGGGTGGCGTAAGTGAGGCCAAGTGCGGGAAAATCCCCAGCTGTTCCCGCCTCCGTAATTCATTAAGAGGACCCCTTGTTTTGTGCTCCGATATTCACTTTGTCCCTTTATTTTATGGTCATTTCATTCGAAGTCGGAACCACTGGCACCAACGAAAACTCTCCATTTATACATTTCCATTCGCTGCCAGATGAAAAGATGTTGATGGCGACATAGCGAGAAAGAGAGAGAGAGAGACGGAA
The DNA here is from genome assembly GCF_022747635.1 of Hetaerina americana. Taxonomy (NCBI): domain Eukaryota; kingdom Metazoa; phylum Arthropoda; class Insecta; order Odonata; family Calopterygidae; genus Hetaerina; species Hetaerina americana. The sequence goes on along the minus strand of NW_027286069.1, from coordinate 16,587,188 downwards.
CGGAAAAAGGGTCGGTGAAAACAAGCCGTCGACGAATCTTGTACGTACATTTTTCGCACGCCCCTTTCATTTCACCCCCGCGCGAAATCCAATCCCTCTCTCTCTCTCTCTCTCTCTCTTTTTCTCCCGACCCCTCCTCTTCTATCTCGACACCAGCCCTTTCGCAACCCCTCCTCCAAAACTCCCTCCAAAACTCCCTCCAACTCTCCCAACCCGCGAGATCCTCCACCATCGCGACTTCCAAGGGCTTCCCGCCCTCACGCGAACCCTCTCCCGAAGCGCCGCCCTCTTGCGTGCCTACGTGTAAAGTGCACGCTGCTGGTCTAAAGGCGGTCGATACATCTCGCGATACCGAGCCAGACGATAAATGGCATCAAAGCGACGGAGTGTGGTCGAACCCATATCTCTTCTTCCTCCGGAGGTTGTCTCTCCTCCTCGGAGGGAGGGAGAGAGAGAGAGTCAAAAGACAGAGAGAGATGCGAGCGGAGGAAGAGGTTGGAGATGGACCCAGAAAGTCTTCAAACGCGCAAAACACTCACGGGGTAGAGTGAGATGGGAGGGGGGGGGTGGCGTGCCGTGGAAGGGGGAGAGGAAGAGCGGTGAGCAGGTGATGCATTTCAACCATCTCGTCTGATGAGCCTTAGATCCCTCGGTCCACAGCACCACCCCCTTGTTGCGAGTGACGAGAAAAATCTCTGCGTTTCCCCCAAGGATCCCGTGCATCAAGTTTTACTCACTAGCGACTGGGGCTAGCGCAGCACGTCTCTTTACGCCCATTCCCATCGACCTGATGTCGCCGTGAGAACGCGGGCGAGTGAATTTTTTTCTAGAAAAAATATTCAATCCTATTTCATTTATCCTATTTAAAAAAATTGTTCCGTTTTCCTGTTGGAGCCCTTTTTAGATTTCAAATTTTCCACCGTCAGCAAAAATTTGGGGGAACCATGTGGATAAAATTAAATTTTTTATTCTTTTTGATAAGCCTGCCGTTAAACTGGGGGGATCAATGTAGGGATCAAATACTATTTTTCGAATAAGGCGAGTGCTTGAAGGCGCGGAAAACATCAAAGTGGAACGTGTCAAATAAAAACTTGGGCTGTGATATTGCGCGCTTATGCCCGTTAAAATATTATTAACGATGAATCTAGTCGGATATTTCTTTGCATCAAACGTTTATATCAGAATTGAAATTTGAACCAATGAAAAAAGCTTCTGCTAATATCCCTTGCTCCACACTTCAAAAGAAAAAGTGGTGTACTCGATGTATATACAAGGTATTTTCTTGTATCAAGGCATTATAACCCGAGCCTTTCTGGTTAAAAAAAATATTATTAGTTTGAAAAAGATCGACTATGGCTTGGTAGTAATTATAGGCAAAAAAAGTAGCAACTGTTCACCAACTATAGGAATAACGTCAATACTAATATTTTTGCGCAAGAAAACAACGAACGATTAAGTCAGAAATAGCTGAAGTTACGAGCCAGCTTGCCACTCCAGCCAGCTTGGTTTAGCAGCCAAATAAAGAGCATAACATAAACCAATAATAAATACAAAAATGAAAAACATAAACCAGTACTGAATTTTTGATGAAGCGTTTGTGTATGTATTTTAGTGTGTCTGTGTACACACACACATTATCATATCAAGGAATGCGATGCGTTAGTTATTGGAAATTTGATCTGAATCTCCGAAGGAAATGCGACAGGAAGCTGCATGATGATAGTAAATTTTAGGTAATCCTCTCCTTAAATGGGATGTGGTAATTAATTACTCATTCAAAAAAATAATAGATCGCTCAGGTTCTTCCAGAACTTCCCATGAAAAATACCTCAAGAAAAGAGAATGGGACGCACAACTAAATATATCTCAATGATATTTCTCTACGCTAAATACATTGTCCTCTAAAACTTTATTTTGGGTCAATATCATACCCTTCTTACGATCAATCAAAATTGCACTTCATGAGAGCAAAGAATTTCACCGAACTCCCGATGTAAAACCATCCAACCAAGCAAGGAGAGAGCATTAATCAAAATCAAACAAGCTTCACTTGTCAAATTTCCAAAGAAACTTGCGGGAGATGCCGCAAGAGTAACTTTTAACGGAGTCATCCACTAATGTGCATTTCAATGCAACAATATCACTCTGAAATTGTTGCATTGAAATGCTTCACTTGATTTGTGTAACCAAAGAAATTATGTTAAATATGTAGCGCTTCACCGTTGCCAAATTACGCTTGACGATGTATTTTTAATATTACCAGCTGTCTCAGTGGAATTTGTTGCGAAATAGAGGGAAGAAATAAACAAATACATTACTAGTACAAGGGCTTTCATTTTCGAGGTTAATTGTTAGCTAAATCATTTATTGCTGCGAAGTTGACGATGGGAGAACATTGAAGAACAGTACGACTTTCTCCCATATAACAAAGCTATCAGTGCTCTCCTTTATTGAAACGTACGATGTAACTTCATAAATGCCGGATAAAAATATAATGACTGTAAAATTCACTTGAAGGAGGCCCCATAAAGAATTTTTTTCCGGAAATAGATTAAACCGCTCATGGAAAACTAAGAAATAAAATAATCCAATATAATAGGAGGTAATAGGCAAATTATATTCATGACTGTAAAATGCCAATGTTATGGATGAATTTTTTCTCTCCAAATACTCACGAACATGAAGGATTTTTTCGGACCTAGCTTATTTAAGATAAAGAAAATTGTGCGATTGGGCGATAGCTTTGGATACGTAACTACTGTAATTTTAGATGCTAATACGGAGCAATTAAAAACAAATCAAAAAGAGTCCATAATATTTTATTTTACATCTGTTTATTTCTCCACGGCCACGAATTTATTAGTCTCCAACCGGTATAATAAATCTAGCTCCAAGGCCTCTCCGATGGGTATTAGGAATGGAATGTACATTCGACATCTTCCGCGAAAACAAGTTCTCATGATTACTGCGCTCCAATTAAAGATAGATGAAAATAGCCTGCATTTCACGCGAAACCCCGATATCCACGGGCAAAGCCATCGGGCCAACGTCTCAGTTCAATGATCGCATCACTTCAGTGGGTAGAAAGCGAGGCGACGTCGACGACGCTTCGTCGCTTTAGGGGGACTCGCTGGATGCACCCCCGTCGCTCCGTACGCGCCCGAGTTTTGGGTTGTCATCCACGCAGCGAGCCGGCCAACACTCATTTGTCGGGCGGCTTGGGTAACGTGAGGAGCGGGCGACCCGAGCCACGGTCTCCTCTTCGCAGGCGGCAGTCGCGCCGAATGACTTCGGTGACACCCTAGCAGCCTCCCCTCCAACCCACCCGTTTGAACCGCACAGCGATATCGTTATGTTCTTCAAAAGCGCTGGAAGATCCTCCCTTTTTGGAACGCTGCCTTGCTGCGTTCGCCCCCGTGTTTTCGCAACGGATGGGTCGCACATCATGTGCGAATTCAGAAATTAAGCTCCGGAGGAACGACACGGTAATAAGAGGTTTTTAAAATTAAGTCTAACTCCAGCATCGCCCACCCCAGTAGCTACTCTTTAACTCCCAAGAATTAAAAGAGTGTCATCATCGCACGCATTTTGAAGAGTTGAGGTATTAATATGGCAGATTGCGTTTGTGTGTCCGAGGGGGGGGGGATGAGGGGACAGATTTGGGGTTGGGGAAAAAAGAAGGAATCTCTGGCTTGGTGGAGACGTTTCTATTCCGGGCCGGAACTCCTTAAAGAGTGCTCGTCAAAATTTTAGCGCCCTTAATTTCACCTTCTTCTCGGTATCTCTTTTGGATTCTTCCGCTACTTTCCGCTTCTCGGACATCCGACACCTTCATCTTTCCCTGAATCTGTCCTCCGGGGAACGATTTCTTAAATGGCACCCTCGTGGCAGTTTCTTCGAATAAAAATAGTAAAAATTTCAAAATGGCGGAGGTTTTCATTGCTCCGAAACTGGAATTTCTCTTGATTAAGCTCATCATATTATTCACACCTAATTAATTGTTTACGACTTTGGCACTGAAATAGATATCCAAAATAGCACGACTAATAGCATAGACTGAGGATTTTTATTTGAAGGGAATATGATGGATACTGCCATGTGTAACTGCTTTCACAAGAATTAAAGATTTTATCGAACAACTTTCGCCGATATGAAGCTCGTATTCCGTTCGAGAAGGCAAGAAATGGTCGCTAACCAATGCTTGTCGGACGAAAAGTTCTCCAATTCCCATCGCAATGGACATTGGTCCGAAATATGCACAAGTAGCTAAAGCTTGCATACGCACCAAAATTCATCAAATCGAGCTATTTATAATGGAATTCAACTCCTCCACATTGAAAATAATTCTTAATTACTTTTTACTTCCAAATTCTTAATAATTAGAACATAATTCTTCCCTAAAGAAATTATAGCATGTACTTAAAACGTGTATAATTACAGATCCAACTCCGATAAAACATTTAATTTTGGATTTTAGCTTGCCACAACCACAGCATTTCGTATTAAAAATGCCATCAAATGGATTAAAAGTCTATATTAACAATATGCAAATATGAATACGTGCACGCCATTTACAAAAACATATTTTTTGTCACTGGTCGTTGGCGTCTAGTTTAATGTAATCCAATGCTCAGGATTCCGTGACAGATTTCCGCTGTATATTTGATCTAGATGGAGGTCTTCTCAATTATACTCTCTTTTGCTCTGCTCACGACCTGCGACGTAGACCCAATTACTCTAGGGCAACGCGCTCATTCGAGTCGGGTAAATGTACATACGCTACATGGTCATTCGCCAAGGGGAAATACATCAATTTCCACCACAGTGAAATTTAGTTCAATATCCGAAACCAAAAGCATTTCATACGCTAAGACTCCGTGCATTTCACCAATTCAAATATTCAATTGTGACGCTTCCAAAAGGATACAACGACCAATCAATCTAGATTGTAAATCTCGTTATAATTTATGGATAGGTACAACTTGAAGAGAAATTAAAATGTCAGGTAGATATAGACTACTCAAACGAGTGAAATTTGTATCCTGGAGATTTGAGACCCTATTAGTGCAAAAGTAATGTTGGCAACTATATTCTACTCATACCCAGCCACACCTCCTCTCTCTCCGCGATATCTGCAATATGAGCTCCCTCGTGAAATTATTTTAAGCTGAGCAAGTGCCCATCTGCCTTCCACAATCTTGGGAACGATGATCACCTTCGTCGAAACGAAGCACAAGACTGCGACGAAAAACGACTCTCCGACCGAGACGCGCAAAGGCCCGCAGCCCGGCAGACTATTGACATTCTTCGTCCCGTTATACCTAAAACAAGAGGCAGGCCCGGACGCCTAAACGAGCAGCGAGAGCATACCGCGCGGTTTGCGCGCCCGTGTATGCCTTGCCTTCCTACCTCCCGTGTTTATCCGTGTTTGCATCGGCGCACATTTACGTTGACGCAATACACGCGAGAGAGAGAGACAGACAAACAAAGGCGCATCGGAATTTCGCGTCTACCTCCCTCCCTCCCTTTCTCTCGCGACCCGCGACGCACGAACGCACACACACACATGCAAACGCGGGGACAAAGACAACGTCGGGCGGTCAAACAATTGACAAACGAATGCTGCAAACAACGAAAACGGTAGGGGAGGAGAGAGAAAGAAGTAGAGAGAGAGGGGGGGGAGTTAAGCAGGAAGAGAAACCGGGGCGAAATTAACGGTGAGGGAGGGATGCGCGAAGAGAGTTAGCCGGCGGAAGGACCGAGGAGCGCGGACGGGCGAGCCTGGATGACGGGGCGGCGCCTCCTATTCGCCGGCGTTGGTGGCGCTTGGGACCTCTCGCGGCCGGCGGCCGGCAACGGGAGGAGGGCCGTGGCGGCCGAACCGCGGGCGCCACCGCGGTGAGGCGTTCGGGCGATCAACCCCGCCAAGCAGGACGTGAGGGGAGGGAGATACCGAAGACCGCGGCGGAAAGGTCCGCGCTCGCCAGAAGCACACATCCCTCTCGAATGGTGGTCGAGGAAGTGCGGAGGGACACAAGGTGGAAGTCACGCGATTGCCTCCTAATCATTCTCCGCTCCCATGTCCTTGGTCATCCATAATTAATCCGTCAGTCCAGATTTTCATCTCTAACCACACACACACCGTCCCCAGGATAACGAAAAGGCCGTGATGTGGTGGATATTCATGTTATCAAACACGAATACAAGTCATAAAAAACTCAATGAACGGAAAATTTACGGAAAAAGGAAGGGGGAGGATGATAATTAAACTTTTATGAAATAATCTATTAAAGAAAATTGAAATACCTCTACTGGTTGTTTGCAAGATATGCTCCACCAGAGATCATACGGTTTTTGTTTCCCCCATTCTATTTTCTGTTATCGGTGAAACGTAAGGGGTAAAACACCTATCGGCAGGTATCATATCCCAGTTAATAGGCAATCTTTCTGTTATTTACGTGAGTCATACATACAGAGATTTCACGAAGGTACGCGGAAATAAGGTGCCCAGGGCTTTGAGATTTTAACATGCGTTACAGGCGCTCGCTAACTATTTCGAAGGTGTATACTATATAGTGTTTTATTACGCATGTCCTCCTACAGGTGACGTCAACTCGCACCATAAACCCTTGAAAAATTAAACACCCCGAAAAAGACAATAATCAGACTCGGGCGAGATCTTCATTCGATGCCCAATGAGTGCGTCGTAAACCTGACTACCCCGGGTGGCAGTTTTTAAAAGAGTGCATCTTAAACATTGTTAACACTCAGCAGGACATTTTTATATAGGACAGTTTTCTCTACACTTCATTAACTTCAATTACATAAAGAAAGGTATATGAGTGAGAGACCGTTCGTATTGCGGTCTTAAGAGCACTTTGCGCATATTGAAATCTGAAAAACAAATTCATCAAGTCTAGATGACCATAGAGAATATCCAAGCGTAAACATGATTAAATAGGTGGGCAAAAATTCTCCACCCCAAGAACAACACCAACAGTAAATATATTAAAGCAATAAAATGTCGCCAGATTTGTTCCCGTATATAGCACACACATCTTAAGGAACGCGATTACATCGCCAGAAAATCAGCTTGAAAAGAATTAGGCGAAAAACCTAAACGTGAGGTCAGCAATAAAAGTTTGGCGAAGTAACGGCTACGATAATTAGTTTTGCTCGAAGATTAATATAACTTAATGAGATTTGGATAGATTTTATTTTTGTCCATCTGAAGCATTAAACGTAATCAGCATCACGACTTGCCAAAAACATTTAAGGAAGAGAACCTAACCCAATAACTGAGTCAAGTATACGCGTGAGCGAAATACACCTTTTATCTATTTAACCGTAATATTCGTTTTCATAAATAAACCTATTACTATTATGCCGGCCTCGGTGGCGGCGGGGTAACGTCCTTGCCTGCCAACCCAGAGGCTGCGGGTTTGATCCCCGCCCAAGTGGGTTTTCCTCCACCTAGGGCTTGGGTGTTTGTGATTGCCTTCATTGTAATGTACAGGGGGTTAGGTGGAAGAAGGAACAATTTAGGCTTTAACTCGCCCCAATAAAAGAGAGGTTAAATAAATAAATAAATAATTTAAATATAGATCTCTCTAATGATGAGCTCTTTGCGTTTCATGAATAAGACTTCACCTGACAAAAATAATCATAAAATAGAACATTTCGGTAGTCATACGGTGGGATAATAGGAGGGGGAGGCGGTGGCATAACTTGGCATTTGTCAACAGATAATATAAAAACTCACTCTAATGTTTAATAAAAATAACACGAAGCATGTCCCTGAATCAGAGTAATATCGGGGAGAAACACTGCACAGAATAAAAAAGGGCAGGATTCAGGAATCCATTTCGTGGTAGTTTTTACTTCATTTCCTTGTATTCATTAAAATTGGCCATTTTATTAGTTATTTAATAAAAGCTTCGAAACATAAGATCAGATGGTCCTTTACCAAGACTCTTGTGACTAATCCGGCTTCTTCAATTGTGACTTCAGTCAAGATATGCCTCAAGAACCATGTAGCTATAATCAACTGGCAGATTTCAGTTTGAGGAGCGCTGAACAATATTTTAAGAAAAAAAGGAGGTGAATCTACGTCATATTTATCATTTTTACTAATTTTAATAAAATTAACACTCCGCGGAAATGAAATAAAAAGTTGTACATCTACACGATTAAATGGGAATATTTTAGTAATCTCGTGCAGTCAAAAGACATGCGCAGATAGGGAATGTACGACTCACAAGAGGTCGCAATATGTGTGTTCAAGGTGTGATGGATGAAATGGGACAAGTCGCTACAAGTCCTTGCGTAGCCTTGATACTAGTCAAATAAAATATCAACGCATGGTATCGTTTTAATGCATTCTATTGCAGTCCAATGAGTATGATTTTTTTACAATTTCAGTTACTCTTAATCATTTTTAACTTTCGCATGTTCCGCAGTAGGAAGATGTTTTAAGAAAATTAAATTCATTTCCTCAACCACACACTACATTACGGGGAAGGATTAAGAATCCCAACATTCCCAAAATGTAGGTACATGTATAAATACAGTATATGCTTCAGAAATAGAATCATCGATGAAAAATAAAACACTTACGCAGGAATTCAGCTTGGTAGAGAAAAAATACACATTATTTTCATCTAGAAAATGCAAATAACACACGAACATTACCCCATTTAATTTGAAATGTTAATGAGGTTATTTTTATTTCAAAGATCGCTCAGGAGCTTTAAATTGGGGCACGGTGTGTTCGGCAACCGGTGGTTGCCCACAACAACTGTTACCTATACAATGAAGGAAGACGAAGCAATTCTTATTCATGCTCAGAAGATACGGCTGTCTACAATTAAATAGTCCAATCGGATTGGTTTTTACCTTATCATTGCAAAGGGGATTTTCTAATCGGAATAAATCTTTCAAATGCGACCAGTTTGTGTGTAACAGTTCAAAACTTCAATATCACGTAGGTACAAGCTCCAAATAATCTATTAACGCATCGTCATTAGCAGATTTGATCAAAAGTTTGCACACTTAACATTAAAATGACACGACTTGAAATGAATCTAAACTAATGGTTGTATACACGGGGAGTCGGTTTTTCGAATGATCAGCTCGTAACATACAGAGGGTGGGTACAAGATATTCTTAATGTAAGTTTGAAGTTTATTAGATATTGGAAAATGTAAAATAAAGGGGTAACCAAAGACATAACTACACTTCGACGACGAAGCAAGATTTGAAACCAAGATGCTAAAAGTTAAGTGTTAATTTACATATTAATGCATTTCTAGAAAATGAAAAGAAAGCATCGGTTCAATCAATATTTAAGCTTCGTCGGCATTCCCCGCATCACGTTAACTGCTTGGTACCGAGTCAATGTCAAAAGTTTGGATGACGTTAACCCAAAGGGTAATATACGTACTTAAGCTCCTACTTCTTATCCTCCAACCAAACAACCCAGAGTTTCCGAAGCCTCCTCCATTTCTCTCAGAGATTGAACCAGCATCGATCCAATTACCTAAGTCGTCTTTGAGATGATGCACTTACGTATACATATAAACTTGGGTAGTTTTTGACCACTCCTCTCCCGACAACACTAAACTACAACGTACTCGTTAGACATCTTCACTGGAAGTATTCCAAAACATAAAATACCTACTTTTTGAAGTTCATTCGTGTACATTATGTCTGCTTGGCATCAAGAGCAGACCTTCCGAAAGTTAAAACAAATTCTTACAACTGTCCATATCATTTTTAGACTACGCTGGATCATTAACTTTGTAAATCAAAAAACAATTGAATTCTTCAAAAAAAGTGAATATCATAAAATTCCGGTAAGTTTCGCTATCGGAATACCAAATGCCGGTTTTTGACATTCACAACAGGAAAATAATCAATACTATAAATGATCAGTATTCATTAGAGAAGGGCAGGACTGAGCATTATATTATATCTATGATTACATTATATTAAATTGCATGGCTAATTCAAGACAGTGCCTAGAGATACGTCAATTGAGATGAAAATAGCTGTAAGTAGGTTGTATAACCAATACAGTTAATTTCATAATTTTTAAAAATACAAGTGTGGGTAAAATTAGCCTTCAAGCGGATACCGTAAGTGGGTACGCAAGAGTATACGTTCACCGTGGGACATAATCGTAGAGAATCAATATTTGAACTTATTTCATCAGAAGATTTCAAAAATTAAAATCACATCTTGAAAATATTTGATAACACCGCCTTGAAAATAATCTTTGAAAATACCGACCAGTTTGTAGATTCTAACGATAAGCATGACTCTTTACATAATTCTTGAGATTGGAGAAGATGAGGGAGACACTAGTGGTCGACTTACACGCAATCAAATATTGCTGCAGCAATTGAATTGGGTCACGAGGTATCACGCACGCCCACCTCATCTAATCAGTGCATTTTCAAGCATTAGGTAATTGGAGGAACAGATAATTGTATCCCCGATAAAAGGCGCGCTCCTGTCTCACCTGCAGTTGATCGTCAATCTGAACGGCAATTACTAGCCAATAGGCACTCCTGTGGATAATATGCGATGTGTAAGAAACGCATCAGCACTGAAATCTTGAAGGAAGTACATCCAATTTCATTCGGTTTGAATTTGGGAATCGGGAAATAATAAAATACCGGTCATTAATACATTTTTTCTTAATCAAAAATATCAGTCAAAATGTATCGCTCACGCTTTATAAAATATTCGACTTATTAAGAAGCATAAAAAAATTAAGAAATATGTATATTAAGAGTTGTTTTAAGATATTTCATGGAATTGAATGTGGTATACTTTTTGAATTACATGTACTCACTAGCATCTACGAGCATTCATACCTATCAATCAAAAACAATTTACAATTAAAATATTGCTGTTATATCGCAAAAGAGACAAATCTATCAACATAGAGAATCCCACTGAATGCTCACGATATCTCGTACCACTAATCATTTTTTAGAAATACTTATAATTTTCCGAGTAGGAAGAGACGGACTTCAACAATCTAGCTCTCTGCAGACCTCACTCATCCAACTATAGACAAATTGCTTCCCGTCACCGCAGAAATGACTCGAGCTAAATTAGCTTTCGACGCTTGCAATGAGTGGGGGAATTTCGGGTTCAGAAATTGCTTCCGAACTACACGAGCGTCCGTCTCCAGGAGTGAAAATGAAACATTCGGCCACAAAATACTCCACCCGAGGGAAACAACGACTGCAGCACAATCGCTGCAAAATACTACACTCAATGAATTTTTCTTTTAGAGAAACAAAAGGCGTTTCGTGGAAATGTATGCATGACATCCCGTCAATAACTAGTGGGGTAATATGATGTATTTTAGAAAACGTGTGCGACTGAAATAAATAAAATTAATTCCACGTTTATGCCAAATGCGTATTATACGATTAAAATAATTTATATTTTAAAACTAATTGATATCCATTCTGCATCACAACAAAACACACCCAAAGGATCATGAACACCGAGGTCTAGTCTATTCAAAATCCACTTCATCGACAATTTCGTTTCTCCTATTCAACCACAATATAGTTGAGAAAGATAAAGCTCACTCAACGAAGAAATTATCCGCCCCAAAGACTTGCGCTTTATGATGAATATTTAGAAGTTCTACAAAATGATTTTATAACTGATTAAAATTGCTAATCAATGCCCTAACATGCACATCTACAAGTTCTGCTCTTTTTATGCAGAGTTGAAAGGATGATTTACTACGACTTCGGAGTGATGGCAAGATAAATGAAACCACACTCCATAGCGATTTTCGGAGAAGATTATGATCGGTTTACAAAAAATTACAATGGCGAGAATATAAGAATTCTTTGCCAAACAGGCAAAAACAGGCAATGATCAATATACCATAAATACGAGATGTATATGAGGTAAGTGCGAATTTTAGAACAACGATAGGTCCCACCATAAACCCGTATCAATTCTTTAAATGTACACCTTTCGACTAAAAACCATTTTTTTAAACATTTGGGCAACAGGCAGCATATACAATTACTTAATTGGCATCACATTAGCCACCTTAAGTTTCATCAATGTTGAAAATAACCGCGACTATGCACATACTTCTAATTTTTAACGAGAAATATTATAGTACCTCCTTAGCGTCCTTCTGTGGATTACAATACTTTTACAAAATGAGCGAATAATTCATCGCCATGCATGGAACTAACTGGAAAGTGTATGGAAAATAAATAGCAAATACAATCAATGTATACGTTATATCTCCCAATTAATACGCCAAAACAAACTTGTATCCGTGTACATTACCTGTGATTAAGGGAGTAGAAGCTCATCAAAAATAAATAACAGGTTACTTGCGAGAGACTCCTCATAAAATTTAAATCGTGCGTTAATGATGCTTTAAATTCTGGGGTAAAAATTATTCACAATGTTAATTATCGGGGGTCCAGAAACAGAAAGTTTACTTATGCCGAGTCCACGAAAGAGAATTTCAATATTAAGTACCTCATTCAGGAATTTCAGCCAAAATGCGAATAGAGTATAAAAATAACTATTTGGAATCGATAAGAACTCATCAGAAATACATGAAATCATGCAATGTGCTATTGCTGGATTGAAGCAACAGAAAGCCTTAGTCCACCGTGGTATAAAATGCAATATCACCGCCGCAGCATACTCACAAAATAAATGGATATTCATCTCTTCTTAGATTAGTGCGCATAGTCTTTGGTTAAAATATGTTAAATACTAGACAAAATATCACAAATTCTCTTCATCTCAAATAAAAAGTTAACCTTCCTCGACCCGAAAATAGCCTAATACGTGAAAACCTGGAATGTATGATTTTGTCTAAATTTTCAATTAATTCCTTCGAAAACCTTTCAATGAAAGACTCATGGGAAACAGTAGCAGACATTGAAAATTTAACATGAATTCAAAGGATAGCTAGTGTATAAGGTTACCACCAGCCTTTCGGATGTAGGTAACAAGCAGGTAAGCATTGCATTGGAATGAAGTTTGTAAAATTTACACTGACTTATTTTACGGATTTTGCAATTGAGACATGATATACAATCAAAACTAAGAAATGACGAGGCCGCATAAACTAATCGTGAAACCACCTAAGCTACACTAGTAATGGAAAGGCCTATACTTCACGCTATACCGGTTAAATGCACGGCGACTAATTGGGGCATAATTCATTTGATGCGTAATTATCCTGCCATGGAATTGAAGATAGCTTTGATGAGTTGAGAAAAAATAAGGATTTATCACTTGATAAAAGACAAATGTAATAAATGTTCACCTCGGGGCTTTACGATAAGTGCGATTAACGCGCATGCACGAGAAAGCGCTGCGCCTTGTTCAGGAAGGTAATTAATATAAAGTGATTAACTATCAAAGGCTTTTATAATTCACAACTTATATTTACCCTGAAGAATGTATGTAGTACAGTGAGGGTAGGATTGTAACTCTTCTGGTATATTTCCTATAATTGGAGCGGTTGACATGAATTTCCTAGCGTATTTCTTAGATATGAATGGGATAGTGCGCGAGTATTATTCATCAAATCAAATGAAAAGAACTCAAAATTAAGTAGATTTTGGATAAAATTGGACTACTTCATGATGCATGAATTATGCCTAGTTTTCAAATAATTTTACTTCGCTAAGATACGCACATCGGTATTATCTTGGTGCAATAGTTAATAATTTGTGTATCCTCTATTGAAGCTGACTATAAATCTAGAAATATCCGTACAAAATTCATTCCCTTCGTAGTTAATCAGAGAGGCAACATTGGGGACACTACGAGCTACGCCAGGTTAGAGACGCAGGCTTTCAACTAAGGAATTGGTGAGCCACCGAAGATTGAATGAAATCTTAGTGGGATCTTCCGAAGAGAAGGTGCTTAATATATGGAATAGCAATAATAATAAAATACTACAATATATGAGTATTGTGAACCAATTTCACCATTAGATATAGACAGCCCCAACACTGCCCTTAATGACGTTCAATTCATAAAAGATAGCATATGATGATGATTACCATAAAAGTTACTGCATCATGATCGGAAGACCTAATGATTGGAAAATCTCAGGTAGAGACCATTGATAGAGGAAGTACATAACTGCGGAAAATCCACATGCTAACTAAGCAAATATTTTGGTGCAGTAATGATAAATTCTGTTTGAACGGTGCAGTTTAACAAAAAATATTATGTAATATCGAAACAAGAGTACGTTCGAAGAAGAAATAAATGCAAATAAAAGAACATATGCCAAGTTTTACTGTAACAACGCATACAAATTTACTCATGTAACCCAGCATCCAGATTGACTTTAAATGAACTAGGATTCATTACTACTCCAATTACCTACACAACATTGAACTTTTGGTGCGCGTAAATATGTAGTTTTAAATCTGTTAATCACGAAGTTAACACCAAGGATCAATGGGAATAAGGTTGAAGTTTTCTAAATAATGTATCGCTATGAATTGGTGAATTATAGCGAAATCTGACAAACATCCTGTTCTGAGGAACTATATCAATAGCGCAATTTAAATATTTCATCATTTGTCCGCAATAAACAGGATATTTGCTGAAAACTATCAAAGGGAAGCTGTGGACATTTTGGCAGTGGTAAAAACCACTTCACTTCATTGATACATCAACGCTCCAGGAATGGGTTCATTGATAGATACAAGGATTGCAACTGCAGCGGAGGCAATACGGAGGAAAAGCTAGGCATAGCGATAAGTTCAGGTGTTATTGACACGGGAGCAATTTTAGTAATAAGAATTACTTGACCCCCAGATGATGAATTCAAACAATATTTCACTACTATCTACTGAAGATTCAAATATAAATTTAAGACTTCAATATCTGAAGTAATAGTTTATCTCCACACCCTATATGAACGAAGCAAACTCATCAAGAGTATCCGAGGCAAACCTATCCAGAGTAGGATTGAAGTGAAAAACTACTCAGTTACTGATTTAGTTGAGAATATCTTCATAGAATGAGCTCTTGGCATAAGTTGGGTATATTAGACTGTCACCCTTAACTCGTGCAAGAGTTATAGTAACATGCACCGTTATAACATACGAAGTATAAGTGTAAACACGCTATCAAGTAAGACTTTTCCTAATACTGCCGAATATGCCGTAACAAAGTGCTCTCGTGCGTGGTAAAAATTGACGGAATGCGATCTTGTAAAAAATAGGGTTTGGCAAACGGATTTAAGAAGGTTTTTTTCATCAGAAGTCAAAACTGACAAAGGTACACAATGACCACATGCTCATAAAAACATCAGTGCCATCGACAAACACCTCCCACCCGCCACCGTACCCGAGCGTCTCGGGGACCGGACTTACTCTGCGGCTGCTCCGACATATCGTCCGCCTTGGAGGGCGAAATCTTGACTGCCTTGCTGGGGACGAGGTTCACGACGGAGGAGAAGAGCCGGAAGGCGTTGGGCTCCGCCCGCAGCCCGTGGTCGGCCAGCTTGTCGGTGGCCGGTTGGGGTCGCCTCCCCGTGAGGCGAGTCCCGGGTTCGACGCGAGAAATGCTCCGGGCGACCGGAGGTGCCCTCGACGGGGAGTCGAGGAGGCTGGGGGGCGGGCCAGCGGGCAGGGGGCGCAGGAGGCCCGAGGCCTCGGGGTAGGACACGGCAGCGGCGGCGGCCGTGCTAGCGGCGTAACCGCCCCCAGAGCGGTCTCCTGCCCCCGGCGAACTCTCAGGGGGCGCCGTCTCAGCGGTTCATTAAAAAAAAAGATGAAGCGATGAAGAGGGGAACGGGCGTTCAGAACAAGCCCTGGATCCGACGACGATGGTTTCGAGTAACACAACACGCACCAACACGTCCCCCACCCCGAACAGAGGTCTGACAAACTGGCAATCCGAGCACGCTGCCTGCCTTCCTTCCGCCTCAGCTGCGAGGGCTTTTCCTTTATCCTTCGCTCGGGTGAAAGGTGAGAGGGGTGAAGGGGACTGAGGATGTACAGTATTATTCGCGTGCGAAGAAAGTCGACGAAACGGGGGGAAAGGAGAGCAACTCTACTGCCCGCGGAGGCTGGTAGTGGCTTCCAGACGGCGAGAAGTCCCGCCACTTGCTCCCAACGGCTCTTGGACGCCGGACACTTTACACTACGGTGAACTCCGTCCGCCACGGTCCCACCGCCTCCACTGAAACCCTCCGCCCCCGAGCAGGACGTCCGCCCCCTCCCTGGTTCCCTCCTCCACCGCCCCCCTCCAGCCCCTCCCCCATTTTCCGCGAGAACAGCCGGGGTGGAGGGCTCGCATTCGTTACGGGGAGCCGCGCGGAGGGGTTCGTGGGGGTGGAGTGGGAAGGAGGGTTAAAAGGGGGAGAACGCGCTTCCCCCCCCCCATGCTCGCGCATGCGCAGATTAGTTTCCCGAGGATCGTTAGGCCTCGC
The DNA here is from genome assembly GCF_022747635.1 of Hetaerina americana. NCBI lineage: Eukaryota > Metazoa > Arthropoda > Insecta > Odonata > Calopterygidae > Hetaerina > Hetaerina americana. The sequence goes on along the minus strand of NW_027286069.1, from coordinate 16,570,714 downwards.
CCATCCGGAGACACGTGTCCACGCCTGCGTCGTGGGATTGGAGGGTGGGAGGGACGGCGGGCCCTTGCGAGGCGAGGGGCGGAAAAGAAAATGGTTGCTTGAGCGCAAGGGGCGAGGTGGGGGTTGGGGTGGAGGGAGTGCGATAGCGGGAGAGGGGGAGGAGGAGGGATCGATCGAAGAAACCTCCCAGCTGAGAGATGGAGGGGGCAGTTCTTTTTCTTCTTTCCCGTCTCGCGGTTTATCCTTACAGCTCACAGAACGAACGCTGTAAGGCCTTCTCCTCTTCTCCCTCATGGCTCGTCCGTGTAGCGCCCCAACTGTCTGGTTTTGTTGAAAACAATCGGAATTGAAGATGGTTTCGTTCAACGCAGCACGGAAAAATCATCGGTTCCTCAGCATGGAAAACGCCGACGGCATATGCGGCGACATTAAAACCACAAATTTTAGGATATTGACCATTACCAAAGTAATGAACGTTAAGGAAAGTAATTTCAAAGGAAAAACCTTTTGCGAAAACCTTTTACCAAATATTTCGATTATCTGCACTCCAGACGTGCTTCTAGACATGCCTACAGCCGTTTTGTTTTGCCTGTGGACTTGGGGATGGTCGGAAGAGTTTTCTCTTCTCTTTTCTCAGATGAGCTATTCAGGTCAGATTAATTTTTTTTGTCAAAAGGGAAGTGGATTTAATTTGATCTCATTACGAAACGTTTTTTTCGTGATGCATAATCTTCTATTTTCCAGAAATGATCCTCCCATGTTGATAATGCATGGGTACATAAACCTGCAACAAAAGTTTTTAATGTTCCATGGCAACAGGGACGCTTCTTTTTAGAAATTCTTGAGCATTTTTGGAAATAGAGCCTTTGGGATCAACTCTTCCCCATTTAGAAGGAATTAGGTCGGTACACTGCATTAAAATGTTAAGCATTAATGAAATGCGAATTTATTTTTGCGAAATTTCCATGATGATACGCGTAGAAATTTCTGCCTCGAAGTAATGAATCTGATTTACAATCGGAGCACGAAGTATTCCTGGAGATATCAGCTCGATTAGTCTGATGGATATTAAATATATTCTCGATATTAACCTAAAGGTCGCAGCTTCAAGTCCCACTTCAGAAATATACACATACGCAGCAATTTCTCAATCTCTCGATCACCTTCAGAACTCGATGACAAACAAAGTTTTATTTTGATCATAAGGGTTTAAGGTATCATGCCAAAGGTAAAAACTGTTACCTTGTCCGCAATTAATTTTCACTTCCCAGCACTTTTACTGCTTGTATTATTAGCCACGAGATCTTACCCTTCACGAAGCCCTGAATGGTTTTTAAACATTGAAAAGGAAATTACTATGCTTTGACTACACAACATTTTACTCTTTCGGCGGTTGCATGAACATTTAAACGTAAGTGATCCGATGTCTTGATTGATTCCTCGAAACATTAATTCATAAAAAACAATGGCCATGTAATAGCGTCCTTAGTAAATGAAATAATAAGACGTTAATTTCAGTGTTGGAATCATAATGAATATTTAATTTATGAATATGGACGTAATTACTTACTTGATCATTTTATGTCATTTGCGACAATTAGGAAATAATTCATTTCCCGTCCTACATTGACAGGTCTGACAATATCGAAACATAAATGCATGTTACTATTCTTTGAACCTCGTTGCAATTAGATAATACCATGGTGGCAACGATCAAGTCTTGTCAATGGTTACTCCTAAAATGCACATATATATTTACACAAGAAGAGCAGATATGAAACAAAATGCTCTTATGCACAATGACACTAAGATTACCAACCGCAACTTAACCATCACACAAGGGCTAGGTTCACACCATACCCACAATAATATGACTCATGAGGAGATGCAAAAATGCCTCCTGATTCCGAACCGCATTGATTTTCAAACCCAGATTAAATACTCTCTTCATTTTTTCTTCATAATTACTAATACTCTAGTATTTTTACTAATACTCGTATTTCAGTGGAAGGAGCAATCAAATCATGACGATATGGCTGCAATCGTGGGCTTTGGTGTTTGGCATAGCATCTAGTGTGTTCTAGTTTCTTATGATCACTCTTAACCCGGGTGATAAATCAAAGTACAAGTATGTCTTTACTGTATTTGTTTGCATAAAAGTGAAACGACTCAATACCGATACTTCTTAATGTACTGAATCTCCTTTCACATCTTCAGCTTGAGGTAAATTTGGCAACATATAATATGTAAGATGCATGATATATAACAAAACGTGCGATTGGGTACATTTTAATTACTCCATATCTCTATACTAGTAAATTTATTTTAGGAAATCACTTTGGTAAAAGTTCATCAATTTTTAATTACCTAATGAAATAAATGATTTTTTAATATTTTCATAAGGATTAAGTTTCACACAAAATATTTTCCTTTGGGTAAATGAAATTTTACTCATGTAGTTTGTTCCTTTTACGATAAATATACATGCGTTTATTAACATTTGCACAAGTACAAATTTCAATGCATTTAGGCGAAAATCAGTCCTGAAGTTTGAATGCAAAACTAATACAGGCTAAGGTATGCATTAAACATTTTAATATAACAACACAAAAATGCACAAGTTCATCGTTATCTTATTAACGTCCTTAATCTTCAGTGTAAACTCTATAGGTAATGAATAGATTTGAAAGTAAGAAAGATTTTTGGATTATTTAAATAATATAATTAATATTGGTTAAAGTTCATTTCCAACCTTCGGCTTTGGAATTCAAAAATTGGTGAATCTTTATTTAATGACTCTATTTCGAACGTAAAGGGTATGATACGAGTAGTATAGTGAGAAAGAGCCAGGCTACTGTTCAGAGGACCCGCATTCGATTCCCGGCATTGCTCTGGGGACGGTCAGCTTACGTGAATTTTACAGTCCGAATATATTTTTATCATTAGGTGAGCTCTGCCCTCACCTATCAAAACAATCATCGGGTTAATTACTGCGGCTATTTCGTCTATAACAAACGAGTATCTAAGATTGGCATAATTCAATCCAATGGGTAATATTGAAAATAAATTGAGAAGAATTTATAGGACTTTTTCGGGTAACAAAATTATATTAAATCATTTCATTTACTTCCCCGATTAAATTGATCCCAGTTGTGACTCCTAAACTGTTAGGTTCACTCTCCCTTAAAATTCAAAAAAGTCGTTCCTCATATAAGTACCTATTTAGATTTTAAAATTAAATAATATAGTGCAAGAGAGAATATCATAGGGACATTCACAAATACATTAAGGATATACTATATTACTATATTTATGTATTTTCAATTATACCTACATATTCATATGTGGGTATACTCACTCGGCGCGGAAACGTGGTCATTGAAGCATGAGGATAGACGTAGACTGGAGGCTTTTGAAATGTGGGTGTGGAGAAAATTGGAGAAGGTGAAATGGACAGAGAAGAAAACAAACGAGGAAGTACTTGGTATGGTGGGCGAAGAGAGGGGTTTGTTGGGAGAAATCCTATGGAGGCAGGAAAAGTGGATGAAGGCGGTATTGGCCGGCAGTGGGATGTTGAAGACTGTAATTGAGGGGAGAATGCTAGGCAAACGAGGAAAGGGAAGGAACAGGATAGGGATGTTGGACGGGATGAAGGGAGGAAGAAAGGACTCAGAGATGAGGAGGGACCTGATATAGAGTAGGATGCTGCATTTTGTGTTTTGTTAGGAGTCACAATATGTTTTATTTAGTAGTTGTGTCCATCCAAAAACCTACCTCAACCGGTAGATTACCGAATAATAAATAAATAAAAATTCATATGTGCAAAACTAACTCATTCTCATTTTTCCATTTGGAGATTATCGCTTTCCATCCTAATCGCTAACGTTTTCATCGATCCACGGAGAAAATGACGTTCGCGTCTATTGCACTTGAATGGTTTTTGTGATAAAATAACATGAGGGAGAAATAGTAAATATTTGGTAAATGACCCCTGTGGTGATTATTAGAGAGAACAATACGATATATCGGTAAATATTTTTCATTCTTATCATAACAAATTTCGAATTATAACTCGGTTCCTCTCTGTTTGCTAGAGTTCATATTCGTTATTGCGTATTTACTTTTTCCTTTGACCAGGTAAACTATTTTTTTTAATTTCGTATTATTTTTTTCGCTTGATAAAAGAGCAACTCTCGTTTCCGTGCTCAAATTTCAATTTATTTTATATCAAGCCCTAAGACGTCATGGAAGAACATTCACATCAACACTAAGAGGTAGGCGAGATTAAAGCTACACCTATCCTCAAACGTCGTCATATACTAATTTCAATGCTTATTAACTCTCTTACCGAAATTGTGGGGGGGGGGGCAGGATATAAAATTAGCGGAGATTGAGAACCTACTCGATGAAATAATGACTTTTTTTAATTACAGCGATCGCAAACGTAAATAATACCTTTATCTTGTCACAATCGACCACCGCAGTCTTTTAAAAACTAAAAAAGGCATACCTTGAGCAGCGCTCAGTGTACGTATTTTGGCATTTGTTTAGATTCACTTTCACAGTCGACTGTAAAATGCGCAGAATGGACGCTGGGAAAAAAATCTACGGAAAAAAGGAACTTATTTCTTTCAAGATGGACTCTTCAAGTTCTCGAGTATGCTCAACGAAGTGGAGAGTTGAATCGGAATTTGAATTGGAAAGGTACTTCAACAATGAGACACGGATTCGAGAGGGATGGGATTCGACTGACCACAGTTCCGTGGAGCTAACGGGTGGACGCATCGCCTTCACTCGAACACCGTCTTTTCGTCGGTGGCTTAAGCACCCACTGAGTAAGTACACGGCGCTCTTTCCGAAACCGCTTCTCCCTTACTCTCTCCCGGTCTCGCGTACCCCCAACCGTCTTGGGAATTGTTGGCGGGAGCTGCGGTTAAACGCCACGGAGGGGAACACGAGAGGGAGTCGGTCCTTCCTCTGGGAACAGGACGGAGAGTGTTTGCGCTGAGGGAGGGAGAGACAAGGAAGAGAGGAAAAGGGACAATGAGCGCTGTTTGCCTAGATTGAAAAAATAAAGAAGGGTGGAGAGAAGGCACGGGAGAGTGAGACTTGTGCGCCCTAGTTCAGAAAAGGGGCGATGGGGAAAGGAGTCAGGGGGACAAGGGGAGTTAGATGGAGAGGGGTGGGGTTGAAGTACAAGGGTCAAGAGTAAAGAAGGGATAAAGAAAATTCGGTAGGTTGTCGGAAAGGTGGACAGCGGTTTCGGGGGAAGAGACTCGTGGGGAATCACAGTGCAGGGGGAGGAGAAAAGGAAGAGATATTGAACTGGAAAAGGCTATTGGCTGCAGTATTATGGTGCTCCTATTTTCCGATTGTTCTGTAATTTATGGCAAAATGGGGAACATAAACACTAAAGCACGAATCATAAATTGGGAAGCCATCGGTGTCACCTAATCTTATTTTGCATTGGATGCACTTCGCCAAAAGGAATTTTTCATTTACCCCAAACACCGGATTGGTATTTCTCCCGTTTTATTTCAATTAATTCTCAACTATAGTGCATGAAAATGAGATAAATTCGAACTAATTGAGCATTAACATAAGTCCAGTATCACTATAGAAATCCTTGGACATTACTTTGGGTTAGTGACCAGAGGTAAACGTGCATAAAGTTGCAATATAACATAGCAACGATTTTTACCGTTTTATATATTAATAATTCCCTATTAGTCTAGAAAAGATCATAGTCTAGAATTAGAGTGATTAGCCTAGAACAAATTATCTTCTCCGAGCATAATAGTATGATCCGTTAAAATTTTTTTGGAAATTTCGGAACTGTTTAGATAGTCTATTTCCTTATTTTGGTAAATGGGTTACCATTAGCTATATAAAATCAATCAATGCTCAAGCCACTTTTTGAGACCTTTTTAAGTTTTTTTGTGTCACAATATTTAAATTAATAAATAATATATATCCATCAATTATAGACATAGTCCATGGCATTAAAATAAACCCTTTATTCAATGACATCAGCACATGAGCTACTAAACTTCATGAAAGAATTCACATGATAATCAAAGCTTTTAAAATGTTATCAGTGGTATACTCTTCTGTGACACCAATCTCATTTATGGGGCGTCCTTTATTTAAAAGGACTATTTTGCGAGGGTATTGATTTTGTTCTTCGGCATTCATTTAAAATGAAATGCCTCCCAGTCAAGAAGCCGATGAGAACAGCACATCATTATGTCGCTACCAAAGAAGTTTCAGAAATATAATGCTTATGCATTTGGGTTTGCAGGTTTTGAATGTCATTATTTTAATTTTCTAATTCACAAGTATCACCCGGTAATAAAGCTAAGTATTTTAGTAAAAGAAAAATATCCATTTTAGGCTCAAAACAATAAATTAATCGAAGACGATCATTAAAATTTTCAACTGGTAGCTATAAAATTAAAATATTTTTTCAAATTGATCACATTATTTTTGTGATTGAAGATACAAAATCAACGGCATAAAATGTTTATGCCGTATTCCTGACAAAAACACCTTAGCATAAAATGAAAAGAAATTTGAATTATTCTGACTATATCTATTAAACACATTAACAATTCAGTATAAATAGAATAAATCTCACTAACCCCGGAATTTTGAAACATAATTACAACCCTCAGCGCTGCATTAGTAGTAGACATTTACGTACAATCACTTAACCTCCAATGTGGAGAAAAGTAGTAATTTATCAGCCTTTGAAAATACTCGACCCAGCTTCATATCATAACTTTGACGAAAAATGAAACCTAATGTGTTTGAATTTAGTGCTATGAGGAATCGAGCAATAAGTAATACAATATTAGTAATTTAATATAGTTCTGTGATAACACTGTGCCACACAACAACATCGACTCATTCTCGTGTATAGTTAAAGGTATGTTTCGGATAGTCACTTAACAGGTGACACACATCGAGGACTTCCTCCAGCCCAACCTCTTGTTTGGCTTAAATTATTTGCTCCATTATTCCTAAATACTTCCTCTATTGCTTAATGCCCCCAAAAAACCTTTATTATCTCTCCTCCACCACGATTATTCAAGCATTCTACCTTCTATCTCGAGATTTAACATTCCGCTCTCCCTCGAATGTCCTCAATACACTTTTTCTGCCTTGTTCGCATTAATATAGTTTTCATATCCTATTTTTCCAAACCATATGAAAAACTCGTGATTACTACTCGTCGGTAGTAGTCTTCCTCTGTGCACAACTTATATGCACCATTTTTTCATATCAATGTCTCAAAAACCTCTGTTTGAACTTCTGTTCTCTTGCCTCCAAGACCTGATTCTGGGACAACCCGCTACGCTCTTGGGCTATCTTTTATTATTACATCTGCCATCACTTCCGTCCTTTATGAAAATTTTTCTATCACTAAAGCAATCCCTCTCTTAATGTCCCGACAATTATGCCAATTTTCATCTGAAATACTGGCCATATATGTGAACTGATCCATCTGCTGTAATTGATTCCCTCGTATTCTAAGTATTAGTTTATTCACATCTCTTGAGTTTGTTATGATTTCGTTTCCATAAGTGCACGTTTCACTGATTGGGTCCTCGATTAGCTTAGAACAAAATACGAAATACCTGTATGGTTAGTATGAACTTATGCGCTGCTACTCAAACTCATTTAATCAGCTCTCACCCACATTGATGCAAGCGAAAAACAACCATTTTGAAAAAAACAATAAAAACATCATGTAAGGTGAAACCTCTAACTCGTACAACTAACCATAAAATTATACATTGAATAAAAAAACTGAGTAACAAATACAGGAGATGAAAGCGCACCTCTGGTAAAACCAGGCCCGTGAATTATTTTTTATAAAAGTTATCCTCTTGAAATAATAATTATTTCCCCCTAATTTTTAGCTAACTCAACTACTGAAATCTCATTTTTTAAATGACATTTTTCAGGTTTACGATCTTAACCTGGGCGTGGTTTCCAGGGAGCGATGAATTTAAATCACCTCCGAAAGAAAAATCGTTCTCGCAGGAAAGGTGGTCGCAGTAAATAATTGGTCACCGGGAGGAGTCTCCACCTTATATCTGATCGGCGGCTCATTTAGTCTCTCCGAGCGTAATGAGTCCCCGGCGTGCGAGAATGTGACGACAAAAGTGTTCGGGTGAGATGGGTTGCGTGGGGGTGGCGGACACGAAATTCTACGTGAGGAGAGAAGCCCCTAGACGGCGCCTCGTCCTTCAGGGCGCCGGCGATAAAGGCGAGGATGGAGGGGTGGGTGGGTAGTCGGAAGAAGGGAAGAAAAAGAAAGGGTGGGGAGGGAGGGCTAAGCTTGTCGAGCCATTGGGAGGAGGAGGTAACTCGGACGAAAGGCCCATTCTCCAAATTCCTTTGTGCTTGGGTCACTCTTCCTATGCCTACACAGTGACCGTCCACTGCTTTCGGTCACGCCGGTTATCAGCTCAACGGGGACAAGTAAGCGGGACAGTAAAAAAAGGAGGGAAGATGGACGGAACAAGTCACGGAGGAAAACGAATCAACGTATGAATCGAAGGAAAGAACATGCTTATATGTTGATCCTAAGGCTTGATTTGCGTGGATTCTCATACAGGAAAACGTAAATATGGGACAGTTTTAGAAGATCAAACTGAATGTCCGTTAACTGAGTTTTTACCACGCTGTTATACAAGCACTTACGTACAACAAAGGTCGGCATTAGGGATAATTTACCCTTATAAATGTATAATGTGAATAACAAGGAAATTAATCGCTCATGATAAGACGTGTGGAATGAACTCAGATAAGTTGCTATGTGAGATGACCGAAGTGCCGAATTTGATATCCTACGCTCAAAAAACCCATCAAATTCTCGTTATCAGTCGGAGAAACGTAGTTGTATCTACAATAGAAGCTATAGGTATTTCATAATCTTAACTATTGAATTTATAGGCATTATACATACAAGGGCTAGGTATTGAAGTACGTTGAAACTATTTACTTCTTAAATTGGGGCATCAGGAAAACAATATCAATTTTAACTTCCTAATGATAGCTGCCACTCAATATTGTTACTGAATGGAAAAGCGTATTAATATTCAAGATTTTTTCAAGTGCTTTTCCTAAAATTGCATAAATACTCAGCAGGACCAGAGGGCACACTAGGCACTAATTTCAGAAAGAGATGGAAATATACTAATATGCTGTTACTAATCGAATAGCAATATGGTAGTTTTTTTCGCAGACAGGTAGGAAGGAAAAATAAAGACGTAAAAATTCTAACAAACATGATACAAAAATCTCCCTGAATCCCATTTTATATATTACAGAAACTCATTCCTGGGCTCTACATACTTTCTAACTCTCTCATTTTCATCCAAAAATGCCATGATTTTTCTCCCTCTACCTCAGTTTCCCAGCACTATTCCCTCTACTACTGCCTTCCGTATCCCATTTCGTCTCAGTAACTTCTGCATTCACTTGTCTTGCTTCCTCAAATGCCTCTAAAGAACCCTTTTCTTCCCCCACCATGCCTAGAACTTCATCGTTGGTTTTCCTTTCCGATTATTTTATTTTCGCCATTCTTCGCCACAGTCACATCTCGAAAACTTTCAAATCTAAGCTTATCCTTTTGCCTCAACGACCAAGTTTCCGACCGATGCAAACATTTACTGAAGGATACATTTTGTATGAAATCCATATTAAAGTTTTCACTAGTCTTTTATTTTCATCTTTCTTTATTCTACCATCAACTTCTACTTCTTGTTGAAAACTTCATCGCCTGATGCAATTCTTCTTTCTCATGTCTACTACTACTCTGCTCACGCTCATCCAAAACACTTTTCCAAGAGGTGAATTGTTTTAAACGTTCTATTTCTTCTCCAGCTTCATGTTTATCTCAGCTTTCCTGTCTCTTAAGAATGTCATTATAAAGCAAAAATTTCAGAATGTAAACTCATTCACCTTGACCGGGATTCGAGCCTGGATTACTCGATGGCCAGCCGATTGCTTTAGACAGGTAAGCTACCGAGGCGCCCTCCTACACTTAGAAATTTCGGAGGCATTCAAGGAGCGAGATGTTGTGTCGAAATACCGTACATAAGGCATTCGTAGTCGTGCGGGATGCGCCATAGTTAAAGAGGTTTAAGTAAACTTTAAATACTAGTGTGCTTTTTACCTTTGTAGAATTACACAAAACTGTGGGAGATGTCGTGACAGTAACTTTTAGCGGAGTCATCCGTTAAATGTGCATTACAATACAGAAACAACATTCCATTGTCACAAAATTAGAGGGTTTGCCAGTCGAACAGATGGGTTCAAGTATTTCTTTTTCCCGCGCATTATTATTGACAACAATAAAAAGGGGAGCACCTAAGAAAATAATAGGTACGCGATGTCGAAATTAGGGGTATACAAGATTAAATTTTCCACAAAACACTCTCATAGACTGGTATCTTAACGCCCCCCGCCATGCGCCCTTGTGCAAGTTGGAGTGTAGGTGAATGTATATACACAGCCTATTGCATTTGTGAACTGTCCGTCCGGAGTATGTTGAATACTAAACGGTAATACATATCTAAAATGCATGTGTGCCTGCCTTCTTTAATGTATTTTCTTGTTCCCTTTGTGCAGTCATAGGAATAGTCGCTAGCCATATAATACTCGAAATATATGTATACAAGTTGCATAGTTGGTGTGCGGTCCCCTCCCTTCCACGTGGATATTGGGCATGCAACTAGCACCCCAAAACCCAATCCACGCGGGTGGATTGGATTTTGGGGTGCTAATTGCATGAGGGAATAGAGGGAATGCATGTATATGCAGAATGACTGGTGATATACCATCCCCTGCGACACGTCCATGCGACGGCTTACGGGATATTGCGTAGATGAAGAGAAGAGGATGAATTGGTAGTTTAACTGACTAAAGCACTCGGATGGACTTTGAGGAACCCGGGTTCGAATCTCGGTAAAAGCGAATATCTACGCAATTCATTTTGTGCACATGATTATTGAAATCTCCAATATCATGCATTTACCTAGACAATGCATTTTTAACTGAACTCAGATATTAAGACCTCTTCTTCATATCCCTTGAGTTCCAATATACTTCGTCAAATTCTTTCATTTTTGAAGGCTCTCCACATTCCACGGCTTTGTCAAAAAGAATGTTAAGTGTCTTACTCACGCGTAAATTATAGTATATAATTCTGTATATCGAATCATGGGAAGTGAGATTGAAATGTCTTTTTTATATGCATCTATCATAGGGACTATAACACTGAAATACTTATTAAATGGACCATTACATAGTAATGTCCAAACCCAGAAATCGATGGAACATTATAGGTGAGCGTTGATGTCACCTGGCACTAACTCCTCCGTCACGTAAATTTAAAAAAAAATCAGGGTAGGAGCGTCAGTTCATTTCCCTTTGAGCTGCATGTGATTTTTCTGGAAGATTTGGTGTCCAATAATTACATTGATAGGGTAAAGTCCGTGGATGCCTAGAATCATTTCGATTTAATGTCTGGCCCTCCTCTCAGCATCTGAAAACCTACCTATTAGGCCAACTAAGATTACACCAGGCAATACAGATGAATACAAAAATAAATAGAGAGCATATTTGTTTGGCAGCAAACCATCAAAAATTATTTTTTTAGTTGCTATTTCACGGATACATTCCGCACCGCTTATTTCTAGAATTTGGATATTACCTAACGGGCTCGGTGACTGGGCTTCCACATCACACGTACGTTCGTATTACGCAGCATACGTTCTTACGTACGTATTATATGTATCTTCGGGTGAATTACGAATAATATGATAACAATAATAAAAATGTCAGGTCTTTAAATAGCATTAGGATCCTTCGAAAGTCTTGACCCTTACTGTCGTGATTTCCGTATTTTCTTGCACATTTCTGTAATGGAAATTTTGGAGTGTGAATCTGTCAAAAATAAAAAGAACTAGTACAAAAGGCACATTAATATTAACCAGCCTATATTCCACACCTGTAACGGGGAGTTTGCAGGCTATACCTAAGGGTACATTTCAAAGTATTTCATCATGGCTATAGCCATGATGAAATACTTTCAATAGTAGACACCAAATTAAGGCGCCCGTAAAGACTTCGTGCACTGCGAGAAGTCCGAATGCACCCAAAAACGGATAAATAGATTCACACACAGGATGCCTGACTCGGGGCCCCGGTCCTACCTGTACTCGTAAGCTCCATCTGAAAGTCGATTTCTGTCCTTGTACCTTCCCGGTGAAATTTGACGGTAAGGCTATCCAAGATGTGGGCCCGTTTGGTTATAGTCCCGTCCGTTGCCTTGCGTCTCTGGAAACTCCCCTCCTCCCCTGTCCCTTGTTCTACAATAGAGTCGGCGTCTACGAGTCGACGCGCCCAGCCCATATAGCAAGCAATAAATACCGTGCGGTGGCGCCTTGTTTGGAATATACCTTTACACGTCTTCCGCTTACGGTTGGAGTGCCGTGTTTGTGTAGCTGAAGAATTTTTGTGGGGTCCGTCGCTGGTTCAGGCGCCATTCATGACTCATTGCTTTCGGGAAGGAATTTCGATGGTCTATAATATTCCCTACAACTACAACCTAGGGAAGCAAAACAAGTGACACAGAGTTTCCGAATCCTTAATTCTCGGAGCAATATAAATCTAAGAGAATGTATTCAACGTATATTACGGTACATGGACACTTTTTCGATGATATGGGAGCAAGAGGGTATTTTATGACTATAGCTAACCGAGCTTTTACTTTTCTTGGGAGAGATTCGGAAAAACTGCACAAATATTTTGACATAAGTATAAGTAATAATACACATCTTTGGAATCTAATTATTTGTCGAGTAATTTTCCATTAAATCTATTACACTTAAATCTGATCACGCCATTGTAAAATATAGAATATATTTTAAAATGGTATTACTTATTAGTATTTAATTGTAGATGAATAAACACTGCGATAAATATTTACAATATGAGTAAATATTGCAAATTATCTCATTGTACAATGACGAATTAGATAAAAATTGTCTTGCTCTCCAAATAAGTCTCAAATGTCATCATTCAACTCTACCGTAACTATTGAGCGATGCAACTTATTGAGTTAATGACTTAGTGAACTAGAAAACATTTTATCAAGTAACAAAAATTTTGGACGGAGCTTTGAATTTGACTGGTCTCAAATTTTCAGGCACTAATTTAAAAGAAGCTTTTAATGTGGCTAAATGATCAAGATTTTAGGAAACGAATTTTTTCGATGAGGTTTTGGATAGCCTGAATAATATTTGCTCAAAAATACCTGCGAGGAAGTAGTATTTACAAAAGAGGGACAGTGAGGTGAGAAAAACGTAATTTAGGGCTTGATTGCTCTATGATTTGTCACAAATGTAGAGTTACAGATTCGAGACATGATGTTCTGGCGGAGTGTGTCAGATCGTTCAAATCACAATTTTTGGGATTTTAAATCGATTTGGAAAGAATAAAAAATTTATGGATGCGGTATCTAAGAATAGTATGAGTAAATATTAGATGTTATTCTCACCTTATTAAAACAACAACTCTTCAGCACAGAGTAATGCATGAGATATTGTGTTGCATCACACACAATATTCCTTTTTAAACATAACTCAATACCACAAAGAGAAAAACCATAAAGCACCTACAAAATGGGAGGAACAGAAAATTATAGAAAGTAAAGATTCCATTATCTACTCATTTGACATCCTAATTTGCCTGTTAATCTATATGGAAATTGGCTAGTGACTTAAAACAAGCAGAAATGGAATAAATGTCATCGCTCGTTGAAGTCTCCAATACCCTCGGCATTAACTGCTCTTTGTATTCGAATATTGATAGCGCTGTTTGCTTTACTGTTACCTCCTTTTCCTATTCGTACGTAAGCCTCGTTCATTAAATTCTCGAGGCTTCTTTTCCGCTAAACTAACTACGGTGGGAGATACATCGTCACCTAGGCGCCCACTGCATGAGACAAATAGCTTCCGGTGACGGTCAACCCAGGCGCCGGTGGCAAACTGCCGTCTGCCTCCGGGGCAACTTTTGACCGCAGAGGTGTCCATCCGTTGGGTAGGTCTTCCTTTCCTGTGAGGACCACCCTTGGGTTTCGGGTAGGTAACACACGAATGAGTACTCATAAAACGGCGGTTTGCCCCAAAAAAAGTTTCCCTGAAACCTACTTCCGCCCGAAATCCTAGGTCATAAATATTTATAATATTTAGTTATCTTTTAACAAAATTAATTGTTTTATTGAGGCTTTAAGGTTCCTTGAATAAATGCTGACAAAACAAAACAATGATATCCAATTACATTGATACAAGTGGATAAACATTTTCCAGTACACATATAATGTATGCTTTCTGGCTCTTTGTATGATTCTTGTCCATACCTGATTATAACCGATGCAAAAAGTTTGTAATTTAGCTAATCTTGATAGCTGCAGGCAAAAATATCGCAAGATTATTTTATTTGGTGGTTCATAATATTAATACTGAAAGGAAGTTAACAAGTGAGATTGAAAATATTTTACTATATACCAAGTCTTGTAAATGGTACCTTTTTAATAAATAATATTTGCAAATATTTTGTTGGCATTTTATATCTCCATATTTTACATACATAGAAAGAGATTAGATTGCAGTGGATAATAATATGTCGATTTGGCAACAAATAAGCCATAGTGTACCCCTTCCGCTACTGATGCTATCAGTTCCGCTGCAAATATGTGAACGCACCAATTTTGCAGAGGACACATAAGTTAAATAGCTTAAGCAAACCTTTTCCTTGGTGATCGAAACATGGCTAAGAAAGAATGTTACATTTTCGCGCTTGCTTCTCTCACGAAAGGCTGTCCAAATACTGATTGAATATCAAGTAAGAAATCTAAGCTAAACTTGTGTGAGGTGGTTCAGAATTGTTTAATTCAAATAATAGTGTTTGAAACAATTGATCATTCGTCAATTACTCCATAGCTATCGATTGAAGTAACTTATAATAAGCGTAAGTTAACGGATATGCAAACATCTAGATCCCTAGTTCCAAAACTAATTTGCGTATAAGTTCTTTATTTTAATGCAAAACGCATTCAAAGAAAGAAAAATGATAGTAATGAGAACATTTTCAGAAAAAGTTTCACTTAAATGTCTTAAATTGTTGTCTTTCTAAACAATTAGCAAGTAGTTAACGGTAAATATATACCTTCGTACTGCATCCTTCTCATCATTTTTTATTTTTAGAGCAGGAACAATAATGGCTCATCCACATTACATGCGTCAATGTGGTGGGGAAGGTAAAGTGATTTTTTACTTAAATATGGCAGTTTTAAGATGAGGGATTCCATATCTCAAAAAGTTTTAACGTCCTAGAAAGAAACGAATAATTCAGTGCAACATATTTCAAAGCTATTCAGATGCATGCTAAGGATGCGTGCAAAAAAAATTCCATCGATCATGTTAAGCATTACGCTCTCCTGAGAATTACAAATCTGCGACTTTTGGGGAGTGATTTTCATAGAATGTACGCCTAAGTACATACATGAATCACTGCAAACGTTTCCATTAAAGGCGAGAAGAGAGTTCAAGCATAGGGATTACCTCCCATCGCATTCTCCGCCGGTATCTATGGAGTGGAATCCTTTAACTGCCCCATCGTTCTGAAGGAGACCTCAGCTGTCGCATAATAGACGGACAAACAAGCATTCTTCCTGTTCTCCCTGGGTTCAAAGAGGATGTCGGCACCGAGGAGGGAAACCACAGGCTCACGCATTCGGCAGAGGCGTGCGTGAAAAGGGATTAGCGCCTCTGCTAGGCAAACGCGCTCATCTCCGACCGCATCACGGCCAATTTGCCCATCTCTCCACATCAGCCGCCTCCATATCACCCGACTACATTTAACCCCCGACCGGGCGGAGACGCCTTAATCCCTCGAGGGACTTGGTACCGACCGCCTGAGTGTCGGCCACGCTCCCAACCGAAGGGAACTCGTTACGACCGTTGAAATCTCTTACTTCGGCAGTGATTGAAAGGAAATTGTTAGAGCCATAAGACTGAATGGATTTAATCAGCAATTGAGATTGCGAGGTCTGTAAACTGCTTATAGCGCATATTGATTGGGTCAAAAAAAGCTTAAAACTTGGTAGACGCATTCGTTATTTGACATTGGAATTTTCCTCTTCAACGCAAAGAACGTAATTACCAAGTTCATGAAAGAGAGTTATAGGTTTTTCGGAGAAAAAATGAATTCAATATCATTGTTTAGTTAATGGTGTCAATATAGCTATATGGTACAGTAGAGGGAAAGTTAATTAGTTCCGTAATTATTAACGGTTCATTAAAAGGAAAAAACAATATCGCGTAATAGGCGATTTTCTAAAATACCCGGATGGTAGCAACAAGTTTTAGAACAGGTGCTCTTTCAAATAATGTTATGAATTTGAAATATATTAGACCTAAATGTAATTTCATCCTAAAAAAGCCTTTAGTCATAAAACTGACCCACACTACTATTCTTAAATAATAAATGGCTCGTTTAATAAAATACATGTAAATTAAAATGTTATGAGAATATAAAAATTTATTTCAAATATAACTTTTGAAGAAAATATTCCCATTATTTAGACTATGGAAGAAGATTCTTACAAACATTAATTTCATAAATTAATAGTCTTCAATATCTTAATCCATTGCGAATTTGGTTTAACCGGGACACTTAGGTTAACTGACCAATCGCATTACTTAAACTACTTAGCATTTGTGAACGCTGTACGTAGATACCGGAATTATAGCTGATTGCTTAATATACGCACAATATAGCGTCAACGTTTCTAAAACTTAAATAGCATATTCGTTCGCAGGTTTCCGCGGCGATGAGTAGGTGATTTCCACATTTTTCGGGCTGCGTCCGCGTATGTCGTTTAAATGTACAACAGTTTCGCCAGCTATCCTGCTGGCGTCCTCAGGTCAAGGATGAAAAGAAGCTTGTTGTCCCGTCTTATATAGGAAAAATCCGGCGCCAATACCGGGAAATTTCTTGGCCAATCAGGGAACGTCCTCATATTTGCGCGGAATAATTCTTTTCCACGCACTGTGGAGTGGATATCCATCCTCTCTGTTAAAATTTTCTGGCCTTTTAACGATTTCAATGGCCTCTCTGATTATTCTCTGGAAGTATTTTCCTTCTTTCGCTATTATTTTAGCGTCGTCGAACAAAATAGAGTGTCCAGGTTCACTCCAGGCGTGCTCAGCGATGGCCGATGCTCTAAACTGTTTGGCCTTGGTTGCCCTCTGGTGTTCACTCATGCGTGTTTTCAGCGCTCTGCATGTTTCACCGATGTACCATTTGCCACAGGAGCATGGCACTTGGTATAAGCCTTCTGATATTAACGGTGAAATTTCATCCTTGGGTCCGGGTAGGGTGTCAGCTATCTTGGTGACGCAGTTGAATCTGGTCACCACATCATGCTTCCTTAAAGCCCTCGCGATTCTTTCCGAAGTCCCTGCGATGAAGGGGATGGTGACGTAAGCCTTCGGTCGTGGTCTGGAGTCTTCCTCCCTGTCAGGAACAGCGGTGGTTTGTCTCTTCTTTTCTTCCTTCTCGGCCCTTTTTTGGATCATATGAGCGCTGTATGCATTCCTTTGCAGGGCATTTGTCAAGTGTTTCTTCTCGTTGGCAATAGAATCGGAGTCACATATTTTATATGCTCGGTTGACAAGTGTGTCTACCAGTGAGGTATTCTGACTGGGATGGTGGTGCGATGGCTTTAAGGAAGCATGATGTGGTGACCAGATTCAACTGCGTCACCAAGATAGCTGACACCCTACCCGGACCCAAGGATGAAATTTCACCGTTAATATCAGAAGGATTATACCAAGTGCCATGCTCTTGTGGCAAATGGTACATCGGTGAAACATGCAGAGCGCTGAAAACACGCATGAGTGAACACCAGAGGGCAACCAAGGCCAAACAGTTTAGAGCATCGGCCATCGCTGAGCACGCCTGGAGTGAACCTGGACACTCTATTCTGTTCGACGACGCTAAAATAATAGCGAAAGAAGGAAAATACTTCCAGAGAATAATCAGAGAGGCCATTGAAATCGTTAAAAGGCCAGAAAATTTTAACAGAGAGGATGGATATCCACTCCACAGTGCGTGGAAAAGAATTATTCCGCGCAAATATGAGGACGTTCCCTGATTGGCCAAGAAATTTCCCGGTATTGGCGCCGGATTTTTCCTATATAAGACGGGACAACAAGCTTCTTTTCATCCTTGACCTGAGGAAGCCAGCAGGATAGCTGGCGAAACTGTTGTACATTTAAACGACATACGCGGACGCAGCCCGAAAAATGTGGAAATCACTTAAATAGCATGTACGATCTCAGTTCATAGACGAGATATCACTCAAAAGTACATTATATTTACTATGGAAATCAAATGAGCAAACCTTGCGGAAGAGCTTATTGGTCATTGTAAGTAATGAATCAATTGTAACACTCCACTATAAAATATTTTGGCAGTATTGAAGGAAAATGGGACAATACCGTACCCTCAATGTTTATTCTTTATTTCACAACGCAGTTCATATTCAAGCACAAATGGTTCCAGTGTTATCAGTTAGCCGCTTTCAATAAACCTGCTGTCCGAAAGTTAAAAAACATTAAACGTGAAAAGAATTTAGATATCTGCAAAAAAAATTTCCACTCAGTGAGTGACGGTGATATCTACGAACATTTAAGTTTCAAAGACAGTGAAGGCTATAACTTTTAAAAATTTTAAGCCAAGCAAAGTAAAACATCAAGGAAAACCATGTCCCATTTTGCTTGCCATAGCAGCGAACAAAGTCTCCCTTCCGTCACCCCTGATGGGATGTATGATGGTGCCAGTGTTCGCAAGGGGGAGGAGATATCCGGGGGTAGCAGATGGGGACAGGAGTCCCTTCTGCTCGTCCACCCGTTACATCCCGCGAAGCGACGTCTCCGAGATGAGATCCGCAGATCCGCCGCCCCCGTGGGGACGCAAAAGGGACCGACGGACAGGGTGCGAGGGCTCCAGGGGACGAAGCGAGTAGAAGAGGACTCTCTTCAAACGAAGCGACCCGACGAGCTTGCATACTCACGCTCGCACACCACGGACACAAACACCGCGGATAGGAGATACGCGCGAAAAAAGAGCAACCGACCAGCCTTTTCTTTCCTCACTCCCTTAAAGCGGCGTGTAGTATTAAGTGGGGCGTGAATGAGCCTCAGGACCGGGTGATGAAGGGGAAGATGCACGGGGAGAGGAAGAGGATTTGGCGGTGCGGGTTTTTCGCATGGGACCCGGTGGGGTGGAGAGAATAAGCGACTTCCCCTTCCCCATTCTCGCTTTCGTTTTTGGAACGAAAGGAAGCGTGAGGGAGGAAGGATAGTAGGGTTCTCTTTTCACTCTCTCTCTCTCACACACACACAAGCAAAGAAAGGTGGAGGAAGCGGAGGAGGATCATCCACGGGTCGGGGAAGGTAAGGGCGAGTGTGAGAGGCGAACAAGATGGTCGGCGACACTTTGGCCGCGGAGGAGGGAGGGCTCGTGGAGCTGCGGTGCGTGTGTGAGGTACGGGTGGGAGGGCTGTCTGGAGGAGACCCCATCGCGTCCTCGGAGGCGGCGCTCACGAGTGCGTGTGAAGTGAGGAGAAGGCGCCATGGGTGACTGTAGACGGCGACGAACATGGCAGACTGAGGGTGGGGGCCCCCGCGCAGAAAAAAACCATGGCACCAATCGTTCAGGGGAGAGTCCGACTTTAGGCGCTTTGAACTCGAGCAAGAAGAGTACCGGAAAAGGCGATGGAGTTCAAGTAACACTCTGCGCACCGGCATACCATCCTTATGTTCGGGTTCGATTAGTTACCTGGGCTCAAAAATGTTTCTGTGATCAATATCACATAGTCATGGTATGCCTTTATTCAACTCTCTTCTTGAATCTTATCTATTTTACATCCACTCAATACTCCGCAAGAACGTATGGCGGAGGGTGTTAGGACACCAACAACACATGCAGAATCATTAGATAATGCATAAAATTGAGCGCATTAAACTTATATAGAACTGCCGGACACATTCATACCGACATTTATATATATATATATATATATATATATATATATATATATATATATATATATATATATATATATATATATATATATATATATAAAATTCAATAATGGTTGCACTTGATCAATTCATCACATTCTAGTATTTAAATAAGTTTAATTTTTTTGGGATCTTGGTTTTGATTTACTTATGATTGATTGTATCGTGTTAGGAAAGAAAGAATACTTGAATATACCTATGGCGGTATCTATTTCTCATATATCATCTCGGTAGTCGAATCTGCTGGCCTAATTTTGTGTCATAAGAATACCCTCGGTGTCGCAAGAAAATTCAGACTCCTGTCCCTTTCCATAAATCAAGGTCTTGTCTGCTTTCTTTAAGAATCAAGAGGTGCCGAACCTAAAATGAATTTGAGTCTCTTCAATTCGAGTGGAGAACCAGCCTCAATATTCCCTCATGTTTTCCACTGTCTTTCTCAACTTTGAACTCAGTGTTCAATGCCGTGTTGCGTCAGGGCTTAGTACTGGGTGAACTCTATCATCACCTGCCAAAATATCACCATCGGGTGGATTAATACGTTTATGGTTTTTACAGCAGAAAGAGTATGTTTACGTCTACGATCAATAAACCTGCATTTTTATATCCCCTCTCTCTTATAAAGAAAAATTTTGAAAAATGATATATCCTTGCTTCACCATGTATTGTGACATAAATCAATAACTTAATATCCCATTTACTTTGACACTTGCCTAACTATTACCAAAAATTAAACGAACAAAATTGTGTGCTAATGAATATTTGAAATAGAGCTGGCTCTCTCTCAAACACCTACTGCATCAAAATTACGAAAGCGGAAGTGTATACTCAATTATATACTTCAGCTGACTTACCCTTACTCACGACTTCTCCTGAGTAAAGCATATGCGGGGTATATGTGTACAAGTGGGCCAACAATAGAATATTTTTAATGCATTTATTAAAAGAGTGCTGGTAAAATGTGATGGTAAGAGCAATGCTATCATTCGCTCGTGATGTCTAATGTATAATATGCTTCTAGCATGTGGGATCCTTATGAATTTGGATTTATTGCTTAAATAAATCAATAAAGCGTACAGGTTAGAGGAGCTATATATATAAAAAGCTGTTTAGATAAATGTAGTAGTGTATCTAGATTATTAGAGGAGTAAGGCCGGGAATCATACGTTAACTAAGGAGACATTGTTAACAACGTGTTATTAGCCCTATCGAGCTACGGTAGAAGAGATCATGAATAGAAGTGTAGAGAAATAAATTGCAGAACCGACCGATTTCAGATGTCATTTTTTCTATGATCGCTAAGGTATCACAATATTTGTAAACCATTTTGCTAGTGAGGAAAAGAGTTATTATTTTATCATTTTAAGTAGCCTAGTATGAGTATGTTGTCATTATATCATCTAAACTTAGTTAATTTTCCTTCTTGTTGCCAGAAATTCCTCCCGCATACGCAGCAGTATTCACACCTCGATACCACGGTGCCCGCAGTTAACGTAATTTCTATTATTTGGAATATTTATCAGTCACAAATTTAAGTTTTTATCTAGCTTGCCTAATACTCTGAATCCTGCCATATCTTCTGCTACGCAAGTAGCGTTTTTTAACAGGGTAACATGTGTATGTACAACAATCGCTCATGTAACTGCTTATTTACTTCATATTCTCTCAAACCATTCACTCTTTTCCTCATTTCACTCTGTCGTATGCCTCACCTGAAATCTGAGGGGGTACTTTTCATTAATTCCCATCCTCAGTGTCTCACAACAAATTTTCGATTATTTCCATACAAATCTGATCAGTCACACACATTCGATAGTCGGTTAATGGGTTCAAATAAAAAAAATACCCATTTCGATTCCAACTCACATGCTTATGAAAAATATTTCAGGATACACCTATAAATATTTAACCTCCCCTCAAATGGGAGCAGGTGAACCTGCCAATTGCTTCGTTTCCTGAAAGGGTGTTTCTGTGGAAAATGGTTTATGAATCGGGAAGTATGCTTCTTTTACAAATAATCCTGAGTGGATAGCAGAAACACCGTAATTGGGAGCATCAATTTCTTCTCATGATGCCAATCCTACTCTTTTCTAGCATTACTTCTTTCACTCAAATTTTATTCGCTGGGTATAACTGGACAAGTTGTCCAGTTATACCCAAGTACTCCTGGCCGATAAATCAGACTTGCTATATTTACACTCCCTTCCCAAGGAGGAAATAACTAAAACCAAACGGTGGCTTCCAAAATCGGGAGAGCTCCATCGTGAATCAAGCGGGAAAGATTTCTCTTTTTATAGGTACATGTAGGCAAAACACGCTTATGCTGATAAATATTTTACATGGAATAAAAGAGCACGGAACTTGACATAAAATCCGTATTCATGTAGGAGTAGCCATCGCACCCAGGAATCTCTGTTTTACGACGGAGCGAAACGCCTTACATTTAATAGCACCATAGCAAGGAGATCGGAGCAGAAAAGAAACACTTGGCTGAAG
Source organism: Hetaerina americana (assembly GCF_022747635.1). NCBI lineage: Eukaryota > Metazoa > Arthropoda > Insecta > Odonata > Calopterygidae > Hetaerina > Hetaerina americana. The sequence goes on along the minus strand of NW_027286069.1, from coordinate 16,548,050 downwards.
TTAGCTGATGGCTTCTAACTGCATCAAGATTTTCTGCGCTAAGTAATCGTAAAAAATGGGAAATGTTTTCTAGCCTTTAAAAAATCGCTTCAAGTATTACTTTGTGGAAACTCTCTTTATCATTTGTGAACGGTCTCCGCAATTTTCCAGGCCACTATTTACTAGATACTATGGTTTTGACAGACAACTCTTATTATCAGGGTCAAAATACCTGGTTATGCACACGTATCTTAGCTAGCTAGATAGCATAAATCCAGCTAATTAAGATCTTTAAATAAATCAGTTTTCCGGCCAAAATGGGAGAATGAGTCTAACAGGGCCTTAGAAGGCAATTCAAAACATCACTACACCATGGATCATTGATAAGACATGGAGAAGTCGCAAAAAGAATTTGAGACATTTATATTTTGATACACAAAAACTGTTGCATTTAGTTTTGTCCCTCACTGTAGTTCTTTATTTTATTGGCATTGATATAACTACCGAATGACTATAATTATTTCGTTTTAAACAAAGTTATACATGTTTGATCAAGCTCATAGATCTATTTTTCGATATAAATTGATAATATAATTTTTAGATAAATGCTGGATTTGAAAAACTAATGTTCATGACATTTGTAAAATAAATATGTATTAGTGTATTTTACTAGAACCATCTGAAGGAAGTAACCAATAAGTGGTCCAGTATGACATATAGGTTGCACATTGCAAGTAGAGTGTTACTAGGAAAATTTGGGATCCCATATAATCCTATTTAGTATCTAGCATTATCTGAAACTAAGAGGATGTGAACTATTGGTTTTGAGTTTTTAAGGAGCCAATGTTATAGCTAATACTAATTTTTTGTGGAACTCTCTACCAATATTTTGGTCAAAAACATCTAAACTTCACTTGACGATAGGGAGTACTTAGATACTGTTGTCCTCTCCGCTGACAAACTCTCACTCCTGTTGATGGTCATCATTGTATAGAGTTATATCGTTATAGAGAGCCACAAGAAAGAAATCAATACTGATTATAGGATTGGCACCTTAGCAATATCAGAGTTATGATACTCCTATTTCCTGAGATCGCAGGATAAAACTACAAATATTCGTGAAGACACAGTGCAGCGATAAATCGCACATCGTCCGACTCCTATTACAGTCAATTTCTATGTGTAAACCATCCTTTAGTGGATTGAGGGCCAGCAATGAGTTCTAAGCATTGGAGGGCCGCTTCTAGCTGGAAGAAAGAGGGTGCAGGGACGTACGATGCACGCACCATGTGCATTCTTACAATGGAGTGGATGCGTGTGAGGATGTGTAGCGATGGCTCTCTCTCCCTAGACGTGGGAGGATCGGGTAGATACTCCAGAAGGGGAAGGGAGTTGGAGAGGAAGTTGCAACAAGGAGGAGTGGAAAACTGGGAGAGGGGGGGGTTGAAAAGGCGGAGAGGAGGGGGTGGTTGCATTGTCGGGGTAGTGAGTGATGGGATTACTCTAAAGTGGAGCCGACGGGGAGGAAAGGGGAATGGGCGGGGGTTCGAGGAGTGCCCGGGAGTTGGGGAGGGAGTGAAGTGGGGGTGTGAGATGGGGTGAGTGAAGTGTGTTGGGTGGGGAGGGAATGGAAGGGAAGAGGCTTTTTGAAGAGGGGAAGAGGGCAGAAAGAAATGTTGGCTGAGTTATAGGTCGGCGGTGTTCATGATAGATGACGTAGCTTGAAGGAGGGGGGCGGGTGAGGTGGGAGAAAAACGAGTCGTATTAGTGGGGGGGAGGAGGGAGAGGAGACGGGAGTTTTCGGGGCTACTGTGTGAAATGGGTGGGGTTGCGAACGAGATATGGATGAAGAAGGACAACGAAACATACTTAAATGTAATTATGATCCAAGCTGAAAGTTTTTTTCAACGGCTTCCAAGGGATGAGATGCAATTTTGTACTTTTAAAAGATCAATTAATGATAGGAGCGCGATCAGGACTGAAATTAAATTACGACCTCTTCTCTTTTGTTCCTTCGAACCTTCACTTATTACTGCATAATTTCAAAAGTATGCCTTACTGCGATTGGTATTCTGATTTTACTGAGATGTAAAAAAATTTTAAAGAACATTTGATTGACTTATTTCCAAAAACTGTACTTATCGCTCCATTTTCACGTAGAAACTAAATGAGTGATTACTCCTCTTCAATGGTGATTAATAAAACCGCCTCACGACCCAAGGACGAAATACCAAAAAATCGATATGAAGCATAATTGTATGACGATACGAAGCCAATCATTTATTTATTTACTTCATTAATTTTCACATGGCCTCTTTACAAGTAAAATGCATATTTTATGCATCGTCCTTCAATCCTCAGATTAAAATCTATAAAAATAGATTTTGAGAAATATTTTGTTGATCTATTTGAGCTTAAAAAAGGAAACATGATAAATTAAACGTTCTATAATTAATATATTATATATTTAAATAACCATTCAATTCAATAATATCCTACATTAAAACAAAATCATGCACATGAGAATAGTTTTTGTCGATATTGCACTTTCTTTTTCATAAATGTCTCATGGGAAAAGTAAATAAAAATTATCTGTTTATTTATTTATTATTTTTTCTATTTTGGAACTGGTCGATTAACTTTCTCGATTTAAACATAACTAAAGTAATTCAAGTATTTACAATGAAAGTGATTTAAGAAGCATTGCCCTATTAAACGTCGAATACGTGTTTATGAATCAATGCCTAAAATAAAAAAAGCGGCAGGCTAAATATCGATCCAAACCCCGATATTAGGTTAACTAGAGAAAATTTCCTCCTGAGGAAGGTTGAATATCCATTATTATTTCCTGAAAAAAATGGGTAATCAAAATATATCGTATTTTAAGCATTCAAAATATGGGGAATGTTAATAGAACGTTGGAAATTAAAATCATATTAAGTTCCAAAAAGGAAAAATTGAACGCAGAAAAAAAGTGAAATAAACAGTTTAAAATGGAAACCTTGTGAATTCTATATTTCATATACTTTCATATTCTTTTAAGTTGACAAGAACGTTGAAGGCCGTGACGAAAAAAGAGATCTATTGGATATCTAAAACTCAGCTTTGAATTTAACCAGATCACACTGGACAGAAACCATCCAGAATGATACAACATCCAAATCCGCGGCGGGAATTTGCCATTTCTTGACATGGATGTGGATGAGTCACCAGGCGAATTCGACCAGTATTTGTGCAAGAAAAATTGTGTATCTAATTCTTTTTCACTATATTAAATTCCAAGAATAGCCCGTGAGTGTGAGTTGTCGGGTGCTTCCTCTTTTTCACTTGTGCTATACTATACTTAGTGCGATTTACTGGTCTCTGCCGCGAGGATAAAACCTCTGGAAACACTCAGTGTGCACTAGCGACTCACGAGGATCACTGTGGCTCACAAAACCGGAAGACAGAGTTTTTAAGCCTCGTTAATTGTTTTAATTTTCTTAAGTTACGTATTATTATTTTTTCCTTTTAATTTGATTTCATTTGCTAGTTTTATAAATATGTTCATTAAAGTCGCTACCCCTCCTTCCCTACGTTATGTCCATATAGAGTTGAGACGGTATTAGAAATTATTCTCTTTCTGCATTTGATTTAAACGGACGTAGATAGGCTCTCCGTTTATTTGCCCTGAGGAATCCATGGAGAATTCAGTTCAGAGCGATTATCAGTTCAGAGGGAGAAAAAGTGTATAAACAATACTTCAGTCACCATAGTCGAACTTTGTTCCAGAAAATAAGGTATTTCAGAACATTATCTATTCCAGTGTAAGTATGTTGATATATTGTCGCTTTCATTTAAGGTCCCGGCCTGTGTTTTCCACGGCGAAGAAACTGAAGCCCGCTCCCGAGAGAAAAGACTGTTGTCACCACCCACCGGGAGACTGACTGACATGTGACACCACTAGAAAAGGAAATGCGTCTCCTTTCGGGAACACACCCCGAAATCAAAGGAACCGCCGATGTGAACATCACCTAACACAACAAGCCTTCGCACGAAACACCATCGAAGACTCCAAAACAGAGTAATTTTCTCTGGACCTGAACCATGTAAATCTTTCTCTCACCCACGCCACCCTCTACCCCTGGACAGAACGTTCGACCATGCAGTCTCAAATATCTGGGAAATCACTCACATAGAATCTCGAAAAAAATGGCAAATAATGGTATAGAATATTCTTGAGTCCATAGAAGAGAGCGAAACCTTCTCCATTTCAGCCGAAGACTGATGGTGGGGGCTTAAGCAATAATTATACATGGTATCGTGCAAGCCACTACTAGGGCGTGTGGCAAGGGGTGAGTTATCTCTAGTCATGTAAGATCAAAAAATTAGTTTTTTTTTAATTTTCAGCTACAATATATTTAAAGTAAGGCATAACATGATAACTAGAGATACAATCATATACACCACAGCATCTAGGTGTGGTATTCTTCTGTATGCATTAGATACGAGACATAAATAACAAAAAGGATAATAAACTTAGGTTAGACGAAGTACTGGCAATATATTACGCTACTTAGAATGAAAAAATACTATTTACCCCGCTTACAGTTATTGTTAATGCCCCTTATTCTTTCTAGAGAAAATAACATCTTAAATATATAGTATTTGCTCTGCACTTGATATCTTACTGCCGTGAGCTTCCTAACCGTCCTGCAATGAGGATAACAATACATTTTCAACCAAGTTCAGTACTTAATACTAATGAATTAAGCTTCAGGGCAACCTTAAGAAAAATATGCTTGATTATCAGATGATATTTAAGTTAGTCAGAGATTATTTATATTATATAACAGGTCCTTCGAGGTTCTAAAAAATATTTTACTAAAATTTAGCAAAAATGGTGCAAGTACGGTGCAATGCAAAACAACATCGCAACCATATGTAGACTTCATTACTTTTTCTCTAAGACCAAATAAAATCGAGCGGGAAGAAAACTGTTGCACCACCATGCTAACTTCGTTAGTTTGTATTTTATCAAATATATATGTCTGCCAAAAATCTGACCATTAAAACACATAATTCCTTCGTATTTGAACTATAAACAGCGTAACAATAAATTAGTGGCATTGGTCGCTAACACATCTATTCGCATTTTTAATAGCTCTTCGAAGATAACACTGTTTTATTTTCAACATCCATATTCACGGCATTATACGAAACCTTCAGCTCCAGTGGGACTTTTCGTGAAATTTCGCGAGATATAGGAAATATTTAGATTAAAAATTTAACATATCAGCATGAACTAAAATATTATCCTTTAGCAGCTACTATCAGGTGCAATCGCAACTTTGAAGAGTAATAGACGCAGTTACTATTCGTAGAACTATGTAGACTCATGTTGGAATCTTAGCGTTCTCAAATGGTAAATCTGATTTTGAAAACGAGTATGTTTATAACACGTGTTTTATATGAATAACCTTTTAATAGTTTCAGATTATGATAATAAATTTGTTCTCGAGGGAAAGTATTCAGCCAATTTCACTAGTTTCCCATTCTAGGTTCCAAGGTTCGGTTATTAAAGGAAGAAAGATACTCTGCCATGGTATCCACCTACCAAAACAGCTAACATGAGGACGTTGAGTTTTTGAAAATATAAATGAAACATTAATTGGCAATAAATATACTTCGTCCATTAACAAATTTACGGAAAATATCTATAAAAGCACTGCTATGTTATGTATCATAATTTCTAAGTATTCCCTCTCCATTATCTTCTTTTTGTCATAAAGATTTAGCAAGATTATCAGAAGAAATGATAAGAATAGAGCGGAAACAGGAACGTTAAAACGGCTAACTATGCGGATTGAGAACAGTGTTTTATGAATCCTTTGCCACTGATAAATTTAGTGAATTCTTAAAACTACGAAGAAATAGGTAGCATCGATAATTTTATCTAGGTGTAATGTGCTTTACGCATTACTAAATGCTTAAAGAAAAATACCAACACAATCGAATAACACGTGAATTAATGATTATTATCAGAACTGATAAAGAGGGCCGACTAATAGGCTTTTGCAATTTAGAGTAAAAAAATAAGGTAAGGCAAATAGCTAGTTTAGGTACCATAGGGAGCACCATGGTCCAGAAATGTTAACGAGAGTGCGGTCACAGATCGAGATGATCTAAGGGGCCCGCTGATATCCAGTGAACTCTTGAGGAGGCCGAACCCTCCAACACCATGGTAGGCCGAGTGTGGGAGGGCAGGGATCCCCAGGGAGGCAAATAGTCCTGAAGAGGGTCTAGTTTTTTGTTAAAGAGAAGTGGACAACATTCGCAGAACGACAGAGATTAATTCCTAAGGTTTGGGTTTCAGAAACGATTACACTGACTGGAAAATCCCAGCTAAAACTGAGTGGGTAAGAGAAGGAGCAATGCTGGAAACAACGATATGGATGGATTTCATTATTGCAATCCAAATTACATATAGTGCCATTTTAAATGTAGTTCTCGTATTTTTTCGAATAATTATGATATTTTATCATTGAGTTAATTTTTTAATCCACCTCACAGCAATGCTTTTAATTCATTTGTCATGTTCACTGTCATTTTTTTCGACAGATTCCAGGGTAAGAAGTAGATACAGAGTTTATAAAATTAAGAAATAAGTTCATAATATACAATGTACTTATGAGATCGCAATTTGGGTAGGAATCCCTTCAACTAAATTTCTAAAAGTTCCCTAATGTAAGACTGATCAATCCATTTTCATTCCATTTACCTCGAAAATGCTTAATTGTTCGTCTTTCATACACTCGATTGCAGCATAAAAGACATAAAGACACTCACTTAAAATGAATGATGTGGTCATTAATGTGACAGAAACATTCCCTTAGGAATAAGGCTCCTGAAATTACAATGATGCTAAAATAACCCACAAAAATATCTTTACAAGAGTACGTATACATTAAACTTTTAGTGGTGCCGGTAGCAAGCCTATACATTTAGTTGCAGCAGTACTTCTGGACTAACTTCGTAGTTTTCTGTCCATATGTCAACTGTATTATCGTTGATGTCAGTCTACCATTTAAGGTAAGCTTTAGATGGAAATACAAACTAACCACCGCCCTAACCTGTCGTTATGCAACGCGAAATTCTACTCTACCATAGACCCTTCTTCCTTTCACCGTACTTTCTGCCTCCCGTCAATACATCCAACATATCTATACGCAACCTGAACGTCTTTACTAACTTATGGTCTAAGTAACCTGCATATTTTCACTCTATGAAGTACTATTCAACATTTTGTGGTTCAAATGTAGACGCAGTCGAGTGCTGTTTATATAAGAACATAATGACACAGCGAATAAAAATTTTCCATAGGCTGAGCATTATGCCCATATACATTTAACATAGTCGAAGGAATACAGGAGAATTGCTCCCAACGAAGTAACTTTTTATTGAGATAGTAAGGAACGAATCGGTGCCATAAAAACTTGGCATCTAAAAAATCGAAAGTACTCTCTTCGGAATCGTTTCTCAAGGAAAAATATTTAAAGAACTTCGGGTCAAGTAAAGACTAAGACTCCTAGATGAAAGTCGTTCACTTTTGTATGGGGGCTCCTCGGATTTATTTCCCTTTCCAGTTCATTTCGCTTAACGGCCTTTTACGGTAAATAACACTAGAAAAGGCATTCAAGTCTTTTCTATTTGATCTCGTAGACGACGTCAGAGCCAAGGAATGACTCTCGCGTTTAAGTACTACAGGCTATTTCAATCTCTTCTCGACAGATCAGTGGGGGCACGTTTTGAGTCACTATGCCCATCTAAAAGCAACATGGGATCGAGATGGGTTCGGGATTATTTTTAGCTAAATGTATGAGTTGCCTTGTTTTCATTCATGATCGGTATATACCACTAATTAATCAAACTTTTTTGGAGAGTGCACATTCACTATTAAGGGATAAAGGTTCGATGTGGTATCGTTAAGTGAAAGTAACGCAAGCATGCTTTAAAACGTCACATTAAGGATTATGCTTCAACGATCACAGGATCGAAAAAACTAAGACAAAAGTGACAATAAATTTCAAAGATTAAAATACTGATGTAGGAAGTGGTTCTTTCGGGTTTTCTTCCGCGTGTATCCATTTTTCGGACGATATTTCGCCAACGTTTTATCGTCCGAAAAATGGATACACGCGGAAGAAAACCCGAAAGAACCACTTCCTACATCAATAATCTCCGCGGAAGCCTACATGGAAACATTAAAATACTGAACCCGACCAGTTAATGTTATTAGGGCCATGCTTATATCTAGAAAAAGAGAAAAGATTTACTTTGTATAAATTTTATGGTGAATGATTGATTTTCCTAATTGAAAACTATGGCATAAGATAAAAAATGAATGAAATTCCATAATATACAATCAGCTGTTTATCCAGTGTAACGTAGGTATAAAATGATTCATAAAACTGCATTTTTTTAAAGTTTTAAATGTGGATTCTGGCTGAAAGTAAACTGGAGTATACTCCCACTTATACTCATATTTCAAAAATAAAATTGACAATATCTAAGAATGGTACATGCTAAAAGAGAATGATACACGTTGTACATTTTTTGCAAAGATAATTATTTCGCAGATTACAATCAATCAGTCGGCTCCTTCAAAGATGATATGTAATACTTAGACGAATTGGGAGTAAGATGGCAACGAGGAAGTTAGACATTCCACGTCATTTTCATCCTTTCGATCACCCAATCCCGGAATATCGCAGGGAAGGACGCAGGGGAAATGCTTGGGGAGGGATGCTCACAGAAGAGGGTGGAGGTGACCGACTAAGTGGGCTAGGGACGGGGCGAGGCCATGATGTTTTAAGCGTCCCTCGACTGCCTTTTCGAGTGCCGCACACTCCATTGACTCTCTTTCGATTCCCCGCTTCCTCCGGAAGTCAGCATCTTGTGAAAGCACCTTCTGCTCCGATCCTGAGTGGCCCGCAGAGAAAGGTGACGAGTGGGAATTCCCCCAACACCCCTCGACCGTCCTACCGTCCCCCGTACTAATTCCATTCAATTGCGCTAATTTCGCCGCCTGCGATAGCAGCCACCGTCTACTCCTCCCTTCCTCCATACCCTCCCCCCGTGTCACCCCGCTCCCTCTCGCCCGGACCTACCTCCCCCGTTCTACCTCTTTGACGCCCCTCTCCTTCTGGGACTGTCTGCCATTGTGGGAAGCTATCGATTCGATAATTCCCATTCAGTGAATCCCTAAGCCTCTCATAATTCCCATTCGTCCTGGACGTGCTCGAAGTTTCCCAGTAAATGCAGCAAACGAAATCAATTCCTGTGTGGGCGAGAGGAAGAAAAGTCTAAAAGGGATCCGTCCCCTCGCGTTCCTTTTCTACCCTTCCGCATGCCCTTCGTTACAGAAAGAGTTCTTAGCCATGAGAATGGATTTCGTGTTCGATGATCCCGTACGATAATTCAAATCCTGGCGATAATGTAGCCCATGAGTAGAGAATTCAAGTACTTTTATTAAAGTGTTCCCAAAACATACAGTATTTTACACGCCCAATGTAACAACATTTAACGAGCCTTAAAACCACAACCTCTTATTTGAGATTGAGAACCTAAAGTCCTCATTCTCAGAGCATAACCCCCGTGGCCGCTCTAAATATCCATTGAGATTACTGGGTAAGTAATTGTTAGGTATATTCCGTGATAAAGGGACGCCATCATTTGAAATTTTTTTGAAGGCACTGTTGAAGGTAACTTAATAAATGACCGTCATAATTGCCAAAAACACTTTCACTATTAAAATATGGTTTATTAACTTGGTCCACACAAAAATGTGAGCATCATTTTGAATCCGGAGGTGAGGTTAAAGAAATATCGAAATGGTACAAACCTTTTTTTCATATCTACGTACGATAAAATATTTTATTATTTCATACTTTTATACCGCATTATTTAAGTTAAGTTACTGTTGGGGTATTTATCTATGAATAAATATCTATGTCCAAACAGTCTTTAAGTCAAATTCATGGTTTATTTCTGTGACATCTGTTTAAATGAGAGTAAAAGTCCTACCCACTTATTTCAAAGGTTTCTATCAGATTATTTATTCAATATTATTAATTCAATACTCATTCGACTTATTTTGTTCATCCTAGCAAATCATTGAATGGTCTTAATATTTCCTATTGGAGATGTGGAAGGAGGGGGCAAATACTCCACAGGACGTCCATATGAAGGATCCAGAAATACCCTTACGCCCTATGCATACGGTGAAAAATAGTCAACGCAACTTTTCTCTATTCTCACTGGAATTTTCTTCATACATTTTAATTTTTCCACATTGATTAGTATTAACAATTTAGAAGACATTTTTATTTTGCATAAACCATGTGAGCTTTAAAATTCTCCCACATGTCGAATTAGTTCAGAAATGTATCCAGTGTAGTTTCTCATTCCAGTGTGGCAAACATTGTTTATATCAGAGAAATGAATAACGGTTATTCATAGATATGTGCGTAAAAACCCGTCAATCAACCATAAAATTACAATATTAGTGCTTCTCATATTTATGCATAATTATGCTTCTCATATTAAGCTATAGTAGGTCAAGTTAATGGGTAATTACTTCAAATTCTTGATTTATCTACGACATTAAATTAAGACACACAATTCGTTCTTTATGAATCGCTTTAATTCACTGAATATAACGATGTAAATAAACTTCAATAACTACGGAAAATGTGTCAATCTGAAAATATACGATGTGGAATATTTCCTACGCGTACACTTTTTCATTTTTAATGAATAATACCTTTGCACACTACTTCCTATTTGGAAAGACACACTTTTAATTAAATAGTACGTTTGTATTACTTAAGTAAATGCATACTAATAAATAAATACTATATGTATTCATTATATAAATTTACGTTGGAATTAATTTCTAATAACTTTATTTTTAAACATAAAAGTTCAAGGTAACTTTATTTATGTGAGTTGTTTAGAAATTTCATAATTTGTATCACAAATATTACACAACCATAAAAAAATTATAGATTTAGAAGCGCAAAGTGTTGCAAAACAAAATCAGTTATTCCTATTTAATAATCTATGATTACATTGGCATTTGAATGATGGAAACGCGATGTAAATTACTCAGAGAAGATAAAAATATCGAGAAATGAAAGAACAATTGAGAAAAAGTTAGTAATTTGACTCGTCCTATATATGTTGCCCCGTAACATTGCAATTTTCTTTTGGCTTTCAAATGGACGAGAGAATGGCACGCATTTGGGCGGAGTGCCTTAATTCCGTTTAAATAATACACGCAGGTAATTCGGAAGTGCTCCAGATGAATATAATTTGATCCTCTTGGAAAGGGTGAAAGGCTAGCTTGAAACAGCTGATCCCATTCCTGGCTGATGAGTAAGCCAATTTCCTCATTCCGCTGCGACCGGTACAGACTCTCTGTCGGCGTGGGTACCAAAACAGTCCCCTGAAGTGCAAAGAGTTATCGAATTTCGGAGGACGGTCCGGGAAGGGACGAATATGGTGGGGGAGGGAAGGACGAAAGGGAGGAGGGATGAGACTAGAAGTGGGAGGTGTAAGTATGCGGCACTTTTGGGCGTTAAGAACCCCAAAAGTGCGAATGGTATCTATCTGCACATCTTTCTCCCCTTCTCTTTTATCTGCCCATCGAGGGCGGACGGAACGGACACGGAGGGTCGTTGCGAAGAGAGGTTGGACGTTGAGGTGTACCAAGGAGGGTGGCTCGGACCTGTAGGGGTTGGGGGGGCGAGGTCAGAGTTAACAGTGGGGGGGATTTGGAGGAGAGGTGGAGGGGATGGGGTGAGGTCGAGAACCACTCGAGATCGAAGCAGCAGCAGGAAAAGGAAGGCAGCCAAGCGAAAGACAGAGAGGAGGACCGGCAGCCGGCCGACAAAGCTGCCATCTGTTGTTGTCGGAGGCAAAACACAATGGTTCACCCCATTCCCTCCGACCCACGGAATACTACTGTCCCCCCCTCCATCCTTCTCACCCCTCTCCCCCATTCCCATTCCGTCCACCGTGGGGAGTGGAGACCTTCCCCTCGCCACGCCGTGCCTCGCCGTCCACACCCCTCCGCCCTGCAAAACCAAGTTCCTCCCCCAGCACGGGAGCAACTTATGCCCAGAAACCTTTCGGGCGTACAAATCACCCGCAATACGGACCGATATAAAAAGTTTATCGACAGAATGGAAACCTTGAATGACTATGAAGTGCCTGCCGCTGGTTTCGTTTGTCCGTGTGTGTTCCCTTTTGCAATTCAAATCTCTCTGGTGTGGCCGTGGCAGTCGGCGTGTTCACCGAGGGCTTGGCTCGTGTCGAACAACCTCCCGCGTTGATCCGTGATCGTGCGGATTAGGCACGTCGTGCGGCGGCCGACGAGGAAGGGAAAAAGGGGTAAAAAAGGCGTGTTAGGATGGTTCCGTTTGGTTATGCGATACGCAAAAAAGGAGGCACGCGTGTCTAATTTGTGTGTATACCGAAAGAGAGAGAGAGACGAAGAGGGAAGTTGAAGGAGCACAACCACCCGCGGTCCATTGTGATGCTAATTCTCCTTCCAATGATCTCGGGCGGGGAGAGTCCTCGAAAACTTCTTTGTTGAGTCCGGGAAAGGAATCAATAACGTCCGAATTAAGCACGGGCTAATGAACATATTCCTCCTATTTTTCCGCAACCCCTTTACTACCGTTTCTATCGAAGGATAAGGTTTCCCGGGGAACAAGCCCGCACAATGATATTAGGTCCTCTTCTCCCTACTGGCTCGATTACGGGACGATCCTCGGGAAGAAGGATATGTAAAAGAGCCGAATCGTTTTTGTTCCGCGTTCTTCGCAAGCCTTTATCTAGGTATGAGTCCCTAGATCCCTCCGCCGCCGTCGAGGAAACCTTCCTTTTTGTCTCCCTCGAAGGCGTAACGAAAAGGTTGGATGAATGTGGCGGGTACGACTGGTTCGCTGCTGTTCACTATTAGAAACTCGGGACGTTTTTCATTTGTCGCACAATCGATAGCCCACCTCCTCCTCCTCTCATCTTCCTCCTCTTGCCCGCCTCCCATCGTCCGTGTTGATACAACAGTGCTTGATGGGCCCCTTGTTCAAATACTATTCTCTCCGACGTGCTCTCACCGTCCTGGTGATTGCCTGATCGATTTGAGTTCCCGTCGGTGGAAGCATGTGTTTTTACGTGAGCGAGCGAATCCAACGATTTGGCTTTCCCCTTGTTTGCTCGAGTCTGATGACCAACAAACCTACATTGTTTGCGTGCTGTTGCGCTCTTCAGACGGGAAAGAGCAGCATGAACTTGCTTTCCAAAGAGGTAGAGTAATTGTCAACTATTGCCTTCAATAATCATCTCCAACCGTAAACATGCAACCAGACCGTATTCTAAAAAGTCAGTTAAACAGTTGGTATGTGTTGCTGGCAATGTAAATAATGGAATCATTGTAATAGCTCATTGAGGATTATAGTAGCAGAATAGAAAATATGTGCAACGTCAGTAGAGATATCTGCGTTCATGATTATTAACTCCTTGTTTTTAATCTTTCTGATGGAAACTATATATATGTATATAAACATAAATAAATAAATAAATATATATATATATATATATATATATGTATATAAATATAAATAAATAAATATATATATATATATATACATATATATTATATATACACACACATACGCGAGGTCTGTTCAAAAAGTATCGCGCATGATGAATTTCGCGGGTTACGTATATTTGATCTTCGACTTTTTTGTGGCGTTATGTTGGTACTTATGTCTCTCACTTATGCCGAAAGTTCGGACATTTTGAATGTTCAGTTAATTGCTAACACATGTTTTGCTTGGACGTGTTTCGACTTGTATTCGATTTTTGCCTGTTCCAAATATGGATCAAAGAATCTGTATCAATTTTTTTGTGAAAAACGAAATTATGTGCGCGGACGTATTCCAAATGTTGACTTTGGCATATGGAGACAGAAGCAACGTTTATCGGTGGTACAAAATGTTCTCAGAGGGCAGAGAAGACGTGAACGACGAAGAGCGTGCCGGACGCCCGAACACCTCAACAACAGACGGAAACATAATGAAGTGAAGGAAAGGAAGTATTGGCCAATCGTCGATTCACCGTTAGAGAAGTTGCTGAAGACCCAAAATTATCAATTGGCTCGTGTCATTCGATTTTTATCTAGGATTTGGGCATGGCAGGGGTCGCCGCGAAATCCGTACCAAAATTGCTCAATTAACATTGCTAATGAGGTATTGGACTCTGTCCGCGACTACCCAAATTTGCTTTAGAGTTTCACATCGTTACTTGTGCGCAAATTTTTGGCCAAACACAAGACGCTAATGATGCCGCAGCCACCTTATTCCCCAGATCTGGCCCCCAGTGAATTTTTCTTGTTCCCGAAACTGAAGAGGCTCATGAAAGGACGTCGCTACGCTACGATTGACGAGATAAAGATTACTGCATCGAAGGAGGAGCTGAACAAGATCACAAAAAAAATGATTTTTTGAAGTGCTTCGGGGACTGGAAAATACTTTGAAACAAGTGTATAATATCAAATGGGGATTACTTTGAAGGGGACAAAATAGATATTCATGAATAAATAACCAATTTTTGAAAAAAAAACACAAAAGTTCCGATACTTTTTGAACAGACCTCGTATATAAGCTAAAATGGTAAATTTATTTGACGCCTCCAGCGTAAAATACATTGTCAAATTACAAGGATTATAAAACGGAAATTGCACTGGCATTTCGACTTTAATTTTATCGAATACGTGTGTTAACGGTGTTAATGAAGTATCATGACCCCGCTTATCCAACACCGCAAAGGAATTACTATGTGTTTTTGCCCGACCGAGTGATTCTCAACTTATTACCTTGGGAACCACGGAGCAATGTTAAATAGAAATATATTATTTGGAATGAAAACGTTTTCCTAGGCGTATTGATAACTCGGAGTATGATATCCGTAGAAAAGTAAAAATATATTCTTGCTTGACTGGAGGCAAAAATAATACTCCCTTTTCAATTGCATTAAAATAATTATGATTCTGTTATTGTTGTTCCAACAAACATTCAAATTGCGTGTAATCACATATAATCCATTAATCGGATTACTGTAATCATGAAGATTACTTTCTACGCATATTATACAATATATGCCACCTACCTGACAAAATCTCCACGTACTTAAGATTCCATATCACAATATTTACACTATTCCAAAATTTATTCCAAAATCAGAAACCAAGGCAGCTGTCAATATTCAAATCTCCTCTCATCATTCATCTTCCATCTTTCATTCGCTATTAATTCATCTTATAGCTTATCTTAAATTAACCAATAATTACGATTCAAATCCAGCATGCTACTGTTCAACATATTCCAATTTGTTCTACTAAATTTTCGATATAGTCAATATATCCAGGTTTTTCCGCTTCCAAATGAGTGTTCTTCTCTACGTCTATCTTTGAGGCACTTCGCATTAGTTCCAAAAACCTACCAACTAAAGTTGTTCTTATGCCATAGATGCACTCCTCCTTACCCCAGTTATCAATGAAAGAGACCATTTTGTCAAAGATGGTTGCTGCGCCTTTTTTCCCTAATCTTTTAAGACTTGGGAGTGCGACGGGACCTACTTTCATTCTCTCTATAACGAGGCTGAGGGGAAGCATTACAACCAAAACAGAATGGGCGGAGAGAAGCTTGAATGGGAGCGTGCGAGGAGGCCGACCACGGCCAATGAGCTCGGTGGCCCGCTAAGCATGGGCCCGCGAATTAATTACGCCCACCTAACCAGACCCTCGATTCCACTCGAGTGCGGATCGAAGCAGCGAAGTCGACCGAACGACGGAGCGCGAACGAAACCCGATCTCCGTGGGCACTCCTCCCTCTTAATAGGACCCTCCCCCCTGTTCAGGCGTAAGGCCCGACAGTTTGAGCATCGCGCAGGACGGTGCGGTCTGGAAGGAAGGGTGCATTCACCAGAGGCCCGCCACGCTCCCGAGTGCCTCTCTCCCGGTGTTGTGATCGCCTTGTTTTCGCGCGGACCCGTTGCCCCTCGGAGGATCCCAATTAGACGATGGCTCGGCGTGGGAAAAGGGGCGTTGTTGCCGTTGCGGGAAGCGCCGTCGTTACCCATGGCGGGGGGTGACGGGGAAACGACGAGGCGAGTGGGCGAGGAGGTGAACGACGCGCTGAAAGATGATCGGGAGCTTTAAGATTGGCAAATGAGGAGGCTTTGTGAGCAGGGCCGAATAAAGTAACCCCATGAAAGGTAATTTCGGGAGCAATAGAGCTTATAATTACAGGCAATGATGTTCATTGGTAAACCATTTCTCATACCAGGGGCCCAAAAAACAGCCACATTATGCTAATGCCCACGCCATTTCTTAAGGCTTTTTAACTAAATAATCTTCCAATAAGGAGAATGTTGAGAGAACTACAAGTAATTTTCCATATGCCTTATGGGGAATCGTTCTCCAACCATATGGCCACCCAATTGAATTGGATCCCTCACTGTTAATTGGTGTGCGAAAACAAAGACGATTTGTAAATATTCATCGCTATGGATCACTCATTGTGGTCAATTTTAGCAGAGGTTGTAAGTATCAACAATATGAATCGGCGGTGTCATAATGCCTAGGTTTTATCTGTTTAGAGGACTTGGAAAATGACGCTGGGGTAATTATAATAAATTATTTGATATACTCAAATATAATATAGTTACGGGCATCTGAATGAATTTTTTTAAGAAGTAGCAGTAATGACAGACATAAACACATATAAATTACATGAAAATAATTTCAGCCGAGATTCGAGTATATTATCTTCCTATTAACAGACCAGGAGGTTTCACTACCATTATCAAGTACAATAAACCAGGGTTATCTTCCAACCAAAAAAAATGAGAAATGATTTCATTCTTTAAAGTGTCCAAAAATATTAAAACTAAACTTTGATCACTAATTTCCCGCGGTAAGTTATGATGCAAAGTTCATAAGGTAGCCTTTTTTTAATTTGCCAAGAATATAAATTCAATGCTAGTCGAAACGCCCGGATTCATTTCGATTGAATTTAAAAAAGATATTTTTTTGGAGATAGATAGTTACCTCTAGGAAAATAAATAGTCATGAAAGTAGATAGTCATGAAAAATACCTCTGCTAAATATAAAAACATGGACCAAAGGAAATAATATTGTTTCCGTTTAAAACATGGAATACTGATTACAATTTCCAATACTAAGAAAAGTTCAATATAGTTTTTCATGAAACTAAAGTCACTTATTAACCGTACAATTTGTAAATAAGGTTTCAATGGCTAATATTTAGCATTCTGGCGATAAAAATATTCAAAGAACGTTAGAGCTGGAAATAAAAATATCTTCACCTCGATTCAACACACCTCGAATGAATCTCAAAATACAATTATGTTCACCAAAATATTGGTTTCTTAAAAGAATAATTTTCCGCAGTCATTTTTCCCTATGTTTCTCATTTCAGAGAGTCATGGACTTTAGATTTCGATTAACAGTCAGGTGAGGATAGTATTTTCATCAAAAAACCCTAACATATCACAAGTTTCCAATTTCAGATGATTATAATTCCATTTACGATATTATATTTAGGTATTAACATAAATATAACGAAGCAATTAAGTAGTATTTTTTAACTGTCTACCCAATAGGAGTTCAAACTATAATTTCATCCGGAATCGCGGGGAAATAATCCTACATAACCCCACTTACCAGTTTACAAAGTTTAATGAAGTTGAATCACCCTAAACCCATTACCTTTAGTCCTGTGTCATTCCCTTTAGCCCATTTTCTGTACAAGAGTAAACCCTTTCTCTCCCGTTCCCCGTTTCCCGCGTTTCTCTTCCGTTCTTCATAGTGCTATACAAACTCGAACATTGTAAGACTGTGTCTCGACATTGTAAGACTCGTCGTGACAGTACTCCGGTCGTATAAAAAAAATCACTGAGTGGATTTCACAAAGTTTTTTCCATTATCTTCGCGATGGATAACTTCCACAAAATAAAACTTCACAATTTATTTCCTCAATTAATAAGATTACAACTAAGAGCCAAGCATAAACATATGACCAGATAAACCGAAGAAATTAATATACCTATTAATAACATATAAATAATTGTTGAAAAAATATATTTAATGCAACAAATACTTAATAAATTCAAATAGCTTTTTAGTTTATAATTCATACAAGAGTGTGGCTGGACATCTTTTAATAAATAATGTAAAAGGAATTTTACATAATATTTAAAAATTTTCAATTTCCTCAAAGGGCTATTTATAGTAGCAATCTGTTTATCTTAGACCTACAACCTCGTACTTATCCTGGGATAATGCAGGTAGAGCGTATGCCTACTCATTTGGCATTTCTATGCAGAATGCCGAGCTATTTCTCTTGATCCTCCTGGCTTCACTCGACTAATGTGATTTTCTGGGCACAACTTCTTCTTGAGAAACCCACAGAGAATCCCACATATGGTGTAAATAATCCCAAATTTGAGTATAGAGGCATTTATCCTCAATCCCCACGCGGGTCTAACTAAAAGGTGAACCCTACCCACACCCATCAGCAAAAATCAGGGTTGAGTTTTTCTTTTGGTTATTTATTCTGGTCTTGACTCTTCTCATTTTATAATCATGTCATATTCATTTCGATGTCCTTGGATTATTTTTTGCAAATCTTTGAAGGTAATAGCAATAAAGAAATTTAACCTGGTTTTCGCCCGGAAATTATGATACATTAGTGAAATTAGAATAGGACTTCCTGGTAAAGCACACCAAATTTAACCACTGTAATCAACCCCTCAGGTTGGTTTGATAGGTGAAAGCCGAGTTAATGTAGAGGTAGTACAAGACCATCGGCATATGCAATTCACACATCAAGGGAGTGGGGCAGTTCCTTTCCCTGTTCCAACAGTGGTTTCCCAGTACGGTACGGTATCCAAAAAATCACACGGCTTGGGCAAAGCTGAGGGTGCACAGAGGTGTCCTCGAGAATCAAACCTTGTCGCTAGTCCAGCGCTTTATGCCTAATGGACTCCGACGTCCCCACCATGGAAGTAATCCATTGAAGCAAACAAATAAAAGAGCAACTAATAATTTGATGAAGTAAAATGAATAATTTTTCGTAAGGCTCAGTTCATTATGAGCCAAATTTATATTAAAATTATTTAATGCTTGTGTTCATCTTTTTATTCTCACTAATATTCCTTTCGACATTGAGGTCGTGTTATTATTGAAACATTGACCCTAAGAGACCTCATAGCCACTTTATTGGAGGAAATATATAACAAACCCCAGTAAAAAGAGTCATCAAGGTAGGGTGGAACTTTTTAACTAATAGTTTGAAATTGTTTTACAGTAGTATATTTTAAAGGATTGCGTTTGATTGTAGTCCCAAAAAGTTTAAGAGGATCGAGCTATATTTTTATACCCATGATCAATACTACGCTATTAAAAATTTTGAATCGATATTTTTTTGCATGAAACATTGAATAATTTGTAAGCACACGCATTAAATTATACCCCTGATCCCCTGTACAAAGGTTAAAATAATGAACTAGAATACATAGTACCGAGAGGTATGAACCCTACGGAAATTTGGCTGAAGAAGAGAAGCATTCGGTTCTGAAGCAAATGAGGATATTTACTGATTGAATGAAAAAAGAGGAACTTTAAGGTGGAAATGAGGAAATAAAAAGCCATAAACCTTACCTTGCCTTGAGCATACCTTGTGAGAAAAGGTATTTTTTAGGAACGTGATAAAAGAAATCATTCAATGAGGATGGGTAAAGGACAAATACGTAGAACAAATAACCATAGAGCTATGCAAGAAAGAAGTTAGAATATTTGTATCGGATGGCAAATAATGTGATGACTGCAATCAAATAATCTTTCAGTTGAATAACTCAATGAACGAATGAAACGAGCAGATATTTTTCCATATCTCTGTCTGGATTTTCTCAAATTCAATTCCCCATTACCTTCTCAAACAATGGTGGATGATGATAATAATGTTTGGTATGTACCGGAGAGAACGTGAATAGGAATATACGAGGTCGTAGGTCCGAATCTCATTAGCGGTATGAATTTCTGAATGAATAATATAACTATGGTGACCGTTTTGTATTTTTGAGAGAGAGAGAAATAACTTCATATGCATTGCAGGAAAAAACAAATAACTGATAAGGCACGCGATGGCACTGATCCCGCACCTGATGCGCTTCCCTTCTGTCCCCCCCAGCAAGGACTTGACTCATGCCCAATATTTTCGTGATGCCCCCCGGAGACGCAACCCATCCCACGCCCTCTCTCACTCGCAAATGACGATCACCGGGCGGCAGCGGCCACGAGCAAGCACTCGGACACGCGACCAAAACTCCGCATCTGTCGGCCGGCGGTACGATCATTTTTTTCCATCTCCACCCCCTTAAATCCTCTCCAACCCTACCCCCTTTCCCCATCCTCTCAACCTTCCCGTGCCCAACGGCTCATGGGGCACCACCCCTGGGCATCCGGAATCACTCCGCTGACCCGAGAAATATAAGTGGAATTGTTGCCTTTCCGCCTTGGAAATACGAGTTGACCTCCGCAGCCCAACAAAAGAAGCGCTCCTACGTACACACGGGGCTGTGTCACACGAACCCAGTCCGCTCACGGCCACGACGCACTCGATCGGTATCCCCAGTTTTATATCCCGAGGAAAAGTGAGCCCCCTCTCATTCTTCCGGGATCCTTTTTCCGTACAATTTCGGGTTTCATTTATGGTTGCTATTTTTCCCCCGATGTCGTAAAATATTAGATCGGTGGAATAATTCTTTGTTGCATGTGCGGATAAAAAAATGGACTAGAATTATTTTGCGAGGAAGATAAATTGTTATATTTAGCATCTAGTCTGTTCATGAAGAGGAAACGCGGAGTCCTGTTAAAAGAAAACAGAGTTAAATGATCCGAGGGTAACGTCGTTGATATGCCTATTTCATAATTATTGATTGGTACCAGTGAACCAAAAGTTTCTTTGACGGGCAATTGGTAAAATTCCAATCGCTAAAACGTGTCTAAGATACATGGACACAAACATGTGTCTCCGTTGAAGCAACTTTTGTAGCATCTCCCGCAGTTATTTGAATTTACTTAGGAGACTTTTTTATTTGATCATATCGTTGAAAAAAAATTGTCATGCATTCTATTCATAAAAATAGGATAATGGGAGATACCAATCGCTACGAATAAGGATGGAACGACAACAGCAACTTGAGTAAAATATAAGAACTATACTATTTTACTCACGCGTCATATTTAATCCTCAGCAGTGTCATTTTCCTTCTATCTGTAAAGACGAGTTTTCCATTTAAAAACTCATTCAAATATGATAAAAAGCACTCAATAATTAAAATTTTGACATCCTTTAAATAATCTTGATAACATTCGTGAATATGCCTGTAGTAGTTTATGAATAAACGAGCGTAAACATCAGATAATAGTGCGTTGCTTGCGCTTGACCTGAACGAGTGGTGTCCTGTTGCTACAATAAGGTGCGGAGCGAAATATTTTTTGATCAGCGCCACAATATTTGCATTGCTCCTCACGCGCAGTAACATTTGAATTCCACGCAGTTCACTTTGAATGTAAATTCGGATAAGATATTGATTGCAACGCATCTTGGCGGTCGTATATATTTTTCTTTATGGCCCCGGGTGTGACTCGCGAGGCAAGAAACGATACTCGTAGCTGTGTGTTAGGGGGAATCTCATTGTGTGACACGGGAACGGGTAAGGGGGCAAAGGGGACGGAAACATGTCTATATGCATAACATTGGCGGATTATGGGATAGGGAGAAAGGGCGCGGTCGTATTTGGTGCATTTGGGAGATGGAGAGAGGGAGAGAGGCACCCTTGTGAAAGGAGGTCCTTCCCATGATGCCGGGCCGACCGACCGCCGTCTCACCTCTCCCCTTCTAAGGCCACGACAATGTGCCAATTAATCTGCCCCTGGTTCCCCCATCCCGGATGTCGGGCTACACTATGACGTTATCCGGATATCATTTTTCATAACCACCGCCATTCTGCCGCGGTCCGATTCTTCCCTCCGCCCCCCTCACCCACCACTCCCTCGGCTTCCCAACACCAAGTCCTCCCACTCCCGCCGTTAGCGATCTGCACCCTGCGTCGTATCAACATGCTTTTGATCGGTGTAGCAGAAAATAATCAGATGCCACGTTTTCTATGCATCACGACTAAATTTACCGTCTAATATTGGTGTGTTTGTTAAAACTGGCCTCTTCGTTTCATTGAATTCATGAATTGTTGTGCCTCCGCTGTGAGAGAGATTGTGAGGAGAGTTTCGAGTAATCCTGTGTGGGATTAATAGGTGATTTCAACATGACAGCCTGCCATATGGTTATAAGAGCAAAGCAATTAGTCACAAAACACATTTGCTACAAAGCCTAGAATTATTTTTTCAATATTATTTATTATATTATCTTTAGACAGTTATTCTGATTTTATCATATAAAAATTGAAAAATGTAGTCTTTACACCGATGAAGGTGCATAAAAGATTATTTTTATAGCTCGAACTAATAACTTTTTCAATACATTGCAGGAATTAAAATTAAGTAATCAAAATGATGGGGCTTAATTCTGATTAAGAAACGAAAAGCACACATTTTATATTCACTTGAACATACATAAACACTGCTTCAGTATTTTCGCAAGTATTAACAAAAAATGCAAAGAGATTTATGAAATATTTCTTAGTATTGCAAATAATTAATTAAATTAAATTATGCAGTAACTATACCTGCATGATAAAGGGCTCGTCTTAAAACTCCAGGTGTCTTTTTGCTCATTCAAACAGAAAAGTTTTAAATATCCAAGTGGTTCGATCACAAACAATCAGGAATATATTTCCAAAATGTGTAGAAAATGTTATCTATGTTAGGTTCCGTGGAGAAAACATTTTTCAAAATACAAGGAAATCATATAAAAATAAGCATATTTCATAATTCAAGATGGGTATTACAATCGGTTTCTAAGGTCAAAATGTGCTACAAAAGATAATAGATTTGCCTCAAGGTTACGGATTATGTGTGTAATAGAATACTGTACAGAAAGAACAACGTATGAATATTTCATTACCATGTACTAATTAATTCTGTACCTTTTAAGGAGTGGTAGCTCCTGTCACGCGAATATATTCAAGATGAAGAAATATGATATTGGTCAAATTTTCGAATCAATAAAAACTACTTGGAGGGCAAATAAATCCTATTGAAGTACACATCAACGAATGAACATTTTATTTCATCAGTCTCTGAAACGATAGCGTTCAAAACCATCAGAACGGAGCAAATCTCGGAAATAACACAGAATGATAAAGAAGAATCAACAAATAATCAAGAGAAGGCAAGGGAAAAATGTCTACAATTAGATTTATAACTCGATGAGTGTTATTTTATATTCTAACTGTAGAGATGTTTTCTTTCTCTTTAATACTATAGTTCATATTCAGGCGAGCTTAAACTTTTATTTATAAGATAAAATGTGATCGGAAATTTCTTTTAAAAAATTAAAGAAATCGCATGATTTTTGTTTAGTAAGAAACAGTTCAACAAAGTAATTCAGAATCTCATTTGTAACCAAATAAAATTCAGTATAAGCAAGAAAACTGTACAAAAATTTAATTTCAGAAATGGAAAGAGTATTATTTTCGTTAATCTATGTACGATATTGACAAAAATACGCGATCCGCGCAGTTAATATTGAAAACCTTCATTTTGAAGGTTTTTATTAATACCTTCTGACTATACTCATGTGTGTATATATATACATATATATATAAATATATTTATACATATATATATATATATATATATATATATATATATATATACACACAAACATATATATATATATATATATATATATAGTATATATATATAATATTTAGACGGCACAATAGAGCTCAAATAAAATAGCAAGACTTAAAAGGACACTCACATTGTAGATTGTTTAAGCCTTCGGCCTTCTCCGAGGCCTTCTTCAAGTAAGACTGAAAATATTAGGAGAGAAGTTAGGGGCCTGGGGTGAGGTAGGGAAAGGTGCAGGGAATGCTGAGAGGGGAGTTCAAGATGGCGGTTAAGGGTGGGAATTTTAAAAGATCGGAAAGCTAGTATATATGCGGGTTCTCGATTTCTCACCTCTCTATTGGTGGCTGAATCGGGATTCTAGGATGGTAAGGGAGAAACACTGGTCGAATAAAAAGTTGTGGGAATTGGCGTGTGAAGGGATAGGAAGAGGAGAGAGTGAGGCAGAATTGCAAGAGTACCGGTGATTGTTTATTCGAATGGATAAGGGGGTAATGCATTCGCCTATGCAACAAGAAGTGCAATGTTTGCATGGCAAAATATAAATAATATTTTTTGAAAGGCAACTAGCGTGGGAGCGAGGTAAGGGAATGATGGGATGTGGGGAGATGGGAGCAGATCTGATAAGTAGACAAGTTTTACATCGGAGGCGGTTGCAAGTAGTGGGAATATGAGGAAATTCGTCAAGGGGGGCGCCAAAGGGTTGGTGGATCTCAGAAGGTTTTTGAGATTGGCGGGTCGTCTATATGCGAGAGATGGGTATTAGGGTAATAATGGAGAGGTCGCGTCATTGTCGTGTAAAATAGGAATCAGTTCTTTAAGAAAGGTTTTCAGTCTGTGTGATCCGGGGAAATAGGTGATAGAAAGGTAGAGTCCTGCGTCAGATGTGGGCTTGTTTTCATGTGTTGTGTGTGGTCGGGTGGAGCGGTGGATTTTATTTCGTAGGAGCTTTTCTGGGTAACCGCGTTTGTGGAGTGCAAGGTGTAGATTGTCGAGGTAGTTATTGAGAGTGGCTGTGGTGTTGCAAATTCGGTGTCCGCGGATAGACATAGAGTTGGGAATCAAGCGCTTGGTGTGCTGAGGATGACAACTCGTGTGGTGTAGGTATTGCTGATGATTAGTGGCTTTGATGGGTACTGAAGTGGTGAATTTGTTATTGGGAAGTGAGATACCTGTGCCAAGAAAGGCGATAGTGGGGTCTGAAATGGAAGAAGTGTTATCCTTTTTAGAGATATCTATTTTATTTGTGTTCAATTGCGCCGTCCAAAAGTTATATATATATTTACATACATACAAATATATACATAGTATGTATATATATATATATATATATATAGCATATATATATGTGTGTGTATATATATATAAGTGTGTGTGTATATATATATATATATATATATATATATATATATATATATATATATATATATATATATATAGCATGTATATGTCGATCGCGGTAGTCCAGGGGTAAAGACTACTCACCTGGGAAACCATAATCGGCACTGGGAAAGGAACTGGCCCCCCTATCCTGGTGTGTGAATTTCACATTCTACCATCACCTACCAAACCGACCTTTGGGTTGATTGCTAAAGTCTAAATAAAATTTTAAAGTCTCACGGATATGAATAATAATGTATGAGTCTCGTATATGAAGTTAGGACCCGCGAACAAAGACAAAAACAGATAAACACACAAAAAAGAAAAGAAACTCACCGACCTTCTTTCGAATTTTCAATGGTACTAGCCACCGTTCTAAAGAAAGAGAAGGAAGGAACCCGGTTTTATTCGTTGTTCGCTAGTACTAACTTCACACACACACATACTATATATATATATACAGGTATATATATATATATATATGGCTATATAGAAACAGATATAAGGAAAAGGGATAGGAGCACACATAAAGGACGAACACAGGAGAGGTGGGGAAGGCGGAATCAAGCAGATCACGAGAGTAAAAATATTTCCTAGACCGGGATTTGAACACCGGATCTTTCCACTTGCCGGGCGGAGGCTCTTAACCACTTGAGCTATCCAGGAAATGTAATTAACCCTGAAAAAATATTTTTACTCTCGTGATCTGCTTGGTTCCGCCTTCCCCACCTCTCCTGTGTTCGTCCTTTATGTGTGTTTTTATCCCTTTTCCTTATATCTGTTTCTATATAAATGAGTATTTGTTCGCCGTTTGGCGGGATTTCGTGTTTGAATGTATGTATATATATATATATATATATATATATATATATATATATATATATATATATATATATATATATATAACGATTGTACGGAAAAACTCACACGAGCGGCACAATAATGGGCTGACACAATATAACACAAATAGAAAAGAATAGACACATTTAAAAGAACCATCACACGGTAAATTGTTCGAGCTTTCGGCCCTCTCAGAGGCCTTCTTCAAGAGAGTCTCTCTTGAAGAAGGCCTCTGAGAGGGCCGAAAGCTCGAACAATTTACCGTGTGATGGTTCTTTTAAATGTGTCTATTCTTTTCTATTTGTGTTATATTGTGTCAGCCCATATATATATATATATATATATATATATATATATATATATATATATATATATATATATATATATATATATTTCTTTAGGGAATGCGGTGACATTGACGAAGTGTCGCGTAAATAATCCCTATCTTATCACAATGCTTGGTCATTAGTCAAGATTTATAGAACAGAGACACTTCAAAAGTCTAAGCGTGGAACGAATCGAATTCTATCCTACCCTGGTGGATAAAATGAATGCAGCAGTGTTAGCATATGGGACGCCTTCCCGCAATTGCCTGCTAGCTTTGCGCGTCGAATCGGATGAAAAGGAGAGAATCCTTTCTCAGCGTGGTTCCGATGGAAAAAGCCCGACGAAGGTACTCCTGAATGATGCAAATCACAAGACTTCTTCCTCCTGAAAGGGAATTTTTCGCAGCGATCCCTTAAATTCATGGTGTGAGATCCTGCTGGAATCGGATTTACTGACTGGGGCTGGGTTACTTACACTATTAGCTATTTGAGCTAAATTAATGCACATAATTTTTTAAGTTTTAACTCCATCATGCAAGTTAAAAAATCATACGAAATTATGTTGAAGTAAATACGCATTTAATTTAGTCTTAAGTATATAGCCATCATATGCATTATTATATTTTCAATAGAAACAAATTATTGACTAATATTGCAGTATTAAAGAAAAATATGATGAAATTATATATTTCGAATAAGTCATCCGAAACGATTTTATAAACATTTTACCGTGATTTTAATGAGTGGTCGTGTCTAAATTTATGCAATAAAACTTTTAAGAATTTAATAAACTACTTCCTTCCTTGGGTTAAAAATATCTTGCTCAACCATGCTTTTCTCCCGCGGAATAATACATCCTTCCCGGAAGTCCTGAAGTCCGATTACATGTTCAGTTTTATCCTCGCGAAATAAAAGCGTCAAATTAATTTTATTAAAAACTAACAAGAATTGAGGTTGCCGTATTAAAGGGGAGGAAATAAACTAGCAAACGACAATTATCAACCCGAAGATTAATTTGAAAGATTCGAGAAGAGTAAAAAGGGGTTCGGTTAGGGAAAATTCACACATCATAGTAGGGGGGAGGGCATTTGAACTCTCGCCTGTTGTTTCCCAGAATTATCTGGTAACTGAAAAATCACACAGCCTGGGTGAAGCTGAGGTTCCGCATAAGCGTCACCCGGAATCGAATCCCGGCCCTCCGATCGGTAGCTCAGCGCTCTACCCACTGGACTAGTGCGTCCCCTGAGGAGAGAATAAGGCGGACAATACTGTCCAATTAATGCATCGACACTTCGTCCGCAAACCCTCAAAATTCATTTGACGCCTCCGCATGAAGAGGGTGAAAAGGGGCGAAGAAGGATTGCTCCCAATTTTCGTAGCACGTGGAGCTCCGCGGAGCGTGGTCAACAGTGGGGCAAGGATTGGGAAATTGGTGAGGAGGTTTTTGCCGAGGTGAAGAGACGAGGCGGGAGGATAGATAGGGAGTACGGGGGGGGGGGGGGTCGTTACGCGAGCTCCTTCCCCCCCGGTGCGGTCCCTCGGCGGGGCGCCTCCCCGCGCCCGCCCCCTTTTGGGCCTCGACGGCGGCGGGCGACGTCCGCGGAAGAGAGAGAGAGAGGGCCGGCGGGCGGCACGCGCCGCCACGTGCGCCCGTCGGCCCTCGCAGCCGCTGCCGCCGTTCCGCAGCGGGGACACGCGGTGACGGTTACGGCCGCTCCGGGAGAGGTGACGAATGGCCCGGGAGTCCCCGAGGATGTGGAACAGGAGAGGGAAAGGGGCGGAGAAAACCATTCGAGTTAAACGGAGGGAGGGAAAGAGTCATCATTGTGTCCCGTCCCGCCGTGGGAATCCATCCCCACGACAAAATACGCACTTGACTCTATTGAGGTTTGATTGAAAATTTTTCCGAAAAACCTTACACGACGAGAACTCGCATTCGATTTGTTAAACGGTTCCGACTCCTACTTGATTTGTTCTGGAGTATGTATTCTCAGTAACCGCTTACGATAAAGTTCAGAGCGAAGGTAAAAAATTAATTCAAGGATCCAAGGAAATCACATTGAACAATAAGGGCGAGAAAAAGAGAAATACGAAGGGTTTTATGAGATTACTCTGGAAAAGGGAAGAATGGTCAACAAAATATCAAATATCGGAGTGAAAATGACCCTAATGGCTATCATGCAGATGATATAATCAGAGTGGCAAGTCCCGAACTGATATCACCTATGCTGGGAAAAACTATCTGGAGACTCTATTATTCGAACGTCAATATTTCAGCAGGAAATCCACGTGCCTGTCAACTATATTTTTCCACTCAATGTGTTTGCTATCAAAAATGTATTTCCAGCAATTAATGACCGTTTAATGCAACTTTGCTATATTTTCCAAGAAATTGCGGAAGAAACCGCAACAGTAACTTTTAACAGAGTCATCCGCTAATATGAATTTCAATGTAACAATTTCAGAGTGTAAAAATCACTAGCCTTGACCGAGATCCCGGTCAATACGAATGATTTTTACACTTTGAAATTGTTGCATTGCTATATTTTAATTGATCAGATCCTTTTGACTGTGAAATTAATATGCATTCATGTGTCCGGCAGCGGTTATTGGCAGAAATCTACGTTTTTTTCATCGCCAGTGCCTAGTCAGTGACTTTGAAAGTGTTGGGTGGGAGCTAATTTGGCGATGGTGGACGTCGGCGGGCCATGAGAGTATCATAGAGGAAAGAGACGTTTTGTCGAAGAGCAAAAGCGGAGGACATACTGGATAGGACGGATGAAATCAAGCTGAAACGCCATGAAGGTATGTCTTTTAGGCATTAAATTTTGAGCTGAAAGCAACTTTTTTCCATATCAGCCTCTTTGGTGAACATAGTAATTAAATTACCTTCTTCACTCATACGGTCTTTCTACCGCACGGAGGGAAATGAATTAATCACTAAATAATCATATAAGATCTTCGGCATCTAGTTCAGTTCAAAATAAAAATGGTGGAATATATGAATTTTTCGCAAAGAACAGTATGCTATCTGCCAACAATTAATTATTAAAAATACAACCGGTGTTATGAATAAACTGAAATAACAAAATATTACGGGGCATGATGGGACAACTCAGCATCTTACAGGTTAAAAGCGGCAGTTTGCAGTGACAGAGACAAAACGAAATCAACCCAAATTTTCTGACTTTTAGCTTCTCATCATAACATAATAGAATATTTACTAAATTTTGATACTTTTTTCGTACCGGGGTATGCCTGTACAAGCAACGGTGATGGTCGCAATTTCTAATCTATTGAGACGCCGAAGCCGAAAACACAACGAACACACACACCAACGTGCAAGAAATTAGAAGGATAATATATCAATAAAATTTACGTTTGAACTTAATGAACCAATAGCGCCGACACCTTGATGCCCTGGACATACCAAGAAGTGTTAATATCATCTTCTCCCTTAGTATAATTCCATCGTAATTTACTTGACAAGGCCTATTCTTAATGGTTTCCCGGAAATGAAATGAGTACCTACCTATTCGTGGTTTATTTTCTTCTTCTAATTAAAGAGGAAGTTTCCTTTCATTTGCATACTTATACGATTTACTGCAGATGACTAGACGCAATGGTTGCTCTCCATGCTGATATATTGCTTAATACGATATCACCATTTACACATTTCACGCGCGGATAAATAAGTAAATATTTACAAGTTGTTAGTAAATTAAGTAATTAAATAAATAATACCAAATTTCAAATAATTAAATAGGAAATAAAAGTTATTTTTGACACATATCATATTTGTATTCATGCTATTATTATTTATTTTTTCTAGCCATGAATAGTCGATTTTAATTGATTATCAATTGGTGAAAACGCATTTAGGTAGCGTACATTTTTACAGCCGGGTCACAGTGAATTGAAACGTTGCTGAAAAAGCGATTTTTAGGAAGCATTTTCTGAAAAAGAAGAAGTATATGCTTTTTATTTACTTTGAACTTCACGCAATTTGACATTAAAGGGTATGAATAATGAATAAATAGAACATTTCATAAAAGATTAATTTCGGGGAAAAATGTTGGCATTCTAAAGTAGATCTTTATCATCTACATCGACATGATAACCCGCAAGCCTCCGCAATGGCGTGTGGTGGGTGGTGTTCGGTCACCACCCGTAAACGAGAACAAAACCATTTACAAAATCAACACATCCATGCATACCTATACACACAGTGACGTATTCATGCAAAAATCCTTTCAACTTACACACATGCAAATTCATATACTATCATATAATAGTATACAATAATCGCACCTTAGTGTGCAGTAAAAATGAATCCAATAATGTGCAAGCTAAAATTTGATAAGTAAGAATCATGGTTGATGACACTATCGAAAAGTTCCCGATTAGTGCCTATAAAAACTTTAAGAATTACCCCGTTCACCACCGTGAAATACTCTCCCTTGTTATAGAGAGTACATGAATATACTATTGGTAAATAACCAAACAATGTTGAATAAGTAAACGTAAAATAAATTAATTGGACTGACAAAATTAGGGCTCAATAATCATCACAGTTTGAATATCTCTTATGGTCTACCCTCTATTAACATATTAATAGTAATTAGTTTCCGGCCAGTTTAAAAATACTTTAATTTGATTTTGAAAAATTGTTAACACACGTAGTAGAAAATATAAACAATCAGTCAAGCAGGTTTTCGGAACCAAATTACTATAACAATTAAACCGTTTCTAAAGCAAAAGAATATTTCAAAAAATTATTACAGTTTTCGGGGAGATACATTTACAGTTGAAGGAACTCTAAATAAAATAGAAGCATAGCATTTTTCCACGAAACTTATTATTTATTTATTCAGTATTAGTCCGAAAACAGCACATTTTGACCTTTACATCGAACTATTAACAACGGTAACAATGGTCACATTCACAAACACCCAAGCCCTAGGTGGAGGAAAACTCACCCAGGCGGGAATCGAACCCGCGACCCTTGGAATGGCAGACGAGGACGTTACCCCGCAGCCACCGGGGTCGAAACATTTTGACTCACAGAGTCAACTTTAGGTACCAGTCAGGTCACGTATTAGGCACCAGAAGATGACTCTTGTCAAAATGCGCATCGTTTGTTGCACTATTTTGTAAAAAAGATGTCAAATGATTTTTTAATTATTCAAAATGGGTATTCCAGTATCACTCTTTCAAGATTTATTAAAAATCAAACAATATGGCAATGTTGCTAATACGTGTATTAAGCTAATATTTGAATATTTAAAATCTACTAAAGATAGTTAGCACTTATATAAGCAAATTAATTCAAAACATTTTTCATCCACATTAAACTTTCAATTTTGGATGAATTTTTAACGAGTTCATGCAGAAAATGAGGCTTGTTCCCTGTGTTAAGGATTCAATTTGGCGATGATGGTGAATAAGTTGATTTAATAGACCATGACGGCTGTGGTAATAATAAAGCAGTCAACAAAAATCCTAATCCCAGCATAAAAAACAACCAGGCGGAATGAGATGCTCTGAGCTAAGGATTGGCCAGAGAATATGAATTAGTTTAATTGGGTGATCTTTGTTATGGGTTTTTGAACATCGCTTTCTTACTTTAGCCTCACTAACTTATTTTAAAGATGCTTCCAGTGTTCTCTGGCTCCCTAGAATCTGGATAATCATTACATTTCCATCAGGAGGAGACACGCGACTAATCTAATGCCGAAAATATATAAATAATAAACGTGATGGAGTATTTACGCGGTAAAATGTTTTACTAACTATTTTTAGGAGCCATTGATTAAAAAATTTTGATTAAATAAGGAAGAACGAAAACCCATACGACAAAATGTATTTCTAATTTTTTTATTGCCATTATTGTTGCGCTCACTGCTCGTATATGGACTAGTTCCTCTTGTGTTAGCTACCAAAAAGGCTTGTAACAGATTTTGGTGGTATTTTATAACATATTAGTACTTATACGAGTATACCAAAATCTTTTGCTAAAACCTCTCTGGTATCTAAAGGAAAGGAAATAATCAATATAACAGCAATAATATATCATCAGTAATATAACATATAATATAACATCAGAATCTAAGATGCTTTGCAATATCTGCTAATAAATTAATTGATTATTCTGTTGCTCTCGGGTAAACAAAAGAAGGGAGTTATTTAAAATAACAGCGGATAGAAAGAAATAACAGCAGAATGGCATGAATAAAAATATCAATTCGGGATGTTGTTTGCCAGAAATTATCTGCGCTTCGACCTTTTATATCGAATCTCTTCCAATAGGATAACTGAACGGATGATTGAAACAAGCTTTTGAGGGTACATACACAGCGAATAATCCCACTACTCGGTGAATGGCCCAGGGAAAGACAACCAGAAGAGAGTGAATAGACGGAGGATGAAAGGAGAAGAACCTGAGATGAGAAACGAAATCGATGCCCATACTGCCGCCGAGCCTGGGATAGGATTCGCGTGCGTCCTCACGAAGCGTCGTCGAACCCTACTTCTCATGACACCCCTCCGCCCTTCACTTCGAAAGGACCCCAACAACTCTCCACTCTACCATACCGCTCGCCCTCTTTCGCCAGGGCCGACAAGGGGTGGATTGAAGAGGGCCCCGCCACGTGGCCCCTCACTCAAATGGACTGCAACCCCGCGGAAGTTCATCAGTGGGGTCTTGAGAGTGAAAAGGAGGGGTGGGACAAACGGACATTGATACCCAAATGCACTCTTTCTTCCTTCTCCCCCGTCTCGCACCGAATGGAAGGCAGAGGCCATAAACACTGCGACTCCCCCCCTCCCCCTAATCCCTCTCTCCGTTTCCTGCAGTTCCTCCGAGAAACCCCTTCCACCCTTATCCTTTTTCCCTGCGGTCCAGAGTCCTTGAGAGACGGTGGGGTAATGCCTGAGGGAGGGGAGGATGCGTGGGAGAGGATGCAGCTTCGGGGGGGAGGGTCTCTCACTCTCTCTCCCATGGAAGGAGGTGGTGACCGCCTAGCAGTCGACCAAGTCGGTCTTTCAACTGAACGGTCCTACCTATCCCTCTCGAGTCTTTATGTCCTTCCTTTCGATCAAAGTGTGGCCAACGAGTCTCCATTCATGAAATACGATAGTTATGTTGTTAAGAGTAACTAAATTTTGACGATATCACCAAAATTCGGCTATCCATGAAACCATTTCTTTGATGACAAGCACTAGGGCATATCAGGGACTGATTGTTTACAAAAATGAACATTTTCAGTGTCATGTGCTTATAAAATCTAATCAAAACTAACTAATTGCGTCAATCTTTTTGTAAAATACCATTGAATATAAATATTCAAATAGTGGCATAAATATGAATAGGGATAAGTATTTTCATGAGCCGCATACATACCGATTATTTTAAGGACAATTTTTACACAATGACATCGTCATTTTTCAATTGTATATTGTTCCTATACAACTGAATAAAATTGAAAAATACGCTTTATCCCTGAATGTGATATTCTAGGGGTAGAGCGTTGGTCTACTGACCGGAGGACACGGGTGCAATTCCCAGGTACGCAACTCTGTACATCCTCAGTTCACTCGAACCGCGTGATTTTTCGAGCACCAGAACTTCCAGGGAAATCATGGACAGCTCAGGGAAAGGAACTCCCCCCTCCCTTCTCTGGTGTGTGGATTTCACACGCTGTAGGGCTAAGTATTGGGTGGACTCTTCCATCACCTATCAACATGACCTTTGGGTTGATAACTGTGTTTTTGTTTTATTGCTCGAATATATGCAAAGTTTTCAATAATCACTTTAATATATTAATCTTAAGGCATCCGCGGCGCCTATCCGATTGATGTTACATGTTTAATTTGGCTTGTAAGACAACAGTTTCGGTCCCAGTCCTGGAGACGTCTTCAGGTCGAAATGTTCCCGTTCCGTTGAAATGTCGTTCAGGTCTTCGTTGTTTCAGTTTAATCTCAGTTTTTAAAGGTTTTATTCCGTAACCGTAATAGTGACAGCAGAAATAACAGTAACAGCAATAAAATATGAAAACATAAATGATTCGGAATCCCCGTTTTAGGAACAATCTCCTCTTCGGGGTTGGACAGAAAGATAGTTGATCTACAAAGAGTGTAGCAATGGTGGGAAGACCTTAATATACCTGCCATCGGGAGCGGCTTTGGCCCGGTATTCAACCTGGGACGATGGGAAACCAGCAAAACCTTCGCCAGACTGCTAGCATGCCCTGGCGTGAATGCAAACAAATTGATCTTCGTTCATTTCAGATGTTAAAGGCTTTTTTCTGATTGGCTGTTCATTGGTTGTAAGGTGGAAATAGCCTTTCCCACTTCGAAGTCAGGATGCTTCTCTTATGACCCTTGGGAAATACGATATCGTTTTTCCCAAGTAAATTTATTGCCGTTCCCAATCAAACTGTTTCTTTTCCGTGGCCCTTTGGTTTTCCTTGATTTTTAATCAAATGATTCTTCCTGTTTGGCCGATATATGATTCTCTAAATGTGCACTTCATATACTCCTTCACGCATTAGAACGGGAATCCGGTCCCAAAGTCAAATATATTGTTTGAAAGAAAATACATATAATCGATATGTATCAAGAGGGTTTCTGATATCCTTTCAGGGATTGCAAATCACATTTTCCATGATGGAGAACAGTGGTCATTTAGTCGCATCCCCCATATATTTCACTTTCCAATTGCAACTAATTGATGGGTAAATATTTTTCCAGAATTCCTACTTTTGTTGTAGCAAACGGTTCTTTGCATCACTTAAGCTTCATAAAGTACTGGATAATAATGACAACCTTTACTCTCATCTTAAATATTATGGCTTTGTTTTCACGTGAATGGCATTTTATGTGTAATACACAGTTAAATTCAATTTAATTTGCCTTATAAAAATGGAAGTTATATTTCCGCATCGTATACTAATAGTTTATTAATAGGTATACAATTATTCTAAGACTAAAAATGAAACTTCTTAGCTAATTAGTTAATAAATATTTGGATTTGCTCATTCATATTACAATTATTTTCAGATGCCTACATAAACATCTTTAAAATTTGAAGATGTGTGCTCGTACTGTGTAAGGTAATGCCACTAGGTGATGGCCAATAAGAAGAATCATAGATGAAATATTTCACCCTGTTTTGACGTCTACCGTCGGGCAAATTCATCAGCAATCTGGTACTCAACATACAAAGCCTGTCCCAAAAGTAGTAGGACTAAGGCATTGAAGAAAAATAAATTGCCAGAATTGATACATTCACTCAACAGTCTTCCAAGTAGTACCCTTATGCGTCCACACACAGCTTCCAGCGGGTTTTCCACGCCTCGTACGCCTTCTGGAACGCGGAGCCCGGAATGCTGCTAAGCTCCCTCGTCACGGCCAATTGTAACGCTTCCACCGAGCCGTGGTGAGGTCCTTTCAGCATGGATTTGAGGTGGGAGAAAAGAAAGAAGTCTGGTGGGGCAACGTCTTGGTTGTAGGATGGCTGAAGCATGGTCGAGAAGCCCTTGGCAGATCCGCATGCGAATTTCCTTTTGTTCGTCCGAGACTCTCGCGGCACCAACTCCGCAAGCATTTTTCTCATGCCCATGTTTTCGGCCAAAAGTCGATGCACATCACTTTTAGGGATGTAAACTTCATCAAAAACCATGCGAACGCTTAATCTGCGATCCCTGTCCAACAAAGTTCACATTCTTGCAAGATTTTCGTCCCTTACTGAGGTCGAAGGGCGTCCTGAACGTTCAGCTTCTTCTCTACCCTCCCGAAACAACTTGTACCACTCAAAAACACCCGATCTGCCCATGGCGTTATCACCATAAGCTACCTTGAAAATGTCATGAGGCTCTTTCGCGACTTGGACCAAATTCATGTAGAATTTAATGGCGTTGCGCTATTCCAATAACCGGTTCATGATGAAGCGTAACGAGGTCACGTTATGGAGGTTTTTCAAACAAACGAACTTCACTCCGCAAAGACTGGGACCGTCCGCACGTCTGTCCGCCTATCCGGTAAAAAATAAGTTCTACTACCTTTGGGACAGACCTTGAATTAGTGTATATGTACTCGTATCCACTAAATTCAAAATTGGAACATTTACTTAATGGATCTAAACTGAATAAGTCTATAATATAGCGGAATATTTAAGAAATATTATCAATTATACAACGGAACATTACGCAACCTAAACTAATTTTTAGATTGATTTTGTTTATTTAAAAAACAATGATAAACAAATGCCTAAAGGGTGGTTTATCTTATTTTAAAAAAGACGAATGAATGTTGGCGCGACAGAATGCCCAGAAATTGAAAACAGACGTAGACTGGATGCTAAGCACCGAATCACTCATTCAATCGGGAGGTGTCTCGTATTGGCCTATGGAAGGAGGCGGGCTGCACATCAGAAAGTTTCGCCCGGGCGAACAAAACTATCAGTGAACTGTCGCACGTTTGTCTAAGATCGAAGTTGAAGAAAACCATCCGCTCACGCCACCCAGAAACCGCGCTGAGACCCTCTCATGGTAAACCCCTTCGTCCTCTTCTCCTGGGGCATCGCAGCGATTACGAGCGCGCGTGAGGCCCGCCAGTCTTCTTCACACCAGTGTCGGAGAATTTCCTCGGATTCCCTCTGCACCTTTCTGCCGAACCCGACGCTTTCCCGTGGGACACCCGACCGCACACGTGGCGCCCTCCTCTTTTCTTCCCGAAGGACGTGGCGTCTGTGCGCGATCCCTCCCTCCCTCCACTTGACGACGCCAAAGGGATGCCGAAGGCGCCGCCGTCGGGATGAAGAAGTATCCTCTTGGACGGAGAGCGTGAGAGAGGGGCGGGGGGGGGGGGTCGTAAAGCGGAGAGGGCATGTGTGTTTCGAGTTCAATGCAGACGCAAAAAAACACGGGACTACACGCCTCGCTTTTTCCAACCAATGCAGCGCCATGCATGGCCACAGACTCCCTTCGGCCGAGATTTCTTGACAGATATGTCTTTTCACAACTTTTATAAATTGGAGAATCTCACAAAAATATTTCCATTCCAGCTTTTTGCGCTCTGTAAGAATGTCATCTTGCCGATTCTGATCGTAGGATGAAAGAGTTTTCCGAGCATCAAGGGTAACTACTCCGTATCTACGTTCCACCGGTGCAAATTTATTCGGTCGATGGAATATTGGGAAAGTATCTCATGGATTGATAATTCAGTATTGCTTTTAAGTTGCTTGAATTTGTTTGTCTAACTATATTATCATAATGAATTGAACCAATGACAGTAATCATAGCGTTGGTTGTTTGTACAGGCGAGGATAGATGCGACTTGGAAACGAGCCCTACAGCGTTTGAAACTGTTGAAAGCAAGGGAGCAGTCAATTAAATCCATGTTTACTGTTTTTAATTAAATTGCCGTTTATTTTAATGCACTCCGTATAGATTTACTACTTCTTAAATGGTTTTGTATGTTCTTCATCGATAAAACCGAGAGTACAAGCGCCGAGGAGTTCAACTTGGGCCCGTGATATTAACAATTTGTTCTATCATACCTATACTACATCGTTTTGTGTGCTTATCTCTTAGGAAACGTAGGTACATGTGTATTTTGATCCTCTAGCATGTATTGGGAATTAAATGGGGACTTTTGGAAGATTTAATGTTCCTTTCAGAAATTTGGCTAATATTTTAGGCTAAATTTCTTCTCAATTATGCTCATAGCTGAAAAAACTTAAATTGAAATTCTAAAATTTTACTTTGGAAACGAAATTTTAATTATTAAAACTATAGCGATTTTCTTTACTAAAAAAATGGGTTTATAATATGTCTAATTTTAACTAATAGGTCTAATATATTTGCATAAAAGGTAAGATTTTGGCGCGACATTTCTGAAGCACGGAAATTAACTTTCAACTAATCCATGACTTGTTCAAAATGTTGTCATAGACACAGAGAACCTAACATCCTCCCCCACTATGGGATGATTAATTATATCAATGAAATTGGGGCTGGAAGGAGTGAATAAAGCTACTTGATTAAAAGCCCCTATTCTTGTAACTTTTAAATTAAAAAGCTATCTACGAGTCGACTTCCGCTCTCAAGTTCCAAGAGCAGCGTCAAAGGGTGCATTTTACATATTATCAACACATGATAATTTCTTTTGAGAAGCTTTAATATTATTTCAAAAACAAAATACACTGCTTAATTAACTCTAAAATGTCTCGAATAAGATAAACACAATATTATATAAATTTTATGACAAAACTCGTTTAGATTTGTTAATTTGAAAATATAAGCATTCAAAATCGTAAATCCTGAATTTTATAATCAGTATCCGGTACGCAAATCAAAGCCTTCAAATCATAATGCTAGCTTTTATTAAAAAATTAGAAAACTTCAAGATAGTAATCTGTATTCTGCCTAAACTACGTACATTAACTTGTTGCTATAATTGTATCTTCAAAGGTTAAAATTGAATTTATGGCTTCTGGACTTGTCTTCAAAGGTTAAAGTCGGATTTCGGATTATTGATTAACCCTAGTGAATATTCCAAGAAATTGTAGTAGATGCAACAGCTGTAACTTTTGCCGGAGTCATTCACTAATATGCATTACAATGCAAATATTTCAGAGTCTAAAAATCATTCACCTTGACCGGGATTCGAACCCGGATCCCTCGATGTCCCGCCGAGTGCTTTAGCCAGTTAAGCTATCGAGGCGTCCTGTTGCACTCGGATACAGTATTTCGGAGTGCAAGAGCTAAAGCTTGGCTAAAGCACTCGCCCGGACATCGAGGGATCCGGGTCCGAATCCCGGTCCAGGCGATTTATTTTTACACTCTGAAATTTTTGCATCAAAGGGAATAATTCAATGGGCTCTATTAAGGCCAACCAATAGGGGTGGGATAAATTTATTTTTGAAGTCGAGTGAACATTTCGCGGAGATTGAAGAGAGGAGTGAAGGGAGCGACGTGGCCGCGTGTTCAGCGACTTGGCCAGACTGTGAATGGACGGAGGTTGCACGTGGGTCAAGTGCGGGGGGGCGTGTTGGAAGATTTTGAGTCACTGGCGAAGGAAAATGAAGGGCAGGAATATGAGGCCATGGAAGGAAACCTGGACGACATTTCTCGTCTTTTCTCGCGTTTTTGCCTCGTTTTTCTCCCACCTCTGACCGCCATTGGGACTCGGAAGTAGGAGGCTGAGGTAAAGGGCAGGAAGAAGGCCCTAGAGGGAGGCGCCACAGTTTTTTCTCAACAGGCCAAGCGAAGCCGAGTTAGGTGGAATCCGGGCTCTTTGCGACAACCGGCCTTTCGGATTGCGTCCTGCTCACGAGTGAAATTTAGTAGCTCTAGGAATTGAGTGGGGGAAGGAGTGGGCTTATATTTTACTTATTTTCCATTCTCTCACAGCTGTTCTGAAGATCCAAAGTTGAAAGAAGGGCAGTAAAATGTCTCGCCGAGCTTGGATTTTTTTTAAAGATGTCTTTCCTCTTATTTTTGAAAGAGTATGATTAAGAAACTCGGAACTAAGTGCACAGGAAATTTTAATATACTTATGGTACCGAGGGGATGACTGATCAGACATCTAGTCAACAGATTATTAATATTAGTAGTAGTCTAGGGGCTTAGGGTAACTTTTTGATGAACCCTGAGGCTACAATTTATGGAACACTTAAGCCCTACATAACAGACACAAAATATTCGTTATGTATATCGTATTAAAATAATATTTTTTTAGTTATGCATTATTTCTACCTTCCTTTGTGCCATCCAAAATTCCTAATTGTTCCCCATCTACCTCACTTTCTCTTCTCCTCACTGATAACGTCTTCGGAATTTCATTGCCCCTCAGTATCTCATAATCCTCTTTGTCTTTCGAATTTCTACCAAAAGCCTCATCTCATCTCCGACCCTGCCTTGAACTTCATCCTTGGTTTCCCTAACTATCAATGATATTTTTTCCATTATTCTTCACACCTACAGCTCAAAGGCCTCCAATTTACACCATGACGACCCAGTTAATGAACCATTCAAAAGTCTGCTACATATTATCGGTACGCCGGCATAATAAACTACCTGAAACAAATTAGAGGCATACGTTCACAGTGATGCAAATGAATAGCCGTTATTCTATCCCTCAATCCGCTATCACAAAAATTCATTTGATGAAAAATAATAGTAAAAGGCTGTAAATATATATAAGAAAATTTGAAATTGATTAAACTAAAGAGTAAAAGTTGAGCTTTATATTTATTCAAACTTCTACAATAATAAATATCGATAAAAGGATCCCTCACTGGGCAATCATTGACACATAAGGATGAGCATTCTAAATAATTCATATTATTTTAAAATTCAAAATAGAATTATAAAAACTCAGGAAAATGTACGCTGGAAAAAATGAAACTCTGGGAAAAAGTATCTGGACATAAATAGATTTTGGAGACTACCCTACATGTCTGATCTAATGAATGACATGGAAGGGTGAAGGAGTCCAAGATGCGGATGCAAGAAAAATGTGATTGAAAGCAACAGAGGGTGCCTTTCAAGCTCAGATGGTGAAACATTCCAAGTCGTTGCATTTAAGTGGTACGTAATGGATCTTGGAAATGGCTTTTCCCTTTATTTTCTTTAGTGCATCTCACAAAACCCCCACCGAAATGCGCGCACCTGTGAAATGGGTAGGACATCTCAAGAGCGGGACCCCTTAAAGTCGGGGGTGCTCTCCATGAGGGTCTCTCCGCTGGCAGTCGAAATCGATGGCGTTAAGTGGGCCCATATTTTTGGGTACTTATGTTCACACTCGCAGAGTACACTTTTGAAGCATTCACCCGAATGGGTCGCGATTCTCTCTCAGGTTTAGCAAGGTCACGGGAATAGAGCCGTAGCTTCGGATATATGCTAATTGGCATCTTTCAATTATTCATAATGGAAACATTGAAATTCATGGCGAAAATCAAATTTGCATCAGCTTGGACCTCTATTTTTGCGATAAATCTAGCATACAGAAAATTTTTCATCTAACTGTAATTTGAAATGTCCCCAAATATATATGATTTTAGGCTCCTACTCAGAAAATACCGATTTGAAATCATCTACATCTACTTAATACCCAGCCAGCCGCCGCAAGGGCGTGTGGTGTGGCGTGTTAAGACACCACCCGCAATTAAGAAAGAAAAAAAACTGCATGCAAAAGCCACAAATTTAAACTACCCACAAACAAAACATGGTATACACTCATGCAGGAACACTTAAACCACATACACATGCAAACACTCAAACTACCCACTAACATATCAACATAATTGAAAATTTACTGAAGAAAAAACAGGAGAAACAGGCCTTGAAATTAAACATCTCCCTTTCTGTCAGTACTACTTAAGAGCGGAATTGGTGCAAACTTCCGTTCCATAGCTCTGTGGCGTATATAAATCGCTAAAAGGTTTCCCAAAGACAAATTCCGCATTTCATTTTATACGCCCACCACTCTCTCCAAAGCCTTATGCTCGAACAAAGAACCTATAGAATGCAATATGTGCAAACAGTACGAGGATGAACTGTCAAAAACATAATTAATTCAAAAGAAGAATAATTTCATCATTAATAGAATTTGCATTGAAACGTTTGTTTGCAATTGAATGAAAACTAAGATAATGGGTTAAATTCTACGGAAAAGTTTAAATGCGCACGGGCAATGATGATATTACAAAAAGTACGGTTGCCGCGCCTATCTATCGGCATACTATTGTGGCAATAATACCGCTTTTGGGCCTGTCACTCAGTGCACAAATTTCGCAGGGCGAAAATATTACATTCCGCGTAGGCCGATTCGCAAGAGGATGAGAGACTAATCTGGTGGACTGTCAAACTTAAAAACGCCTTGGAAGATCATCGCTCCTCCGCTCTCGTTATCTATCCGGTAAAAAAATCAAGCCAAGGACGAAATGATCGGCCCGAGGCGAGGTTATGTTTCCTCCGGCGTCACGGCCTCATCTTTATGCTCACATCCTCCTCGTAGGTATTCCCGATCTCTCAGACCCTTCGTTTTACTACGTATCCATCTTCCTTATCTTTTACTTCTCTCCAGTCGTCCCAACCACAGACCTTCCCTCATCTCCTCCCTCCCTCTTTCTTCCCAGACCCTCCTCCTCCCTCTTCTCCCCGTCGTACTCCGCCCTTTCAAATACCGCCATCCCCTTATCTCGGCATAAAAATGACGCGTCAACTGACGAAAGCGGAGATTGTAGCTGAGTATTTTAAAGACCTTTAAAAACAAGGATGGCGGAATGAGCATGTTCGAGGTTGACCTCGACATAATAGCCGGGGAAAAATTGCCAATTTGATGGACTTCCAGCAAAATGGCCGAGAGGGTCGGGTGGAGATAAATAAAATATGCATCGTAGGCGCGTGTCCTTTAGAGAATATGATAAAACTCCTAGCTCGTAATTTATTTCTATCCTCCAACGCAAACATCTAAACATTTCCACAAGCGTTTATCATTAAACCCTAAAGCCGGTTTCTTGCAGTTAATATTTTTATAAATGGATTTCTCCCAATCACTTCCTAAACTCGACGTCTCCTCGACCTTTCAGAGGAGCGTAAACATTTCCTGACTGTGTTGAACTAATGCATCAGAAGAAGAGGAGGAAGTACTCTTAGAGTATTATTTACCAGCGAGTACAGCAGTATTAAATACGACTTAAACTTTTATTGCTACAAGGAAGCGTCATCAGGGATCTGGTTCTCAAAATCACGTCTCTTTAAATGTACTTTGAAACACATTCTTAAATGTAATACAAAACGTTTCTACCATTTATGTAGAGCTATGTGGACTTTACAACTGTAAGGGCATATTTTTAACCCTAGATCGATTTGTAACCGGGTATTGCAAGACCTTAAAAAACAAATTTTTGCTTTGAAAAAGTGTGCACAGAAGAAACGCTTTTACAATCAAGAATCATCTTTTCCCATCGTTGTTAACAGCTTCTGCATTTTCATGCTATTTAATCAGCAACTCACTTTTATTGAGCACATGCTATAAGAGATGCAGTATGTAGATATTTTATTAACGTTTTATGGTTATGGTATTTAAAAATTCATCCATAAAATTATGACAATTAGTAAAGGTAGATAAACACAGTTATATCCAGGAAACTATATTTTTATAGCAATTGGGCATTTATTGAATTTTTTAAAAAGAATTAATATTAATAGAATATCAATTGCATAATTTAGGACTTCTATGGAAATAATATCTCGCCTCTGAATTTGATTAAGAGAAAAACACAAGACCACAATATTTAATTCGGTGAAAAATTATTATGTTATTAATTAAAAACAATGGCAAGTTTTTCTCATCTCTAGAGTATTTGAATTACGTAGCAATCATTCATCAAATTGACATAAAATCAATTCCCATAATTCTGCCTAGTGATTAAGGTATTTCATAAGCTTCATATGCCATACAGGAGAACTTTCTCAATATCTATCCTAATAACCGAGATTTTTTGAATGTGTGATAAACTTAAATAAAAAAAACAGGATGCCTACTTATCACAAGGAAGATTATCTTGGTAGTCGTAATAAACAGTGCGAATACTCTCGTATCTGTTTTTTTCACTAGAATAGACACCAAGGCGCCCTTTGGGTAATAGATAGATCGAAGGATAGAAGCTGGTCGAAGGTAATCCACGCATAGACAGTTCCGGAGTGAGGCGTCTTCAAACGCGTCTGACTATCGGGTGCCACGTTAAAATCATTTCCTTAACTATTTATCAAATGATATTGAGACTAATGCAACTGCAAAAATAAGACCTAAAAACGACGGGACTCCATCCACGGCGTCATTAGTCATTCCCTGGCAGCTGAGGAAACCGCGTTCTTCACCACACGATGTTCTTGCACGAACGCATTGACCGCAGCATAAGAGAGGACACAGAAGAGCGCCGAAAGTGATAGAATAGGGATTTGGAAATATATGACGGGTTTGTGCCCGGGGAGTTGGGAAACATAAACTTGGAGATGATTAAAGGAAAAAAAAATATTTCTGGACTATGCTAGGAAGATGGAACGATTGCGGGTAGATTTGGAGCGATAGCTATGGAGATAAATACAGGTAAGGAGAGCAGAACAGTGGCAATAGTAATAAACAAAAATGTATTAAAAAGAGTGGTAAGAATGGAGTAGGGAGAGATGGAATATTATTACTAGGGAATAAAGCAGAACCATCAAACTCGATTATTAACCAAGTGTGCA
This sequence comes from Hetaerina americana, assembly GCF_022747635.1. Classification (NCBI taxonomy): domain Eukaryota; kingdom Metazoa; phylum Arthropoda; class Insecta; order Odonata; family Calopterygidae; genus Hetaerina; species Hetaerina americana. The sequence continues at coordinate 16,503,321 of NW_027286069.1, read as the reverse complement.
TGCTGAATGTTAGTCATGGGCGGAAGGAAGTAGATACGAGTAATGTTAAAGGATCGCCCAGAAGGAAAGACTCCAAGAAAACTTTGAAGAATACACTTGATAGCTATTGAGGTATGGGATGTGGTAGAGAGTGAAGGGAGTGATGGTAGGGACATGTTAGAAAACGGTTTAGGAGTAAGGGAGGACTGCGGGGAAAAAGAAAGGGAGTTTTGCCGGAGAAATGGATTTTTGGTTAAATCAGTTAGACTATATTATAAATAGCCCAAAATATGGGAATAACTTCACCAATTAACAGTTTCACGGAAGCGGGATCGGGACATTATTTACTTCTCGTCCAGTGCAACACCAAAAAAAGAAAATATATATGGGAAACTCCGAAGAAAAATTAGTAAAAGACGAAACGAAAAGATGAGGAGGAATTAGCTGATATAATCCTGAATGGGGAACAGGGGATTTGGGCTGTACTAGAAAAGTATCCTTAAAAATTGGATAACGAAACCCCTAACGTAACGACAGATACGATAAATGGGAGGAGAATACAAACAGAAAACTTGATTACATGGGTTCCGGCAAGGAGATTGGTCGCGAGAAAGAATTGGAAGGAGGAAAAACGCAAAATAAAGCATAGAGGGCGACAAAATAAACTTCGGCGAAACAAATAAGGTGGAAAGAGCGGGATACGATGAGTTTTCAGCTGGTGAAGTGTAGGCATTGCTGATGATTAGAGGCTTTGATAAAGTGGTGGATTTGTTATTGTGAAGTGAGATGTCTGTGTCAAGAAAGGTGACGGTGGAGTCTGAAATGGAAGAAGTACTCAGAGAAGGCCGAAAGCTCAAAATGTGAATGTCCTTTTACGTGTCATCTATTTTATTTTGTGATCTATTTTGCCATTCAAATTTTTATATTATTATTATTAGGAAATCTACCGATTAAGGTAGGTTTTTGGATGGGCACAGCTACTAAATAAATATGATATATATACGATCGTATTTATATGTATGCTTATTAATTATTAAATCAGAATAGGGATTACAGAGGAACGTGACAGAAAGGAAAAGAGCTAGCTCGCACAAATCTGAGCAATGGAATTATGTGCTTCAGTAAAATATTTGATGCATGAAAATATGAATTTAGTAATATCAATGTGTAAATTATTGATGATGAAATCCTTTTGAAAATATTTGACTTAAAACAATATACCATTAGATCACTTTGAATGTATTACGTTAAAAACGGTTATTAAAATGCTTTTAACTGATGAAATGTGTTTAAAATTATTGAATTAATTAGATATTAAGAACTAAAAAAATGGAGAAAAAAGTCCAAGTTATTTTTGAAACACACACGAATAACATTGATAGTATTATTAAAATATTGCGAAACAAAAAACTTAATATGCTATACTTGTAAAGTCGGAATTTAAATTATTAATTTCTCTTAAGCAGGTAATATGATAACTTTTCTATGCTATTATTTTTTATTAAAAAAACCTCAGTGTAAATGTAGCACGGGTTAAGGCAGCATATGTAACTGCCTGTCTACATGGACACAAGTCGCTTCTTTCTACATATTGTTACAGGAATTCATAAGCTATTTTTCTGCTGCTATTCTAATATGTACTTCCATTTTAATTACTCTATTCAACGATCTAGTCTGCATCTTATTTTTCGGGACGTCCATTCTATTAAAATCTCCTTATTTTATATTGCTCATATTTCATTAGCACTAGGGTGAATAAGTTTGCTTCACTATGGCTATCATATATGGCTACACCAAAGAATGATAATTGAGAAGGTGGTCAATTCTCTTCTCTGGTGCAATGTTATGTACGCGAATCTGAGGGCTGTCACAAATCTGAATCATTGGTGCTGTCACTCAATAACACGCAGGAATATTTTTAAAAGGATTCACCGCAAAAGGCGCTGCAAGAGAAACAAGATGGAGGAGAAACCGTGAAAGGACGGAGGGCGAAGCAGAAGGGGTTGGTGGAGATGTGGTCGGTGAATGGGAGGGGAGGAATGGAATGTGAGGGGGCTGGGCGATCCGGAGGGAGTGACTTTCAAGGCGTAGGGAGGAGGCGCGCGGTTGAGGGAGTCGGGAAAATAACCTTTGACAAGCCCGGTAGGGTGAGGGGGGGTATTGGCTGGCCTCCTCTCCCATCAGAAACGTGGTTGTGGTGCCAGGGCGAGAGGGGACGAATGGGACCGTAAGTATGCGTGCTAGACGACTGTGGATGGACCGGGTGGAGGAAGAGAGGAGGGAGTGGGGAGAGGGCCGGTGAAATCGTGGGAGGGGGAGAGAGGAAAAGGGGAAACGGGGTAGACGGCGGCGTCGGAGCAGAGTCCATTAGCGTGCCATATATAGCGAAATTGGTCTGGTCCATTTAGTTGCCATTGGTGTCCCATATATTTCCCACCCCTCGAGGGGGGGGAGAGGGTCTTCGGAGGGCGTTGGAGAGTGGGAGGAGGCAGGGAGGGGTGGAGGAGGGAGGGGAGAGGGAGAGAAAGAGAGAGTGATTTCGATGGGGCGGAGGTGATGGAGAGCGGTAGGCGGACAGGCGATGGGGAAGTTTTCGTCGGGTGAGAGGACGGAAGGAGCATCAGTCGGCGGTGGGTTTGGTGCACACGGGCGGTTGGAGATCGGAAAACTTAAGAAGGAAGCTCCTCTGAGCACCTCTGTGCATGAGATAAAGAATTTTTCATATCATGGAGAAGAAATATCATATGCTACAAACATTATCACAGGAACATCGTGTATACGAATCCCGTATGGGATTCGATTGGAGGTGTAGATGAAAATTACCTCTGTGAACATTTTCAATTTAATAATTTAAATTTATAATTACTGAAGCAGAAAAAACAATGCATCTTTCCACCAAATATTTCATTAGGCACGACTTGTTGCAACTCATCGGCGTCATCCTCAGGTACAAATTTGACGTGCCTAATAAATTTGATGTACCTAATAAAACATTTTGTGGGAAGATAAAATGGTTTTTTATTCAGTGGCAGTGAATTTCCACAGAGTTAAGCCTAAAAACATCGAATATGTATATGAATTTATAATTTTAGCAAAGTTTCTCAGCAACAATCGATAGGTAAATTAATCTGGTCACTAATCGCTTTATCGTTAACAATTTAACTGCCTACCTCTAGCTATTTTTTTTACCAGTAGAGTCTGCAACAACCTTACTGCATCATCATGCCATCGTCATATGTAATCTACCAATTCAAGGTATGTTATGAACGGTCAATTATGGCTCTTATGTATTAGGTTTCACTTGGGCTTCCACATGTTTACCTTATTTACTTCCACGATTCTTCATAACTTATACACCAAGCATGTATGGACTTAAATATTTTATATGTATTTAGTTTTCAATGACATTATGGCTTTCATTTAGTTTTGTTATCGAGTTTCGATTGCTATTATCTTTCCAAATAATTTTTGGTAAACCTTAACATTATTGTTTAATCGAAAATTATAATTACTATTTCAGTCACTGCATACGATTTGCAATGAGCATGGTGGTGCTTCGGAGCGAAGATAAAAGATAGTGAATGCGCCAAACCTTTCCTAAGGTTCTAGCTGAGGGATTCCGAGTAAGTGTATGCATTCGGTTTTAGAAGCTAAAGATTCGATGGCACTGCAAAATCACTCTCTGCCTAGAGTTCGGTTGGGTTGATTTGAAATACTAGGACTTGAGGAAGAAAGTAGGAGATGCAACCTCAAAATAGATCCCTCGTGGTTACTAGGATACGGATATCATTTGGTTACAGTGTATTATCCATTGAAAATTGAAACAGGTATACTCTACCTTTTGACTCTTGTCATTAAGTTAATTTTTTCAAAAATATGTGGATAAAGTGAATTCATACATACCTTGCAACTATCTCGAATGTATTGAGACAACTCATAGCTGACTGTATTTGGGCGGGAGCTGAGTGCGAAAGGTTTACTGGTAGCTTTCGAAGTTGATAATGCTGCTCTTCGTATCTGCTGCGAACACTTCCTCTTCCTGCGAATGCAAAATTAGTGATCTCAGTAAGGAAAAATAAAGCATCCCTATGACTGGAGTTTGTACAAGTACGAGGTCCGTCCAAAAAGCAGTAGGACTGAGTCAATTTGAAAAGTTTATAGCCAGAATTGATACATTCACTCAAAAGTCTTCCGAGTAGCACCCTTATGCGTCCAAACACCCCTGCCAGTAGGTTTTCTACGCCTCGTACGCCTTCTGGAACGCAGCGCCCGAAATACTGCTGAGCTCCCTCGTCACGGACTTTTGTAACGTTTTCCCCGAGCCATGGTGACGTCCTCTCAGTACTTCAACTGGGGCATCGTCAGGGTTGTAGGATGGCTGAGGCATGGCCGAGAAGTCCTTGGCAGATCCGCATGCGAGTTTCCTTTTGTTCGTCCGAGACTCTCGCGGCACCAACTCCGCAAGCATTTTTCTCATACCCATGTTTTCGGCCAAAAGTCGATGCACATCACTTTTAGGGATGTAAACTTCATCAAAAACCATGCAAACGCTTAATCTGCGATCCCTGTCCAAAAAACCTTCACTCTTGCTAGATTTTCGTCACTTTTTGAGGTCGAACCTCGACATCCGGTTCGACGTCCTGAACGTCCGGCGTCTTTTCTACCCTCCCGAAAAAAGTTGTGCCACTCAAAAATAACCGATCTACCAATGGCGTTGACACCATAAGCTACTTTGAGTATGTCATGAGTCCCTTTCCCGACTTTGTCCACTTTCACGCAGAATTTGATGACGTAGCCTTATTCCAATAACCGGTTCATGACGAGGCGTAACGAAGTCACGTTATAGAGGTTTCGAAAAAGAACGATCCGCACTCCGCAAAGACTGGGACCCAACTAACACCCACCTCCAGCCTTTCCTGAGACTCCCCTCCTTCGAACCCAGCCAGAGAATCCGCCACCCGTCCGTCCATCCGGAAAGAATAAGTCATACTACTTTTGGGACAGACCTTGTATGTACTTGTCATAGGCAATTTTTTTATACAATCTGCTGTTATGAGATAACTGTTTGGTCTAGTGTTTTCTTTTTCTAAAGGAAATATGGAAAAGATGCTAGTTGTCGCTCAGTTTGGCCTGTTGGGATACGCCGTATGGTCGAGATTTCAAGTCCCCCGCCCCCCGATCGTGGGAATCCTGAAGATAATCCAAAAATATATTTCAGGATTCACTGGTGACCAGATACGACAACGTCGGCCAAACTTTTCTGAGGTAATTTAGTGTTCTATCACGGGAGGTACAATTGTACCATTAAACTCATATCGATTCACTTAAATACAGGTATAAAAGAAAAAGCTGGAATGCATGTTAGGAAATCATAGTTGCTTCCGATATTGCTCTAGTTTCGTATGAAAGTTGGTATTTGAAGATTTGTCACTGTATTTTTTTATGCACAAGTTAATGATGTAAGTATAGGTAGGAAATTAATAGAAGTATGGAATAACCATAATGTAAAAGCAATATAATTAGGAGACATGGGTGATTAAATTAGTATCATGCACGTAGTAGAAGTTCTTAACAAGTGGTGCAGTGGGTTGATTTCCGAGTGAACTATTATCGTGAAAAATTAATACACATATTTTGCATCTTTAGGCGAAGAAGCCAGCAAGAGAGCAAATAATCACCGGGGGAAAAATGGAAACAATGTTTATAAAGGGAAAAAAATTATTGCAAAGATATCGCGAAAGAATTTAAAGAAGGGTTAAGAAAATATTCAGAGACGACTGATAATGAAAAAATTGCAAAATAACATTAAACAAAATAAAAACTGCAGTGGAAAACATGGAAGAGCAAGGAGAGGGAAAAATGAATGAATAATGCGAAAATGTCTGAGATGACTTTTCAGCTCAGAAAAATACGAGGGATGTAATGTTTTTTTGAGAGAGGTAGGGAATAAACGCATCATCTGCTTGCTCCTCAGAACTTGAGAAATGGATGAGTGAAGGAAAGAAAGTTTATTGCCAATTCTTAGATTGGGAGATTTCTTGTGGTAGTAAAATTTTATATTCAAGGGAAGCTGTAGATGCTTTTGAGAGAGTATGGAGTGAACGAGAAGATATTATACAATATTCTATCAAAACTATGAACACATTCGGGAATGGGTAAAGAGTAAAGTGAGGCCATGAGTGACTGGGGTCTTGGATTGTTTGAAATTAAGTCTGGCGTGAAACCAAGACGCATGCAGTCACCATGGCTGCTTAATATTTTTTTTTGGATTAATGGATGAAAGACCAATGCAAGAATTAGGTAGGTTTAATGACTGGAGATGTAAATGACTCTGAAACTGAATGGCATATGTGAAACAATGTAAAACAATGAGGTGAAAAAAATGAATACTCAGGGTTATATGGACTTAATCAGTAAAAGGCAGCAAGTCTCTTGAAACCAGACATTTTCTCTTTGCCCACCTCTAAATGTAACAAATGAAAGATATGAGTTGAAATGACCGAATATACTTCGAAGGAAAGGAATTTAAGAAGTCACACGAACAAAAGATAATTAATGAAGCAATGAGCGAGTGTAACAAGCGAAAGAAATACTATATACAGTAATTCAGTTAGAGTATAGCCTAAAACCAGACCTCTATTGATGCGGCGAATCCCGAAAGGGAATGGCACGAAGAGTATTGGCGCATGTAAGTTATCTAATCAAAACACCGGAGGACATTCAGGAAGAATAAATTTTTAAAGAAAAAAATTAGTTGATTGAATATCAGTTAGAGCACTAACGAGCAACTATTATGCGAGCGGTGAGTTTTCAAGATATATAGACAAAAGAACATTCATCAAATAGTCCATTTAATCAACGACCATGAGAGTGGACACTGGGATGAAGGTTACACGGAAAAATAGGAAGACCGTAAGTTATTTGACAAGTATTAACCCTTAGCGGCCACCAGTTACCTAATAAATGAGTTCAGTGTAGACGATTTAAAATATTATCATTCTTAAAAAAAATTCCACGATCGGAATGAACAATTCTTCCCTCGCCTTCCTGCCTGCTGTCATTCATGTGTGGCTAGCATTTTAATGTATTTGATTAACACTTACAAATATTTTCTGATACTAAACTTCCACAACTAAACCTTGAATATACCAATCAAATAGTGATGGTAATTTAGATGTGCGGAAGATATAGGACTGGAAACTTAAGTGGAAAACTTAAGCCTATATGCGTCCCTTCCCTGTGCGCACGTTCAAATTGGAAATTGGCGTCAGGTCACCGGTAGGAGAAAAACATCCTAATTACTCTGATCACTGGCATACATAATTTTCTCTTTCGAATGGCACCAGATGGGAGTTTATACTGCGCGACGGGTGTAAACAAAACTTCATCTGAAGTTTGCCCGGTAAATTATTTCAGGCCACCGTCGTCTGATCTCTCGGCGCCGTAATTTAGCCGGCGTCGATGCGTGTGTTCGGCAGTATTCCCTCGACGGCTGGAATAGATAGAGACGCGTTTGATTTGTTCCCCCAAAATGATAACGGTCTCTCACATATCAACAGTCCCACAGACCGAAAATTGTTCACAAGAAATAGTGACAGGGTGGAGAGGGAGAGACGAAGGGGAGAGGAGAAATAGCCAACTAGTGCTGTTCATTGGGGTGATTTAAACCCACCCCCCCGTTAATAGCCAGGAGCACTTCCGATGACTGCAGCCATTAGACCAGACTTGTAGATGGAGGGTTAGGGGGGGCAGGGAGAAAACCATTTGAAGCCAAGGACAGAAAAATGACCACACGTGAGGGAGTATATAAAAAGCGGCGGCGAAGTAAACTAGCGGCGAAGTAAACTACGAAAACTATAAAGAAAGTTCTCTGAAAGATGCCAATAGCAATCAAATTTGTATCAAAAAATTATATAAGTCCATATGCATCATAATGGTTTCAAATTTATTAACTTTTTATTTATGAAATTCTCATATGTCCCGTTTCTAAATATATGTAAATCATTCGTCCTCACCTTGGGGTAAAATACTCGCTTTCGTAAGAAATTCCTCAGTGAGGTAAATTAGATGTGGCAATGGTGATTGAAATACCTAAAATATAAATTTACTGTTTATATAAATAGCATACCTGGTGAATTATAAATTTGGAGTAACATCTCAACAAATATGCTGTCTGTATTTCATATGAATAATTAGAATTAGAATTTCATAAGGAATCGAGTAAAACTCCTTTACATATTGAATAAAATTTTAAAGGAGAATTCCTGAATTCCTACGAAGCTGCGGTGGAAATTTTCCACAATATTCTAAAGGTTTCCAAAACATGTTCTACACAGATTTTTTACAGACAGAATTAAGATTTAATGATAAGTACTAAAGTATTCACTATTAACACGATTACAGAGGATGGGGAATATTGAATATCAATTTATTAATTTACTTGACAATACAAAACACAGGCAAAACCAAAGAATTTACGTAGGGTGATGAACTTTAGATATCTGATGGTGAGGTAAGAATTTTTCTCAAAATTGAATACATACATCTACACACGATGTGCTATAATTTACATTCGTAAACCTGTATTCCTAAAAATATTCAGATATCAAGCCAGCCTTCCCACTTGGGACAGCGGTTTGAAGACGGCGAGGAAATCAAGACCATTGTCGTCAACTTCACTTCCTAAGCGACCAACTTCTATGCTGAGGGATTAAAGAAACTCTGGTTCAGCGTCACAAAAAGTGCTTAGAAGTTAACGGCGAACATGCAAAAATGTGAAGTAGGTTTTTAGAATGTTTAAACCGTCTGTAAAAACTTTTAATGGCGAATAATCTTTTATTGATCAAACGGACCTAATTAAAAAATAGCTCTCGTAACTGAATTCGATACACGCAATTTAATTTGTTCTATGCAATATAAAGTAATATTTACAAAGAAGCAAGATGATTGATCCAAATTGGTGTGCTTATTACAAACGATAGCCGAATTATCATGGGTGTTGAAAGACTTCGCAAAGGTAAAACTAATTTTTAACTAAGTAGGACGCGTTAACCCAGCTTCATACTTTAATTTCATTGCACATTAGGAGCGCCTCTGGGCACCCACAGTTTCAACCATGCTGTATAAATTTTCGGGTACCAAATCTTCCTGGGAAACTTGAGGTTGCCTAAAGAAAGAAATTGGCGGCAGCCCCAGCCTGATGTATGAATTTCACACGTTGTTGGGCTTATTACTAAGAGTGCTCTACCCTCAACTATAAAACCAAACTTCGAGTTGATAACTTGGTGGCGGTTAATAAGATTCATCCCCATGAACAACAATCTTGACTTTGGGAAAGGATTTATATGTTTTGGTGACTGCTAGGGCTCTGCTGGTAAAGACAATGATAATTGACCCTTGTAGGGTCACCTATTTCAGTTAGATGGAAAGGTGGGAGCCAGATGAAAGGTAATTAAAACTGAATTCCACTGAGAAACAAATGCTGTAGTCCGTGCAGCGTCTCTTTCTCAGAAAAGTGGGTGCAAAGGCACCTGACTCGGCCATTTGGTGGTGGTGTCATGTTAAATAAAAACTCCATCGAGAAAGACAACGAGAAAACATATCCTTTGGGTATCCAACGACTATGCAATGAAAAAATAATGAGAATGAGTCCTGATAACTACGAGCTTTGGCTACAGGGCTGAGTGTTGTTTCCAACATCAGGAGAGGAAAGGCTTCCGTGGTCGTCATCGTGAAGAAAGCTGAGGATATGGAATACAAAAGCATTAAATGGGACGAAAAGAAAGGAGTTCTAGAAGGCAGTGGAAAAGTTTATGAATGAGGACAAGGAAACGGATAAAATAGGGGAAATATGATCTCTACAGTAATCTGTAAAATGGGATATCGAAAGTCGCACACAATAATATGAAAACAATAAAAAGGAAAAGGACATGGCAACCATAGATTATTGGCAGACGAGATGATTTGAAATATAGGAGAGAGGGCCCACTTACGATTCCTGGGGACGCCTCTGGGCACACTTAGCTTTACACAAGCTGCGTGTTTTTTCCTGTTCCAGAACTTCCTGTGAAACCAAAGACAACAGAGCGAAAGGAACTGCTCCTTATCCTGGTCCATCCGGGTGTGTTTTATTCACACGCAGTTTTGCTTAGGTTTAGGTGAGACTACCTCGACTATCAAGTCGACCATCGGGCTTGTGGTTTTGGTCACTGCATTTGCAGACATCTGTATTCACCGTAGAGTTACAGTTTAGAATTACAAGCGTTACCACTAATTTGGAAGATTGAGCTGCATAGATAGGTCGCCGTATTGTCATCAGTGGATATGCCATGCTTGTTCAGCATGACTAACATGCTTTGCAATAGAATCTTATGGACAATATGCACACACGTTTTTTGGCTAGAATTTAGCGTGAAAGTAGATTTTACGAGTAACTTAGTTTAATTATGTTCCGACATTACATTTTTATCCACATATTTATTACTTTAGGGCAGCCTTTCAACGAACTTAATAAGAAATGCATTAGAACGAAAGCGACCACCATGGTTATAGAAACGACAACTACGAAATCATTTTTATTTCAAGAACCCACCTTAAACGTTTTTCAGTGCATTTGGAAATGCCTCCCTGAATATATATGAATCCTTAATTCTACATAAAATATAAGTTCTTTTCAAGAAAAATGAGGGAATGAAAATCACGTTCCTGTTAATTCGCCACTTTTCTTATAATTTTCTCGCGACTTGTGAACATCAAGAATCAAAGAGTGATGACAAGAGTTTGCCTTTGACATTCTTTTTTAAGGGTCGCAATTGAATTCTGATGAGACAACCCTGCCGGGGTGCATACCACTCGACTGAAATGCGGGACCTTTGAAGGCAGAAAAAAATCCGCACCAACGCATTTGTTTAGTTAAGGCGGGATAATTAAACTGTTCCTTCCTTCACAATCGTCCGTTGCTAGTGAAGGGAGAGGAGGATCACGTTGAGGCGTGAGAGGGGCGGAAGTTTAATGGGGGAAGAATTACGAGAGAGAGGTAGAGAGACGGGACCTTTTGTTTTTCCCGCACCGATGGATTACTTTTAACGCACAAACGTGTGCCCGCACTCGACTATGTGCTTCGACCTGATAAAAAACGCTGATCCGCGACGGAACGTGGGCTTCGGGAGCGGGAATGGTGGGATTGGGGTGGCTTTTAGTGGGGGAGGAGAGGAGAGGAGACAGCGGAGTTTGTGGGAGAATGCGGCTTTTTTTGCCGCAAAACTGCAGTCAAATGGTGAGGAAGAGGCGAAAGGGAGAGTAAGTGGGGGGCGGTGGGATAGGAAGGGGTGAGCGAGGGGCAAGAAAATGGAAGAGAAAGGGATGGTTTGTCAGGGATCGGTGGGGAGGGGAGCGGAGGGAGAAAGAAAGAGAGAGAGAGAGTGACGCCCATTTGAAGACCCTCGATGAATCTAAAAAAAAGTAAAACAGAAAAAAACGAACATTTTCCAGCAAAAGAAAAGAAACACGTGCACAAGATTTATTTCTGTTTCTGTGAAACGAGGAAATGCTTAGCGTCAAATGGTGGGCGGGGGAGGGGTGGAGGGGAGGGGAGGGGAAAGGGGGGGGGTGGAGAGAGAAGGGAATAAAAAAATGAAACTTTCAAAGCTGTCTTTTTTTATTTAGCACCAGAGTCCGGGTCCAGTATGGTAGACATAAGTGAAACGGATAAAGAGCGTTTTTTTTTCTGCCGAGGCGATAAACGCGGATTGGGGTTTATTAGTTCATAAGTGCAGTCGCGTTTTTGCTCCAGACGCAGGGGATGTACTTGTTCTTTTCCGCTCAATTTACGACAAGCGGGGCGCAACATTCGCGCGAAATTGGATTTTATGGGAGCGTCACGGCGTGCAAATTGATCGACTGAAGGAGTGGTTTGACATTTTTACGATTCCACGCAGTGTGCACTGCAAATGCACGAAGAAAACTTTGATTGGTGGGAAGAAAGAGCCAATGGCGATACGTGTAACTGATTTTTTTTAAGGTACGGTACGCATTAATTCGGGAAAAATCGTGATTCAACGTGAGGTTAGAGTAAGTGCTTGAGACTAACAATAGAGTGGCAGTCACTTATCCTCCTTCAATCTTTTCTAAATTACATTTTCAATTTCTAAATGAATTTAGTAAAATCTAGGTAAAAGTGAAATTTCATGCATAAGTATTTGAATAACTATTTGCTGTAAACATCAATTTCTCCATTAGATATATGACCATAATCATTAACCCGAAAGTTGATGTGATAGGTTCAATGAAAGAGCTCATCTAATACCCATCTCCTACGGAAAGACACAGATCAGGATAAGGGTGTCATTTCCTTTCCCTATCCCGCCTGTGGCCTCAGAGGAAGATCTGGTACCCGAAAAACCACACAGCTTGGGTGAAGCTGAGGGTGTTCAGAGGTGAGTCCGGACTTCGGACTTGGTCTCTCCTACCAGTAGCCAATTACCTACCAAAGGACTACTACGCCCTAAGTTTTCCAACGTGGAAACTAAAATAAGAAACAACTGGTGAACTCACAAGATATATTTTATTTGATGATGTCTCCACTAGTACGAGAGCCTCAACATCAAGAGTTAATCATACCTTTTGGATGGGAGCAAATGGACAACCTACCATACAGCCTGGGCCTTGCGCCAAGCAATTACTACTTGTTCCGCTACCTGAAGGAGTTTCTGGGACGTCAGCGGTTTCACACCGATGAGGAAGCGATAACACCGGTTAAAGATTGGCTGTCTTCACAGGCGCCTGACTTGTATGATGCGGGTGAACAAAAAGTTGTTTAATGCTATGATAATTGTTTAAAAAAACAAGGAAACTATACAGGAAAATAGCATTAAATGTGAGGAAAGTAATAAAGCAAAGATTTGATAAAATACTTTTTAGTTTTGTTTTCTTTGAAAAACGAAATAGTAGTCGTAGAATCGTCTTCTTAGTCCAAGTTATTCTTCGTACTTAGAGGCAGGAGGTAGTACTTTCAAAAGTTGGTTATCCATATTTGTAGTTTTGTCCAATAGTAGTTCTTAGTTTATGTTTGCATACCCAAAACATACCATATGTCTTGCTTACCTCTCTTAAAATATATTTTCACGTAACATTTTGCAATGATAGAATTTTTAGAAACTGAATGAAGGCGTTTCACGATCCTTACGCTAATTAAACACTTCTCTTGATTAGATATTTCTGAATAACCATTTCCTAAATGGCAGGCACCTACGTCAGCAAACGTACTTATTTTTCCAATATTTATGAAACTGGTATTTAGATACGTGACTCTAAACAACACTAGATAATAAAGACGTGCTCTTTAAATGCAGAGTAAAACTTCTAACTTTTATAAAATACTGACCCTCTATTTATCTGTAATTATAAAGAGCGACGAAAAAGTGAAAACGTAATATTTGTTAGTACACTGACATGCAACCCCAAGATCGAAAGCCAGTGAACGTTTATTAGAATTTTTACCGGAAGTTATCGGTAGAAAGTTAACAAACTAATAAAACTTTGATATTGAACGCCCGACCCATTTTCAAGGGATAAACATTCCATTTCCTAAATCTTAGGATGGATAAAATTTGGCGACACCGCAGAGAGCGCCGAGAGCCTTACGGAACTGCGAGTCATAAAGTAGTGGTATTAGTCGATAGTAAGAGCTCCTGATCCCTAGGTATGATGAAAAAAATATGACTCCGGGTCACATTTTTGTTCACTGTTTCGAGTTTCAGGCGGTTTCCATATTCACGGGGTATTCCATTCTTGATTGATTTTTATGAGGACTGTCTCATTCCCTGACATTTATTTACTCGAGCTTTTTTTTCGGATTTTCGGGCGAGATTTTGAAAGCATCACTCCAACATATGCCTCATTCGTTTTGTCCATCGCTAATGGAGATTCACCGTACATTTGGTCTTTCGGAAATTTGCTCGTCCGAGCTTTTTTTTTAAAAAAAAAATATACCCGTCGTAATATGCTTTACACGTGTTAGCTCGCGCGGAATGGAGAAATAAACATGATCGTTAACGTTCTGTGTTGGTATGTTTTTTGTCGGATATTGGCGCAAATATTCGTCCGGTGAAAAGATAAAGTTTTTCTTATCATTCTTTCCAATTATTTGTTTAGTCTCCACTAATGGATGCAGCGCTGAATTCCGTATAAATGCAAAAATAAACGCTAATGTGTGTTTAAACGCTGTCACTCCTTCTAATGGAGAATATTAAAATGCGTATTAATATAATTAAAGATATGGATTAATATGAAAACTTCAGAATCATATAATGCTCATTATGGATTCAATTACCTGCAACTCGTTTTACTCAAAAATCCAACTAAAATTGATTATTTTATCAAGATGCAGTCTCATGAATAATGCTGTAGATATTAAACATCATCACATATCAATCGGCAAACATTAAAGTCCTTTTATATTCAGCCATTGAATCTATACCGCGATGAGCTAATAGAAAAAAGGTTTGATTTTAAAATTGAATTCTCGACAATAATTAGTATTGATTATTACAAAAAAACAGCATCATGGTTTAATATTTATGCAGATTCATAATTCAACGAATGATGATTACATATAATTGATTCAAAAAAGTTAAAAGCCTATAGTATTTTCGAACAAATTCTTGAATTTAATAGTCAATCAACAGCAGATCCACGCTAGTCACATACGAGTATTCGCTAGTCACATCGTATTCTTCTGCGTACGCTTGATTCGTTCTCATTAGTAGAAAAATATATAATTTACTGGAAAATAAGTTAGACCTAAAAAGAGAGAGAATGTGTAATAAAAAATAATAAAAGATGAAATCGTGGATAAAGCATATCACCATGGATAATATCACTAAAATCCGTCATTTATCGTTCAATACTATAACTTTGCTACCTCAGGCACTATCAGGACTTTATATCCCTAAGGTAAGTTGCGTTTTGAAATTTCTCTCTTTAATTACTCATGGGCAAAGGTACAATTGGCATTACACAAAAGAATCATTCTATATCTATCGCCTTACATCCGCCTTCGATAGGGGAATATTATTTTTTCCCAGTTATCCTAACGTCAACAACTTCTTCCCCATTTTCCGACAATGTGCGAAGGGTTCCCCCCCCCCTTTTTCTCTCTCTCTTCCTCCACAAAAACTTTTCAGCCTTGCTTCATCGCCCGCGAGCCCCGCTCCCATACTCTCCCTTCATCCCCTTCCGAAATCTAATAACACTCAGCGAAATTTGGGCCACTACTCCCCTGGTACGCTCACTCTCGTAGAGACAGCGGAACTGGAAATGATTCCATTGAACATAATGCGCGCGTCTTAATCAGAGAGGAGGGAAAATATGCGCGATGGAATTGCTGCATCCCGAATTCGATGATTAAATCGGATTCGCAATTCACGTTTGTGCAATCACCGGATTACTCGGCAACGCAATCTCTTCTTCCTTCCCCCCCCCCTTCACCCGCCACTCCAAATCCCCTCCGAACAACCCCTTCCCCCCCTCCCCCGGTCCGCCAAACCCTCTTGCCTCCCGCCGCGCCCACCACGGACTTCTCTCTCCCTCTGGTGCGCGCGCCAGAGAGAAAATAAACGATCGGGAAAAATAATAAAGAGCCCGCGCGCATCGGGCATAACTCCGAACTTCAATCACACATCCGAGAGCTCATTTTTTTTTATCCTACTCCGCGCTTCCCTACATCCGTCAATGTTTTTCATTTCGATTGGGCTTTCGCGTGCGACCGTGTAGCGTTCTTGGATGACCGCACATGTGCATGTCTGCGCATGTAGCTCGATGCACACAAAAAAAAATTCGTATGATTTGTTATTTTTTCAAGCTCCCTCCCGTACATTAAACTACCGGTCCGCGTAATCCTCATTAGCCAACAGCCCCGCAAGTAATGCAGAGGGAGCGAGCTCGTAACTTGCCCTGAACATTGATTTTACGATTATTTTTGCCGTTTACTCACTCAACCTATAGGTGATGACAACCTGAGTCAAGATCGCAAGAATGGTTTTATTCTCGGATAAAAGCAGTCATGTAAGCGAGCCACTTGAAGTGAAGTATCTCAAGTCTAATGGTGAATAGTCAACTGCTCATGTGAGGCACCTAATGTTTGCATGAGAAACAGACATAAATGCGAGGGTCCGGCGAGCTGTCACAAATTATCCCTATCCTCTTATCTCTTATCTATGAGACAGGTACAATTGATCAATAACCAACAATTAATGCATATTTCACAAAGTATGTTTCTCATGCTTCCTACCTTTTAAGGATAAATTCAATATTATCGTGAGTCCTAAACCAACCCTGAATAATTTTGCACGCATACAATACTAATCAGGACTACATCAAGTAAACCCTACAATATGTAATGATGAAAATTCATGAAAAACTGCAATAAAATGCGAAAAAAGTAAGCCAATAAATAATCAAATCATCAGATTCCACTGTTGAGAAAAAACACAGACTAAATGTGTTTGGGCGATGAGCGTATTTTCATTGGAAGATATTAAGACTCCTGAATGCGTTTGAAGATCTGTAGGATGATGGTAGAATGAGTTCTTACATAGTTAACCGGGTTTTAATTGTAAATTCCGGCAAGAATGAAAGAGGCAACAGTTTAGTGAAAATTAATGCTTTTTAGCCAGAATATTCATGTGCTGATGCATACCAATAGCGTTTGAAGCAAAAATTTCACGAGCGAGTAGGAGAATCGTGAATACTCTTCTGGTAACCATGATGCCAAACCGGAAAAATCCTGAAGCCTCCCGAGCAACCCTTGCCTCTCTTCTCCCACCCCTATTCCAACAATAAGGCATAGCCCTGGTAAGAGACAATCTAAAATAATTTGGTGGGCATTGATTGAAGCTTTTGGCTATGAGGTTCTGAATCGTTAAGCACATGATTGCCGAATTTTGATGCAGAAAATTAATGAAAAAATGAATCATGTTCTACGGGGAAAAAATGAAGATGACATAGGACCTGAGCTAAAATCGATAATTAGAATAATTATAAAAATAGTTATAATTGCTTTAATAATACTATAATTAATAATATTATCTTGCTGTTTGATTTTATGGCTTATGATTGCAGTCGGAGATAGTATGAAAAGAGTCCAAACTCTCTCGCCCATCAAAAAAAGTATAGGATCGATAACCACTCTTTTTGCAGGATCCAAAAAAAAACTTTCACAGTAAACGCATGCTTTCCACATTGCACTGCGACATTATTGAGACATCTGAGTGGTGCTGTCACGGCAGACGGAACATATTTCGAATTTCCGGTGAAATGGGCGCGAGGGACGAAAAATTTATATTTTCTCTCCTTGTCAACCCTCACGTGTTGTTACCATTTTCAACGAGATTTGTATCTCGATCCACACCCTGTTATTTTTTCCCTCTGTCTATCTCCCTCTCTCTCTCTCACGCACAAACTCCTTTCACCCAGGCCGCCATTAGCTCACCTTCAGCTCCCTCGTGTGCCTCTCGTCCCCACCGCCCCTTATTCGCTTTCCACACACAACAACATCGCGGCCTCCAACCCCCGCATACAATCCCAAACCGTCCCGCTCTCTCTTTCACTCCCTCCCTCTCTCTCTCTCTCCCCCACACCCTCGACCGAACGATGCACTTTACGATCTCATGCATATTCTCATCCCTCCACTCCACACACTCATCTGACTCCCTCCATCTCTCTCTCTCTCTTTCCCATAAACCACCATTATAACCTCCGTGTGCACTCATTGTTTGCGGGACCCGTCCGAAAGCTAGCCGCCCTATTCCCTCGTAACGAGGATCTCATGGTGGGGGTGGGCGATCCGACGGTGGGGAGGGGGGGGTGGTAGTAACAGTTTCGCACGCCGCATCGGACTTCATAACGACTGCAGGAAAATGATTCGTCGATTTATTAACGAGAATCGCCATCAGCGTGAGTTTGAGCTGGCCCGTTTTCGGAGCGGGGGCGTGGGGGAGGGTGTGTGCTGATGGACGGGAGAGGAGGTAAAGGGTGAGAGATGTGAGATAGAGAAAGAGAGAGAGGGGGGGGAAGGAAGATTGAAGGGAGGAGAGTTGTAAGTGGAGTTGGAGCGAGAGAGGGGTTGGGGCGGGAAGTTTGAGGGATAGAGAGAGAGCAATATTTGTTGAACTAAGTGTTGACGGGAACGTTCGGTGGCGGCGGAGTGCGGTGGCTCCGTGGTGCAGTTAATGTCACTCGTCCCTTGCCGCCGTGAGGCTGAAAGTGCACGGACTATGCCGGCGAGTATTGAGTGCCGATTCTGTTTACACGAGGAGTGATGTGGGCATGCGAGAATGTGTGTGTGTGTGCGCGCGCGCCTACGTATGTGCGCACGTACTTACGCCAAAGGGTGTGCATTAGCGGAGTTTAATTTGTGTGTGTCGGACGTTGAAACGTGGGTAATCGGGACTATGTTTAGTCCATCTCGACGCGGTCGCTTGTAATTTTAGCGCTCCAAATATTCCCCTTGCCTCCGATTAAAAATGTCATCTATCATCGCGCGCCGATCCTGGTGTAATCATTAATCAACGAGAATCACAGTGTGTTTGGGTATACGAGCTCGTAGAAACGAGTATCAATCAAATAAGGGCCTCATGTTCGGCGCGCTTGATGAAAGACCCACGACTTGTATTTAATACCTACTTTGAGAGTGGGTAATTCATCCTCACGGACCGAGCAAACACCAAATTACAGATTAGTCACTCTTTATGACTTCCTAGTTATGGCAATTTTAAGTGAGAAGGTCACTATTTCAGGAGTTAGGCAGTCCCAAAATAGATAAGGTTGAATATAATCAAGCATTCATTTAATTAACATGAATTCCCACAAAGTTGAGCCGGGAACAATTGAAGCATTCATTTCTTTAGATCACATTGGCGAAGAAAGTGTGGTTTAAAATTTTTATACAATTAAATGGGATGACGTAGATGGATTCCAACAATTGCCATTACGACCAAATGGAAAAATCATCATATTCTTTTGCAATTATGAACAGTCTATCTCGCTTGATGCGCAAGTAATAGTGTTATTTTTTTGTCAACACAGAGCACCAACAGGGCAACGGTTAATCGGAATATACTGTTTGGTTTTCACATTTGAGAAAAATTGCATAAAATTACAAAAAATTACATAATTACTCGTACATTTCATAAAATTACATAATTCCGGGCGGATGTTTTAAAAATCGTTACGTCATGAGCTATCTAACAGAGAATATGAAAACTTTTCTGGTCTTCAAAAATACTCGTAGAAGATTTTCTACAATGCCCTATTTTCATATGAGAAATTTGGCTATTGACGAAATCCACATTTTAGGCATGTGTATAATATTTTTCACCGAATATTTCTCACTGTATGTGCACAATTTTTACTAAATAAAATAAATAAAATAAAATAAAATATCACACTATTTAGATAATATATCTTTGAAAATGGATAAAACAGTTAGAGTTTAACGTTAAAACTACAATTGAAATTCTAGGTTTGATAATACAGTGATATTGAAATTGAAAAAAAATTCAGAAAACAGCTCATGAAAAATTCTATCATTATCATCTTCAACTAATGTTTCTCTCAGCAAAATTTAAATACAAATCAAGAATTTTTATAGAATATTCGCCCATAGAGTTTCTACATTCGTATTAATATTCAACACTTAAAGAACGTGATATACTACGGCGTTGCTCGTCAGGTTAGGTAATATTTTCTCTTCTCCTGTAATTGGCTAAGACTTATTTTTAGTTAGTAATTAGAAGAGACACATAATATTACATAGTCTGTGATTATCTACAACAAAGCCAAGATAAAGTAGAAGTAATGAATGGAACTTTGTGCTTATCTCATGGAATAGGTATGTATGTAAACAACGTTTATTATTTTATTAGCAGTAGTGTACAAAATTAAGGTTGAGTTTCAATGAACCCTTGGACTATTTGCACTGCTAAACATTCATACCCATGCTAAAATACCCTCATAGCACGATATTTCTGCTATTTTTTAAATCCATGCGTTTTCTTCTGCCTTTCTTGCCTAAATTCTTAACCTTTCCCTCCCTACAACTTGCTACCCAACAATCTCCACTCTATTACAATCTTCAATATTCCATTGTCTCAATACGTCCTGAATCACTTTCCTGTCTTCGAATTTTTCCGAACAACCTTTTATCTTCTTCAACCATCCATAGAAATTGTCTTTTGCTTTTCTTTCCGTCCTTTTAATTTTTCCATTCCTCTCAATAAACGTACCTCTTTAGGATCCAATCGACGTGTGCCTTATTGACACAAGGCCCAAGTTCCGTTGTCATAAATACTAGGCAATACACATCAAAGTTTTTATTTTCAGTATCAAAAAATCTTTACATGTTTTTCTTGGCACTAACTTACCCCTCTTTGTACAGGCCTCTTTCCATTGTGCATTTCTTCTCCTATTGCCCTTATTTTTTGCCATAAATACCACATATTAAAGTCTTACGCACTAATGTGGTGGATTTTGAAAACCCAAAGGTATCTCTTTTGGTATTCTGCATAATGAATATTTTAATGTCCTTTCACCACCTCTGATTTTTCATGACTGAACGGGTATTATCGTCCTCATCGCTTACAAATATTACAACTACTTGTTAGAGATCAAACACATGGAAAAGAAAACGTTCACTCAGGTCCGTCAAGCTCCGTTCCTTCCTCCCCATTCAGACGACGCAAACAGTCCCCCCGCCCCCGTCTTAGCTCCATAAAGGCTTCCGTGACGACGGAAATTTACCTTTCTGCCACGAAATACATAGAAGGTACGTCCTCACTCAGCTTAATGGAGTTCACCGCGCAAGAGAATTGCGACGTGGGTTGCACGGGGAGCAGCGACGGGGTGAAGGGAGGGGGCGGCGGGGGTCGAAGGGGCAAAGCCGCGTGGATAATAGTTCCACGGCGGCACCCTACAATCAAGTGATTTGCGGCAGGGGCGGAGGAGACGACTCGGGGGGGGGGACACATCCCACGCACCTAATCCGCTCCCGCCGGCCCACACCCCACCCCAACCTCGCACTCTTCGGCCGTCTCTAATGCATTCAGATTCACTCCTCACACCTTCCCCTCCCTCCGCCACCGTCGCATACCCCCCCCGCCCCGCACGCTTTCAACGCTAAAACTTCTCGTATGAGAGCCTCGATCTATTACTGGACATTTGGAGAAGGTGATGCGTAATTATCGAATCTTTGAGAAAAAAAAATCAAATGACACACGTACACAAAGAGGGACAGGAAGTTAACGCTCTTAATGTTATTTCTCAGCGTATGAAATGATTTTAAAATGCATTATTCATTAGAGATAACAGCATTTATAATTAAATTTAAATTTTAGCAGTCTTGGGATCTTGGTGGGTGAAGACAATGACTTGTTTTCATAATTAAAATTTTGAGTACATATTAGAAAAAGTTGAAATTTCGAGAAGTCGTCAGTAGGTATCACTATTTTGCAAGATGCGCCAAAAATGCTGAAGTTAAGGACTAAAGACGATACAGGGTGACATAAATCGACGATATAAGCTCGGATAAAATACAAACTTCATAGAATATAAATCTGACCTAACTATGCAACGTAATATGCATATAGGAGAACATATGTATAACGGTGGTCCTTAAGAAAAATGAAATCGTCTGTATGCCTAAAACAAAAAAATAGAGAACTTAGAAAACTTCAGAACAATAATCTACCCAACAATAAATGCAATGATAATTCTGGTATGAATTATTTACCTAAGATTAGGCATGAAAAGGGAAGGGTGCATGGTTTGTATTAGAGGTATCGGGAAAAGTTTCGGAAAAATAGAGTTACTTAAGATATTGCTAAAATGCCTCAAAAATCTTCAAAGAACATTTCTTCAGTGTCGAAATACTTTTACCAGCGGTTTTGTTCACCACTCCAAGGCTCCCTGGTAGGTGGAATGCGGAATATCCTTAAGGGTACGCGAGCAAGCTTCTTTGACGGCACTTAGGGTTCCTCAATGGTGTCCTTTGAGGGAGGATTTCACTTTAAGGAATAGTAAATAGTCTATTGGTGCCAAATCGGGACTGCAAGGGGGTTGGGGAATCGTCTCGATGTCGTTGCGAAAGGTTTCCGCTAGTAGACACTAGACTCTGCACGTAGTCGTCCGTGAAGACCGGGGCGAGTTTAGCGCAAATCTTTCGCTTTGCCAAATGTTCAGTGATAATGGTGTGCAGTGTCATCTTATCAATGCCAATGCATATGCAACAATGCGTACACAGGACCGATGGTTTGAATTCAATAATTCACGCACACGTCAGGTAAATGCTACCGATACTTTTAATACAAACCTTGTATTTAGGTGAGAATCAATTTGCATTGAGAATATGCAGAGGTAGAGGAGAACCGATTCTTTTTCTCAATTAATGATAGAGAAGATAGTAGAGAAAGAACAATCCATATCACATTCCACGAATTAGAGAAAGCAGTTGACGATAAGTATTGGAATATTACGCTATATACCCTGAAGGAAATTGGAATTAACTACAAGGAAAGGAGATTGA
This sequence comes from Hetaerina americana, assembly GCF_022747635.1. Lineage (NCBI taxonomy): Eukaryota > Metazoa > Arthropoda > Insecta > Odonata > Calopterygidae > Hetaerina > Hetaerina americana. Next base: position 16,480,766 of record NW_027286069.1, on the reverse strand, counting down.
TCTCACGTTCCAATGAGAGACAATGCATTATTGATTAGATGGGGTGAAAGTAGAGAAGAAGCTAAAATATAAGGAAGGAGTGAGGTACGGTTTCTCCGTTTCCGATTGTTATTTAATGTGTATATTGAGAAGGCAATTAACGGGATCAAGGAAAGGATAAGGGATGGCGCATAGACTCAAGGAGAAAGGATAAGTAATCTGCAATTCGCGGAGGCTATTCTTTGTGTACAGGAAAGAAGTCCTTAGAGAGATACTAGCAAACATGGGGAAGGGGGTGAATAAGTACAATCTCAAGTTATAAAAAATTAAAAATATGGTCAAATGTCGAAGTAGGACGGAGAATCTCCAAATGGGACTTGGGAAATACAGGACTGGAAGACGTGGTAGAGTTTTGCTATTTATGCAGCAGAATCACTAATGACGGCAGAATCCGAAGGAATCTCGTTCCGTAAGCAGAAAGCAAAATGCAACTTAAGATTCTATCAGAAGAAGCAACTACTAACGGAAAAAAGTACTAGACTAATTTCTCAATATGGGAGAGGTTAGGGGCGAATCCAATAAACAAATTTGCATGCCAAAGATCTGCTTAGTCGTAATTATTTCCTACAAATATAACGTTCAAATGATTAAATTTAAAAAAAATAATTAATACTTCAATATTTGCTAATTTTTTTACTATGTAGAATTTTTTCCAATTGATATTACTAAATATATTAATTCTAATGAATTTTTCGGAAATAGTACGGAAAGCTAAGTTTTGGGCATTTATATACGATTACAAACTTAAAATAACGATGAGGACAACCATAATCATCAAGCCCTAAATAGAAAAGGATCCAAAGATACGGGAATAAAACCCTGTACTTCTATATTAGCAGGCGAAGAAGGACATCAGAAGGGTATTATAGTACGTTAAAAAGAAAAAGATTTTACCACAGAGTATTAATATATGAATCCGCTAAGGCTTCCTATTTGCTAACTGTTTTCCATATCAATCAGAGGTCAGTGATTAATATAGTATAACATTAACTGAGATGGGACATAGGTGCGTTAAGAGATCCTCTCAACAAAATATTACAACAAAAAAACCGTGTCCTTAATGAGGTGAATAAAACCGCCGAGATATTGGGCCGGACAGTACTTCGGTAGAGCCTGAGGTAAAGTATATCTTTTGCACTTGCCGGAAGGAAACTGAATGCAAAACTAATGAAATTAACTTTTATCAAAAATCGAAAAAAAATACCTTACCTAATTGCAGGAAAGTGCACGTGAGGGAAACATTTAATTTTAGCTAAATAAATCCTTAAGTGAAGATTTATGGTTGTTGGACATGTGATTACTTTTTCTTTACTCCTGTTTAAAATACTCCGTGAAAAATCATGCGAAATATACTCAAGGGAGGAGAACGAGTGAGGTATTTAAGATCAGTTATATATAATTCATTGATATGTCTCACACAAATACCATAGTACATTAACGAAAATTATACTTTTGGTGACTTGGCGATTAGTCCATGAAGAGATATAAAATTTCAAGCATCGAATTTAGACGAAATAGATGAATCCGTCTGTTTCTCCGTTACTCCAATCAGACTTTAATCGAGGAGGCATAATCAATTAATTGGCTTATTCATAGTGGAACGCGTAATGGGGAGAGTCGGAAAATAACCGATTATTTCAAAGCATTTTTACAAAACTGTTTTCACTCATTTCACCCACACTCTTTTCACTTGTCTAAATCCAAAGTTTACTTTACAAAGACTACGTAAGTGCACGTTGTGGGGCGGGAGCTGTCTTATCTGTGAGCATTAATACACAGTCTTAAAAAGAGTACGCGAATGCGTCATTCCGAATGACAGGCCTCAGGTTAGAAAATCATATTGCTTATTGCATTTTTCTCGAAAACGGTTACAGCCTTTGAAAATGTGTTGGATTGATGCGGTTCAGTTGATGGTACAATCACTCCCGATTCTCCCTCACAAAAAACACGATCAGTCGAGGTGGTTATGCTACAACCTCTTTACTACCGAAGTCCACAATTCTGACTCCTTCCCAAAGTATCCACGCGGTTCTCCATCGGGAATTCCGTCCCATTTTAAACGTGAAATGATGCAGAACGTACCCGAGACGGTCCGGGCAACGAGAGAATTACAGATTTTCCAAGAGTCGATTTCCACGATAATTTCACTCTCAAGCGACCAATCTTTGTGAAGAGAAAGAGAGAGAGAGAGATAGGGAGGGATCATTAGGGGCTCAATTCAAACGACTAACGATTCGCGCTCTTGAAAACTACATCCTCCCGCCCGACTCCGGATAGAAATGAGGGGGAGTTTACGTTCTGGCACACGCTCCGAGTGTCTTCTTTGAACGCCTCATTACGGGCCACTCGGGGGCGGGGGACTTAATGCCCACATCCTCCTCCCTCTCTCACTCCACCTATTTCCTCCCTCCCGCCACGTTCTCACCCCCCCATCTCACCCTTTCAGCGTCAGAGGCGACGGGCGACACGACACGAAACGAGCCAATGAGAGTCGAGTAAAGGAAATGGACCCATTCCACCTTCCCCCGTCCCCCTTCCCGGTCGTCCAACCTCTCCCACCTTCTAAATCCTCCCCCCAACCCACATTCCCCACCCTCCCGCTAACCACTCCGCTATCTTCCACGGCGTGGACTCAGGTTGAATGTCCACCCATCCAAACCTCACCCCGCGTAATTTTCATCCTCCCTTCACCCACGCGCCCCAAAGATATGAATACCGGAGGGCGAGAAGGAGGCACAAGTGTTTTATGGGAATTGCTCCGATTTCGCCCGGCTTTCCCGGATTTGTCCTTTTTGAAAGACCGGGACAGAGTTTTCCGTAATAATAAAACGAGGCATGCACCACACTTTCGAAAGGCCCGAGAAATTTTCCTCCAAACGATTTTGCTCACGTAAATAGTTGTTTTGAATCGAAAGTTAACCCAAGTTCTCCTGTGCGATAGAAATGATGGAAATGTAAGAGCAGGAAATTAATGTTTTGCATAAGAAAATGTAGGGTGAGGACTTGCATGAATAAAACTAGAAATTGAATTCCAAATAGATACCACTCCATATATCCATACCCCAATATCCAAGAGAAGGTCAAATTCATTTTATATGAATTTGAAATTTTCCTACATTCCCTGAATAGCATTTCCCTTTACAAGGGTGTAAAATATTGATTAAGTAATGAAATGCTGACACATTGGATATCATAGTGTTGAGGAAAGAAGCATGGTCCGCAAATATTAAGAAATAGGTAAGGAGAGCTATGAAATAACATTGTAATTTCGTGGTGTAAACTGCAAAGTCACTGATAACTGCTAATGTCCAGAAATAATACAAATATATTATTTCTACGTGATGTCTGAGGAAACATATTTATTCCATGGGTCTTGAATCCTGAGATGGGATGACTTCAGTTAAAAGGTCCTCCCGGTTCATTGCAATTCCCTTGCGCTCTGATCAAATGATGGGGAAATAATCGAATTAAAAGGCTGTAGCTGTATCATTCAGCACTTATTTAAGCTCAACTTTAACATAAATCGTGTATTTGTGATTTTGAGTATTATTCCTTAATTTTAAAATCCAAAAAGACGGAGAAAAGCCGCCTATCATGTAGTTATCGAAAATCCTGGGTTGGGAGCCGCTGTGAGCACTACAATTGATTGATACTCATGATTTCAATTACTAGATGGTAAAAATCGTAAGAGTTTAACACCGACACAAAAGGAAAAGTTGTAGCTCTACATTACGTTGGTGGGCGAACCTCAAGGAGAATTTAAGGAAAAGACAGGACGAAATTAGAAATTCTTTTTTCTGCTCACAATTCGTGACCAGAGTAGTAGGAAACAAAGCGCACAAAAATCCGGACTCCGTGAATAATAAATGACGCCCAATACTATAAGTCACTGATTACCCTAATGGCTGGTGAGTACACCCCTACCAAACACACTCATGGTGAATTGCAGGCTACTGCAGCCTAATGTGGATACACCTTCTCCCTTACACATCCTTCTTGTTTTAGTATATGTAATTTCTCTTGGTCTTCATTCCGGGAACTTTCTTTCTCCCCTGCGTGACTTTCCTGATAATTACGCTGCTGTGTCTAAAGATACGCCCAATCTCTCCAGTTTCTTTTGGGTGAAGTGATCCATATGGAATAACTCGGCTGTATTTTTAATTCTATTTACAATGCTTTATTTCACGCATTGGGCGAATAAATTATTGTAAGCTCCTTGCGTTGGTAATAAAAATTTTTCCATATTTTAAGCCCTCACCTCCCCATTGAATATGTGACATTCAATATTTTGACAATAATTCCGAGAATATTAGACATAATGAGACAGATCTTATGACTGCTTTAATGTCCAGTGTTTAAAATGAAATACTTTCGTCATACTGTTCAATATAGACTTCAAACACTCCCAGTTCGTATCAGCTAAGCGTATCTGTTCATCGCATCCATTTAGTACAAAGACATCTATTTTTCAAACTGTTTTAATGGTGCAAATAAGGTTTCCTTGCTTATATGTACCCTCAGATACTAATGCGATTATTTAAGATTTGTAATTATTCCTTGATCTCAAGGAGATATAACCTTAAATTCGGGAGTAAATGGCCCTGACTTATTTTAGGCTAGAAAAACATACATATGCGTTAGCATTGCGACCACTTAACTTATGATAGCGACATGTTCTGGGGAATAATGTGATATTGCATGTGACCAAATGATAGTAGCAATACTCAACAATAATACTATCCTATTTTTGATTGTATTAAGATGATAAACTTTGTGATATCTGAGGTTAGTCTTGGTGGCAGCGGGGTAACGTCCTGACCTAACAACCCTTTGCTCGCGAATTCCCGCTGAGAGATCTCCTCCGACTCAGGGCTTGGATATTTGTGGTTGTCCTTTTGTATTCCGTGTTTATAGTCCAATGTAAAAGACCCTGTGATTGGATGTAAAAGACCTCGCTGTTGTTGTATTGGTACTAAATACATTAATAATGGTTTCAATGAGTGCACAGTTTCCAATTTCATAGTTATTTAATGTAAAGGACACATTAACGAGGATTGATGTGTCTTCTACGTTATAACTTTACTGTATTAATTTGATCTCTATAAACGATGTGGAGCTATACCACATCTAAATGTATTTAGGCTTTAAATGGAATTTTTGACTTTAAAGAGTGGGTTTTGAAAGAGTGGAAGCATTAAAATAAATGTATTACAGCATTGGCATATCTGAATGTTTTTAACGAATAATGTATTTTGTTACATAATTATATGAAAAGCAATGATGTTCTTATTGACTACTATTGTTCGTGTCCATTCGTTCAGTAAGAATTATGCATTGCATTACTACCTTAATAGGCGGTGGAAAGAGCGTTCTAGTCGGTGTACCATTACTTCATGCCACATAATATGCAGAACATATCGTGCAGGATATTTCATGCAAAATTAACTATCAGTTTTTGATGACGGGAACGAAAAGCTAAGTCGTCATTCAGGACATTAAAAATCGTACTGATGAAAAAATTCGTGGCAGATATGCCAGTCACCTGAACGATATCGTTCGGGGACATCATGGAAACTGATCGGTGATTGGCCAGGGGAAATCCCATTAACTATGCTACTTTAATCGCTTGAATTCGAATACTCTATGGCCAAGCGGTCGACCATGAGGGACAATTCAAAAATGCTTGGAAAAAAACTTGAGGGGAATGAGAGAGGCAGTCTGAGCGTGCGGAGGAGGCAGACACAAGGATAGGGCCGTGGGGGAAGGAATGGGAGAGGCGGAGGGAGGGAGGTGCGGGGCTGAGACAGGGTGGGCGCCAACGTGATTAACTTTTACGCTGTTGGATAGAAGGAGAGGGGTCAAAGGTGAACTGGTTCCTAAGTTGCGCTTGATGTCCGTCCACGTCTCGTCCCATAACCCCTCCCACCACCTCCCACGCCGACTAAAGACTCCCCCGGCCTTTAGGAGTTGTTAATGCCCTTTACACGCGCATACTTGCGCGTATCCCGCGCGGAGGGAATAACTTGGGTCGGCCGGAGAAGGATGACGCCGAGTTGCCTTGAGTGGTATACTCCGTTTGCTGTTCTCAGTAAAGAGCCGAGGAATATTTACTCTCAATAGAAATATGACAACCGATAAATAAATGTTTCCCAATTCGTCTTAAGGCAGGAAAGAACCGATACATTTATTTGTTAACTCCGCAGCGTTACGTATGTACTTTCCGCGGTCAAATTCATTGCCATAAGGGTATAGCGTGTTGCAAGTCGTGTGACGATTAGGTTATATACTGTAATGGTTACAAAGTGTAAGGTAAAAATAGCGTAATTAAATTAAAAATGTGCATTGATTAATCATTCCAACATTAGTAAATGATGGCTCTTTTTGTGAATATAGTCCAGCAGAGCTATACGTAACATATTTTAACAAGTTAATACAGGATGTATGAAATGCATAAATAAAAATATATATAGAAGTATAGATTTATGCATGCATAGATGAAAACGCGCAAGTAAATTAATTTAGACATGATTTAGTTTTATTGCATTCATTAATATATTTTACAAACCACAGTATAACATTGATTGATGGAACTGATCATAATAGAAATCTACCATTAATGTAGGTTTTGAATGGACACTACAACCAAGTAATCCTCTTGCTTCTCCTAGCAAAACACAACCCAACATCCTACTCTACAACAAAGTCCCTCTTCACCTCCGTATACTCCCTTACTCCATTCATTCCGTCCAACGTCCCTATGCTATTCTTGCCTCGTATTCGTTTGCCTTACACTCTCCCCTCTCTCCCAGTTTTCAACATCCCAAAGCCATTTCATATGCTTTGCATCCATATTTCCTGCCTCCTTATGATTTCTCCCAACAATCCCCTCTGCTCCCTCACCACCCCTAGCACTTTCTCATTTGTTTACCTTTCTGTCCACTTCACCTTCTTCATTATTCCTCACACCCACATTTCAAAAGCCTCCAATGTTCCCCTATCATCTTGCTTCAATGATAATGCTTCCGAGCCTTACATAGCTATGATCCATTTCAAAGCTTCAATGAGCCTTTTCTTAATATCCTTACTCAACGTCCCGGTAATCAATTCCCATGGACTACAACCGCGATGTGGTGGAAGGGCTTGTGCGTTCCGATGACCCCCAGAGCTGTTCTGGCGGGAGTAATAATAATTGCTCCTGGTAGGGTCACCCAAGCCAGATAGGTCGAAGGTTACGAGCCAGACGAAAGGTAGTTCGCGCAGTCTGTGCCTCAGCGAGGCGGCTGTAAAGGCACCTGATCCCAGGGGGGGTGGCCATTGAGTGATGGTGTCACGTTAAAAACACTATTGAGGAAAACAACGGGAAACCACCCCAATTATTAATTCCATATTATTTAAAATGGAGATAATTGATAAAATATCAAAATTGAGTTAAAATTTAAATCGTCTATCACATAAATTGAACCGGAAGTTGTGAGCTATGGATAAAGAGATGCATATGCTGCGTCCACACTCGTCATTTATGTGTCTAAATCGCTCAATTTAGGGTAAACGCCATGTTGAAGGGTGTCGAAATTCGTTAGGCAGCTGGAGGGCGCAAATTTAGGCGCCTATTTCGGCCCCCAGATTTAGGACACGAGAAGTGCATCCTAAATACGTCCTAATGTAACCCCATTATTCCAAGTGCTAAAAGCGAGACAACCTGGAGAAGAATAATCACCGTGATGGCAGCAGTTTTTATTTATGTTGGTTCACAAATAACATTGGTTATTACTTTAAGAGAGTACACTTTTATCCGTGGAAAAAGTAAAGACTTTATTGACGCGAGATGGGAAAAGGCGGAACTTTCCATAGTCAAGAGAAATTTGGCGTATTCCGTATAAATGTAGTTTAATTCTTGTAATAACTTGATTTTATCAAGTTATGGGATACGAATGTTTGAAATATAGAGGTAAGAAGGCATTTCTTTGTTTAATGCTTCTTTTCCTGACTAAGAACATCATCTTTGTATCCTTATGTCGTTTTTGTGCTTTTTAAAACTTATTTTGGAGATATACATTACGGAAAATAATCTTCAAGCGCAATTTTTTTTGTAGAGTGTAAGCATTTAATAATGGCCTTAATAAAAATATAGCTGCCTGCATGAATCCAACTGGGTAATCATAGGTTGTTCATCTAACCTTTGCAAAAGGAGCAACCGTTTCACTATATAAGTCCACGAAGTAATACAACTAACAGAAATGAAAAAGCGCCGGCTGAGACTAATTATTGGATAAATATTTAATTGATACGAAGCTTAACTTATAAATGAAGAAAGAAAAGTTCGCATACATATCAATGAACTACACAATACACAAAGCATATTTTAAAACAATGACTGACAAGGATTAATGACAGAAAAATAACTCTGGCGTGAAATACCATATAATAAGATAAAAAATTAAACACGAATACGACCTGACCTAACAATTAAGAAAAATACAAAAAGCGGATAATATATAGAGTAGAATATAGTCCGATAAGAGGAATTGATTACGAAACAAGTACCAAAATTGCCCATGTTACTAAATTAAAAGAAAGAGATGGAAAGCTTTAATAAAATACTGCCGAGTCAATTGTACACATTTTGGTACAAGCATTTGGTACAAGCTATCTCAAATATCAAAATATTTACATTTGGACACCATCTATTAATTCCTTATTCTTAGCTACGTTGATGGCAATACTACTGCGTAGGGTGTCCAAACTCAAGCTGCCTTATCATTATATATTATAACATTTAGGAACATAAAGCAATGCTCCCTAATGCCCCACGAGTCTGGAGACAGCTATAATAAGATGCAGAATTTAAAACATGCATTTTGCGGATAACTAGTTAAAACATAATCATCATGCCTTTGTTAAATAAATATTACCAGTGCATGTGTCACATGATTAACAAATAAAATACATGTTTTACAGCTTTTAATACCTATTTCCTTGATTTTTAAAATTATTTTACACTAACACCAAACTTTACTATAATTATTAAAGACAAAGATTTTTATTTATTTTTTCAATTAATCTTGATTATGCTTATACTATATTCAGTTAATCTTAACATATCAGCTTATTGCATTAATAAAATATTTTTTCTTTATACTTGGGAATCTTCAAAATTACTGAAAACTTTCTTCTCATTTCCGCTGTAGCGGCCTTAGAAAATGGAAATAAATGTTAAGATTATCGTTTGACTTTCATTCGGTATAATTTAAAGTCAACGATTTCAACCGATTGATCAAATAAGTACGGCTCATAAACTGAACATTAGCAAAAGATTACAGATATGACAGAAACCCCACCAAATGTCATCATTATGTCACAATAAAAAATGTCTTCTAACACTGGGTTATCACCAGCGGCCATGAGTTAGCCTAGGCAAACTAATTCCAACATAATAACTAGTAAACGAACTCCACAAAACCATCTCCTATTTCTCATGTTACTTCTGTAAAAATAATTGATTTAATTATTTCTGCATGAAGAAGGAAAAATAGAGAGAGCAAGGGTTTGTTTTACAATAGTTAAAAGAATTAATGCCAACGCCAATTTAACCTAGAGAGAACTTTTCCTTCCACGGAACAAAAGAAGAGGGAACACAATGATTTTGAAGTAATGACGCTAGCAGTATATGAACAATGATATTAACAGACAAATGCGACATTTTTGGGGAAATTGGAAACTAATTATTACATTGCATAAGCAGTTTAAAGTTCTCCTGAAAAAATACGTATTCAATAAACTTCACGAAATTTTAAAGCCGGAATCACAAATATTCAGAGTGGAAACTCACATCACTGTAAGAAAAAAACACTTTCAAATTTTTTCCTTATCACGCGTGACAGAACAGAGAATTTTATTCCACACATACTACAATGCGATAATAACGTACCACTATGGAACAAGAAAGGGGTCCGAATGGTGTCAAAGAATGATTTACTCAAATTTGAAAAACATTTTAACAAGTAATAACGAAAATTTAATGAAAACATCAAAAACAATTCGTAGAGTCGAAGCAAAATTAAATAAGATTGACGCGCAAATCCTTACGTAATGTTAAAAGCAAAATGTTCTCCAAGTATTTAGAGAAATGGCCATAATTATTTCGGTCTAATGTAGGGAAATACAAGGGCAAGGTCCAACTGTGCATTCTTTCGAGGCAGAAAAGAATGAAATTGTCGCAGAGAGCCAATCGAATAGAAGGACAATACGAGGGTGGTCTGAAAAATTTCCGACCTCAGGAAATATCAGAAAAAATGTCTTGTATCTTTGTTAGGTCGGAAACTTTTCAGATCACCCTCGTATTCTAAATAAATTCTTTCAGAACGTCTACATTAAAAATATTGGTATCCAAAACGAAGTCCCTCAATCACATAAAGAGCTAATTAACGACATATTATTATCCCTGGTAAAACCGCTCTGAAATAATAGACTAAAAAATCTGAATGCATGGCATCAAGGGATTTAGTCTGTAGTTCTTCGAGCCCAAACTCCCACTAACCACATCCCTTGCGGCGACTCACGGAGTAATCCGTAGATGTAGCTGTACTGACAATCATATCATGATAGTAATCTAAATAAAATCGCATCTGATACCTGATATGTTTATCGTTAACCATCGAGAGTAATAGCCTGATATGTTTTTCTTTCCTTATGCTTCATCACGTCTAATTGATTTAACTGCAGGTTGTTTCGTGAGTATTAATAGACCGAAGCCCCAATTACTTCCGGATTGATTTCATTAGGATGCTTGGCAAAGTTTCCAATTGTTAATAATGCCAAAAAAACGAATCAACTTTAAGATAAGACAAATTAGACTCTTTCCATTCGAGTGTCGCCTTTAGACCTAACGCTAAGATAACCCATACTGAAAAAAATTGCAAACTCTCCTCTTTTTTCTAAACCGCTTTGGATTATCTCTGTTCGTCGACTGGCTGTAGCACAAAGCAGTGTGATAGTAGAGTAGTCACTTGGAATTATCTCGTGGCTTGTATTAGTAATGGGAATGCACTCACTCAAATCAAATACCCTATATGCAAAGAAATTAAAAAGTGTGATCCACTTATATTTATTATTTATGCAATATTTCCTTAATGTTTCTTGAAATTCAAAATGGCAACTTGCATAGTATACATATATAAAGACATTTTCTATTCACAAATGCCATTATTAACAATCTCGTAATAATGAGCAAATAACACTTTTACTAGATATAGATTTAATGCATGACCGCTTTAGATGTACTACATCATCTTCAGGACCTGAAGACAATTTGAACAATCTCGTATTTGGTTATTCAATATATGGGGTTCTCTGCGAATTTTTCTTCTGTGAATTTTTACTGAAATGGTCATATGAATTTAATATTGTTAAGCTCAATTTTATGGCACTTCATGTTGAACGGAAAAAACTAAACTTTGTAAGTTTCACCATTATTTATTGAAACTTGGAGAGATTTGACCGATGAATTGAGGACGTAACGGTAAAAAGCTTGTGACACAATGTAATGAATTAGTGAGTGACATATTATGTTTATATGTATATATTTAACTCATGCGACCGACATGAGGATTTGAGGACGACCCTTTCCTCATTAATGAAGGATCTTTAGGGACCCCGGTGGTGGCGGGGTAACGTCCTCGTCTGCCATTCCAAGGGTAGCGGATTCGATTCCCGCCTGGGTGAGTTTTCCTCCACCTAGGGCTTAGGTGTTTGTGTATGTAAGCATTGTTATCGTTGTTAATAGTTCGATGTAAAGGCCAAAATGTGCTGTTTTCGGACTGATACTGAATAAATAAATAAAAATAAAATTGAGACATTTTCTCTCTTCTTTTGTTTGCCCTCCAGTACAAAGAGGGAAGAGTTAACATACTTGATTTGTTCATTGAGCAGAAAGCGTGCAGAATTACCAGTCATATGCAAAAATATTCAGGAAGATTTGTAGAAAACGCTTCCGGGAGAGGGGTTATTTTAGAGCATCTAACCCAACACTTACATGGTTTGTATAAAAAGTTTCGGAAAAATAGATTTATTTCAGGTATTGCTACAGTGTCTCAAAATACATCAAAGAGCATTCCTTGAGCGTCGACACACCTTAGCCAGAGGCTTTCCCACGACTCTTAGGCTCCCTGGTAGGTGGATTACAAAAGGTTCTTAAGGGTACGCGTGCGAGCTTCTTTGACAGCACTTAGGGTACCACGGTGGTGTCCTTTGAGGGAAGGTTTCCCTTATGGGAATAGGAAATAGTCTGCTGGTGCCAAGTCGGGACTGTAAAGGGGTTGGGGAATCGTCGCGATGACGTTGCAGAAGGTCTTCGCAAGTAGGCACTTGACTCTGCTCTTGGTCGTCCGTCAAGACCTTCGGGACAAGTTTACCACAGCGCTTTAGCACCGCCAAATTTTTAGTGATAATGGTGTGCACCGTCATCAGATCAATTAGAATACGATCTGCGATCATGCGCACATTTAATCGACGGCCTGAATACAGCACTTCACGGGCACGTCAGGAAATAATTGTTACCAATATTATTTATACACACTTTGCACATGCACATCATGTCACGCATGTCACCCCGGGACCCACCGAAAGTGTGTATGGAAGGGGGGCGACCGGACACCATTCAATCAACTCCCGTTATTCACTTTACGGATATTATACTGTTCGCTACTACTCCAATGACCACAATAAGGAGGAAAATCATTAAAAAGGGCGAGCTAAGATGCAACGCAGTCACTGAATACCGAGCGATTATCATTCTACTGCCGCAGGACAGGCAGTTCATAAAAGCATTAGCTCTACAACTTTACTTACGCGACGACCCTCCACCCGGGTGAAGGGCGCGTGGTGGGAGGCTTTACGATACTAGCCATTAAGTGAGTTGTAAGGAGAACGCGGCCTCTTGGGCTCGATTTTGTCATGATTGCACATCGTGCGAGAGGAGGACAAATACCTAAATCTGTCTGTGACGGTGTCTACCTCTTTTATTTTATCCCAAAGGTCTACCGATATAATTTGGTGCCCTAAAGAATTCCCTCTATGTCGCAAGAAAACTCATTCTCCTGGACCTTCATAAAAGTCTTGCCTGCTCTCTTTGAGAGTGAAGAGGCTCCATCCTAACGAACGCCCCATGCCATCGCCCTCCACACTCACCCGCACAAAATTCCGACGACGGCCAAATCCTTCAACTCCCCCGAGGGCCCGCACTTTATCAGTATCCCTCCATCTCTATCTACGCCCGCATTTATTACTTTTCCTCTCTCTCTCCTCCTCCCTCTCCGCCTGCATTTCGAGAATTAGTGCCCTTCTGATGGGAAGACCCTTTAATGGCCAATCTTCCGCATTCTCCTTTCTCTACCCTACCACCGAAAAAAGGGAGAGGAAAAAAATATGATAATAATAAGCCCTCTCTTCCGCTTCCCCCATTTTTGTCTATTTCGGAGATGACGGCATTCCTTCGGGATGCTCGAGAGTGGTGGCGACTTAAGAGGGACCTGGGTATGGTAGGGAGGGAGAGAGAGGATGAGGGCGGACGGTCTCGGCCGGTGAGATGACGGGGCCAGAGAAAGGAGGGAAGGGGGAAGAGTTGTGGGGCGGCCCTCGAGCATTGAGCGGACTGATTCCCCCCGAAGGGATGGCACTGATCACGGGGTTGCCGACGGCGGGAGATGGAAGGGAAAATCCAGCAGAGTCACGCCGGGGACCCTAATCCAACTTGGGAGCCACGCTGGCTTCACACTTGGCCACCTTCCTCCCAGCACTCCTCCTGCCGCTCCGAGGTGGTAGGGGATGGACCCGCTTCAACAAAAAAATTTAGCTCCTGCTTTGAAATTTGGATGTCGGTGGAGGTGCGAAGAAATAACGGAAAAAAGAAAATAGAGCTGACGAAATACCTACACACTCAAAGTCCATCTCTCATCGGGGTGAATGCCAGGAAATTTGATGGAAATTAAATTAAAAATTACTTAGTGGTAGAGGGGAAACATTTTTCACACTTATGACGCTAATTATAATTTTCAGAGCATTTTAGATTTCTAAAATTTTTTTGGCCCCATTTTAAGCACCTAACGGGTTGTGAGCTGAAACAGGGATTAGAATCAGATGCATTGGAGGTACGGATTTATCAACAGATAAGTGAAAGTGGTTCTTTTGTGGCAAATGAGAAGCTTCTTATTTTCTTGATCGTATTTGGGCTAAAAATTAATGTATTTTTCACAAAGCTCAAGTAGAGCTTTTTTCAAATACCTCCTCACCACTATTGATGCCTGTACGTCAAATAAAAAAATGCAAACGTCGACACATGAAATCCCGTTTTTATAATTCTATTCCAATCTCAAAATCATAAGTGGTCCCGTTATTGTCACTAAACTAAACCAAACCGTTTTTTCTTAGCTGACATTGGATTTTCCCTGGAGTTCCAAATAGCTAATTTCATGCTATAAAAAATTACTTAATATCTTAAATTGTATGAAAACTCGAGTCCAAATATTGGAAAAACGAGAAATCGCCAATTATTAACCAGGTTTCATCTTATGAGATTCAGGTTTATCAAACTAACACCTTCGAGAGAATCAATTTTCATATTTTTAATTGAACCTTCATCTTTTCACTTTGGACCTATCGCAGAGATATTATGTTCTGAGCGCACAGATCTAATGCAAACCAAAAACATTTAAAATGCACGATTCTGAATATTGTACTTATAAATCTTCGAGCCAAGTGAACATGATACGCGAAATAAGTCGAGAAGGTATACAGGACAATATTATTCGTAAAATGTTAAAAAATACACACAGTTAAGAACGAACTCTCAGGCCCATAAGTCACCCCTCTTTGTACAAAGAGTGTGGTCATAGGGTTAATCTTCATTCTAGTCTGTGAATTCCGATGGAGGTATTAAATCATTTTCCAACTTCAGGAGCAATTATTATTCTTATAGGAGAGTGTTACTGATCAAAATTAGGTTACAATTACTATTATCGCACCCGAATAAATACTCGTTTTCAAGTGATAAGACCAGCTTAAATATACTACATAGATATGTACATACCCAGCGATATTTCGATGGTGGAGAAGCATTTAAAATTCTTGAAGCAGGCATTTCAGCAAACCACTGCCCTCATTCCATCAATCACGTGGGCCTCAAACATTCTCGCGCAGTATGTTTAAATGGGTCAAGCCAAGCTGCCAAGAAATAGACAAGCGCAACTTGGTTCACATTCGATTGGGAAGGATTCCTCTTAATGCCAACACCTCTCTCCATCTACTACTCCGCCCACCTATTCCGTTCATACCCCCGCCAACTCCCCACCTTCTACTCCTCCCCCCTCACGCATCGTTCCAAGGAATGCTCTTGGACGATGGGCTATTTATGACAAGACAAAAGAAGGCAAAAAGGGGATTAGGGTGAGAGCGCAGAGGGGGGAGGGGTGGGAGGAGGGCTCTCCATCCCCGCGGTGGGAGAATTAAATACAAGACGTGGAGGAAGCCGATGCCCGGCTCGGAGTACCATCCTTCCCCCCCCCACTCCCTGTTCCCTCCCACCCCATCTTCGTCACTCCATTTTGAGAGAGTCATGGCGCCCTATTGAGGCCAATCAGAAGGGTTTGAGTCTTCCTCACTCCCCACAGCCAATACAGCGGGGCGAGTATACTCTCTCTCAAAAGCCCGACGCGCCGACGTCGGGGCAACGGAGCCAATGGACTCCGCCCACACCCATGCTAAACAACAATAATAACATATCCCGCGGGAGAGGGGGAGGGTGGAGACAAGATCGCGGAGAGAGAAGGGGTGGGAGGAGGGTGGGCGGGGGAGATAAGCGGTCTTTTGTGATTCTCATCACCCCGAGCGGGGGTTAAGGCTTAGCCGAATCTTCTGTATTCTGAAGGGCCGAATGTAATAAACGTGGCCAACGACAGGGTGGTTGAATAAAAATGAAGAATGATTCTGGCAGGATCTCGCATGACCTTTCAGTTGTTACCTCAAGGAAATGTAGTCTCTTGGACACTTTTATTACGTGCTCGAAAAGAGCAAATGAAGATCTTTACTGCAAGTCACCGTGATTGTAGCATGCCTGTGAAACCTTCTATCAGGATCTTCGATCACCGTCGGGGATTACATCGAGGAAATTGTAACTTAGGTGAGAATACTTTGAGGAGGGAACACATTGGTGAAAGCTGATACCGTACGCTTCAGAATTTCAGCTTAAAATGAGTTTACATTAACAAATTTATATTCCATCAACCCCATGGTCTTTTAGAAATATATTTTTTATCAAGTTACCCTGTTCAGAAGTGTGAATGCTTAATTTTGTTATATGTTTAGTGTTAATAAATTATTGAGAAAGTATTAATCGCTGCAAATTTAGTTGATGACAAACCCACCACACCTTTGGAAAACAATGTTGCTACGTCCATTTGTTAATGCTCCGAAACCGTTTAGCACTTATAATTTGAGTGATTATATTATATACGCAACAGCGTAATTCAACTGGCGACTGTTTAGGAGTTTTTTTATTCCTTTTAAAAGTCATAACTACCGTTGCTGTTATGCAGCATTTCGTTTAGCTATCCATACAATTGTCTACTCAGTCTTCTAAAATTCATCCTACGTCTGTATTTAAAAAAAATGTAGTTAAATAAATGCACAAAAATTTACTGACTCTACTTGCCAAAGTAAGGACAAGTAATTACGTGAGAAAATTACTCACTACATTACGAAAAATAACAGTAACCAGTGATAGAGAAATAATATTTAGCTCAGTGTCATTCTTTATTTATCTTAACCCATTTGAAATAATTCTAATAACCACCTGTAATTTTCAGAGCAAATTCATTTTTTACAATTTTCTGATTCCTATTTGTTTATTGGTTATTTTATATCAAACAATAACTCGCATGTGTTCTCGAATGAAGTTATTAAGGTGACAACTACTTATTTACGAGCATGCACCCTGTAATTTGCGATGAAAGTTTCACCTTTCCTACAGATTGATTAACCTTATCAGTTTTCTTGCTTCATTACGAATTAGCGAAACGTACACTGCTACTCCTTTAACCAAATTTAACGTCCTTTGTAAACTTCCCACCGCAACAACTTCGGTATATCAAGAGGGAGTGTTACCCGCGGCCTTGGTCGGACAGTAGTCACTTCGAAGTGACTCGACGCCTCCCATTCACGAATACAGCCCGCGGGTTCTAATGCCAAACGTCATGTCCATTCCCAAGGCAGTCTTTTTCACTTCACTCGCCTCTACGTAGAGCTCCGCTCCTCTAGGTAAACACTGCGTGTCATTTTAATTCTACTTCATAGAAGCAATGAATTCTCCCTTTTCACAATCCAGACAAAAACAGAGCCAACGAGAGCATTGAAATGGTTAAACAAACATGGGGATGAACCATAGAGAGGCATTTCCTTGCCAGATTATAAGACGCTGTATCTCGAGGATAAAGGCTGCGTACATTTGGATTCCCTTGGTCGTGTGTTGCCGATGGAAATCCTACGAGTCACAATCGGTAATACTTTTCGTGTTTACAAATGGGATGAAACATGTGCACACCTTGTCTCCATTTAAATATTTGTCTTAACAAACACAAAATAAAATAAATGTTTACATATTCATGAAAAATTGTTCAATTATGGAATAAACAACGCGTTTCCTCATAAATCCCGTTCCCGATCTTTAACAGCGGTTGCAGGGAATCGTGTAGCCGCAGGTGTGCGTGGCACCCTAAGGGGACTTCAGTAGGCTACGCATTTCCACGCCAAACTTCGCTCTTCAATTGATCAAGGTTTTACTTACTGATTTTAATTACGAAGTGACACAGTTTTAAGCCAACAAATCCAAAATAAATTAACTATCTGTATCCAGCTTGGTCTCGTTGTTACGTTATGTGCACCCTCGAAATACAAGGAGATACCAAAGTCGTACTTTATATTAAACAATTATTCAATTTTAAGTGTGTGATTAGAGTAAATATACTCGTTAATTGATAAAATATAGATCCCAAAAAAATGGTTTAATTTGATAGTCAACCGTTTCAGGCAGGTTTTGAATGAACACAAACTGGTTTACCATTCCGCATGCGTTCTCTGCTCTTTCATTCAGTCCTGTGGGATAAAGGACTGAATGAAAGGATATCAGTTTCTTTTCCCTGCCTCGCTGACCTAACGTCTTCCTCTACCTTAGTCCACAGCATTCCATCGCCAGTCAAAATACTCTGCATCCCTCTTTCCTGCCTCTTTTTGACCTCTCCATACAGCCTTATCCCTCCCCACCAATCCATAGGTACTTCTCCGTTTGTTTTCCTTTTTGTGGATTCTAATTGTTCCAACATTACCCCATCACACACACACACACACACACACACACACATGTCAACTGTCTTTACTGTACGTCTTTCCTCTTGTTTAAATGCCCCAGTGTTCAAGCTGTAATCAACCTAAAATTATTTCATTCAACCTTCGAAGCTCCACAGCTAATTACGAACATTCTTAACAAATGGGAGATTTTTAAAAGATAGTAAGTAGCTTCCGAAGAAACTGCGGGAGATGCCGCAACAGTAACTTTTAACGGAGTCATCCGCTAATGTGCATTTCAATGCAACAATTTCAGAGTGTAAAAATCATCCCAGTCAAGGCGAATGATTTTTACACTCTGAAATTGTTGCATAGTAAGTAGCCTCTGAATTAGCTAGGCTAAACCATTCATCAGTCAGTCACCAGTCATCTGCAAAGAGTTCACTCATTTTTTAACTAACCGATTCCCACTGTGATGTAGATTATACCTTTACCTACGCTCTATAGCATTTATCCGACGGTTACCTGTTTGCTGCATGATTTTTTAAATGCAAGCTTACACATTAAACCGTTTAATTAGGGTATTCTCGCGATTCCCATTCAAGATAAAACGTACACTGTTACATTTGATTGAAGCGTGTTCGTTCCCACGTTCGTGCAAACCTGCAGGAGAGAAGTTAATTGGTTATTCCCTCCTATGACCTTACCCCTTCCATTACATTACATCCCCTTCCTCTCGACGGCAAAAACCTTCGTCATAAGAATTCCACCTCACCAATCGATTTCCACCGTTCCCATGCCTCCTCCTCTTCTCTACCTTTCTCACGCCCGACGGAGAGACCCCTCTCCTGTCTACGAATAGGAGTTCGCAATCAAAGGAGAGGAAATTCGTGAGCGAGAAGGGTTGAGGGAAGTGGTTGGTGGAAGGAGATGCAGATTTAGCATTGCAAGGAGTATGTGGTAGCCATGGGTGAAATAATCGAGTATTAGGGTGAAGGCACAATGCAATTTTGGGAGTACCATGGTGAACGGTAGTTATAGCTCACTTCTTATGGGATTAATAAGCAGTCTTTATTCATTCATTCAAGATACTCTATCTATAAAAGATAGGTTTTTGGACGGTCCAGAAGCGCTATTTTGGCGGATTATCCCGAACGCATCGCGAGAACTTTCTCTTGCTGCCCATACATTATTCACTTTTCATTTCTTTGTAACTCCTACCCACCTTCTCTTTGCCTACAAAGCCAACTCCCTTCCTTTCTCTATCCAGCATCCCCAAAATTTTCCCTTCTATTAAAGCATTCAACGTACCACAAACTTTCAATATTTGAATATCCCCTCGCAACTTCCTCTCTTCACCCGCTGTATCCAAAACTTCAACGTTTGTCTTCCCCGCTGCCCAACTTATTTTTTTCCATTATTTTTCCACAAAAATATCTCAAAAGCCTCCAAATTACGCCCTCATTTTTGTCTCAAAAACCAGCGTTCAGATTCACCCAGCGCAAAGCTCCAAATTAGTCTTACTTTATCATTTCTTCACCTTTCATCAAAGCCTTTATTCTTGTAAATAATTTTTTCACCAACTGCTAATGAATTTACGAGGGTCAACCGGAAAGTAGTACCCGTTCGTGAAATAAAGACACAAAAGTAAATATTAACAAACATAAAAAATTTTATTTGAAAGAGGATACTTTAAACTACTTCTCAACATAATCTCCAAGCAAATTAAGGCATTTGTCATAACGTGTGACAAGTTTCTGTATTCCTGCTGCATAGTCCTTCGCCGCCAGCTCATTGAGATACGCGAGGGACCCATCTTGCACAAATTTTTGCATAATGCAGATGGTGTTTAACAATTTCATGAACAATTGTTCGAGAAACATTGGGAAAATGCTCACAGATGTCATCAATTGTGACGCGCCGATCGTTCCTCACGAATTCGTCAACTGAGCTCACCAGTTGGTCTGTAATGACAGACGGTCTTCCCGAACGCTCATCGTCGTGTGTGTTCCCCCTCCCCATGTTGAAGTTGCGACACCACCGCCGAACAGACGACTCGTCCATTACATTGTCTCCATACACCTCCTTTAATTGGCGATGAATATCACATGGGCGAACGTTTCTTGCATTGAGGAATTTAATCACTGCCCTCACTTCACAACTGGCGGCGTTCTCAATTTTTTTAAACATTGTAAACAATCACAGAAACAACACAGGCAATGCTAGCGTCACGCAACTTGGCTCAGAGAAGGCAGACAAGCCACTGAAGCTATCTGACCTCGTCCAGCGGCTACTCGCGTCGTCAGCACTTCATGCGGCACGAACGGGTACTACTTTCCGGATGACCCTCGTAGTATATTTTTTGAAGTTCTATGTTTCAACCATGTGTGTCATTGTAAGATATGGCTACAATATCACTCAAACCATGAACTCTTGGGAGGTAAATGTGGGATACATATGTAGGGAGTACACTGATTAATTACGGTAGCCTTGGACGCCACTAGGAGAATCATATTCCAATTTCACGAATGTAGAAATTCCTAAAAGAAAAGGTTAAACTTTTTCCTTAACGGCATTATGATCAATTGGATGGCAACCGTTATCACTGCTCTGTGCGCAACAGTAATCAGACTGAGGAACATGTTTTGGCGTTACAGAAACGCACCCATTGAACCCATCCCGTTCAGAATTCGAAAGAAATCAAGCGGCATCGATTTACCGATGAGCGAAAACCAATCATGAATCAAACAAAACAAATCAACTTCATGATGGTGTTAACGCAAATTAGTAAAAGGTAATTTGAGGTATGAAGATTAAGGATATAAGATCAAATTCAAGCATATTAATTGATCTGATTTGTACGCATATATTTGGGTTAAATTACTTTGGCAAGGAAAAATATATCCTCGTACTATGAACTAGAAACAAAATTCATATAGTTAAAATCTTTCTTTAATTACAAGGAATGACATCTCACAACTTGATTTGAGTTGAAGTTAATTTAATACAAAATATATATTCACTAATGGAAAATAAAAACAAAAATTGGCAAAATACTTGTAAAGTGCGCTGTCATAGTCCCTTTTAGGCCTTTAAATTGAGAATTATTGGGAGTTCTAAAAAAATGGAGCGAATTTTGATTTCCAAGCAAAGGAAAGGTAAACAAAATCTTCAATGATGTAAACTCCCTTGCAATCAAGATAAAAACTGATTCAAATATATTAAACATCCTCCTTTAGTCGCACTTTACCGCCTCGGATGTTAACAGCATCCGAGGTGTAAGATAAGACAAACCCCCTCTTCAACCACTTTCTTTCTTCAAATGCCTCTCCACATCGTTCTCATTTGTTGCCAGCATAAATAAAAACTCCTTCTTAAACAATAGATCTTCTCTATTACATAAAATTGCCGCCTCAATTTCTAAATATGAGTATACAACATTCATTTATACCTTCATGTTAAGAATCCCCCTTTTCACGAAGTGCGTCACCCTGTCTCTTCCCGACCAGATGCATCCCCATTTTTTCGATAACATAAAGCCAAACTACGATCCCTGACCGTCTGTGTTTTACTTAAGCACGTCACATTTAATTCTCTAAATATAAATGCCGAAATCTCAACAAAAACACACAAGCACCGGTTTCTCTCTCTCAGATGAAAATAAGAGGGAAAGATAAACTTCATCATCAAGTGCTTAGTTTATTTTATATTTAAATGCCTAACACTGTTCCACTCTATTTGTATATTGTGTAATGTATGATATATTTTAAGTAACTTCATTGTGATAGCTTAAATATGCAAATAATATATTGAAATATAATGGGAACAAATCAATATTTTATCAAGAGTGGCATAATAACATATAATCTTGGAAGTCCTGACACGATCAATTTGTCCAAATTAACCAAACACCATGAAAATTTATCTAAACCATTGTGCATTAATAATTTCTGGGGTTTGGAGTTTACTGAGATTTGGAATTCATTCATTTTTCAGAGTTTTTTGCAGCTGCATTTATATGGAAAGCTCTCCTTTAAAGTGATCCCTTACACGGTGCGTAATATATTTTATACGATGCATGATCAATAATATTTTACGTTGCGCTTGAGCATGAGTGAAAAAAATATGGGAAATTAAGCTATCACGGACGTATGTGAACTCTGGAAAATTATAGAGTGCATATCTCCCTCCTAAAATAATATTTGTGAGTAAAGTCAAACGCGAATATTCCTCCTGAAATTTTTGCAATGCCAGTTTGTAACATGTTTTCACGATTACCTAAAAAACTGAATTGCTCGTCCAGACGCCCGTGAATTATCGACTTACAAGTCTGGTTGGAGTAGGTGGGGTTGAACTCCGTCCAATGCGTGTGCATTTAAACCGTGTGCAGAGAAAGTTGCCTGTGGCCGCCGGCGCCTTCGCAGCAGACGTCCAAGCGTGATCGTGCCCGCGAGGGAATGGGCCGCCGGGCGATGCCCGACCGAGGACTTGTAAACCATAAAAGCATTCATCCGTCTTCCCACTTTTTATCAATCCGCGAGAGGATTTTCGAACGGGCAGCGCGATTTGCCCACCGATTACTTTTTTCCATCCTTTCTTTTAGGGGGAGCAAGCTCACTCAACAAGCCAATCTCGTTAACCCGCGTGAACCGTTCAACTGTCTCGAAGCCTCCCCTTAAACCCTCCGGAACACGGCCCTTAAAACGCACGCTTGTACCCAATCGTTTAATTACCTCGTCGGCATCAAATGGGACGCATTACTCACTGTGAATTAACGCGGAGGATTAAGCCAGTGTGGGGTTCGCGGTCGGGGGAGAAAACTAATCGGAGGAACTACCATTAGTATTTCCTTTTCACCTATCATGGGATGAAGCCGGGCAATTGCCACGGAAAGGGTAAAATCTTATCTAGGGTATCTCGATACATAAATGTAAAGCGATCAATCGGTAAAATTACAATGTATTAATCATATTATGAACTAATAGAGTTGTTAGAGTAGACTATTCACCCATTAGTGTTAACACAATGCTCGTTAACTACTCATTGAAAAAACCTCAACATAGCTATCTGGAAGGTTCAACAGTAGGCCGAGCTCATTTATAAACTAAGTACCATATAAAGTAAGTATCATATACGTATATCCAGGTGATACATTTAAATGTACCTATGAATCTATGCCCAATGTATTTTACTATGTACTTTACTAATGTCCTTTACAAATGCTCATTCACAAATATCAATATAAATTCCTTCCTTTCTATAGGAGAGGAATTAAAATCGCTATAAAGTGAAGTAAATTTTCTGAAATATACTTTTCAAATATCTCTTTTCATATTAAAATGCAGTCCATACATTCAGATCCTTCCCTCTCTAGAAGAATAACTGAATTTATTATTTACAGGGAATACCGATGTTGCTTCTTATATGTAATTAGTTTTAGTGCGAAATATATCATTAGCTAAGGTAATACAAAAACCGCAGACATTGGAAATGAGGGTAAATTTTCTTATTTGCTCGAAAATCCATTGCGTTTGGCTATTTGGCTTATCTAACGATAGTGAATGGGGAGAACAAAATGTTCTTAGATTATTAATTGGTAAAATTTGGCACAAATTTATTGTTTTCACATTGTTGTCTGGGATTGAAAGCGTGTTGATGAAAGTGGTGAATGAACTATAGTCGTTCTAACATTGGTAAATGAATAGCTCCATGCAAAGTACTACAATATCTTTGGGCAATTGGGCCATAATTTCATCAACTTAGAGAACTTATTGTTTCTTTTACCGAACCTGGTCTCAATGTTTTTCATCGAAAGCAAGCTGAGGAAAAGTTATTTTTGCATTTATTTGTGATAATCAGGGTGGAGTCGGAGGAAGAGGTTTACTTCAAATTTAGCCAATGACTCAAGTAGGTCGACGTCCCACGACATGGAAGTGTTCATGACTGTCATGTGTAGTCCGCGGAGAAATAAATAGTGGAGCATCGATATCGCTCTTTTGATTAGCGTCTCAATTCGATCGTCCTTATAAAAATCCCTCCTCGCCACAAGATGATCGGCGTCGATGATGTAGGGGATGGGGTAGGTGGAATAAGGGGAGGTGGGGGAGGGAGGAAAGCGAGAAAACAAATCTTCCATCCATCTCACTCAGCTTTCGTGTTTGCCGAAAGGAGACTCCGTCGTCGCCTCTTCCCACCAAACCGCATCCCCCTTCTCCGCCCCCCGCTTTCCCAATCCGCCCGACCCCGCCGGGGGCATCTCCGTCCACACCCCCGCCTCCTCGACTTCCACGCCCCAGCCGAAACGCCCACCCCACCCGCCCAGAAACCCCTTTCCCTCGGCAACCACTTTGGCCCTTCCATCCGACTTCCATCATCGCCATCACTCACTCCCTCGCTGGCTCACGGCTCGATTTCCGACCAATCGCGCCATCCCTTCCCCTTTCTTCCGGCGCCTCCCCTTCCCCTCCACACCCGACATCTCATCTCCTCCCGCAGATCCCTCGGCTCCCGCTCGCTAGGACGGGAAACCTCCTTAACTCCTATATCCACACGATCCTGGTCTATCTACAAATCCATCCATTTCTTTCCGATTCCCCTCGCCCGACCACCGTGACTCCCATCCCATCCATCCACTCGCAAGTGAAAGACAAGTGCGGATGCTACGAGGTCGAAACTCAATAATAACGCGTATTTCTTTGCTTCATTTCAGTCTCTCTCAATCAGTTGGTTAATTAGTTTGAAGCAGATGTTCTTGCTCGCATCCCTGAATATTAAGTTCCAACATGAACCAGATATATGGCGTGAAAATATATCATGACGTCATAAGCGTTATGATCGTTCGGTTAGGCTGAGTTTCATGACAGAAATCACAAGAGAAGTTTATTTCAGAAATAAGAGACTTTACCATGCCTATGCGATCAAAATCAGAATAGGTGGCAAAATCATAACCCTATATTTTATTATATATAATTGTTATTACTCTGGAATTTGGTCCGTGAAGAATAACATGAGGGAGCGATTTTGATGGCGGCAACACTCATTCCTTTTTGGCGCTTAGAACTTTCATTTCATGTAGTCTGAAGTTACGTTGGGTCATATTAATTATTATGATGAATTTTATATTTCTGTAGATAGGATGAAAGAAATTTGTGCAACATGCATGCATGTGAAATGCTTACAATTTCTGTTTTCCAGGATTTAGTATTTTTCCCCAGTATTATTCTTCATTTCCCTTGAAGTAAAATAAGGACCACGCAGAGCCACCATTTTAGTTTCTCAACTATAAATATTCATACTTCGAGTCCGACAAGGAGGCTCATTATTGTCAGGCATGAGATAAATGGAATATGATCGTTGGTATTTTTCATCAGAAAATCATATTTTCAAGAATCCACACCTTCAAGTTAATTTTAATTTATCTGTTATCTTTTATTACAACGGTTAAAACTGACTATTTCAGCTAAGGAAATGAACGATTTTTATAAAGCCATCCTAATGAAGAAATATCTACCCTTCGACATAACGTAAGATTCAAGGCTAGTTTCCAAGGTTAGTTTGCAGAGGAAGATTAGAGGCAATGGAAATGATTTGGTCGTATAAAATGACCGGATTGAGCGATTATTAAAGCTGCACGTAGTCAGACGAAAATAATTCTTTGGGGAACACGGAATTTCAATTTACCGCGTATTTCCAATTGTTTGACACATATTGAAGGCGAAAAAGAAGAAAACCAATACGCAAATTATAGAAAGGATAGGATCGAATCTATCTCAGAACAGATCAAATATTAGGGAGTTACGACTCTGGCATTACGATTCTCATGAGATGGACATATCAGAAGAATACCCTAAGTCGTAAGCTAGGTATAATTAAACTCGTCAGAAGAAAATGTTATGAAAAAGTAAGGGTCTAAATTACTACGAAAAGAGGGCAAGCGTGGCAGGAACGTTAGAGGAATTACGTTGGAAGCCTCTTGCTTCTCGAAGAGAGCAGGCAAGATCTTTAGAAAGGTACAGGACACCCGAGCTTTGTTGCAACACCAAGAAAATTATTATGATCCAAATTATAATGGTAGATTCGACCACCGAGATAAAATAAGAGAGAGATGCCGTCACCAAAAGATTCAAATATTCGTTTTTTCCTAGCACAGTGCACAAACATAACAAATCGAACTCAAATACCCGAATATATTTAATTATAGACACACATTTAATGATTTAGTCAATTACTGCATAGGGTACATGTGTGTATGAGTACAAGTGTTATCGGAGATGAACTATAATACATTCAACTGCATTTATGATCAAATATCTGTGTATGAATGGCTTGTTCCCACGCCACACGCCCTTGTGACGGCTTGCGGTTTGTTGCGCGGATGTGTGTACGAGAATAAGTTGAACAGCACAGTAAATGCGGATAAATGTAGAGGAACACTTCGACTACAACTAAGGATACAGGCGCATCAAAGTGAAATACTAAGAGCATAAGCAGATATGTTAACCGAATAGAGATCTGGTTCCGAAGATTAAGTAGGAGCATAGGTGACGTGGCATTCGATAGGGAAGAGAAAAATTTGCTTAGCAGCCCTACTGGTTTAGCCATTATGTGAGTTTTGAGTGAGCTATACGAAGATATATGATGCTATGCTTTGGCGCAATGTTATTTCAGATTCTTCTTTTATCACATCTACGTCCAACCCATTGACACATCTCCAGTATACTCAATATGGCCGATTACGTATTGGTATCGTTATGTTTTTTTATGGGCGTCGCCACTTTTTCGTTCCTCTTTACTTACGAGTTCCATTTATACTCCTACTAAATCTTGCGATGCATTAAAGCAACACCATCGCGGCGACCAAATGTGATTCCGTACTTCGTCAAATCCTCTCTGCGCATTTCCGGAACTATTTTCATCGTCGGGGAGAAACTGCTATCAATCAATGCATCAATAAAAAATATATCAAGCACGGTTTTATCCTCTTCCCCGGCTACTGGATCTGAACAGGGGATTTCTCGCACCGAGTTGTCCTGAGCAA
This sequence comes from Hetaerina americana, assembly GCF_022747635.1. NCBI lineage: Eukaryota > Metazoa > Arthropoda > Insecta > Odonata > Calopterygidae > Hetaerina > Hetaerina americana. Next base: position 16,453,360 of record NW_027286069.1, on the reverse strand, counting down.
CATATTCCTGGCTGAGATAAATTCGGTACTTTTCGGCTGTGAAGTACATTTATATCCCATCTATTTTCATCGGCAATAGACGTGTGTCAACGAGACCCAGGATTCGGGAAGAAATCCAGAACGAAACGCATATGTTTTTCTCCCGCATTAAACGAAGAAGCTCCTCCATTACCCGTTGCTATATCAATCGATGTCATTTTTTGAATGATGGCGAGTTATGTTTTTTATGCGGAACATTTGGTCAATGGGCAATGGGCCATAAAATCGAAAGAGGGTCAGAAAACCTTTGCTTTGCCATTATTTGTGGAATGCTTTTTGTGGGAAAAGTCAAAGTTAAAATTAGGATTACATCGGTGGTGCTTTTTTCTTCCAAAAACAGAAAAAAATACGGGAAGATATCAAATGAACATAAACCGTAATTCCAATCTATGTTCAATCTGATTTCGCAATTTGTTTTCTGTTCATTGGGTCTAATACCCAAAACTAAGAAAATTATTAATTTTATCCTCATATTAGACCAAACTATAGATGGATATTTTATCAATGATTTTGTTTTCCAAGAAACATATTTAGCGTTCAATTTTTGAAAGTTTTTTCTTTAATAAATCGTTAGAATTACCTCCTGAGGTAATCGATGAGCGCATACACTATTTCCCAAAGGTTATCCCTGTGCGTGTATGTAGTTTTTCTTCACGTGGATGCTCAATGAAATTGTGCGTAGTCCATTAATTACAGTAATCGTATTATTTGTTAGGGTAGAGTTTATATTACCATCCCACCAATTATGCGCGTTTGTAAGGAATGCATTCGACCACTTAAACAAGACCTATATTTACCGGACTAAATTTGAGTCCAGTTAATACAAATTAATTTCATAGCCCGCGGGTTATCGGTATATATAATGATTTTTGTCAATGCCTTCTCCTGTATCCATAAATTGACTTAATATAATAGGCATTTAAGCTAAAGTCCTTGATACTGAGGCTCTAGCTACTAAAACCTGGGTCGGTTAACAGAAATGAATTTGTGTTTACATACCAATGTTCTTTATTATGAACAACTTTTATCTCAGATGCCGAATAATGTAAAGTGCATATTCAATTGCTCCATTTAACTATGAATATGATATGATAAGGTTCAGCGTAACTAATGTGCCCATAATTTCAATTTCCAGCCAAACTTACAAGAGAATAGGGAGCTAGTGTAGAAAGTTAATGTATTTATAAAAGTACTATGACCACAACCAAGAACAACAGAGGTAAGTTTTCCTCATATTTTCTGAATGAAGCCTACTTTTAACTTCTACTTGACTACTAATAACATTTTCTATACAACAATCTTAACTTTTACATCCTTACAGATAGAACAATTAACGCCCTCAATCCAATATTGTCCCGTTAAACCATAATTAACCACCTTCCGAATTGAAATTCCATTTAATATCAAATGGAATAGATAATTTTAGAGAAGCAATTCCTTCTAAAGTACAGTGTATGGATTAATTCATTAGCTTTCCTGGTGAAAGAATTCTATCTTCGCAATATTTTCTTAATTTATAATTCTAGACAACCATCAGAAACAACTGCTTACTAAATTTAGACAACATTTTCCCTTGTGTCAATGCATGCAATACATGATTACATCGTAATTCACGCTCGTTACGTTTCGGTGTAGCTGGTCTTGGAGTCCACTTTCAATCCAAGTTCATGTCGAGAAATGGTATCTGCGCCATTTGCTCTATTTTGTGATTTTTAACTCAGACTGAAAGTAAAAAAAAAGGAGAGAGCTCCTCGGCCTCATTACCACCGGAATCAAATCATCAAGTTAGTTAGCGTGCAAGTCTTCCTCTTTCGTATGAGTTGTCCTACATCTATAATCCGTCGCTATTTTACTTCCTCTCCTCTTCCCAGTCCGGTGCGCCCTCTTTTCCACCCTTTTCGCCCTCTTTTTGCTTTATTTCAGAGCATTCATACTCCCTTCCTACATCCTAGTCCTCTACCTCCTCCCTACCTCCCTCCTCCCGCACTCGATTCCATTCACACCCACACTCGCCATCTCGTTTCAAGGGGGGTGCAGCAGACAAGTCTTCCCACCGCCCGGCTACAACACCACCGCTTCCTCCATTTCGCTCCCCATTTTTCGACGTGTCCCCTCAGGACAAGCGCCGCATCAATCACTGAGGGCGTCTTTCCATTCGATTCCTCTCTCCCCTGCGGCAACCTCTTTCCCTCCTTAACACCACACCCCTTCACAACGCCATGTTCCCACACTTCTCCTCTACCCTCCTTCTAACTGGTGAATGTACTCTATCCTATTTCCGTTGTTTAAAAAAACTAGAGGTTGGCGCCATTCTCCAGGGCATAGGAGGATAAAAAATATTAACCACATGGCTCCACCGATATTTATACAAATGATAACTGTTGTTAGCACTGTTCTTTCTGTGGCTTTTATTGCTTGGGTTGCTTGGGAAGTTTTGGCCGGGAGTGTTGTAATGAGTTTTACTATTGAAATTTTACTTTGATTTTGTAACCGAACTTGTAATCATACTTGTTGTAGACGTTAAACGTGTAAGTATTTTGCTGTACTTTTTGTGCTAGGCTTTATTTTCATTTACTACTGCATAGGACCCGGCAAATCACCGCGTATTTTGTAATTGAATTGGTGTCAGCACAGTCATATTAGATGGAGGCTAATAGCTGTGGTTTCTATTGGAGTTACTATATCCGTCATTCTAGCGAGGTATTGCTGATGGGGATGTGTTATTATAGTTAGAGATTTGGTCTTCTTTTTTTCAATTATTTTAATGGGAGATATCAATTGCATTAAAAGTAATTGTAGTTATTTTGGGAGAGATTATAATGCAATTCGTTTTTTAGCTAGATACTAACAACTTTCAACATGATTTAATGAGATCGATTGCTCTGATTTTATGAGGTTTTTCGCTGGGGTCAGTGATGCTCTCGTTTGTGTCTGGACCTCGAAGCCTGACGTGGATTTTTGCATGATTTGCAAATGTTTGAAATATGCTTGTAATTAAAAAAAATCTCATGGAATTTCCTACGGCTGAAATGTGATATGGATCATCATAAATTGAATAAAAGAATTGTTTTATATTCGCGAAAAAGATTTAAATGGAAAAAAATCTCATGGAATTTCCTACGGCTGAAATGTGATATGGATCATCATAAATTGAATAAAAGAATTGTTTTATATTCGCGAAAAAGATTTAAATGGACTCAATGGATGAGAAGCCGCACGCTTTCAGGAAGACTGCATCTATGCTACATTAATTGGAGTAAATAAATCGCAAATGAAAGGTGTAGATATGAAGATAATTAAAAACGTGACTTTCCTGAATATGAAAGATGCGCATGATAAGCATTTTAGATATCAAGTCTGATACAAGGTCGACCGAGAAATCCTTTTGATGAGGCATTCTCTCACACTTTTCACGGTTACCAATGGGATAATAGCCCATTTTAATTGCTATCTCTTTTGTCTCTAAAATTATTGCAACACTCTGAGATACTAGAGATTCCACAGGAAAGGTGTTGCGATTAATGGTTGCGATAAGAACGAACAAGTGTAGAGTGTAAATTAGGGATAAATTGATACAAGTGATTTTTAGTGATTAGCATTCCTCTTGGCTATTCTCGAGTAGCCAGGAAGAAGAGCGTACTTAAAACTAGGAAGAAGAATTAAGAGCAATTCAAATAAAATTTCCACCCGTTGGTATAAATTCGAACTTGTAATTAAATCTGACAATGGAAAAATAGAAGTGGCATGGCACATTGCAGTTCAAATTCCTATCCTCCTGGTGTTCGGACACTGTCTTGTAAATTGAAGAAAAACCTCTAATAGATAAATAGTATTGCGGGATATTCTCTTAAAAGTAATGATTTAAATCTTGTAAATTACGCACCACCACCGTGATAATGCTCACACAGCGATAGGTAGGAATGAATGCTAACTACATTTCCTCACGTTTCACGTACTTAAAATCAGGAAGATATGTGATAGAATGGATGGACTTAAAATGTCGTTTTTTTCTCACAAAAATTGAAATCAAAATGGATATGAACGCAGGCACGAAGGAAATGATTGGCATTGGTAGTGAAATATATATTTTATCGATATCCTAGACCCATTTTTATCACATTACTCCCGCATGATTTAAATATATTTTGCGGTTAATTCATTAAATAATTATGTTATTAAATAAGTATGTTATTAAATATTATGCTATCAAATAATATCATTTTTTAATGTTTGATTGTAAGCAGCCCCTTTCGTGGAAAATAACTTTTTCGAGTGCTTAGCTGGACAAATAGCTGTGTAAAGATGTAATGAGTTTGCATGCATGGCTGGTGACCTAGAACCTCTTGCCACATACCCTGGCGGCTTGAGGGGAATTATGTAGATGTAGTTAGAAGGTATCAAACATTGGGCACAGAAACGGTAAAAGTTATTGCAGTTCTTATCCATTTCTCCTCTCGAATCGGAAAAGAAGACAAACTCTATTATGACGCTTGCAACTGTTATAAAGCATGATAAACGAAATGAAAGTGACCTAGAAAAATAGCTTACATCAATATTGAAGTTGACAAACGGCAGTGGCGGATCAAGTTAAGAATTAGCAAATTAAACATTCAGTTTCATAATAACAATGTTAAGACATTATATATTTATAGAATCTCTAACACATTGCTTCAACTACCAAGAATACGATATTAAATGTTATCGTAATTTTTCAAACTTAAAATTCACTAAAAATTCCATTTTCCAGTGATTTATACAAATATAGTTGTAATTACTGAAGCGAGGCGTTATCGAGTGCCTTCCTCGGACTACGTTATTGGTCCGATTATACGCAACTGCACTCAATCTCAATAAGTTTAAATATTTATATAGCTCAGCACGAGCTCAAAGAGTACATTTTCAAGCAAATACTGTCGATGTTTCAAAATATCAAGCCGTAAATGAATCGCTGTTATCGCAGTCTATTTAACGTCTCACGGCGGCTGCCACACCACCGAAATCGCCGATACAAATCCTAATATCCTTATCTTTGGTACAGCTTTACCCCGTTCCGAGAAGCGATCGATATCTCATTCATTAATCCTCTCTGCTTCGCTATTGAGTGCCTTACTTTTGAGCGTTTCATGATTGATGAGCCCCCCAGACCACTTCACCCGTTGAAACTTTCCGGCCGGCTTGTTTCCAGTTTCCACGGGTAGGGGGTTCGCACACCATGGGCTGCGGTACGCTCAACTGCTTGCTTGGCCCTCTTCCTTTCTCTCCGGTGAAATTCAGTTCAAACAGGGAATTTAACCATTACCAATCAACTCTAGGGATTTCGAAATGTTTTTTTCTATTGAAAAGTCCTCGTTCTCGTGGCTAGTTTTGATCTTTTTAATCCTTAATGACATATAGCATCCTCCGACTCATCCTTAATGTTTCGCGCCAGCTGTAGCAATTGGTTTTACTAGATCCCTCATTACTTTGCCATAGAGCTGGTACGCCTCGCAGTTTAAGTTGTAGAGTACCCATTAAAAGTCATATGCTTTCCTTGTTCCCACAACTCAGGTCATTTCGCATCTGAAACTCAATTTCAACAAATTCATCATTTACGAGTATGAGTACGTTGATCTCCAGGTTAGCCGATAAGCGTGTTGCCCCCTGGTCCACCCAGGGCTATTATTTGTAGTGCAAAGAAAAATGTGCAACCGAGTTTCACGTCAAATGACTGCGTACTGAGCTAAAGTAATTGGAATCGAGTTATTTATCCCCGAGCGCCTGGTAACGAATAAAAGATCATGCATTACCTTTTGTTAACTTAAATGTTAACTTCGATGACTTAATGTTAACTTTGATGTTAGCATTATCATTAAAAATGTCTCCTCTTCAGTATGAATCAATTCTATTTTTCTATTGTCTCTAATCTGAGCTAAAACACTTTCCTTGTTTCCTTTCTATAATTTTTGATTATATGTAGCCTAAAAGTCTCCGGGTAAGCTTTCCGCTGCCGGATATGTTCCCTGGGATTCCAACGGTCGGTCCCCCTTTCCATACCGGGCCTACACGCCAAATTAGTGAGTTTGCTCGCCGAAAAAAAGCAGTCGATTATAATGAAATAAATCTCCTTAACCCTTTCATTACATTTGCCAAGTATCCTTTTTATGAACACCAACTTTTTATTTGCTATTCCGCAAATTTCACGAATGTATTTTTCCCACTTCGTATCCTAAGTTATCGTAACATCCAAATATTTTACCGATTCTACTCACACGTTTTCCGATTAGTTTTCTCTTATCCCTGCTAAAATGACACATTAATTATATTTAAATAATAAATACATTTGTTCGAATTCATGGGCCTTGGGAAATTTCCGCATATTATCTGCCATGCCATGGAAAATTACAAAGTAAGATTTTGATTAATTTTCTTCATTTTTTTACCTATTAGGCATATCTATTTTAAAATCTAGTCACCCCATTTTTATTTGTAAACAAAATAGCTAAATTAAGGGACAATAGGGGATAGTTCTACTAATCTCTTTGATGTGAAATACTCTCATTTAATATGAAATTGTACGAAAATGAAAATCGACAAATGTGAATTTTTTTATATTTATTATGATTTACTTCCTCATTAATTTGTATGCACATCAGCAAGTTATTATTTTATTACCAGTTTAATTAAAGCCAAATAAGGAAATATTTCCCAACGGAGAAATCAAAATCATGCATAGATAGGCAGTATTCACCAAGGGTATTCATCTTTCATCGATACTACCAAAGAACTCTGTCTTCCTGTGTCGGTGAGTACATGCTGCTGTTTGTGAATGTGACTCGTATAATGATATGACGTTGATTTGGAGGAAGACGGTGAAATATGGAGACATTGGTCTCCAATACTCCCTTGGCCATTACTTCGTGCTCTCGAGTATGAACGTGGGGGCGATATCGTTCTGCCCATGACGGCGTCTCGAGCGGACAAAGAAGCAAGTTCTTATACGAGTGCGAGTGTTCTTGCACAAGATACCTGTATGTACACTCCGGAAGCAGCTCCGTGACGCAATTGTCCCCGTTCACGGAGGGTGGGAGTTCAATGGTTGTGCAGGCATGCAGTAGGAGGGAGGAGGTGGAGTGAAAAGGCGTTTGGGTTGGTTTTGAGGAACACGGAAGAAACAATCAACCCTTCCGTTCTAAATTTTCCCACCGATCGGATGAGACACCTGCGCTCTCCTCTAGTCTCCCCGCACCACCCCTACTTCCTTCCCACAGTTCACGGGGACATGCGTGCATGCATGCGGATCTGGTCGTTACATCGTTTTCCTGCCCCAAACATCAAGAGAGGGGACGAGGAAAGAGAGTGTTCAACGGAGGGGTTTGTCTCTCTTTCCCGTAGCGTCAACAACATTTCTATCCTTCGAATTTCAATCGCTTCATCCACACACTCACACACACACACACAGAGAGCGTAATTGGCTATCAAATTGACCCGTTCACTAATATTCTTTTTATGGCAGTTCAGAACTGAGAGGTCCATCAAAAAAATCCCAGGATTAAAATAATTGACAAGGAAACACCACGAAGACACCCCACCTAGTTACGTAAGTTGGGCTAATTCCATTACTGAAGAGTGGAAGTACGCCATGAAAAATGAATTTTACTCTGACGCAAATTGGGAAATGGATCGACAAATTGAAAATCAGCTGTGTAAATTACACACCTGTGCGGAAAGTACACCTGCTCATCAGGTGCAATATTCAAATCTTGGTTAGCACGTGACCCGGAATGGCATTATACCAGTACGAATCTTGATTAAGTCAAAACCCTTTTTCTTTTCCGTATTACACGCAGAGTATCTGCATTACGATTAATTACTGTCCTTGTACTTGAGATATCATACATATTGTTATTGCGAACGCATGCGGCGTGTTGGCCCGACAGACGAGCGACTCAAGTGTCCTAGGTTCAAATGGAGATAATATCACCTGACGATCCCTATTGCATTCTAGATTTTTGATATTATGGGCAAGAGTTATTGCCGAAGGAACCACATTGGGAATCACAAAGGAGAACAATAGTTTTCCTGTGCTGCTTTATATCACACTCCATTAAAACTGCAGCGCAGGTGACCTTAGCACTTACTGAAATGGAAAAATAACTAAGGAAGTGAAGAAATACACCTGAAAATTTTGGAAGATTTATTTTGGCAGAATTTCAAGTTGAGGAAACGAAGATAAAGAACAAATTCATGTTTTTCCGGAAACATTAGTTCATATAGCACTTTATCTCTCTCTTTACTTAAGTGATAAACAAAGTTTAAAATTAATTCTTCCAAAAATTTTGCGGCTTTAATGTTGCACATTAAAATGGAGTACGCACGTTCAATAGCAACGCTTGACCTTAAAATAACCCTTTTCTCTGTTCAAGAAAATAAAATTGGTTACCATACAGAAAATTCAATCCCAGAGACGAAAAGAGAAACTTTCAATAGTACAAAAACATTAAATTGCTAAATATTAATTAGATATTTATAGCACTACTGTTGATTTTAACATTCATAATCTGACCTTCGTAATTACAAAAATAAATTAAAAAGATGAATACATACATTTTTGCGATGCAACTTACAATAAAAATAATTTCACTTGTTTACTAATAGCGCAGAATTTTATGGTTGTTGACACATAGGGTGATCACGTTAAATTACACTCACCTACATTGGTGGGATAAAAAGGTTGCTTATTAACGTTTTTCTATTGAGAACTTTCCTGAGAGAGTGCTAGGCAATTTAAGCCTCTATGACTCCAGACTGCCCCTTCGTAAGTTGATAGAGGAGGCTGTTGACCATACCTAACTATTCAACAGACAGGTATGAAATTTTGAACTCTCTATTTGAAAGGATTTATTGCTGTTATATTGAAAAACATTTGCTGATAATCAATCGTAAGTTATAATTACCTATTTATTACAATACGAAACATTTCCAATGCTAAACCGCAAGGCATGCTTTTGGACTAGTAAGCAAATCATGGTTATCAAGTGTATGAATGCAGGAAATAGACCTGTGCTATTGCCGCTGTAAGCATGAGTACCTCGAAAATAGGAGAGTATTCGCTGGAAATAAATGCCAGTGGGCACTCTTGCAGATTTGTCTTCGATCAGATGCGAAATAAAACCATACTCTGATTGTTGTTTCTCCGCCATTGCGGTTGGGTTAGTGCAATATTACTCTTTATTTTTAATATTGAATAATTTGTCATCTTTCCTCCAGACGCGCGGAGGAAGTAAACATTTCTGCGGGAAATAATACCATACGTATTAAAGAGGCATACTCAATGAAATAAGTTGCTCATTTTTCCATTAATATGTATTCATCAAACGAGAGGAATATTTTATGAACTTTTGGCCTCGTACGTATTTCAATTCATGAAATCCATTATAATAATAAATCCATTTTATATTGAGAGTTAATATATTTTTATTGATTCGATAAGAGATATAAATGTTGGTTACCGATAATCGAATAATGCTCGTTAAATAATCTGCATGAAATTTGGTTACATTATAAGAAGAACAACTATACCTAAAACCTCATTTCTACATAGACTTTGGTCGCTGATTAACGCAGCCAATGATGACTCCAGTCAGAATTTTTTTCCTATTTCGTCTTCAAATGCAAAAATGAACCGTCTTTGTGGTTATAGTATTATCCCTGCCAATTGAGTCCTCTACGGCTCCAACACAATTTAGTTAAAATCTAGGGCAAAGATAAACACTTTTTAGCAAAAAAATAACAGTAAAAACACAATTCAAACGTCATTTTATTCTCAACTAATTATTAAGAAAAATACCACATGGCTAATAGAACTAATGTGTAACTGTATTGTATTGTGTACTGTATTGATCCAATTTATAATCATCATCTGCAGCTCTATAGCCTGGCGTGGGCCTTGGCTTCCTCTATGATATGCCTCCATTCAGTTCTTGTTCTTGCTTTTTCCTTCCATCTTGTAACTCCCATTGCCTTCAAATCATCCTCCACATCATGTATCCATCTCTTCCTTGGTCTACCTCTTCTTCTGACCCCTTCCATCTTGCTATTAAGCATCAGTTTGGGCATTCTGTCATTTTCCATCCTTTCTACATGGCCCAACCATGCCAACCGCAGTGACTTGGTACATCTAACCATGTTCTTCCCTTCTAGTGGTTCATTTATCTCCATGTTCATTCTAATCCTCCATCTCTCTCCTTCTCTAATTGGGTCATAGATTCTCGTTTTGATTTTTCTTTCAAATTTTCTAAGGGTTTCTTTATTCTGACTTGTTAATGCCCATGTCTCAGCTCCATAAGTATAATAACACTTTTTAAAAGTTGTGAGGTATGAAACTTCTCATTTTTGAAGTCACAAGTGCCTAATTTTTGAGCCTATTTACCCACGCAAGGCTTGGTTTCAATCAGGGAACACAAGTTTGTGAGCACTTTAGCATGATAGTCATTGAACAGCCCATGCTAATTGTAATTATAATATGTTCAAGATAAATTATCGCTGGTATTAGAGGATTCAATTTAGGTGTTGGTGATGAGAGAGAAAAATCAGGTATACGGTAATGCTCTGTTTTCCATGATCTTGTGAATGCAATTCTTACTTTTATGGATTCATTCTGCAGAAATGCAAAAATAACTCCAATTCGAAAACTTTGCAAAATATAGATTCATATCAATTCCATTAGAGTTTGGAAAGGCGTCAATCTATCTTGGATTTCTTCACTCACATAACTTACGTATAACTTCCCGTCAAACGACATAAAAGTTCGGTGCGTTTCGATCCTTGCATACGAAATATGAAGGAAAAATGCTTTAAATGTTAATAAGGGTATGAGAAAATGCAGCAATGATGAGATTCATTTACAATATTTTATTATAATAAGGAAGAACGAAAAATGAGACTGCTATTAACTCCAGTGCAACCAGTCCTATTCAATGAAAGTTGTGAGGAAATAGTAAAAATTGAGAATGGATTTGAGAAAGGTCAAAAGCGCGTCACCAGATTCATTGTCTACCACTAATGTGCCGTATAAAAAAACTCAAATCAATCAGCCCCCGCGGAGAAAGCATTCGTTAGTTCCTGCTCTCTATTACTCGAAGAAATACAGGATACATGCTCACGCATGTGCTTAATATTCGTGACACGTTTAGATAACGAAATCTCAACCGGAAGCTGGGAAATTGTATGGCGACACATCTTCCCTTATCTTTTCCACGACTCCGCACTTCCCATGGAAACTCGACTAGAGAGGTCCGAGAGCTCGAAGAAGGATACAATATCCCGCGTCTCTCCGCGCACGACCTCCATCACACGCGAATCCACTTCCCCGCTTCCTAAACACCGAAAACGAATTAACTGCCTTGCACTCCGGGTCTTTGTTTCCAACGCTCCAGAGGTCACGAAGGAAGCAAAGGGAACAGCCTCGTGGAAATCCAAGCGAAGACAAATCCCAGATCGGACAACAGAACGAAGGGAAAGCTCCTGCTTAGTTTCTTTCACCTCATGCTATAACACGGCTACTCCATGGTTTCCGAGGAAATTATCATGGCACCAAATTTGTCTAATTTCTACTCTTTCTAATTTTAGACATGGTATCCTGCTAATTCACCTCTAGGATCCACGGCATGGGATTTTTTCTTAATGAAGTTTTTCTTTATTTTTTGTTGCAAAATATATTTGAAAAATATTACAAATAATTTAGATCATGATAACTTTTGGTACATACACTATGATCTCTAAGAGATAGATACTTCTCGGGAATCGTGTTGGTGCAGTGGCTCAAGTCCTAGCTTCCCCCCTAGTAGGCCCGGGTTTGAATCCCAGAGTTGGCAGATATTTTTCAGTGGTATGCCTACTTGAGGTGCTTAGTGGAGGACAATTTTAGTGAGTACGCCGTCCGTCGGCTGTGACGTTAAGCTGTGAACACCTTGGTGCCTTTCATTAAGAGTAGGCTAATGCCGACACCGGGTTTCTCTCCTCCCTTCATACTATCCTGTCCATCATCCCAAATGGTGCAAATGACCTCAGCTGTTGGTCGCCTCCCCTAAAAACTACTACTAGATACTTCTCTACGCTCATGAAAGGAGCTGTTAGTGAAAAAAAGACAATAAATAAGGTTAGATGAGATTATGAAAAAATACTAGGTTACACAAAATGTAAAAAAATACTTCCCCCCCCCCCAGTGTGGCCAGATACATTTCATATTCCTTGTAGTTCATGGAGAAAAATCACATTTTAAATCTATCTATCATACTGTTGATCTCTCAAATTTTTGTGATATGATATCTCCTACTGTAGTGCGGTGGGCCAAATCTTATGTGTAATTTAACCTACGTTCCGTAAGTAAGTCCCAATCTAGTCCCTCTAATATAATGTAGAGCCGCTACGATGTTTATCATGACAACGTTTTACAAAATTAGCTCTTTTAAGCTCCAGGCGATCTAATTTGGCAAACAATCCAATTTCATGAGGGTCCCATATGATAGCAGCATATTCTATATTAGACCTAATTCGTGACAAACAACGTTACTCTACAACCTCAAAGTCAAATTTTCCCAATTTTCTTTCAATAGATTCTAATTGTTTGCTATCATGTCCACATATTCCCCGTTTATGTTTCATCCAGTAGAGTTTGTGGGTAATGGTAAATTATAGGGTAAACTATATTGGTAGATTAGCCCGCCGTAATCAAATAAAAGAGAGATAGACACCATCACCGACATAGCTAAATCGAACCCTAACACCCGTATGCATTAACTTATAGACAAAAATTTAGCTGACCATTACATTATACACATATATAGTCATGAATATGCGTATTTTCACGACGTTTCTGCTTGGGGAAAGGCGAATCAGCATGCTCGTCATTTCAAATTATCCTATGGAAAGCAATATCGTAGCGGGTAATTTTTAAATTGGGGCTGGGTAGGTAAATGCGGATGATGAGAGAACTGACTATCTTTATGCTCCTTGATAAAACATTCGCGGTTTATATGTATGTCTGTCAAACAAAGGCGCACTTAAATTTTCATGTATAGTAGTCTCCAAATAAATAAAAGAGAGCATTTGCATGTTATCATGGCTACTTAAACCGCTAAAATTCAGCGTACGTCAAACAACTTTATGTTCCCATGACAGCAAAATAATTAAATACTGATAGAAAAAAAGGCGAAATTAAAAGAAAAAAACAACCACTATATAATTTAATTAATATCAATATAAAAATATGTTGAAAAATTAAAGAATATCATTTAGGTTTCTATCGTAAGGTTTATTAATTTACTAAAGCTAGCAACATGAAGGCTGATTGGCATGAATTTGGAGGTGTTCACGAAGCCATATGACGTTTAAAATTCATATATTCAGAGCCACGGGAATATTTTCCTTTGTAAGCGAAACCATTTTAGAATATTAGAAGATAAAACTTGTGACGGCATAATGCTGTAATGTTCAACTCTTTACCGTCCAATGACAAACTTATTACAGTATCCTACTTTATAATGCTTTTTCGTGTTAATATGCAGCTATTTAAAAGTGTACAAATCATTCGCTTGATCCTAGTAAGAGTGGATGATTTTTACGATTTGAAATCGTTTCTCTATCATGCACATTACCGGATGACTCCGTTAAACTTGCAGTCACGGCATCTCCCGCAGTTCCTTTGAAGTATTCAGTGAGCTAAGTGAATTATGACCCGTCGTATGCATTATATCATTTCTCTCAAACACTTATTATTTAAAATAAACATGATACGAAGATATGTGCAAATAATAGATCTCTCAGAGGCAGCAATAAGATTCCAAATTCAATTTCAACGCTCAAATGCCATCCGTTTAAAGACTTGCACACGTTTTACTCATGTTTATTACTAAGCAATTGCTCTGTAATACAATCTTCCTTTTTTCCGTCAAATCCTTAGTATCTTTAAGATTTTTTCCTAAACATATTATTTCCGTCAACAGTTCAGAATGAAATTCACACTGGTATAACGTCTTCTACTCCTCTGATGATGCAAGACATAAATGGTGGCAGGAACAGAGAAGGGTTGACGCAATGACAATGTTGTGCTAAAAATAATTGATGAAGAGCAAATGCACAGTTTAGAAGCAGAGATATCCATGCTAAAAACATTAGAATGAATTATTATATTGAAAATACTGTAAGGGAGAATGGTAAAAATATCTAAAACGTTTTGGGTATCGATAATTTGCTGAAGACCGGTGCTGAAGGTAAGGTATTTGTGTTAAAAAAGAGGGCAAGTCCTTTGTCTCGATACATGAGGTTTGGTATATTTATTAAGAGAAGAGACTTGAATAATTCGAGTTATTTGGCAGAGGCAATGAGTGAGAGCTGATGAATTTACTTCTCCTATGATTGATAATGTTGACTGAAATGGTTTTTGTTTACGAATGCACCTGAGTGGAACACATATTTTCGCACCTTTACGTGGGTACTTTTGAAGAAGGTGGGTTGAATATGAACTGCCGGACGTCCGTCATCAAAAAGGTGATCCAACTCAGGTCTTGACATGGGGGAGCCCATAAGCACTTAATTCTTCCGACCGCACCTCCGCGAGGCGTACGAAACGTGGTGCATGACCGTCGGACGAAATGGAAGTGATCTTAAATGTTTCCGGCATTTTCGCGATCCGTGGGATAGGGTGGGGGGATTGGGGTGTGGGAAGGGGAGGAGAAAACGGCGATTGCTTATAGCATTTTTTTATACGACGATTGAAGTGCACGCTTGAACGAAGCCGAGTATAAAAACTTTACGGCGTCCCGCCAGTTTTTATCGCCAACTGGCTGGATGCATGGGATTATGTGCGCCTTGGCCGTAAAGTCGGCGGGAATCGCGGTGGGGAATGCCGTGAAACAAGGCTATTCTATTTAGATGCGTGGAAACTATCTAGAAATAGCCCTATGGCATAAAAAATATGTTTAGGCACGTAAAGAGACCGCGGTCACAGACAACCGTACCCCAGCCTGCAGATGGAAATCTATCCTCTAAGAAGTACTCATGGAATTAAGGAAATCCTTGAATACAACGTTATGAAAGCTTGTTTAAGAATATAAATACAAATAAGAGGCACTTCTTGCTTATTAACGGAAAAGGTAATGTTGTCAAGTAAAAAGGTTTACAGTAAAGAGATGTACTTCAAGCTGTACGAGGTTTTTTTAGGAAATACTTACTTGTAATTTTTTTCTGATGGCTATCTATTCAGACGAGGCCGTAGAAGGAAAGGTTATACTCACTGAAATTAAAATGTGCACAGAAGATAGGATATGACGCGTTGATTTAGTGACTCATTCCGCCTAAAACATCTGCATAGAATTCTCCAAGTACATTAATTCCAGCACACTACAGCGGTAGTATGCTTCGTGTTAAGAATTATGTTTGGAAAGCGATTTTAAGTTTTAAAGATGTACTTTATTTATACAAAAGAAATAGATTATGGTAGCTAACGTGAAACATTTCATGATAAAAATACCAACATTAGTGAAATATTCTCGGCTTGCCGACGACCACCGTAGTCGACGTTAGTTAGTCTTAGTCTCCCTCATCGTCTTCTGCTCAATGTCAATTCACGTCACCTACTTCCTACCTCATCCAAAAGTGCCCTTATTCAAATTTTCAAATTGAGAACAAGATGAACGGTTCCATAAAAAAACCTCAGCTCTGGTTTTTTGTTCTTACGCCGAAAAAATGCGGCTACATATACCCTCTCTCCATGGGTCAAGTGCTTGCTCCGCAGAACGTTCATCATTACGGTTACAAAATAGTTTTCAAACAAAACATCTCGTACATTCCTCCTGCATCGATACACTTAGTTCGGCGCGTCTGCCACTCGTCAAAAGCCCGCTGGAAGTCGGTTTCTAGGATACCGTTGAGAGCCTTTATCGTCGCCGCTGGAACCGCCTCGATGGAGTCGAACCGATATCCTTTGAGCTCCTTTTGAAGCTATCCTTTGAGGTAATAATGCTGTCGAGAAAATCTTCATCTTCATGAACGCAGCACAAAATTTCTTGCGAAATTTCCACCCGTGACAGTTTTTGTTCCTCGCTCAAGACTTTCGGCACCAGCTTCGCGCACACTTTTCCTCATGGCAAGATCCTCTCTTACAATGGTGTGGATGGCTCCGACTGAAAGGCTGGTCTCCTCACTGATAAGGGCGATGGTTAAACGCCTGTCGGAGTCCAAAACGTTTTTCACTTTGGCCACCTGAGCATCTGTTCGAGCGGTCGTCGGGCGTCCGACGCGGTGTCCGTCTTCGACGAGCTCCCGGCCTTCCTTCAACATTTTTTGCCACTCAAAAACTCTTTTGCGGCTTGAGGCATCATTCCCATAAGCCTGATAAACGAGTTCAAGGGTCTCCGACGCGGATTTCCCGAGTTTTACGCAAAAATTCTCAGTGTAGCGTTGCTCGACGGTGCCCTCCATGCTGGCGCGACAACACTACTAACAATCACACGTCACAAAAATCCACTTCGTCTCAACGCATGCCCGGAGGCGGCTGAACTAAAGTGCGCCTGAATGGTGAGGGACCTCTCTATCGAGCCGACCGGTAGGACCCCCATCCACCGCTCGGTTTAGGCTACAGCGAACCAGTCACGATACTTATTGTACGGACCCTGTATTTATCTATCAATGGGAAATATTTCTGTATACCAAGAATTCGTTATGGAGCTCTTTATCATGTTCCTGAATTTGGGTTTTACATTATTAAGAATACGGTATTGTGTATGATAATGTATAAATACATTAACTTTTCATACATAGATTGGGATTGTGAATTCCGTTAAGAAAACCTGTAATAGTGTGTAAGATTATTAATCAAAAGATTAATAATGTAAAACCCTTGCCCTTGTTGAAGAGTATATGAGGAAAATTACCCAAACGCCCTTAATCAGAATTTATTTATTTATTTGACTGTTGATCATCCTGGTTAAGTTATATTTCTTCAACTCATTAAATTAAATACTGTCAATACTTCTACAAGAGGCCACAATTTATAATACAAGGACGACAATTTCCAACGAATCTTAGCTCTTATGTCTTATCAAGATACCTCAGGGCTAGAGATTTAGCAATGAGTAGAAATAAAGGTATAGAATATATCGGTAGACATATATCGATAGGCCTTTATATTTTCATTCTTTTTATGAATAGTGGCGACTGCTAAGGAATGATATATAATAAAAATACTAATCTAAAAAAAGTCCTATCCTCCATTATTCTGGATTCTACGAGAAATGCATAGAAACAGATGAAAATATATGTAAAAGTTATGATTAATCCTCCCACGAAAATGGTGATTGATATTGGTAACTCAAGTGCGTGAGTTATCTTATGACCAAAATATATAATAAATTGATATCAATATAAACTCTCAGCCAAATTACCTAATTGTTTTGCTTGATCTTATGATATCTAAAAGTTTATGACTGATAAAATAAAATTTAAATTTGTAAAACTGATTCAAAAAATTAAATTATTGAAAATAGCCATTCGGCATATAACACCATTTGATATGATAATCCAAATATTCAAGAAAATGTTAATTCTGCAATGTGGAGTGTTATTTCTAAATTATTGTAATTGGTGAAGACTATGGAAACATTTATTTTTCATTCCTAATCTCTCAATTGACTTAATAAATGCTTCTTTGGATGTATCTTTCATGAGTAAGTTTTAGCAGTTTTTGGATGAGGAAGTTTAACTGGTCATTTAAATTTGCACCTAGAAAACTTTTTCGTCGAGTTTACGATAAAGAGAATAAATGGAAAGACACGGAAGGGAAACGAAGAATGGGCAGAGGAATGTGAAAAGAAGCCACTCTCCTCTCCTCTCCCTCACTCTGGAGAAAGACTGAGGGGGAAGGAGGGTGGTTTCGCCCCAAAGAGTATGAGGTGACCGCGGGTGGGTGGCATACCCTCGCAGCGGACGCGTGAGATAACACAGAGTCACGTACGTCGGCAGGGGGGATACCTGCCCATCCGACTGTCCGTCCGTTCATCACGAAAGGTGGGGAAGATGTAGATACGGAGATGAAGATCTCGAGTGAAACTTTTGGAGGGCCTCTGTGGGGAGGAGATGGGGGAAACTACGGGCTGGGGAGCGGGAATGCTAATGGACCCTTTGGAATCGGACTTGAACGACGCGAATCATGGAAACGGTTTTCAGAAAAGGAAGAGCATTTTCCAAAGGAACGCTCTCTGGGAAATTTCCCTTTCTCGATGCATAGGTCAGCGTAAAAGTGCCCTGTTGTTCTCCTATTTTTGTAGGGTTGAGCTCAAGAATGTTTTTGGCTCAAATGGGTTTTCCTAAAGTGATAAAATCTTACGTATTACGATATTTTACATAAATATTTTTGCCATTCTCTCCTTACAGAAAAGTGGAATTAACCTGATAAAGTTATAGTGAGATCATTAAATCTTCCATTCCTGAATATGGTTTATCATTTCGCCAAATATTTAGGCATTTCCAGTCATTGTCTCCGAACTGGAGTTAATTCTGTCTTTCGTAATATTACCCCAATAAATTTGCCTAGGAAAAAAGTTTAGTGCTCGTTAAAGACGATTTAAAATATGGAATACACATTATCAATGAATATCTTGCTTGTACTAGTGTATAGCCAATAAATCATGAAAAGTTTATTTCAAAGTTAATTATTTTCAAACTTGATTTCTGATTTTTTTTAGAACTTGGAAAACACACACAAGATGGAAGGATATACTTGTATTATCCTTGAATTAGCAATAAAGTTTTTTTTAATGAACAATATAAGATCAGTAACCTGCCAGTCAGATTCGGTGTACCTAGTACATTTATTGGGGCCTATCTTAATGGCCAATAAACAAGCTAGGCTTCTGTCACTTCTCGTTGACTGCCTTTATTCTTTATATTTTTCTCACCTCTTCTATTTCACATGTAAATCCCTTACATACTCATAAATGCGTAGTATGTACGCGTTATTGTAACTTGAGCAAGACAGGTTTCTGGCGAATTCTTTCACACCTTCATATGGAGAATGTTCTGTCATACCTAAGTTCGGCTTATCATTGAGCGCAAAAGTTCTAAAGTCCCATGTCAATGAGTTGACCGCATGGACATTCTCTTTGTTTGGCAGTCGATGACTTCGTACCACGATGGTACTCCGTTCATGCCGTCGGCGGCTGTGGTGTCGAAAAACTACGACCCATTAGCCCACGGGGATGACCTCGGGAGCAAGATAGCCATCTCTAACCCCCGGTCTCTTTTACTTCGCGGAGGATTGGGAAGGTGACGGGAGGAATGGGAGAAGAAGGGAGGGGAAAGGAGAGTGAAATGCATTCGGAGTAAATTGAATGGTGGATGCCCACAGTGGGGAATGGGTAGAAGTAGAACCTTTCCCTTGTGGGAACAGAAGGGAACAGAGCTGAGAAGGGAATGGCTTTTTTCAATAACGGAGGCGGCGGAGACAAGACAATGCGAATGGCTTTGCCGGCATTCGATGGAAAGGAAGGCGAGTGAGCGGCGGAAACTATCGAAGGGCTCGACGTGACCAGTATCCGCAGTGAAACCAGAGGGAGGAGAGGTTGAGTTGTCGGTCACATGGAACGGAGTGTGGTAACCTCATGCTCATGGGGAGGTGCTACAGATGGTGTGAGGAGACAGGAGCAGGCGGTAAGACAGTTGGGGTCGAACGAGGGGCAGAAGACCCGATGTCATACTAGTGGTATGCATTTGCTGACTGAGGCTATTTGAAAGGCCGAGAAGTTGACCGAGGTGGACTGGAAGGTCTCCAAAGATTTTTATCTTGGGTTGGAGAGTGACGGCGAAGTGGCGTTCACAAGGAAGGTAAATAGGACTAGTAGTTGTAACGAAACAAAATATGATGATGCATTAGGCTGAAATGGAGTTGGAGAATTCCTTCTTTAATCGAGAGAAAATATTTTTAAACACCCATTCAATACTCTCATTCACTTTTTCCATAATCAGGTTGATATATTCTCTGCCTATAGATACTTGGATATAATTTGCCTTTCCGAAATAATACGATGAGTTGTTTCAAAATTAATGGCCTAACGCCTCTGGGACCAACATTTGTACACCTGCTTCTGTGGTCTAAATAAAAGTAAAGGGTAGAGAAAACATATGGTAAACATTTTAACAGTGATATTGCAGTTAAAGATTTCGGACGGCCTAGGCCATATCGCACCGAACACTCCTTAATTTATTGCCGGAGAATATCGATGCTCCAGGAACTACTCGTAACCTTCGGGCTAGTCGACAAGCATGTTACTCACCTGACAAAACAGGTCGGCACATGAAATGATATTGATGGTGATAATACGTTAAGGCAATAGTGAACTTATACACAGTTTTAACTTACTAATTTTGAGAGGGAATATTTCGAGCGACGTCGACAGATTGTGACGACGAGGTAAGGCTTTAGAAGCGAGGCGGTTAATTATTTTCAACAGAACTACAACTAATTTCCGTTTGTTGGAATGTAATGACAGAACCAATGGCATCGTGAATCTAAATGAATGAATTTGCCAGCTAAACTTTTCAAAATTGTCCCAATTACGAGGGTGGCCTGAAAAGTTTCCGACCTAACAAAGGCACAAGATATTTTTTCTGAAATTCTCTGAGGTCGGAAACATTTCAAACCACCCTCGTACATGTAGGTACCTGGTGGTTATTTAACTAAGAACACAAAAGAATATTATATGCATACAAAGCATGCCAACAGAATCGA
Organism: Hetaerina americana; assembly: GCF_022747635.1. NCBI lineage: Eukaryota > Metazoa > Arthropoda > Insecta > Odonata > Calopterygidae > Hetaerina > Hetaerina americana. The sequence goes on along the minus strand of NW_027286069.1, from coordinate 16,432,560 downwards.
ATTACCACCTAAAAAGCATAATAACACAGTATAAGACACCATCTCTTACTGAAAATCAGAAAACATTATTCAGAGGGAAAGAATTTTTAAAAAGCCAAGGATTTGTTCAAGAATCAGGTAACGGAGTAAGTCAGCACAAGGAATTTCGAAGGAATGAAAAGATTAAAGGACAAAAAATAGAATGGAGAGCTACTTCTAATCAATACTCGGTCAAATAACCTGATGTTAAAAAGAGAATTGAACTGGGGAATACCAATCGGTAGCTTACGGTTATTCTGAGTTGGAATCAAAAGGTACTCAGTATCAGACGACACTGTGAACATGATCTATTAATTTCTTCACATATCATGCATCATTACGTCCTAAAAATTTGTTCAACTTTCCTATCACTGTTTACATCCATTATTCCACTTATCCACTTGGCATTAATTTTAGAGTGCTTTCGTATCAGTTAGTGAATTGGACTTAAATTCCGACAGAAATCTGCTAATAATATTTATGTTTTTCTCAAATAATCAATAAAAAAAATTAGGAGTATAGCAGATGTAAAAAAGCCACAGTCTTTCGAAAAATAGTAGTGACTCTGTGAGTCCAAAATCATTTGAATTTTAATACACCCATACACTGCTGAAAGGGTCAAATTTGACGCACAATAAGCCTGAAAGACATTTCATTTGACTTTTCCGATGATGCTAGAGAATGTTATATCTCTGGCCACTATCAATGAAAACAACAAAAATGAGGCGGTTTGAGGAAGGCTACTTGACGAGGTCAGGGTGAAATAGGTGCAGAGGAGGATGGAAAAAAGTCGGTAGAGGATTGACAGGCACGGTCAAAGAATATTTTGAAGGAGCCGAATCGTGCGGGTCCTAGCGTCAACGCTCAAGGTACAAATGGATTCTTCTGGTGGGGAAATGAGAGGCCGAGACAGGCTGTGAGGAAGGGTAGAAGTGGCGTGAGAATGCCGCTTCCTCCATGACAGCAGTCGATTTGAGAGGCCCCTCGCGGTGAGAAGGGCGCTGGTGCGGGGGATAAGGAGTGGGAGGGAACGGGCCGCAGGAGTGGAGATAAAGTCATCATCCATGAGCGGCGGCAGCTTTTGCGTCGGAGATTTTAACGCCCGAAAGTCAATATGGAAGGGGAATGGATGCCGTGTAATTTGTGCCGCAATTGATACGAAATGAACCACGATGAAAATACTGAATGAAATATTTATGAACTCACAACTGATAACAATTAAGTTCTGTTTTCTAACACAATGCACGCAAGGAAGAAATAGAGAATTAGATTGGGATGAAATGACGAAAGGATCCTTTCACCTTTCCTCTAGGCAAGGATCACAACCCTATGACACAGGTACTTATGACCAGCCATACTTTCCTTCTCTGAATGTCAAATTCGATTCGGCAATTACAAGCAGATATATTTAATAAATTTATCATTTCCATAATTTTATTGTATTTTTCTCTAGGCACTAAGCAAAAATAGATGCATACATATTTTTTGGATACATGCAAATATTCATTTACGTGAATATTCGTAATACCTGATATTTCCCTTCAAAGAATTTTAATTATATTATATCAATGCAGTGTTTATACTTTAGGTTTTTGTTATTATATAATATAGTAACATTTTAAAACTTTGAATGTAGGCCTTCGCGAGTACGACACTAGTAATAAAATTAGTCTCTTGAGTAGCGCCACGCAAAAAATATTTATAGCAACGTTTATCTGACTATGCTGTCGGCAGCCAAAGAATGGCTTCAAATATTTTAAATGGACTTATTAGAAAACTAATTTAGTAAAAGTAAAAAATGCTTGTAACAAGACCGCTAATTGGGTCAATAAGGAAACATTCACAATTAAGAATGGTGTGTTCATATTCCTACCCAAAGTCGTGAATAGGGAATAATCTGTCGAGAAAGCATTTAAAAACATTATGATTTCACTCTATGAAACACTTGTCAACAGAAAATTTTCAACAGAGCAATCATGTATATCAAATCAAACTTTTGCTTAGTTTAGAATTTGTAATGCAGGTTTTTTAATCAGTGCTTAGACGTGTAATGGTCATCGATAGATATGTACAGATGAGTAACACCAGTGAACCAAGCGTACTTAAGAGAATTTTAATAATAACGAACCCCTTCATTAACACTGGGAAGAAGAACAAAAATCGGTAACTGTACATTGAAGAGATTTATAGGAACCCAAAACATATTAATAAACGCCGTTTCATTAGTTAAATTGAGAAAAAATGGAAACTCTAGGAAAAGTTAACCACAGTGAGACGTTCTACTGGTTACGGTCATAAATCTTTTTCCATGACGAGCTTGTAAATATTTATTTAGGTTTGTATTTGCATAAAAGTATTAAGTTAGTTCTTATTCAATTTAAGTACCCCTTAATCCAAGACTAAGAATATAATTGTAACTTTAAAGGAAGTAAATTTTCTCCCTTGAAAATTGTTGGCATTGAGTTCCGCTATCTATGTTATTCAAATTCTTGGATATTACTTACTTTTTAAATTCTAAGAAATCTTCTAAAATTTGAAACCTATCATCAGAGTATGTTCGTGGAAATATTTGCATTAATTCCTGTTGCAGATAAGGAACTAAAGATCAAATGGAAAACTTGATCAAACGCTATAACGTAAGTAAACATATCAATGCACTATGATATTCATTGAGTTTAAACCATGTATTTTTCAAAACTTTCATGGCAGATTTAAACCTTAATAAAATATAAATATTAACAAAATACCCAAAGAGATGACTTCGCTTTGACTCCGGGGGATTGAATTGTTTCGGGTGCATTGACTGATCAAGAGAACTCTGAATTCACCACAGCAAACTTAATTTCCCCATGAATTATACTAGATAATCACCAAGAAATGTTTTTCAACTCGTATCTGAGCTTTAAGTCTCCGAGTTGCGGATGCTGGGCCATCCTTTAAATGTAGAGATCAGCTGCAAAAGAACGAGGACGCAGGAAACTATCCTTGGTCAGGATGGCCTAACATTTCTACAAACGCCTATGTAGTTGCCGTGACCTGGCTAGTGGCCTCAGCCACACAATAGGTCGCAATTACGTGGAGGAAGGGAAAGCAGCCCTCCTTAATACGATTAATGGAGGATACTACAGTGCTTGGCAAAGAGACACACACATCTCATCGTAGCCGTGGTAAAAATAACTTTAACAGTAGCACAACTGCGATGTGGAAGGTAATGAAAGCACTATATTATCTTTCCTAGGAGCAGCAGTTCATCTATTTTCTCTTTTTCAATAAAGAATTAAATGCCTAACATGTTCGAACCTCCTCGAATAAAAAATTCTGGAGGTAAACCAGTCTCACATTCGTGTTTTCGGGTTGAGAATATCCAAGATGCAGGAGTAGGCACACAGGCTCCATGAATGGAAGTGCTGGAGTGGGAATTATATTTTGGGAGAATGCCAAGATGATAGTAAATAGGTTAATGTAATGTAATGAAACATTATGATGAAGTTAGGAAAGAAACCCAGAATTACCACCTACCATCCACGGCACAAGTTGATTTACAGGTGACGGAATACGACGATGGCATGGAATACGAAGTGGAGCAGATGTGGGACAGTGCCGCCGAAGTAATGAAAAATATAAAGGGAGAAGGAAATCTAATTATACTTGGACACTAAAATCCACTCGTTTGAGAAGGTCAGAAAGGAAAGAAACATTAAAAACAAGGTGTATGAAATCGAAACAATAGAAGAATTTTACAAGTAATTCAAATTAGGGGGGGGCATTCAGGAAGACGATACGTTTGGGAGATGCCACTAGATGTAAGAATATACCAAATTAAGTAAATAAGCAGATATTAGTAATCTAATAAAAATTTGTAAAAAACACCCATGGGCAGATATCTACAGAGATATAAGGGTTCTGCTATTCATTCAGCAAGGTTTACTGGTCAAGAAAGAAGCTAGGGAAACATATAGGTTTGTAAACAGAATAGGAATTAACTTCACTTCGTGGAAGTTCTATACATTCATATTAGTAGAAGGAGCAACGCACCTTCCTACAGAGTTTTAATATTTGATACAAGGTGCTTTACCGTATTATGTCATCATTAGGAACAGGCCAGGTTTATCTTACCTGATGACGCCGCATTACGGCAAAACGCGTTTTAAGAAATTGCAAAATGTTGTGGAAGAATAGGAATGGCAAAAAAGATATCTTTTAGAATAGCAACTACTAATTACAGAAAATAGTACTATTACAGACATAAGGAAGCGATGTGCTAAAAGTTATACATCGAGTCTACTTTTCTACGGCCGTGAAACTTGTACGTTAGGGACAGTAGAGAAAAGGAGACTGAGGCGACGAAAATGTGATGATACTGAAGAATGATGGAAAGTAAGTGGATAGACCGAGTAACCAAGGAAGAAGTACTTCGAAGAGTGGGTGAAGATAAAAGTCTATGTAGGAAACAAATAGAATAGGGAAATTTACTGAACATATCCTTAGGCACATTAATTTACTAAAGGCAATTACTAAGGGAAAGGAGAGGAAGAATTACAGAAGTCTTAAAAATGAACTATGAGAAGCAGGTAATGGAAAGTGTTGGTTTTAAGAAGCTTTGAGGGAATTAAGAGGTTTGCAAGATTGAACGAGATGATTTGGAGAGCTACAAAATTCAACCCTCGTATTAATAAATCACAATCACGCTGAAAAATGATCATAGGATAAAAAAACCGATAGATCAAAAATATGGCTGAAGTTTTCCTAACATTCCAATCATATTTTTCTAATATTATGAAATTCTCTCAATTCTCTCAACACAAAATGATCACATTTTCAACATGTGAGGGATTGCCCTACGTTTCCTCTCGGCCTTCCTCAACAGACTAACCTCGTGTCGCTGAAACCCTCTACCCTTCATACCCGGTACGACCAATTTTACATACGTCCGGAGTTCTAGTGGAGTAGAACCCGTGAAGGCCGGTCGACAAGATTGGCTTTGAAAGAGATATGGGTCCAGGGGTCAATGAGCATCTTTCTTTCATTAGTTTATTCATATGTATATATATATATATATAATTATAAATGATGTACAATAGGATACAACATGAGGCGTCCTTAGCCCTTCCTCGGGGTATGCAGGACAACATAACTATCACTTATTAAGTCTGAAATTGTATCCTTGGTAACTTAGAGTGAACCAAATGTCCTAACATTTCAAGCGAATAACACCGCGATACACTCAATTAGGTTTATTTCATAGTCTACATGTAAATAATTGGCTTTAAGTACAATAAATCTAGTTATTACATAACCCAAAGTTAATAGCGTTCCGTCACTATAAACAATTGGGTTATGATTACTTGAATCAACATAAAACTTATCTTTAAGATGAATTAATTTTTATAAATATTTAATCTAATTCACATTACACTTGAAAACATCTTTAATGGAGAATTTAGGAGCTGACATAATATAGCATATCCATGATATGATACTTTTATTCTTCACCAGTTTTCAAAAGAACAATTTGGGGTATAATTAATGTACTAATTCACTTTCTTAACCATATCTGGAAGCAAACCATTTGTGGTTAGTTTCCAAGTCAATAAGCGCTCCTAAATACGTTAACTCATTAGTTGGCTCGATAACACCTTTGCCAAACTAATTGTTACCCCTGATTCGAACTGAATAACCTATATAATTAAAATCAACTTCTTATTTATTTACCACAGGGTAGAGCCACCCATCGTGTAAGTGAGAGAGACATGTTCAACTTGATTGACTGACGCGCATATAACACAAATAGAAAGGCCTAAGCTATATATTTATTAATTTTTCATAGTAATTTAGAACTGCCATCAAATAAACACCTGTGACTGTGTGAACGAAATCAACCGTTCCGAACACGAAAGAGAACCGTTCATCGATTTCGATACAGTCAGCATTTTCCACTCCCACCAAAAAAGCTATGCGATTAATCACTGACCACTAAAAACTCCTTTGCACCACCCCAAGTTTCGTGCGAGGGGAGCACCTGCTTATTATTTAATTCTTACAATTGATAATGTGGTGAGTAGCGGACATTTCCGGTTCTCTCTTCAGTATTATCTCGCGGCGATAGGTTGAGTTATATGCTTCGGAGACAGAGAAAGGAAGGGGAAGAGGTATAAGAAGCTAACTAACCGAGGAGAGGAGGAATGCTTAAGAATACGAGAGACAAGGATACTCTGGAAAGGTTATAAATGCTCCCATATTTAACTTAAATTTGATTACAGATGGAGGGTCTTACATAAATTGGAAGGAGGTCTCTAACAGTGATGTTGAAAATGTATTAATTCCCCCATCGTGCTACGGTAGGAGAGATCATATCAGTAAAATTAGATATATTAAGTATAAACCAGATAGATTTAAGCTTTCGTTTTTTCCGCGATCTATGGGGAATCATAATAGCATTGTTTGACCGCGGTAGGGTCATATTCGAGTAAAATTATCCCGGTGTTATTCACTCCCTGCCACATACCCTGGCGGTGGCTTGAAGGGTATATATATATATATATATATATATATATATATATATATATATATATATATATATATATATATATATATGGAAGTTCATGTTCATTAAATGAAGAATACAATGTATTTTCCACAGTTCTTTAATTTGGTACTACTAGTTTCAACGCTTAGGCGTAATCATCAGGTACAACCTGGAACTGATACACCAAATGGACAAACGGAGGATGGACAAGTGGGAAGAGCTGGAAATCAGAAAGAATTTGAAAAAGGGTAATTTGGTCAACGATTTATCGTTTGAATACCTCTCCCCAATCATGGCAGCATCCCTTTCCTTCACGGAAATACCTAAATACACTTCCTCCCCCATGTGATCGCTCTACCCTACTAATCACCTCTCCTGACACTTAACACCCCCCTCCTCCTTCCCGTCAATGTTGATCACAACGCCTCCTCTTTCCCTCTCTCCTTACCCCCCTTCTCCCTCTCTCACCTACCCCTTCCCTCACAAGAATGGTATTTAATGGACCGCAACTTGACTAATTTGTACCTGATGATGACGCCTAAGCGTTGAAACTAGTTGTACCAAATTAAAGAACTGTCGAAAAATACATTGTGTTCTCCATTTACGAGAACGTCGTAAACAATTAACAATAATTTCGTAAATAAGTCCTGCACTTGGGAACTTGGCTTCGCTACTTTTATCGCATTAAAAGTTTCAATAGTCGGTTACTTTTGTCTAAATTTGACTCAGATTCAATCAGAGTTGGTGTCATCCGCTCTACATTTGCACTTACGGTGCATGCACCATACGCTCCATCGTCTCAGCATTATATATTCAGGTCCACAAAATTTTATTCTTGTCATTGGGAGCCAGGAGTTTGATGGGTGAGGCGCTTGCTGGCTACCTCCAGAGAGAGAGGGTTCAAATTTTACATGATCATGGACGTTGTTGTTGGATAAGATTGCATTTTCCCTAAACCATGAAATAATCTATAGATGCATGTTATTTACCTAGTTACTAGTTACATGCGAGCTCGCACATGAGAAAAGGGGAGGATCTAAATTACGCGAGTGACACAGTGTTCAATTTATTACCTCTCTTTCTTTAAAGAGTTTTTTTACGAAACTGTGAAAGGGTAAAAAGAAAGGGGTTAGGAGATTAGCTTAGTTGGTTATAAGTGAAATTTAACGCAAAAAACTCAGTTACACAAATATGTTCAAAACTACTCTTACATCAAGTGCCATTAGTTGAAATCATTTACGCTAATAGGGAAAGCTGGTTACTTGAGACCCATGAGTGAATCAAAGTAGCGGCTGATGGCCGTGGATAAATCAGGGTCAGCATTCGGCCAATGTAAATGGAAGACCCAAATGTGTTCACAATTCATCGTTTAATCAGGAAGCGTCTATAAATAAGTGCGAAAAGAATCACATAAGCACGGATCGGAGGAGCACTGCAAATTCCTACAATACCGTGATTTGAGCTTGGGTCTCTGCCTCCAAATGAAACTCCTGTATATCTAGTAACGCCAGCAGTTGGACAAGAAGCGTACGGAGGAAAGAAGATGAAATGCGGGAGAAGTGTATATCTATCACCATTACGAAGGCATTCTGTTGACGTCGTGTCTCTCTACCTATGCATTATTCTTCCAAGGGGAGAATTTCGAAGTTTTCGGCTTTGTGACATTCGCTTCACTTTACAGGATCGTGACAATCGCTTAGGGGCATGTATGTAAATGACCAAAACATATAAATAAATACGTAACTTTCGAACGCCAACAGAATCCAACGCGCCATCCAATGAATGTTTTGGTGGAGCTTTCTTAAATTAAAGGGTTTCCTTCATTGAGCATCCTGCTTCGTATCTGTAACAGCACATTTAAGAGAACCATTCTGCAGGAGCTGCAATAAATTTAAAACAAGGTTCCAGCTATACCAGCTCAGAAGGTTCATTCAGCTGACGGTCAAGATAGCTGATGACTTTAACCAGTCCAATTCAATGGTTAAATTTTCAGAATGTTACCCACATCATTTTTCTTTCCTGTCTTATTAAAATGTTATTATCATTTGGATAACTTTTAGTATATGCTTACATGTTTCGCCTATCCACCAGCTGGGAAGGCTTGTTTGTAAAACAAGATTTTGAACCAAATTTCCTCTACTCAATCGGCTTATCTCATTAGTCACTTTACTGTCAGTAAATGTTCGCTGCTTAAGCCTTATTAATGAGCTAAATTGTATAGCTCTACTCCTATCCCAAATATATTGTTTAATACAGTTTTTCTGATAATGTCCTTCCTCTTTTTGATAAATTCTACGCCTAAAAAAAGTGTTATATATATATATATATATAAAATATATATATATAAAATTTATATAATATATATTAAAATTTCAATCATATTCCCAGTATTAGCTTTAATCATAAGTTCGAAAATCGGCGGAGAGTTCAAATAAATTTTTACGAATTAGTTCTATTTAATCGTTCCGCGTTTGAACTGTGAATACAATTAAATATTTAAATTACTTCTAACGCATAGAGAATCCGCTGGGATCCGTTTTTTTTAAAGGCGCCCCGTTATTGAATCCGGCAGTCAACCCACTTTGTTAGATAACTGTCAATTGGCACCAATCTCTCAGTCGTGTCGTTTACACAATACTAAACCACTTTATTGATATCTTATCTCTTGATATTCAATGGTAGCCTCTTCTCCAATTTGCGAGCTGCCCATTGGGGATATTCGCCTCATGTGTAATTTACGGAAAAAAAATAATTGTGACTTGAAAGCTTATGTTAAAAGCAATAAATGTAAGAATAGTACCGAATGAAATTTTTTATTGGCATATCATAATGATTCGAAGTGCCATCGATGTGAAAATTACCCTTTAATGGTTTAGAGCACAATTTTTTTTCCAGAAGCTCTACACTAACTCGATTACATGTCTTGCACTCAGGAGGCCATGAAAGGGAGAAAGAAAAAAAGTAGCCTCCCTGAAAGGACATTATAAAAATAGGACCAAGAGGCGAGTAGGCGGCGGTGTGACGTATTAAACAAAAACTTTAAACATGATGCAGTCGAATTTGACACAGAATACTTGGCGCGCGGAGTCGACCGGCAATTTTTTTGTCGGCACCGCAGCCCAGCTATTCCGCCCTGGGGCTCGTGGTGTCCGTCAAAATGAAGAAAAAATGCGAGTCATGCGGGAGAATGGCTCCCGGTGGGACCGAGTTGAAACGGAAATCGGGAGGAGGGTGCGGGCAGCCGTCCGGTGGCCCTCGCGGTTCGACTAAAAGTTAAATGTTCATGGGGCGCCTGCCTGGGGGCTCGCGCTGACTATGGGCGCGGCGTCACACCTGCGCCTGTAACACACACGCGCGCGACTGCGGGAAGGGAAGCGGTCCCGTCCCACGAGAGCTTCGTTGAGCATTGATGAAACTTCTAGCAGGTACGAGACGTCCTCAACGCAATGTGAAGCATCTATTCGACACCCGGAACAAAAGGTGAGCCGGATGCCGATACACGGATGCGGGTCGTTTGCCTCTATCATATGCGGATCTGGTGATATTGGCTGCGAATTTAAATTTTTGGAGCGGGCAAGAGTAAATTGAAGTTACCATGTGGAAAAAAACTAACGGCAAGTTATATTCGAGATAGTCCGACCATTGAAATAACCTTCCTCACCATATTATTTCTTGTGAATAGAAGTAATTATTTGCAGCATGGAAAATGAAATAATTGGGATCATCTGTGTCTTTCGGGTTTTATGCTTTAAACTTCCTTTTAAGTTGGCTTGGCAAGTTCTTGAGGATATTTATTGGAGGATCACCAGTGATAGAAGATGGAAGAGGAAAATGCTGCTTATCATGGTTCACGCGAAAAAGGGCATTTATCAGAAGAAAAAATAATTTTGAAAGTAAGGAAGCAGTTTGTTAAATTGTATTAGATGTGGACCTAGGAGTTCACTTTATAAGGTCATATGGCAGAGATTGAGCATCAACAGAGAGAAAGTGTGTAAAAGCGATAAACTGTAGCTCTGGTAGTGAGCATTGAACAGAAAATGAAGTGATGGAATAAGAGTTGTTCTTCGAATTGTGCATGAAGAGGATGTCATGCCATGGGAGAAACTAACCGAAACAGAAATGAAGTATTGAAGCCCAAGGATGAATTGTAAGAACCAGGCGCTAGGGGGTATGTGAAAAGAATTATGGGTGAATGAAGACATTGGCATGCACTAATATAACTTGGGGTATGGCTGCTTGCTAAATACCAATCCTTGGATTGAATATATATGTTGATAAGAGAACATATCGGCTCGATTTCCACGCAATGGTTTGTAAAATTATCTCTCTCAGGGTTAATTCCAGAGATTTGTGATTGATTCCGCTCGTTTGATTAACCGTTTTGGGTCATTGAGCCTCGCATTAGCCCCAATAAACGCTGAATGTGAGTAAAACGAGAAACGAACGTAAAATTCGGTGCGCAGCCAAATTAAAGTGGCCTTAAAAAAAACTTCCGTTGGTTGTGTCGGAAAAACACGTCAAAGAATTTTTTAACCCTACAAAGAAGAAAATAATTTAATTACCGACTCTTCCCGAGACGCATCGTGATGTGTTCCGAGGCATCCATTAAAAAAACGACATTGTCATGGGCCATTACAAGGGCGAATTTATTTCAGGTAGGGAGGGTTTGGTAGTAGTGTCGAGAGGTAGTAATTACCAGCGGTGTCTTCTCTCTAAGTGTGCTCGCCGGAGCTGAGAATCTGGCTCTACTATCGAAGATAATTATTTCTTTATTGCCGGTTGGGAGGAGTTTCTGGGGAGATTGAAACAAAGGGAATGGAACAATGCAAAGTGACTGAGGCCAAAAGGAGGGGTATTATAAAATGGGATGTAGCAGAAAAAATCAGCCTATTGCTGAAGACGGAAAAATAACGCTAGTCATTAAAATTACATCCAGACTCTCAAAAATTCAACCATCAGCTTCTCATACTTGAGGGTCATACGGAAAAGACGCACAGATTCTAGCAAGGAAAATTAACGAAAGCTATTAAGCTGAATAAAAGGCATTTAAAAATACCATCAAGGAGCACCTGAAAAGCAAAAAGTATCATATAATTTTAGAACTTGGGTGAACCTATACTGTGCAAATTTTATTTACTGTAATGCATTGAAATTATAAAAGGAAGCATATAAAAATGGATTACAACCATTAGTTTAGTGAAAACCAGGAAATTCTTCTACTTGAAAAATACTCGCTAAGTTTGCTTTTGAACTAAAGCTAGGCGTTGTGGGCGAAGACAATGTATTAGCAGCACTGGATAGCGGCGGAGATGATGAAACACCGGAAACAGAAACAGATTCGAACTCTTAAACCAAAATTACTTCAAAGATAACAACATTCAGAAGCCAATATGGTGACTACCTATTAAAACTGATATAATAAATCAACTCTTTGATATGTGAGTAGGTTATCATGTTACATTCATAAATTAAATTAAAAGTGCTATTGTCATTTTTTACAAGGAATGATGAAAATACAGAGTTAAAAAATTTAGAGCAACATTTTGATCAGGTTAAATGACGAGTATATTGTTAAATATTGAGAAGAGAGGGAGGAGGAGAATATATAGCTTCGTCCAAATCAGAAAAAGGGGTAGAAAAAATATCAAAAATAGATAAAAAGGAAAAGGTATGCGAGTGTATTTCGGGTTCATCAAAAAAAGAGGGCGGTCTACATTTAATACGTGTTCATTCAGTCATATATTAAGTATCATACGCTCACTTTAATCAAAATAATGTATATAAGTAGTTCGGTCTTCAATATAAATTACTGATAAACCTTATGAGACCAAATTTGGAGGTGATCAAATGCAAATTAAAATATATGCGAAATCATTTGCTGATAACCAAAAAAACATTAAAGGCATTATCAATGGCATTTAAAATGCATGAATGGTAATTTAATATACATACTGCCATCATATGCCTAAATGAATTTTCCTTAGCCTTATAACTATCAATACTGAATGGTATAACGATTATTATATTTGACTCATTATTAGGGCAAATTTTGAAAAAGAAAGCTTAACTATGACGAATCAATAAAGAAAATTCCACTGAAATTTGAGACTAACCTATTTCCTTTTGTTATCGATCAGCGGAAATAATCTCTTGCGCAATTTTTTTATTGAATTGACAGTTTATTTTTTTAAACACAGCTTCTTGGACGCCTATGGAGAGTCGATGAACGAGCCCATTGCTGTTGAATATTCATCCAGCAATTCATAGACAATACTTTGACTTTGTTACCGAGTTCCCGTTTATAGAAACAATATTTCTCATGATTTCTTGGTTCCCATTGGATGTAAAATGTCCCAAGTGGTTTAAACTCTCCCCCCTTTCGCCTTAGCGTAGCGCGCTTTCCCAGTTATTTATGCACCAACGATGGCCGATTGATTACTTTTAGGCGAGGCTGGTGGGATGGGTTTCGTGGAACAGGAGGTGAAGATGTAAGTACGGTAATGCCCTCTGAGAGTCGTGATGTTCTCTTGATCAACCACCTCCTCCAACCGCAAGAGCCTTACAGGGCGGAAGAGAGAAGGGGCCCCGAAGATGACCGAGGAGGGAGGGCGATGGGTGGGGGCGAGGGTGAGGGCAGGGCACTCGATTCATTTATATTCTCCCCGCGCGGTGGATGTAAGTGGAAGCATCAACGGGAGAGCTTATATTTCCTTGAAAATTTTCTTTGACGCTGCCGAGCGGGAACGTTTCCAAGGGTCCAACTGCAGTCGAATGACCTTTTTTTATCTTTTCCAAAAACGAAAACCTTTTAGGCGCAACAATAGTAAGGGTTATGACAGAGAGGAATGGGGAAGAGGGAGTTTGAGACGGCGAAAAGAGAGGGAGTTGGGGCGGTAAAGGAAGGAGGAGGGTGGAAAGAACAAGTGGACAGTTCAGGGACCGGACAAAGAAGTGTATTGGGGTGACAGGGGATCCAAGCATTCTTTCGATGTCACGGACCTGGACATATATTTCTTGGAGCATTTTTTGTTCGCTTGTAGGTACACTTTCGCGAACATTTTTACATGAGATGAAAACATGCTTCTTGAAATACTAGGCCGGGACAGGAAGGATGAGCCCGTCGTCCTTGTACCATAGAGGACACATAGTTGTCATGCTGTTAAATAATTGCATGCATTGCCTTGTCATAATAAACCATCGGCAATTTTAAGTCCTGATCCATTTCCAAATAGTAAATTTGATTGTTCATTTGGGGGAGAATTAAAAATATTAAAATGTTTAATGCAGAAAATTTAGCAGTAAGATATTGTTATTAAGTCATTTTGATTACATTTTTGTGCATTCGACGACGATGTGATATCTGTGGTATCTTGTATCATACGTCAGAGCCGACTCCGGTTTTAATATAAATAGATTTGCCACCCCTCTCTAAGATACGGTCGTAGATCACTGACTATGGTTTTATGGAAACACAAGTGTCTTATTTAAAAAAAATATAAATCAATTTACAGATTCAGGTAAATTTTCTCATGCAGTGCCTTCTAATGACAAGATATTTGTTCGAACATTAAACCACGTTTACGTGTTGGAGAATGTATAGTTTAAAATATGCTATTTTACTTTTAGAGTGGTTTTAGAGGAGTTTAAATTTGAATTTTGGCTCTGAAGAACGTCTCCAACATACTGGTCGCACACATAATAATACACACCATTTGAAGGGTATAGGTAATTAAAAGACTTGTATACTAACTAAAAAGCCAATTTGGCGATACAGGTGATATGACTATAATGCATTTGGAAGAGTTCACACTTGATCATTTATTATTACAGGTGTAATATAAGTTTAAAAACATACTTCTGATTTCACTTTATTTTCTTTAAAGAACATTTCTATTGCAGAGAGCGGAGAGGCACGAAGAAAATCAATCATCATTTCGTTTTAAGGTTTACCTGTGAAAAATCTCATATTAATAGGTATAGATATAATGTGATAAAATAAAAGCCAAATTTTTGGTACGCAAAATCAATTTAATCATATTGCTCTTAGGCGTGACGGAAAAGGTACTTAATGAGTTGACAAGGGAAAGGCAGGACCTTCGCTTACTTCTCACTCTACGGAATACTACAGAATTTCATACGTGCTGTAATTACCTTTCTCCAAATAATAATTACCGTATTTGCAAATATATTTCTGCCTGCATATAACCACCCATTAATCACTTTTAATTAAGCTCACGTTTAGTTTTAAATAAATTGAACTTGAAATGCACCCCATGTTCTCCATATTAAATTATAATGATCACCTCGCATTGTCTCGCATTTCAATGGCTGAAAAAAGGGTTTCCCAAACGGGATATGATATGAAGTAACCGTATGAGAGAGGATATTTTAATAATATAAACCTCAATCGAAGGAATTATTATTACACTCTATTTTTGAATTGTGGAAAAAATGAATGATTAGGGAGGAGGTTGAACAGTTAATAATTAAATGAATAAATATTTTTACCATCTGCCTTTGGCCGTTATTTAAATAGGTTAGATTCAATTAACTATTTTTATTTTCCATCTCTTTATATACAAACTATATTAATAATAATTTGTTTTGATTAGAATAAGAGTGTATAATTTTCACGTAGCATTTAAAATGTTATCCATTAAAATCGATATTTATTGAAGTCATTCAAGCTTTTTTTTGTATAATCTAATATGTCGGTGCCTTTGAAGTGGAGTAAAATGTGCTAATTTCGCTACGAAACTCCAAGAGAATATCCGGTCAGTTCAATTATCTGGTAAATGAATTCCCCATCCGAAAAAAATAACCAACAAAATTCAAATAGTGAATGTTTTCTACGCAAAATAAGATTTTTTCATGATTATAGGTTGATTATAAAAAGAATAAGATATTAAACAATTCAATACGAAGAGCCATGTCCAACTTTGGTGACTTCCATGGCATCTTACAGGCATTTACAGGATATTGTTTTTTCACCCTGATGGGGTATAAGATACAAAACGTGGTATTTCACAAATTTTCTGTTGTATTTGTCGTTCAAGTTGTCAGTGTACCAAATTTCAACTTTTTGGGTTTTCTGCAAGTAGGTTAAACATTTTTAGAATTGACTTCGTGGAAAAACTCCTTTTTTATAAATAACGACACAATACAAATCCAACAAGAGGCAGATTCATTCATTGTGTCCATTTATTCTGATTAAATAACATCTAACTCTTAGAGGAGAGACGATACGTAAGTGCATCTTTCTACCATCATTGATAACTATCATATATATATTAAGGTAATATATGAATATCACCCTGTTGCAAAAAAAGGGTTTCAGAGCTGCACTATGCACCTGCCAACGAACTGTAAATTTATCCAGTCAACCATATAGGAAGGAAAAACAATATCGTTAAAAATAATGGAATTTTCAGGTTAAATAACGGGTGATAAACCTGACAAACCTAAGAGATTCCTAATACGTATTTTATACGTGGCCAATCTTTATGAATAACACTGCAGCTGAGTGGAGAAGGGTGTGGCTGTGGAGACCAAGGTAATTTTATGCAGATAAAATATTTTAATTTCGTTAATTAATTTGACTAATTATGTTTAAGATGCTGAAAGACTGGACTGATTGGAAAGATTGAAGTGAAAAAAGGAATTTGTACCTGTATACAAGCCAAAGAAATAAGAATTGATGATGAAAGAATAGAGGAGGTGAATATTGGAAGAGGTGTAAGATAGGGCCATTGAACAAAATATACGTATATACGTATTCATCCAAAAAACTTTAGAATAATTATAGAAAACACAAAACAAATGGAAATTAGAGGGAACATGTCAAGACAACCAAATTCAAAGATAAGTATGCCAAGGACCAAGTAGTAATAGCAAAGACATAGAGGAAACAACAAGCAATTAGTGAAAGAGTTATATCATAAAGACGTGGAGTATTGAAATGACAATAAATACGTATAAGTAGGGAAAAAGTTTATAACTTTGAATGGAAGAAATTCAACCGACATAATGCGAAGAATAGCTCAAGCTAAGAAGACGTTCATTAAGAATGGGCAACTAATATGTTCAAGGAACTTGAGGCTAAGATGAAGGGAGCAGTTCGTCAAAACGTTCGTGGGGAGCTTGGCAATGTACGGATCAGACACATGAAACATGAAAAAATGTAGAGCGGAGAACAAAAGCCTTTGAAATATGGATTTGGAGGAGAGTTCTGAAGTTTAATGGGCAGACAAAGAGAGGAACGATGAAGTATATAGAAGAGCAGATGAGGAAAATACCAAAAAGATAACTCTACGGCAAAGAAGAGCTAGATGGATTGGATACTGCCTAAGGGGTAATGGATTAATTAGAAATATAAAAGAAGGGATGACTGAAATGATAATTTCATCAGGAAGACCAGGAGACAAGTATAAGACAAATTAACATCGACGAAAAACGGAGACTGTGAGGGGGTGAGAGAATCAACAAAAAAGGGAAGAAAATATACCTACAGACCATAAGAGATAAAAATATAATAAAAGATAATGTTGAAAATGCATTGCGAATTCCATCAAATTATTTTACGATGTAATATATTATTAAAATAAACCTACATAGATATAGGCTTAAAATAAATGTTTTCCACGAACTATAAGAGCTCGGAACAATTGTCGACCAAATAGCACAGAAAAAAAAATAACGCTAGGCAGATTATAAAGCCGCAATTATTTTCTTAGTGTATTCTATTCATTACTGGCTGCTTGTCCCTCATACGGAGAGTAGTATTTTAAACTTAGATCCTACAACTGGTAAGACGGATCTCATCCAGTTAAATATCTTGGATTACCTGTAGCTCCCCTCGAACATTTCGTCCTTAAACGTTTCAGATGTTGTTTATACGTATTTTCAGCTAATAATTGAGAAGTTATTTATACTTATGCATTTAGAAGAGCAAAAAACATTCATTAGAAATTACATTTTCAAAATTAACATTTTAAGTGCTCAATACAAAAGGAGGCGGAGCTTTTGCGGGGACAGTGATACAGCCATTAGAAATGCAATAGATAGGTAATGCCGTATAATAACTTTATTTATAAGTTAATTTAACGTTAATAAATATTTACAGTGAACGGCAAACATTAAAAGCGTTATGATTCCATAAATTGTAAACATCCCTGGGAGTTGCTATCTGCCAACCTTTGGGGGTGCAGGGAACCCTGGTGAGTCCCTGCCCTAAGACGCTTGTGCCCATCTCTTCCAAGTCAGAGGGCTTGGAAGAGGTGGGCACCGCTAAGGCACAGTTGGTGGGTTGGTGTAAGTACCCCTAAAATACGCGGAAGGAGGAAGATGCCCATCCCTCTCACACCTTCTTCCCCTCTTTCCCTACAAGACCGTTGTTGTGCCCGTCTAGGAGTCAAACGCGTGCCTTCAACACACTCAAGGCGTCTCTCAACCCCCTTCCTCGACACCAACCTCTCCTCCATCCCAGTCCGCCGCCTCTCCACATTGCACCTTCCCTCCGTCACCCGTACACCACACGCTCTAAATGGAGGCATATAACCTTTTCGGGGCGGTTTGACAGGTCCCTGGGTTTCGAACCCATCGCTAGTGACTCCCCTGCAGCCTCTCTCTGCCTCCCGATAGAGCAGTTCGGCTTCACGGCTGACAAATGAGCGAGGCCTGACGAATAATGAGGGGAGGAAGCCTAAGACTAATGGAGGGTGGGGGGTGGATGTGGTTTTTTGAGTGACGGGGAGACGGAGAGTGAGTGAGTGAGAGTGCTTAGTGTCAGCTGCCGCCTTCGAGCGTGGCAACGTTTTGGGAGTAGCGGCTGCGTTAATTCTCCGATCGCCGTCGGGTGGGGTCTAATTCGTGGCGTGGGTGGAGGAGGAGCCCACTAAGGCTGCGCGCGGGGCAGCAAATCGATGGCGCCCGTCGGAACGTCAAATTCGGAGAGGGACGATGGCGACCCCTCTCGAAAAGATTCTCCCCAAATGTTGTCACACCGAGGCCTCTTTAGTTCTTTCACTCTCTATTTTTTTCTCTCTCTCTCTCCCCCTGCCCCTCAATGCTGCTTCCCTTATCTCCTTCCCGTGTGGGTTGATGCACGTATGGATACCGAATCCCTTATACAATGCGGGGTCTTTCTTAAATGTGGCACTCAAGTAGACTCGCTTGTCCTAATCGACAAATTTACGTCATGGCCGGACAGTCCATTCAAACGCACGCTGTAGGAGTTCTTTTAATACTCCCAGGCTCGGAAAAAAATACTCTTAACCGGTCTGTTGAAATAGAGGAGACGGATAAAACTACGCAAATGGACTTGTTAAAAAACTAGTGTTTGATTGCTCCAGGCTTTGCAAAATTTCCAGAGGAAGGCAGTCTTAGGCTTTGGCGTCTGAAATGATGTATTGAGCACTTTTACAGTTACCAAAAAAAGATCTGCGCTTAAGTTTTATGGTTTAATAATTCCCTAACGTTACCCACCACAAGGACAACTTATGTTGCCTAAAAATGAATTCCATGAATGGAAAATTCAATTTTACATTCCTTCACCACGTTGCTCACTCTAACTGCAGCTTTCTTCGTGCATCAAGAATCGAGATCAAAATTTGTAATTCATGTATCTCACCACCCTGCCATGCGTGCCTCTCTTGTATGATGGGGGTGCCCATATGGAAGGAGCGCGATTAGAGCATGATGGATGCTGCTCCATCACCGTAATCTACTTCGCCGTTTGACAAATGGACTTGCCAAAAATTTAATTTTCGTGGACAGTTCTGTTTCGTGCTAAGAATTGCCAATCTTTTTAGCTGAAAATTCGTAGACAGCGAGAGAGGAATGCATTTAAAAGGAATGCTCTACGTTTTCTCTGCTTTTACATTGCCACTTTTGTCCGGTATTTCCAAAATTACCTTTCATTGCCAAGATTATGCAAATGAATGACATTTTCACATTTGCTGCTCATACGCAATTTCTTGCTCATATTATTCGAGTTCATAAATTAAGGATGGAGACAGATAGAGCGATGCAAACGACGAAGTGTTAGGCGTGATCGAGGAAGATAGAGAATTGCTGAAGAAAGAAAAACAATTAATCGAGAGAATATAATGACATGATAAGAGGTATCACGACCGTATTGCAAGTGTTAATATATGGGAAACAGAAAAAAATACACCTTAAAGGTCAAATGAGGAGAATTAGGAGGTATTTTACTCTCAAGGATAAGAGCACGGCAAAGAATGCTATTTGGTGATCTGGTGAGTACTAATTTCTTTGAAAGATCAAGATTAAACTTTTTTCGGACCTGCCCAAATCCTCCCCAAACCGAGAGCGCGCATGTATTGTATATCCTCATCTTACTTTCCAAACTACAAAGGATAGATATGGCAGGAGGTGTTAAGTCACAACATTTTGGGGAAGTAGAAGATTTTTTAGAATTGCTCTTGTACTATGTTTACTACTGTTGTGCCCACGAATTTTGGATGGGAAAAATCATTTCCCTAGACATCTCGTTCTGGTCTCACCTGCTAGTTCAATACGGTGCTAATATCATTTCCTTAGTGACAATGTATATGTATGTTTCATAGATAGAGTCTTGCAACTACTCATTGTGTATCCAGTGAAGCCCAAACCATTATTTAGAATAACAATGCCACAGTTTACGCCCATAATGATTTTTCAAAGGGTACGTTACGCTTGACGCGTACGCAAGATGTCTTTCTAACACGAAAAACGCCTCTCCTTTAATTATTCATTCGATTGTAAGTTTAATTAAACTTAGTTATTTTATTGCAGCTCCCCAGATGTTCCCAACGTATTTGCCCAATGTAATGGCTCTGATAAAATCTTGTGTAAAACCCGATGGTAACGAAAACTTTTTATTGTGTAGGCATTTCAATTAAAGCAGAGGAATTTCCATAAAAGATACCCATCTTTAGCAATCATCACTCGGCTGAAATAGGATAAAAACTTTTAATTTGATTCCTGCATAAAAAGTGGGAAATAATATAAAAGTCATTTGTTTGCTGAAATATGATAATATAAATAGACTTTTCGGGATAAATATTAGTCATATATAAGCAAGCATTGCGGAGAAATGCATGCGTTCAGAGAAAATTCTTTCTCGCATTCTCAAAGCTTAAACTCTTCAGGACATGTCTAGAAAAGGTAGACCTTAAAATACCACCGATGCACTTGAAAACACTTGAAATTTCTTTTCATTGAGAAGGGTTTGAGAGGGTTGGAAAAGAGGGTGTCAGGCTGTCGTTATTGCCTAAGAGATCAGGAAGAGATAGCGCAAGGAGCATATGCCACATTTCAAAAGATGAACTGCCTTTCAATTCTTTGTCAGCAGATGGCGCCAAGGCTGGATGGCCATCAATACCTCATTCATTGAGTCCACTTTATTAGTTCATGCCTTCAACGTCTTATGGGGAGATACGTAGTTATCTACATTTTTTTCTTGGTTCTCAAGGAAAACAGAGAAAGAAAGAAATATCGTACCTTTCAGTACGTGCCATCTATTTTAAGTTACCTGATATATTAAGTAACATCTGTAGTAAGAAATATTGCGATGTTTGCCTTACTTAAAAAGATATATAATTCATGTCATTTCCAGAGTTCGACACCACACCGAGTGAAAAATATGCGATGACTGGAGTGATGACTCCATCACTCCCATCCTAGGACTGTGTAAATCATTTGAACCGAAATCAGGTCAGTTCTCTAATGTTTTCTAGGTTAAACCATGCATCCCATCAAATCCGTATTTTGTTTGGCCATTCATAATTTCATATGAGGATGAATGCACTGGGTGAGACGCAGGACAGAAGTTAAATGAATGACGTTTCCATGACCGGCGGTATACAAAATTTGGGATAACCTATCCTAATGTTTCAGAGAGCAATTAACCAAATACAATAAGACCTTAATTAAACAATTGTATTTATAAAGTTTTTGATATGGGTTTCAAATCACTCTTAGCAAAAAAGAAGTTGCAATATTTCTTTTTCTTTGCATTACTTCCGATGAAATGGGAAAAACGTCAGTTATCATCGCTCTTCAATATCGATATTATCCATTGTAGCACTCAATGGGGTGCTATTTTCGAAAATATCGATACATTAATAGATACATCAGAAGAAAATATGTGTCAACTTTAAAGAAGTTAGGTTTCATTGGTTTTAGGGAAATGCGATGAAAATTTAAGATAAGAGTGTTATTCCGCTTTAGTTAGACCACAATTACAAAACGCAGCCATTATTTTGAATTCATGGGAGAGAATGTTAACTCAGGGGTCGGAAAATAATCAGAAGAAATCCGATAGATTTGTTAAAAATTGCCACGAGAAGAGAGTAAGCATGACGACTATGTTGGAGGAATAAGTTTGGAAGCCCCTTGATTTCCGAAGAGACCATGCATTACATGCCTTTATAAAGGTACAGGAGACCTGAGTTTTTTTAAAGCCCCAAGGGAATTAGCATGGCACCTAATTATATTGGCAGCTTTGACCACCGGGATAAATAAGAGAGATGGGCACTTTCTTCGACAGATTCGAGCACTTGTTCTTATCTCGTATTATTCGGATTTATAACAAAATCGAACCCTAGCACTTAAGGAGTATTCTGTATATTTGCTAAAAACAAAAAAATAATGACATAGTCAATTATTGCATGATATATGCAGGCATGTGTGTGTGTATTTGCACGAGTCCCTTTGATATGGTCTAATATATACTTAAATGTATTTTAAGACTAATGGTTTTGCATGCATGAATGGCATCCTACCAGTCCTAACCACATGCTCATGCGGGTAATTGTGGTAGATGTAGAAGACATCTTTACTCCCCGTAAACTAATCACTTATGTTTCACTTGATTTCCTCTTCCTCTTCTCCTCATATGTGCTATATACACGATATACATATTCCATTGCCTCATTGTTTTTACTAGTCTTATTTCCAAAGCGTTTGTAAGGTGTTAGGTAGTGCCTACTCTTTTATTCGTGTGTAAACATCCTCATTGAATTAGTACTTCTGATTATCGACAGTCGCGACTGCAGCACCGATGGGCACACATTAAACAGGTTGAAAGAAATAATTAAAGGAGCTTGGAGGAAAGAAAGACATTTGCGTTCGAGGAAAAGTTTGAATTTTCTGGAAGAATGTCCGCCACGGTGCGGTGGCCGAAGGGGGAAGGACGCCAAGGACGAGCGACTGGTGCGCCTGTGAGCGGAGGCAACGCCCTCTTAGTATACGTGCCTCTAAACCCTGACGCGCGCTTCTTCCCCGCCCCTATGTCCGACCCCGAGCACGCGTCCTACGTGCAAAGACCCACGATTAGCACTGTCCGGAGCGCCTCCGTGAAAGGTAGGGACGGGGAGCAGCGAAGGCTGAAGGAAAACATGCTTAGAGACCCGTGCGAAGAGGAGGGGGGAAGACGTCACGCCTCGCCATGTTTGTGCTTAGGAAAGAGATCCTCTATGGACGTAGCGGGAATGAAGACGAGGCGCGGAAGGGAGGAGACCGAAAAGAAATGTCCCCACGAGTGGAACAGTACGACATTAAAAACATCAATAATCGCTATCTAACAAAGATTTTAATTTGCGTAAGTAAGAATTCTTGAAATCAATGGATTTTCATAATGAATCTTTAGTGGTCTTTTTAATCCATTCTTTACGAGTACTTTTGTTTTTACCCTATCAACTTATGGAATCTGTAGGTTCTCTTAAATGACCTTAGACACGAGAATTGAATGAAAGTACTTAAAAAATGCAGTACAGTTCTGCCATTGTTAAGCTTAACATCTGCGCAACAATTTCAGAGTGTAAACATCATTCGTCTTGACCGGGATTCTAACCCTGATCCCTCAAATTGTTGCATTGAAATGCACATTAGCGGATGAATTCGTTAAAAGTTACTGTTGCGGCATCTCCCGCAGTTTCTTTGGAATTTAAGGTCTGCGGTTGACACTTATGCGGCCTAACGTAAAGTGGCATCGAGGGTCAAATGGTCTTTCGTACCAGCACTACTAGTGTGCCAGTGAAATTCAAAATAGGTTGAAATTATGTAGAACGCAATGTAATCAATGTTGCCCATACGCTGTTTTCCGCAACCCAAAATTTCCACACTGTCATGAAATGTAGACACCAATTTCGAGTGTTTTAAAACTATTTTTGGAATTATAAACCTTCCTTACGAACATGGGGAGCATACCGACGATACCTATCGACGAAATCTTGAGGATTCACTGGTCTAATCTACAGGCAAAGTGATGGGGTCATAAACTAAATGGATAACTATTAAATTATGATAATTACAGATAAATATATATAAATATACTATCAATGCATGATAAATACATAAATAACTGTATATGAAGCATTTTACCATCAAAACTGCACGCAAATTTATAGTGCAAAATATAACCTCTCACACGATTTGGACTACTGCATGTCCTTGTTAAGCCCGTTAAGAAAAACACGTGCAAACATGTATACTGAATACAAAGTGCACACACCACACCAAAAACAAACGAGTAATAATCTAATAAATAAGTTTACTATTACTAATCCCACCTATACCATTGAAAAACTAGCCTCTTCTTTCAGAGTGAATATTTTCAATGTTTAGAAAAATAATTATCCATAACTATGGATACTGAAATGAGGTTTTAGAGAATCTAAGGGTCACGCATTACTGTTTGCAATTAAAATAATTTGTAATAGCATAGTTAGATAGAAATAAAATTATTTTAAACATTGGCTAGTCAATTAAAAGGAAATATAATTAAATCCATCCCTAATAAGGATGCAAGAATTGATACGACTTAGAATTATTTCTAGAAAAATACAAGCAGTTATATCTAACTATCATGTTTACTGCAGGACGCAAATGGGTAAGTATGGTGACATTATATAAAAAGGAATTTAATGCAAAATATATCGTCCTCAGAGCACACAACCCACCAGTTGTAAACCCACTCTGAGGAAATTATGTCATCTACTGTTTATGTGTGAACCACATAAATTGGGAATATAAACTGGCATTCTGGAAAGCTTTTTGAAAACAGGAAAGCGGATAATAGGTGAATGTATTCTAATCTAAAAACCGATTAGTATTTAAGCAGTAATTATGCAATACTGAAACAAATTGGGTACATTGGTTAGCAACATAATGTCACTAAAATATAAGCATTATGAAGTGAATGCGGGTCAACGACCATAAATATTCGAATAATTCGCCTCTGCTGTTACCATAAATGAGATTTGATCACTATCAACTATTTTCACTTTTTGCTGTTTCTTGAAAAATCCACCATATGGCGTACAGTTAAAACTTTTTAAGCTATTAATTTAAGTATCTCTCGAATTAAAAGCTCTATGAAAAACTCGAAAAAGTTAATAGAAATATAATGATAATAAAATAACAGATTTTGAGGCCTAAGGAGATAACCAAAGCGGGTGAATGAAGTCCACACCGCAGTAACCAGGACATTGTTTTTAGAGAAAACGAGAAAAAAACAATAAATCGAGGAAATTTTTTATATTATTGGTCTATTATTCAATGATCTTAGAAGCTTGAGAGGTAGAAGTAAAGTTGTTAATAAATTACGGCAGCAAAAATTTACTTCAGTTCTATCGATTTTGCCCAAACTGCAGTGTTATTTTATAGTTTGTCTAAGTAAACTTATAGAATATGAATTATAATTCCTGGCCAGATTAATGGTTCCCCAGTTATCCCCATTAAATGACTAATCCATATTGACCTGTGTTTACATGGGCAAATATTTATCTACATATATTTATTGATTATTCCTTCGAATGAATAAATATGTATACGCTAACTTTTAAAGGGGGTTTTTGTGCCCTAACACCCCCTGCTACCCACCCTTATGGCGTTTTGCGGGGATTGCGTGGATATATGTTGATAGTGAAATACGAAAGTACTATGAGTAGGAGAATATTCTATAATTAAGTTATTGGATTTCTTAAAAATTAAGCCCTTTCCTAAGAAAAAATATTATCTTTTATGACAAGCTATTTAACCCGGCTTCTTCCCATTTAATATCGGTCATTTCCTATAGTACAAGAGAATTGCTGCGTTTCATTTTCAACTTGGGTCATTCCTTCTACCAGTTCACCCCTCATTGCTACGTACACACATCCTTCTCCTCGATTCCCTCAGCCTGCACCATGCTGGGGGAATCGAGGGAAGTCCACCCCGCCCACAACCGGCCGGGACTTGTGGACGCCCGACCAGCCTTCGGACCACGCCCGTTCTTAGCGGGGGCGCTCGAATGAGTTCCTTCCTGAGCGGGGGAGAAGAAAACAATGGACGCCAGCACCTGCACCGTCGGAAACGGGTACGAGCTCCTCCTCCTCCCCCGCCCACTTCCCACCCCACGGGCACTCCCGTCCCCAGTCCCTATTTCGACTTTCTTCCCTCTCCGCTGGAGAGATATTATAATTTTCCCTCGGGACGGGCGGTCACACAATGGGCAACTCCGCCGCGGGGAACCCCTTGCCGAGCCATTGTCGCCGTTGGTGCCGTACGCCCGCACAGTTCGCGGGCCTCGCCGTGCATTGTCGGCCGATTCCTCCGTCTGTGCGCGATGAATGAATTCGCCCATCCTCCGCGGTCGTCTAATTAATGGAGAGCGCAATCAAATGCACGTACATAGGCGTGCTCAGACGCGCATTCAACAACTGGGATGCGAAATTGAAGAATGTAAATACTAAACAGCGCACCTCTCCCATGCGGGGCAGTACAGAACAAAGCATCAAGCAAAGAGGTCTATATCTTCTAGAAATCTGAAGGGTTCTGTTGAATATATTGAACATTACTTAAGGTACTAATGTAGTAATTGTCAGAGGCATTGCCAGTAGCCTGCGATTGGAAGTCAGCTCACGTAACTCTTACTTAAATGGATGGCAATGAATGATATACATTTGGTTACTGTTAAATACTATTAATCTTTTGGTTTAGTAAAATCTTAAAAACCTTGCAATGTCTACAGTACAGGGTGCGGTAGCATAGCTTCCTTTTTTCCTATGCAAATTGAATTGAAATGAGGAAGTTATGTTGCCGCACCCTGCATGCTCTTTATGTCCTCAACGTAAGAATATCATTTCTATAAGAAAATGTTAAAACAAAGAAAAATCGGGTTTACAAAAAATTAGTAACAAAAGAAAGGTGCGGCGTAACGGTGTTTTATTGCACGTTGATCTTTGGCCATGGAAAAAATAATACCCAAGGTGCGATAAAGTAGGCACGTACTCATAGTACGTCGAGAAGATTTTTGATAAGTTCAATTAACAGAAAATTATCATAAATTGGGTATATCTCCGAGTTAGGGAATGCGCAACTAACCGTAATCAAACGTGGTTTTTGATGAAGAGAGTACAAATGAAGCAGATGCCACATCTTATGTGCTACGGGTGTGTGTGATTGTTCCCTACTCTGCCTAGTATTCATAAAGTATATCCTTCTTAAGGGATAGCATCGAATTATTTGCCGACGACACGAAAATATATGCGTAACTAATGAACATGGAATATTGCTGAGAATTTCATCGAAATTAATTTAACATTGCGGAGAACGTAAAATAGCGTTGCGTTAAAAATAAATGTAATTTAAATGAATCAACTCTTGCTGCTAAATGCTTTGAAAACAAAAACCTGCATACAAAATAGCCGGGAGTGTACGTATGAAACTCAGGACAAATTTTGGGGATAACTACAATCTTTTAAAGACTACTCACTTTATAAAGATGAATTTAAAGTCGTTATAGGCTGAAAAACTAAAAAGGTACTCCGTTTTTACACTGATTAAACCTTATACAGAATATGGGAAAAGTATGTGGCATCCATTGGCGAAAGTTTTGAAGTAGACATTTGATAAAATTCAAAGATAAGTGGGATTTATGAAAAATTGCTACGGATAGTAATAAATTGTCAAGGCGTTGTTGCAGAAACTAGGGTGGGAGTCTCACTCACCAGCGAGAATGAGAGAAAACTAGTAAATAAAGACTTTTAAAAAAGATATTAGGCTTTCAAGGATTTTAGGCCCGGAGGGATAGGTCAGAAAAGCTTACTATAACGGTAGAAAAGACTACTAGGAAAATTACAAGAAAATAAATTCCAGCACAAAAGATCTAAATATGATTCTTCCTTAGGAAAATTCAAAACTACATTAAAATCAAGACCTACCACCCCAGCATCCATAAATACAAAACCTTACTGTCGCCTGCCCTTAATTTTAGACTCCATGGAATGTAGAGGTAGGTATAAAAGATGTTTCGAAGGGATATTTGGAAACCAAAGTGCTATGACTAGTCTTGGGACGACATTTGCGTGGAAGCTGTTATCCATTGAAGTTGAAAACTGCGGAGTTCTCCAACCGACCTAGTCACGGACGCATCATGAAGATGGGTAATTGTATATTATTTGGTGCGAGATAGTGACTTTTTAGACCCCCCCACCACCTCACCTCTGCTGACGTAATGGAAGAGGCGAAGAGAGAACTATATTTATATTTGTTTGTTTTACCGGGTGCAAGAAAGAAAGTTTTAATCACATGTTAGATGTTTTTACGCGCTAACTACTTGATTTGAATTTACCCATATTTCCGACCTAAAATAGCCAAGAGTAATTCCATAGAAACTTTAATGGAAAAATTGCTGTCTTGTGAATTTATCGTTATTATTAAAATCACTTTGAAAAGTCTTATCGGATCCTCTCTATCGAGTCACACCCCCAATTTCTCGCAAATACTACCTTGATCAAAAAGTTCCCGGAATAACCACCGTGTGGCGCTCCCATCGTTCCGATTTGAGTTCTGTTTTTTTTGTTAAATTGGTACATCTGTTGTTGATATTCCCTTTAAATCTTAGTGTCATAACTTGACATTTGCAAAAGTTACGTAGCCAAGAGTACATCTATCTCTGTGTGTGTTGGCGATTTTTTACAATTTCAGAAATGGATTTAAATTTGCAACAACGAACTTGTATTAAATTTTGCGTAAAAAACGGATTTAGTGGCGCACGGAAGTTGGAAATGTTGGAAAAGTGTTTCGGCAACGATTCTCTAAAAAAACGGTCGTTTACCAGTGGCACGAGCGGTTCAGAAGTGGTCGTGAGTCAATCGAAGATGATGAACGCAGTGGCAGACCATCGACATCGAAAGTCGGTGAAAAAATTGATAAAGTAAAAGAAATGTTGGTCAATAACCGCAAATTAACCATCAGAGAAATAGCGGAGGACTTGAACATTGCCTATGGATCCGCCCAAGACATTGTGGTTAATGATTTGGGTTTCCGTCGTGTAGCAGCAAAGTTGGTGCCAAAATACCTCAATTTCATGCAAAAAAGAGACCGTGTTGACGTCGCAAAAGACATGATTTGCGAGGCTGAATCCGATCCCACATTCATCAAAAGGATCATTACTGGAGACGAGACGTGGGTTTATGAGTACGACACGCAATCCAGACATCAGGCAAGTGAATGGCGTTCACCAAATGAGCCGAGACCAAAAAAACCACGTCGTTTTCAGTCAAAAAAGAAGGCAATGCTGACGGTTTTCATGGATTACAACCAACGGTGTAGTGCATCATGAATTTTTGCCAGAAGGCCAGACAGTAAACAAAGAGTATTATTTGGGCGTTATGAGACGTTTGCGTGAAGCAATTCGCCGAAAGAGACCAGAAATGTGGGCAGAAAACTCGTGGATTTTGCACCATGATAACGCACCGTCGCACAGTGCTATCATTATTCGTAATTTTTTGACGAAAAATGCAACAAATACCATCCAACAGCCACCGAATTCACCTGATTTGGCTCCCTGTGACTTCTTTCTGTTCAATCGAGTTAAAAAACCATTACGGGGAACGCGTTTTAGCAGCCGAGAGGAAGTAATGGAAAAATCGCAGGAAGCACTGATGGACATACCGAAAACCGAATATAAAAAATGTTTCGAGGATTGGATCAAGCGCTGGCATAAGTGTGTTGCAGTCGATGGGGATTACTTTGAAGGGGACAATATAGATTTAGATGAATAAACTTGTATTTTTAATTTTCTGAATAAATTCCGGGAAATTTTTGATCAAGGTAGTATTTATTACGTTAGAGGTCAGGGAAATCCTCACCAAGAAAATACTCTACATTCTTATTTGAATTTGCCTGTTAAAACAATAACATTAACATAATAACACGATTATTTATTATTATTGGGGTAATCTACTGGTTAAGGTAGGTTTTTGGATGGGCATAATTACTAATTAAATAATTTGTGACCCCTAGCAAAACACAACATCCTACTCTACATCAGGTCCCTGGTGTAGGGGTCCCCTCTTCAGCTCTGAGTATTTTCTTCCTCCGTCTACGTCTATCGTTCTGCTTCAATGACCACGTTTCCGCGCCGTACATAGCTACGCTCCATATCAAAGTTTTTACGAGACTTTTCTTAACATCCTTACTCAAGGTCCCCGTCATCAACTCCCTCCTCCTTGTGAAAGCCTCTTTGCCTAGCGCAATTCTTCTCCTTACCTCCCAACTACTTTGACCGTGTTGGTCCAAAACACTACCGAGATACGTAAACTGTTCTACCTGCTCTAGTTTTTGCCCTCCTATTTTAATGTTTCTCTTAGCCTTTTTCTTCCTACAAAAATCGCATAACCTTTGTTTTGTTAATATTGATTCTCATCCCATACCTGTCACACTGAATTTGCAAATTACATGATGCATAACCAAAATATGATGGTCTGCTGTTTTTGAATAAAATGATAAATGAGTGATAGATAAAGCGATCCGTTCACTATCAAGCGTTATATAAAAGTTAAGGCCATGATTATGCTGTGGAAATGAAGAACGATTATTCTAAATAGGCGTAATTAGGCATTAGGAAAAGGATATAGAGAGATAGAAAATAAATACCAATATTCACTTCATGGCTTACCCATATAATACCATGGAGGAATACGTACGTGTGCCATCATAACCGTCAAAGCGCACTTAGTGTAATCCTAGCTTGAGATTGCTAGACATAGACTGCATACCATGTCGGAAGGAGTTGAGCAAACACACCAAGTACGCTTACTGAGAGAGAAACGTGAGCTGGATCTTCAAGAAATATCCACGGAAGTAACCATCCAAGTGAGAAAATTTCCAGGAAGGGTAAACAGTCGACTGGATTCTCATCTCAGAATCAGCGGAAAAGATCCTCCACGCACGCTTTCTTTTCCACGTCTCTTCTCTCACCTTAAGGGTTCGATCGGTTTAGGGAAGGTATTCATTCGGACAGTGCTCTACAAGAAATGGTATCGGATGCTTTGGACTCCATTGAAGGAAAAAGACAGACCTTGGAAAGGGGAGGGTAGAGGATTTGGACCATGGCAATCTCAAAATTGAGGAAACGAGAGGAAGCTTTCGGAAAAATGAACAGATTTACCTCGTTCACCAGAAAATAAGAAAAAGATAATACGGAAGGCAGTGGAAAGAGTATTGAATAGGTATCAATGCAATTCGAAGAAGACAATGGTGGTAGCGGTGGAAAGGTCTGAAATTAACTCTTGAAGGTGATTGGAAAGGTAAAAGAAAGTATACAGGTGTAAAAAGATCCAGCAAAATAAAATACCCTTACGTAAGAAAATGCAAATAAATACACTGCGGTTACCGGTCACTGAGTTTTCACTTGATGACATTACTAATAGTCTTATATAGTATCATACAGCGAATTTTTTAACAAATGCATTGCATATAATTTTTCTACCCTAATACTTTCACAGTTGCTTAATGTTTTCTATAGAGCATACAAACCTGTTTTAAAAATTATATTCTCCAGTTGGTCAACATTAGAGGGGATTCGTTGCCTAGCCCACTCGCCAATTTTGCGGATAGCTCATAATATTTAGAGCAGTCCAACTTATCGGATGTGCATATACTTAAGAGACGCTAATTCATAGATGTTAAATATTACTTCAAATAAACCAAAAGGTCATATATAACTCTTTACATTTAATGAGAGAAGAAAATATTATGGCAAATTCAAAACAGAATATCAGATTAGGAATTGAAGTCATTTTCCCATAACGTTAATTAAAGAAGAATTGATTGAAGAATTAATTGATTAAGGTTAATTTTCAACCAACTGTCAATGGCTGCAAAAGAAGATATATCTTGCCGTCTGTATTTATCAATCTTTGACTAAAATACGAATTGCATTACGCTTCCACACAGAGAAATGATGTCTCTGTTCATTCACGACGTCCGAGTGGGTGAATTAAGCCCGAAAATGAAACCATACTTACGTTTAAGATGGTTTTTGTGGAACATATAAAATAACTATGAAAGTTTTTATAATTTTTCAGGCCAGGCGATTGCTATCCATTGCTATTAATATAAATAATGGCATTATTTCAGTAATAGAGCTCTGGTTTATTTTTTAATCTGTAAATGATTTCAATTTGACATTTAAAAAAATGTCGTACGATTAACTTGATAGAGAATAAAAACTAAACAATTGAATTATGCCATACCTTATTTTAATTATAAAATTGATTTCTTAGATTTTATTAACATAATATACTCTTTTCTTTGAATGAAGCCGTTGATATGATAACCCAGACAGAATATGTTTAATTCCTCTTCCGTTCTTCCTCATACTCATCCAAAATATACTCTCACCCATCTAGAAGTCAGAGGAACTATCATCCTGCATAAAGAAAAACGCTTTAATACCGTTAGAATCAATTCTGGGAGCACAATACTTAAGAGAGGTCTGTCACTTCGGAGGTATCCGTGGAGTAAAATATGATATAAAATCGTCCAGTGGAGGCTAAGTAAAGCATTCGGAGGCTAAGTAAAGCATTTACCTTCTTTGTCTATGGCTGAATTTCACCCCGGCTGACTCTCAGACAGGCCCTACCGCAGCCGACCTCTAAACGTCTCCAGATGTGGAAAGCTTCGGGGCAGAGGAAAGAGATAAGAGGGAAGAAGCTATTTGAGGGGGCAAAGGAGGAGCATTCATGAATACGTAAAAGATGCTCCGGCCCATCTCACTCCAAACAATGAGTGGCAATGAGGCCGCAAGGAAGTGCGGGGAGAGAATGAGGGGGGGGGGAGGAGGTGGCAGAGGACGGAAATGGGGAAATAGAGAGGGGGGAGGAGAGAGAGAAGAAGGAATCCCTACACACATTTTTCCAAAGCTCTCTAGCCTTCCAGTGGTGGTGGAGTAAGGAAGGCCGGGTGAACGGCGAGGGGATCGACCTCCACCCATACACCCTCGGAGGCCGGAATGGTAAATAACAATAAAGGGTCCCTCCCACGTAGCCGGGGGGTGTAATGGAAGGGGGTGATCCGTATGACGGTTGGAAGTGTACCCATGGAAGGGGAATGATCCGTGGCCGTTTGAATATAAGGGAGCCTGCGAATGGGGGGTTCAGCGAAGGGGAAGGAGAAATGGGGAGAGTATCGGAATCCATCGAGACGCACCCCTAAAATTTCCCATACACTCACTCACTCCTTCCACCCTCCAGCCATGCGACCCTCACATAAGCAATGCGCGCCCTCTCCCAGCTCGAATTATATTCCGCTTGTGAGCTTCCCGGTGAGTTTTTCAGGCATTCCGTAGCAAAACCTAGGCCTTTATTCAGATTTTACGGGGTCCTTATTCCTTAGTCTAAGTATATTGATATCAAGAACCTAAACAAAAAAATCCTGTCCGTCTTACATATTGAAGAATAAAAATACACCGAGTTTGCTAAAACGTAAACGCGAGCCGTTTTATAAGTCCTTAAAAAAATAATAAAATTTTCTTATAGCTAAATAAACTTTTCCCAGCGTTTCTCCAGGTCTATCGAAAAAGCAGTATTTCGGATGGTTCTCAATATCTGTGTAGAAGATGCGTTCGAAGTGAATTGTTTTCCGCCAACCCATATTTTCAAGTTTTTAAATTAAAGAAAATCACAGGGGTGTAAATCTGGTTAATGAGGCGGATGTTGTGATAATTCGAATCTTAATTCCATAATTTTCGACATCGAAACTGTGCACGTGTGCACCCGTGCACTGTCTTGATGGTGGAGATTTTTTTTCTTTGCCAAATGAAAACATTTTTTTCTTGATTTCATCGCTCAAACAGTGCCAACGCATAGTTATATCCATTTATCGTTTGTACCCTTTGCAAGTAATCAGTGTTGATGATTCCATGTGCATCCCTAACACCTCGTCGGCCGATTTTATCGTCTTTGCCTTCTTTGGAGCTGGATCACTTTTCGAAACAGTTGTATGGACGGTTCCTTTGTCTCTGGAGTGTAGTAGTGAGTCAAGGTAACGTCAACAGTGGCGCCAAATCCGTCTTCTAGTCGACCACACGATTGTGTTAATTTTCAAACGCGGCAACCATTTTGCCAACACTCTTTTCACAACCAATATTTCGTGTAAAATTGGAAAAACTGTAGCTTGTCATATGCCTGTGGCCTCAACTATTTCGCGAACTTTAATTCGTTGATCACTCAAATATCGTGGATTTTGTCGGCCATTTCGGAGGAAGTCACTTCCATTGGACGTCCCGAGCGATGCTCATATTTTTTTAATGTATGGCTGAACTTATTTATCCAAACGATCTATCGCAAATATAGCGCAGATATGCCATGAACTTCATCCAGCTCGAATTTGATTTCATACGGTGTTAATCCTTTGATTAAAAGTATTTAATCACCGCACGAAACTCATTTTTTCCATTTGTCCAAAGAAATAAAAGTGTATTCCTTCATTTTACTTTGAGAAGGAACCCACGAGATGGGTGTAGTTGAAATATTAGCAGCAATAGATGAGGCTTACTAAAAGAAAATCTTTTCCGATACTACGAGTGCCACTTTTGGATTTTCTAAGGAGTTATTGAACCATCCAAACATTGCATATGTTTATGTATAACACGTTTCGAGATAAAACCCCAACAGGGACTTTTTATCAACTGTTTCACCTATTTTACCTTTGCTACTATTGAAACAGGTTCTGTTGAACCTTCGCATGATCGATCGAACCTTATCTGAATGATATAAAACTCACGGATGACCCAATAAAGCACCATTCGCAGTAAAAATCTAAAGACTCTCGGCTATTCGTTAAAAGTGTTTCGTCGTTAAATCCAAACTATTCGGGACGTAAGGATAGGGGTTCAACGCGGTCAAAAAATAACGGTTTTATTTTGATCAATGAGTACCTCAAATTAATAACTCGAGCCATTAGTTTGGAAAGAGACACGGAAAATGTTTACTACATCATCGGGTTGAAGGAATTCTGGGGAGGAAACACTCACTTGATGAAAATGAAGACGAAATTAACTCAAATAGTTAGGCCACATTTTACAAGTTTCCTTCGTCAATTTGACAATCTAGTATTTGACTAAATATTTGAAACTCACGTGGACATTAAAATGCTAATAGAAGAAAGAAATATTTATGCACCGAAAATTATGGAAGGAATAAGAAGCGGTTCATATGAAATACGGGGTCCGATTTCCTGCGTAGGCGAAATGTGAACGGTGGAGAAAAGAGAGGTCAGGCATCGGCAGAGAAAAAAATGCGATTCCGGAGAATATGCCAAAGATTTAAGAGAAATATTGCGTAACAAATAATGAATCATGCCGAACAGGAATAAAAAACCTCCTCTTAAAGGCACTCTCAAAACAAGTAAGTCATACAGGCATATTCTGAAGCAACTAGATAAATCAATTGACCAAAGAGAAAGTAGACAGAGAGAACTACAGGACCGAATAGTTTTGAATCCATGCTCAACGTCATTGCAGAGCATTAAGGCGATTAGAAAAAAATATATGAGGAAGTTAAGTGGGTATAACGCCAAGATACTGACCTGCTGGATAAGCTCGGATCCATGCAGCGTGGTTTTTTGGGTACCACATCTTGGGAAATCATAAGTGGCACTGGACCCCCTAACCTGATGCGTTGTTTTTACACACTGTTGGACATAGTATTAGGTTAACTCTACCCTCACCTATCCAACCAACCATCGGTTTACTATATGCTTTTTTCATATTGACAGAAGCAAAAGACATTAACAAAGAGTGAAGGAGTTAGATAAATTCAGATGAGAAAGAACTGCATGTCAAAAAATGTAAACTTTTCTTCATTTAAATTAAAATAAATAGAATACAAATAGTATAATGCAAATAACTGAAGTATCAATAGAGAAGAATACACATTAAAAATTTGGAGTTAAAATTAAGCAACCAGTATTAAAGAGAAAGAAAATTGAAACCTAGACTACAAATAGGGAATTTGACAACCTGAGAAAAACCACCAGAAGAGGAGTAAATATGGGGATAATTCAGCTAAACATTTAATCAACTAATACGAGGGCGGTTCAATAAGTACCCGTGTTAGAAATGATGAAAACATTTTTTCAAAAGCATTTTATTTTTATTTTTCAACATAGTCCCCTTTTAGAAAGATACACTTATCCCAACGTTCCGGCCATTTTTTTCATCGCTCCAAATAGGATTTGTCGAACTCTCCAAAATACGACTCTGTCGCGGCGATAACTTCCTTGTTTGAGCTAATTTTTTTCCCGCGAGCCATTTCTTCATGTTCGGGGATAAGAAAAAGTCGCAGGGAGCCAGATCGGGTGAATACGGGGGGTGCGGCAGCAATTCATAATGCAGTTCATGCAGTTCATGCAGTTTGGTGGTGACAAATCTGGATGAATGTCCAGGTGCGTTATCGTGGTGAAATAGCAATCGCGGCACCCATTGGGCCGCCAATTTTATCATCGCCAAATTATCATGTAAAATATTAATTGCTGTTCCAGTTGACACACCCACGGCCTCTGGTACTTTGCGCCCTTTCGTTCGTCGATCAGCGAGAATCATGGCGTGGACTTTTTGAATGATTTCCTCGGTAACCACGTTTGCCGGGCGTCCTGGTCGCTCCTCATCAAAAACAGATATTCGCCCAGGTTTAAATTCGTTGAACAAATATCTAACTGTAGTCACAGATGGCGAAGTATCCCCATAAACAGCATCCAACTTTGCTTTTATCTCCTCGAATTTCTTCCCATCCAAAAACAAAAAGCGAATTACCGAACGATTCTCCTTTTTTCCATCAAAGAGAAAATCACGAAACACGTCTTACTCAAATGGCTGCCAAATCCAAATTAATCTTTAAATCAATCTGAAATTTGTTTCACCGTCGTTTGATAGATGGCAGTACACGATGATAACATAAACTTCCCTCAGGAACGCCCTTTGTCGTCAAACACGGGTATATATTGAACCACCCTAGGATTTGTCCTTCTGTATTTAATTTGGTAAATTATCCAGCGTTATTAAGCATACTTTTTTGACGTAAGTTTGTTAATAGAAGTTAGAAGTTAATTTTCCAAGTGTACATAGATGGTTTTAGCCTATTGCAAGTACTTAAATGAACGTCATGGAATACTCTTCGAAATTTCATATCAACCACTATTTATCTGTGTAAGCCCAATGCGTACTGCAAAAGATAACAAAATCACACTCTCAATTTTGTATTAATTAAATAATGAAGAATAGAATTGCAACAATCCTTGGGTTCTTGGATGTCCCAAGATTTATTTCTATAAAAATGTCCTCATCAAACATGGATAAGATAGGATAAACGAATACATGCAGTGTATTCTCAAGTAGTATTCTCAAGTTAATATTCCCTATAACTGAATATTTACTAAAAAAAATAATACTTTAAAGCCAAATAAACGCCTACATCTACAATACACACAAAATTAATACTACAGACGCACAATGTCTTCTCAAGATCCTGTGCAGGGACTGTCCCAAAAATAAGAAGAATTAATTCGAGGAAAATTTATTGCAGAACAAAATACAAATTACCAAAAATCTTCAAAATAGCACCTTCGTGTATCGACACACCAACGCCTCAGCCAGTCGCAGTGCGCTTCCTGGAAGGCGTTAAAGGTAGCCTTGTTCAAGCACCTTGTCACGGCCTCTATGACGCTATCCAGCGTTCAAAAATAGATGTCGTTCAAGCTCCTTTTTATTTAAGGGAACAAAGAAAAGTGCCACATTAGGGTGGTAGGGTGGCTGGGGCAGTGTTGCCACCTTATGCTCGGTCAGGAGGAAGGTGGTGTCAGACGGTGCATTCTCGTGGTGCGGCCTCCATGTGCCTAATATCTCCTTACTGACGCGTTGTAGTCTTTTCCGCAGCCTTTCAAGGAATTTCTATGAAAATTACTGTTTAATGTCTGTCCCTAAGACACAAACTTCCTCGGTGGATAACGCCCTTTGAGTCGAAAAAGATGATGAGCATAGAGACACCTATTTTTGAGACGGACCCTACATGTTTCACGATTCATGATAATGTATACGTACTGGGGCACATTCACGCCAGACCTGCCGTTCTTTACGTGAGGGTTTCCGATTTATTTGGATCTCGAGCAGGTTGAACTACATTAAAACACTCTCGCAGTAAAGTAAAATTTGGCCAAATGGGGTCGTGTGAATCCGGTCGAGGAGTAAGGGAGCGATTTTATAGCTTTTTCACCAACCGACTCTTTCCGCCCATAGTTTGGTGTGTTAGGTGAGGTTAGAACTTAAAAAGAGGTACTCAGGCTGAATGTACGTGAAATAAATTCAGCAGTTACATTCCCAGATCCACCAGTAATATCCCAGGTAGACCTTTCATTCAGAAAATTTCCCTGATTGGGTCGAGCTGACATGGGTTATTTGGCGTCATGAACATTGGAACCAGGGATGCACTTTGTAATAATTTAACGTCTACTCTCTGTCAAAACCGCACTTTTAGGCTACAAAGGGGTAGAACTGAAAGCTTTAGTGGAGGTTTTCCTGAATTTTCTCATAAAATAATTCGCTTCTCCAAATAAAAAGCAGAAAAAATAAATAAAATAAAAAATACAGGCTACTTAAAAGCCTGATTTATTTTTCTTTACCAAATTATATCAATTTTTTTTCTTTCAGTAACACTCAAAGCTATCTCTAATTAACCTGTACCTTTAACACTCAATTTTACCCGACAGTCTTCTTGCATTTGATGGCCTTCTACAGTGAACTATTCGAGAGAATATTTCCTTGCCCTCACTTCAACGATCACTCAACTCCAAAGTTACCAAGTGCCTTGTTCTGCTTTACTCATAGCGCATATAGAGTTCCGCCGTATTACTCCCAATTCTCTCCTCTTCCATTAATCATTAACCCGCGCTCCATTAGGGGTCTCCTCGCCCTAATCTTGCGGGTGAGCTCTCCTCTAAGCGCCAATCCGGGACTCTTACGGCGAACATCCGATCGCTCGTATAATCTGCCTCCCTCTCCCGAGAAACCCTATCCCCCACCATCACATTCAGCAACCACCGTATTGTCTGCTCCTTCGGAGGTAGTCAGGTGTGCCCCGCAGATGAGGCCACACCTCAAATGCCGTCGAGTATTTCCCTTAGCTTCAATTTCAAATGTCCACCACTTTTTCATTTGCAAGACTATGCTCTAACAGACCAAATCTCCGACGTGTCACCTGAACCAGAATTCGTATTAAAGAATGAGAATCGACAAAAAAATGTCTCTTCGAGAAATACTTGAGGATTTGCGCTAATAAAATCACGAATATTCTTCAATTTTAATCAAAGTAAGATACACCTGATAGTAATCATTTAATATTACAAGGTGCGTTAAAATTCTAAGGTCCAATTTTTTCTCTGGAATGAGAGCATATGATTGGGATCTGGCATGTGATTGAGTTTAAAATAGGTGAACACTGTTTATAAATACAAGACAGATATCGTATTGATCTGATATAGCTACCATTAGAGGGAAAAGCGTTTTCAATACCTAAGCTTGTGTACAAGAGCACCGTAATTACTCATTTACTCCACTTTCGTAATAAATGCCCATTGAAATTCACGGACCAATTGAGTGAAACATGCGGAGATAGTGTAATGGATACGAAAAATGTGCTTCCGTGGCTGCAGCAGTTCAATGAATGCCGAAATTCGTGCTACGAGTACAATGAACCTAGGTACGACAGCCCAACCCATGGACTAGCCTTTTTTTCCAGATGGCAAAAGGCACCACTACAGAAGGGTTCCGGACGACCATGGAATTATTGGCGTTTTCAGGATAGGGATCAGTGCATTCAAATTTTTAATCCAGGTTTCATTAGGTTTTTATTACTTAAAGAATATCATCTAATCAATGTGTTTGTCGTTTATGCTATTTTCGCGCGGAGAAATAAAATTTTATGTTTGGCATTCGAAAGCACTCCCAAAATTGTACTCTGTTAAATTGGTCGTCACACTAACACCACAGATAACTTCATAATCACCATAAATTCTATTTGTTGAAAACATAACAAAAACAAATGAAATGACTTGAACTTTTAAATTTAACCGAAAGAGCATTCACCAGGTGCAAGAGAGGCATTCTCAAAGATAAATAACTGGCGTAAGTTAAGGAAAATTGTTATAGTTGGAGCGGACTCCTGTTTCCTAATACTGCTAAATTAATTTTGTGAATTTAAATTAAATTAAACCCAAATGTTTTTCAAACAGTTTCAATTGCCAATTACTTACGCTTTTAATGAGATGAGATTTTTAAAATTCGAAAATAGCACATACAAGGGCGATGCAGAGAATATTTTGAAAACCCTCTTATGAATTTCCGTGGAAGATGAACTCTCAAAGAATGATTTGGTGTGAGGTAATTGATTCCGACGGATAGGAAAATAAGTAAAGTGACTGTATTTATTTGCATCTACTCGCAATCAATAGGAACAGATCACAGTCGCAATTAACATTTACACAATACCCCACAAGGGCGTGTGAAGAGGGGTTACAGGGCATCAGCCAGAGAAATATTAGTTCATGCCCTTGAATCTAGCTCGTTAGCTCATATAAAACTAACACGTATGTCTACAGATATATCACGCACTTAAAGTACCAAATATCAGCTGAAAATACCGGGATCCTTGCAAAATATGAAGAACGCGTAGATATTATATGTACGTAGTTTAATGTAAGCGTTGTTTTTCCGAGTATTTGATCTGAATATTAATATTTACAGCAAGAGATTAACGTCATCAGTAGCAGGTTTTTATTTTGAATTTTCATTTGCTAATAAAAAATGAAATTTTTTCTTCCCAGTTTTCAGTTTTTTAATCCACATGTGATACGCATTTCCTTAACTACGATTTCCGCAGTGATGACCGGTACTCACAATTTTTACTCCGCTTCTTGCTAGCTCTAAGAAAATGGAGCTATTAATTTAATTTCTTTGCGAATACTAAATAAATATTAGGGTCATCATATAATCTCTTTAGCTTCTATCGGGTGTCAATAATAATTTTCGCTCGGTTCCCACGGTGTAGATTCAATGAGATCATCATGCTTCTGGGGGTTATTCCCGCATGTCTTGACTTAGATTGACAAAGGACATATTGGAAATCTGAGAAACATGGGGCGATCATCAATAATGATTTTAAAAAGTAAAATTTAAGGTAAAATAATAGCTTACTTACATTAGAAAAGGCTAAATTGTTATTTATCGATGTGGAATAATTGTTTCAAGAGACAATAGGAGAAAAGAAGAGCCACAATCATTGGCCGCCATCAACCAGAATGGAATTAAGAAACAAACAGGGGGGGAAATAAAAAAGGGGGTGAATGCAGACAATATATGGTGAATCGTTTTTTAGGGGGAAAGAGAATTTCTACTGTAAAGGATAGAGAGATTAAGTCAAGCAACTCAGAATCAAGAGGAATTAGCATTTAACACGCGGATTAATGAATGCAACTACATTATAATTAACCTCCATTTCACCATACACATTTTATTTGCTGATTGCTTATATTTTTTACAATGCGTAGATTCACACATAAAATCAGCACACTGCTACAGAATATATTTTTCATCATCACCGCATTTCCTGTATGAGATGAGTGAAGAGAGAGTCGGAGTATGACTGCGTATTGGCATGTGTCAATTGTAACTTGTAGTGCCAGCAGTAAAGTTGCAAATTCAGATGAAAAAATTCATCGCATCTTAATAAAGACCAAATGATAACCGCTCAGTATATCAACTAACTCATTTGAAATATATTTACATCACGCAGGGGGAGCAACATTCTAATCACACCCCAATTTCTTCTTAGAGAGGTGGTTTACATACCTTCGACATTCAAAGCACAGTTGCGTGGCATATACACCTACATATATATATTTCCCGGAGCTTCCCAGAGTGCACACATACGGAGATTTATAATCTGAACCTCCACGAATAAGACTGTGAGGTGAGAGTTTTCACACTTTCCCTTGCGAAGCAGTCAGTTTTAAGTGGAGAAAGATTGAAATCTTAGACTGTTCAGGTCATGTGATTCCCTCCTTCTCTCATAAGGAAAGAGTTATCATTTAAGGAGATTAGAATGGAGTATGAGACGATGGGGCTAAGGGGAGAAGGCCACCATGGAGGTGCGGAATTAAACCCGGGCGTCTCCGGTCGTCTCCTTTTCCATTCTCACTTATGTATTTCTCCCCTCTGCGCTCCCCCTTCCTCCAAAGAAGACTCCATACCTACCCATCCCATTCACCCAGCACCGCTTTCTCTCCCTCCGCTCCCCTCCCCCACTTGCCGATAAAACCGCACGCAACCTTTCCGAATCCCTCCTCTACCCCCCCCCCACCGTCTCTCCATCTCCCTTCTCAACTCTCTCAGAAAAGTTCCCTTCCCCATCTACTCTCACCCGCCTCAACTCAACCCTGTTCCCCGACTCCTCACCCTTCAACTCCTCCCTCCCCCGCAACCCCCTGGGCCTCTGCGGGGAGGAAGCGGAAAAGGAAGATGAGAGTGGGTGGAGGTGAGATGAGTGGAGAGGTTCAGAGCCACGGGAAAGGGTTGCTCGTGGGGAGGGAGAGGGGTAGGGGGGTTCCTTGAATGGGAATGGGGGCAATGGGGAAAGAAGGAGGCACCTACCGACGGTGGTGCGGGCTCGGAGTTCGGAGGTGGCAGAGATGCGGGAGGGGGGCGAGGGGAGGGACGGGGGAACGAAAGCGGAGGGAGGGCAAAGTGTAGCAGATTGCAGGAAATGGAGAGTGTGGTTTCTGCGGGGGCGTGGGTGGTGGGGAGGATGGGGGGCGGGTGGGTGAGTGGGAGAGAGGGTGCGGAGATTTAAAAGGGGCTTCCCAACGGCGTGAGGGAGGTGGGAGGGAGATGGGTGTGAGGGGGTGGGGTAACAGGAAAAGAAAACAGGGTGAGTGACTGTGAGGCGTGGGGGCGGAGAGAAATAGAGCTCGCTGGGAAATAGTGCAGAAGAATTATTTTTACGCCCAGGAAACTATTTCAGTCGGGGTTTTGGAAATGGCGCGATCAAATTGGATTTCAGCATCCGCATAAAAAGTGACGAGCGAATTATACCGCGACGATACGAGATCATTTTTCTTCCGATTCCATCATTGCAACGAGGGTCTTAGAATTTTTGCAGCAGCTGTTTTTTATAAACGATAATTCAGGAATAACGCGTGAAACCGCTCGTTACCAATTTTGTACTTGCAGATAATCTTTAATTTGGCCTCCATGTTAATAACGCTTGTTATTAAAATATTTTATCCATAATTAGCAATCATTTTTTCCACGAAAACGGAGCACCTATTTTAAAATAGTATCACTCCTTCCATAATGAGGACGATCTGTTATTAATCTACCGTCGAGTAAGTTTGCTTGTAAATTTTATAACGCTCATTAAAAATATACTACGGCATACAATATTTAATATCAAGGTTAAACATAGAAAATCATGATCATCGAAGCGACTCTTGTTATTTTTGAGTGCATTTCGATATTGAAACGTGAGGGATTTGAACCTCGTTGCCATTTCCTTGTTACCTACATGATGAAAAGAATATTTAAATCAATATAAAAATGGGACAGGACGAGCTGAATGATTTCTTTTCATCATAAAATCGCATCAATATTTGGAAACGGAAGTTAAAACGTGTCAATCTCAACTTCGAGTAAAAGAATATTTCACCAAAAGAGCACATTATTCTACTCTGAAAGATTATTATTATTATTAGGTAATCTACCGATTAAGGTAGGTTTTTGGATGGACACAGCTACTAAATAAATATTTTGTGACTCCTAACAAAACACGAAATCCAGCATCCTACTCTATATCAGGTCCCTCTTCATCTCTGAGTACTTTCTTCCTCCCTTCATCCCGTCCAACATCCCTATCCTGTTCCTTCCCTTTCCTCTTTTGCCCAACATTCTACCCTCTATCACAGTCTTCAACATCCCACTGCCGGTCAATACCCCCTTCATCCGCTTTTCCTGCCTTCATAGGATTGCTCCCAACAAACCCCTCTCTTCGCCCACTATACCAAGTATTTCCTCATTTGTTTTCTTCTCTGTCCATTTCACCTCCATTCTTCTCCACACCCACATTTCAAAAGCCTCCAGGCTACGTCTATCCTCCTGCTTCAATGACCATGTTTCCGCGCCGTACATAGCTACGCTCCATATCAAAGTTTTTACGAGTCTTTTCTTAATATCCTTACTCAACGTCCCTGTCATCAACTCCCTCCTCCTTGTAAAAGCCTCTTTGCCTAGCATAATTTTTCTCCTTACGTCCCTACTACTTTGACCGTGTTGGTCCAAAACACTTCCGAGATACGTAAACTGTTCTACCTGCTCTAGTTTTTGCCCTCCTATTTTAATGTTTAGTTTAGCCTTTTTCTTTTCAGAAAATCGCATAACCTTCGTTTTATTAATATTGATTCTCATCCGATACCTGTCGCACTGAATTTCCAATTCACTCAGCAATGCTTGCAGCCCCTTGGCTGACTGACAAACTAAAGCTTGGTCATCAGCAAACCTAACTGATTTTACGAATTCCCCGCCCACTTTCATTCCTACCTCCAGTTCTTCCCATGCCTCTTTAATCATTTCCTCTGCATACAGGTTGAACAGCAACGGTGATAATGGGCAACCCTGCCTTACACCTCTTCCTAACACTGCCCATCCGGACCCCCCGTTCCCCACTCGCACCTGAGCAGTCTGGAAGATACAGAAGATATAATTTACTCCATTAAAAAACCAGGCCAAAGA
This sequence comes from Hetaerina americana, assembly GCF_022747635.1. Taxonomy (NCBI): domain Eukaryota; kingdom Metazoa; phylum Arthropoda; class Insecta; order Odonata; family Calopterygidae; genus Hetaerina; species Hetaerina americana. Next base: position 16,387,912 of record NW_027286069.1, on the reverse strand, counting down.
AAAAACGATAATACGAAATGTTAAGTTAGTATTTCATGTAACCTACGTGGTTGAGCCTTAAAAAAATTGTAGATTTAATTGACGGAATACTAATTAATTAAGATCACAAGCAAATCTCTTTGATCGATCGTGAAAAATAAACGAAAATTATAATCAAAATAAAATATATCTCTCATACGAAGTGGACTTTCGGATATACGTTATACCAACATATTTTGTCAGTGAAATTCCACTCACACTGCTCCAAGACGTCCTTAGGCAGGGGCGTAGTCGAGATTGCTCCGAAAGTGTTCCCTATTAATGTCACTTTAGTCTGGCCTGAAGATTCCTGAGGTTGTGATTGATTTGTCAGCATCACAGGATGCCAACGTGAAGTACACCCGGAAGTCAGGCTTCGACACCAAAACATCGCACAAAAAACCAACGCAAAGCATCACCCTCATAACGTAGAAACCTACGCTAAATCAAAAGTATAAATATGAGTATCATGGTGAAAAAATCGTTACTCATCCCTGGTTTTGCATCATAAAGTCATGCTTCAAACAGCTACGGTAAAGTTGTAGCGGAGTTGATAATTACTTTCTTTCTAATGACACGCAGTTTTCAGTTTGTCCTTGATCACCTACAGCACAAAGGCGGTGATGTATCTACATTCAAGTCATATTCGAGGATTCAGTCGAATTTTGGACAGAAGTTATGATGCTAGCTCTCATTATCTAGTTGTGTATGTGAGTTAGAGAGACACAGCAGCTAACAATAGGCAGTAAGGTTTTTCGACTTTGGGGTGCTTAAACTCAATTACGTCCTAATCGCGAGGAAGGAAAGAGCTGGTGGCATATTGTTGATGAAATATATCTCTCTAATTTTATCCTGGTGATCTAATCTAATAGAATACTGAGGTGTCCTAAGAATGCCTTTCATGTCAAGATGAAATTAATAAACCCATCATCTTTCGGAAAGTCTTAGCCTGGATTATTCCCTTCGTGTAAGGAAGGAGGAGAACTGGTTGTTGGAAAGAATACCTTAGAGAAGAAAAGTGCGGAAAAAATAATGATAGTTATCAACTCGAAGAAAGATGGGGAAAAAGAGAGAAGACAAAGCTAAAACGTAACGAGAGCATTTTGTAATTCGTTTTCTTATTCGTATTCAAATTGAAGTTTGGTAAATATGTATGAATTTTCTATAAAATGCTCCCTTTTTTATTAATACACCTCATCAGTGAGTATCATGACGATTGAACTTCAGGAATTTTATCATTATCGGAGGCTTCTTGATACATGCCCATTATCCCTACAGACCCCCTAAACGCTCTCCTTACCCTAGTTTTCTTGCTCTCAGGGCTCGTAAGCATTGCAATCAAGGACTACGATTATGTATATGTATACAAACACATAAATATAGCTAAATGATCAATTCATGACATGACTTTTACATATTAATCAGCATTTCTTACACACGAAAGATGCGTTTTCGTAGTTAATCACAAGTTTGGTCAATTATTACTATGGGTTCCTCATAACATTGTTGATAAAGAGTTATGCATTACCAAGAAAAACGCAAATGCGTGGAAACTGTTAAATTGTGTAACCCTCAAGTTATTCACCGTTACCCTCCTAACAACCTACGTTCTTTCCTGAGTACATTGAAAACTAACGAAAAAATGACACAAACACAATCTCATGCAGTCTTTTCTTCACCCGTTCAAGAATATGTCCTACTCAAGCTAAGTGGAAATTTATCGTTTATCGATTTTCGCCGATGGCTACAACATACCCAAATACGGAATCCGACGCCTTCGTTCTCTTAGCCAAGTCGATATCAACACCGAATACCGCTCTTCTATAACAACAAGCCGCCAGGGCCTTCTTGGCTTGCTACATGACGATCAAGATCACGGGAACAACGTAAGCATCGAATGAAGCCCTTCCCCCTCCCTCTCTTCAGACGCCTGGCCTCCCCTCCTGGCCAGCGCTAATGACGAAGAATGACCGTGGGCCGTCGATATGATCCCCAGATTATTACCTCGTTAACTCCTTCGGCTCAGGGGGGAAGAAGGGACGCACGCGATGGGCAAATGGATGAGTCGACTTTACCCTCCCTCCCCCCCCTACGCAGATAGCCCTTTTCCCACCCTCTCCCCCTCCCATCCTCCTTTCAATCATTCTCTCTCTCCCTCTTTAGGAGGTAACATTTGTGCCACATTCATTCTATGCTATATGTATTGAAGTATATCTGCCACAAATGTGCACTGTTTCTAATTTTCCTCACCTAAAATGTGACCATCTAGTTCATTCATGGATAAACGACTTATTTCATGGCTCAGCATTATGCTGAAGTGGAACTTGCAGGTTCTACTCACGCTCTTATAACCATTGTTGTAGTTCATAACATGGCCCGCTCAGTCCTCAAGTTCAACATAAAAATCATTGGCTCTAACCAATACTGTTGCCACAGTAATCAACCCGAAGGTTAGTTTAATACGTGAGGGAAGAGATTTAGTGCAAGCCATAAGGAGTGTGAAATATATTTATCATGCTGAGGCTTCTTAGTATGTTCCACCTTATACCCACAAAAACGCACAGCTCAGAGAGGGCTGAATATATCCACAACCACTCTTGATTTGAAACCGAGCCCCCCTAAAAATCTTTGAGCTTAACAGTATTATTTAAAGAAATTTGAATTCCATTTGAATTATTAATTGCGATCTTTTTTAACGAAATTGGAGGAGATTTTCGAGTTCCTCTTCTATGCCAGAAAACAATTTTATTCAGTAATATCTCGAATAAACTGTTTGCCTTACGAAAGTTGTAGCACTCATAGAGTAAGGATATTTCCCTCAATGGGTTTTACTTGAACTCTCGTGATTAAGTTTTGCATTCCCTATTCATAATATTATATTGTGTTTATAATAAATATATATGAAAACCATCATATATACTTGTATTTTTCTTATATATTTTTAATATGATTAATACTTGATCAACATTTTATCTTTCAAGTTCGGTGATCATTTGCCATTAATAATTATTCGATACCTAGAGTAGAAATTTACACAATGGATCACAAAATATTCATATAAGAATGCTTTCATAGGATAATCAAAATCTTCGAATCCATTTTGAAATACAACTCATATACGAGGGTCATCCGGAAAGTAGTATCCGTTCGTGAAATAAAGACACAAAAGTAAATATTAACAAACATAAAAAATTTTATTTGAAAGAGGATACTTTAAACTACTTCTCAACATAATCTCCAAGCAAATTAAGGCATTTGTCATAACGTGTGACAAGTTTCTGTATTCCTGCTGCATAGTCCTTCGCCGCCAGCTCATTGAGATACGCGAGGGACCCATCTTGCACAAATTTTTGCATAATGCAGATGGTGTTTAACAATTTCATGAACAATTGTTCGAGAAACATTGGGAAAATGCTCACAGATGTCATCAATTGTGACGCGCCGATCGTTCCTCACGAATTCGTCAACTGAGCTCACCAGTTGGTCTGTAATGACAGACGGTCTCCCCGAACGCTCATCGTCGTGTGTGTTCCCCCTCCCCATGTTGAAGTTGCGACACCACCGCCGAACAGACGACTCGTCCATTACATTGTCTCCATACACCTCCTTTAATTGGCGATGAATATCACATGGGCGAACGTTTCTTGCATTGAGGAATTTAATCACTGCCCTCACTTCACAACTGGCGGCGTTCTCAATTTTTTTAAACATTGTAAACAATCACAGAAACAACACAGGCAATGCTAGCGTCACGCAACTTGGCTCAGAGAAGGCAGACAAGCCACTGAAGCTATCTGACCTCGTCCAGCGGCTACTCGCGTCGTCAGCACTTCATGCGGCACGAACGGGTACTACTTTCCGGATGACCCTCGTATTTCAAATTCAATGCAATGAAAAATTCAGCCGTTCTTATTCAAAAGTATCAATGACAATGGTTCATAATATTGAATAAGTAAACATCTAATCAATTTCCATCAAACGATACGTTGAACAGTATATACTAGATAAAACATTTCCGTCTCGTAAACTCCTTAAGTGACTGTCAACTGAGACAAATATTTCGGCTTATGGAACTAAAACTATCATATCAGGAAAGGGCTCGACATATCCTAAAAATCTAAAATTCTTAGGCGCTAATGAATTACTGTGTTAATTTTTACAGGACTCGGGACAGTAGAACGCAGCTTACTGAAAGCACCAGCTACTCTCCCCCCATCCCTCATCTCCTTCCTCGACTCGGTCTTCGAGAGCCTCCTCCATCTGCCCCCTCTCCTTCGGCTCTTCATCACCTACATAGCTCTCCTTCTCTTCCCCTACTCTCACTGCCTCCTTCTCACTCCCCCACCCCATTGCTGGCACGCGCCACCCACCACCCTCCTCCACATGCGCGCTTACCGCAGATGCTCTTCCAGCTCCCTCCGCAGTGGCATACGCGCGGCCCTGTCGTCCCCCGGGGGGGCCAGGCAGATGAACCGGCAGGGAATGCACCGGGCGGGTCGGACGGGGATGGGGTGACTGAGCACCGTTTGGGCGTTGCCCAGGGTTTTAAAAGAGGTGGTGAGAGGAGGAAGCAAGGTGGATGAGTGAGGGTCATCACGTGGGCAGCCGAGTAGCCGAGGGGGATTTCAAGATCAAGACTTCGAATCACCGATCAATGGATGTTGTAGTAAGTGACGGGAGACACAGAGACGGATTCATTACGTGTTTGATGTACTAGCACTACTTACTCACGCGTAATTTTTATAGGGCCCGTACTCCTCTCGTTACACATTAACAACATAATCCAACACGTTATCAGCAATGTTAGATTATTTATAGACAACTCGGTGATTTACAGAGAAATTACCAGCGGACAGGCCAAGACAACGACAGAAAGCGTGCTGTTCATTAACGATTTATACCAAATATCGCAGTGATCCAAAGAATGTGGGTTAGATTTAAAAATCAGAAAATTTACTAAACTGAAGTTTTGAAATAAAAAATATAAATAATACAAACGTACATAATAAATCGAGATAAGTATTTCAGAGCAGGTCAAATACTACCGTGTTGACCTGGAATCAAGCCTTTCAAGGTTTACAAACATTAGAAGAGCATGAGGGGCAGTCTTAAATATGCTATATTTGATCAGACGGGTCTTAGGCAAATGCAATGAAAAAATAAGAGAGAGGGGTGTTACTTTGGAAAAGTCAGTTGGAGTTAGGCTACATATAGAATACGCGACAAATATATCTTAGATCCCAGATATCCCAGTCAAGGCGAATGATTTTTACACTCTGAAATTGTTGCATTGAAATGCACATTAGCGGATGACTCCGTTAAAAGTTACTGTTGCGGCATCTCCCGCAGTTTCTTTGTAATTTATCTTAGGTGTATGTCATAAAAATTTAATTATAGAGCTGGACAAGGCTGAGAAAATCCACTGTTTGTTACAAAACGGAGCGAGAAGAGAGTAAGAGTCATGGGCATGTGCTTTTAATTAGGTTAGAAAACTCTCGATAAACGAAGAATGTATTATATATATAAATAAATATATATATATATATATATATATAAATAAATATATATATATATATAAATATATATATATATATATATATATATATATATATATATATATATATATATATATATATATAATACACACTTCTAGAAAGACACGGGGTACTTGAGTTTACTTGTGTAAAATAGGAAATTATTATGGCACCAGAATATGTTGATAAAATCAACCGACGAGGAACACCGTTTACAGCGGAAGTGCCACTCAATGATGTTTGTAGATGTTGATGTGCTTCCACGCATATATAACCAATAATTCAACACACCGGTTCAACACAACGAGGCGGTTATTTCCATTTGTCATAAAAATGCTATGATGGAATTTACTATTACAATATTCCACTACGCCACACTACGCAAAATTCTTCACTAATTCGCCCATCCTTTTACCAAATACACAATATAAGTACAGTTTACACCGTTTTTCATGGCGAGAGATTTCGCTTACCTTTCCATCATGCATGCCGATAGCATAGACATTCTATATATCAACTCTTAATGTTTCGTTTTACTTATCTTCGTTGATCGCGATGCCCTTTTCGCTCGCTCGTTCTCTCGTAAGGAGGGAGTACAGCTACTTCTAGACCAACGCGTGAGGGTATTGTGGGTTTTTTTGTCCACCAGACATTAATTATGAAATTGAGAGGAATTATGAAGTGTGCGTATAATGTAAAACATGGAAAGGTGTTTCCATTTAAGTTTTCGGAGAGTTGGATCTTGCTTAATTTTGGTGAAAGACGGTTAATCGAGGGAAGAACGGGAACTAAATAAATTCCATTACTAGGTTCGTGAGTTCGTTCAATTGTTTATTCATGGGCTCAATGTAATCGATTTTATTAAGGAGTTGTTATCTAATCATGCAGTGTGGAATTATTTATTTCGAAGAGAATTAAGAATTAGGATAAAAATTCCGCCGGCGTGTACACATGAATTCATAACATCAGCAGCTTATTACTAGACAGCTCAAGTATTCAACTTCAGAGGTATATTTTCCTTCTTCTTTTCGGCTTTTCCTTGCAACAAGGATGAACGTTACGCTACAATCGATTCGAGTCCACATATTGCACTTGATTTCCTTATAGGGGTAAGGTTACTCGGGGAATATACAACTGTATTCTAAATACCTATAATCTTATAAATTTAAATAAATGGGGATTTTCCTCAACACAGCCTACTATCATTTTGCCTTCCCTTACGTGTTAAATAAAAAATCGCATAATTTTCATATGAGAGCAATTTCGTCTTCTCATGTGATACAATTCATGCATTTTAGTATCTAAATAATTGAAATTTATTGGCGCAGGGACGAGTAGAACTTGAAACAACTCACCGATCTTTGTAAATATCACAAATCCCGTGTCTTGAATGTCGTTTTCTCACTTCTTGTAATAAAGTCATCAGCTTAGGATGAAAACATACTCCTGTAAATTTAAGGAAAATAAAATCAGGGAAGCAATTATTAGATATAAAGTATATGCCACCTTCCAGATTTTTTTCAAATATTAGATAAACCAAGAAAAAATATATTTGGGAAGTACAAGAAATAGTTTCCACAAATTATCCCATTTCTAACTAATTTTTCTCCGTGTCATGAAAGAAACGAACAGAAATATCTGAATGTATTGGTGATTTATTAATTGAAAGAATTCACATTTTGGTAAAACCACGGGGCCACCTGTATAATTTTCCTCAGTTCCAAATTGGAATACCACTTAAGTCGAAGGCATCGACCAAACGCTATTAAGAAAGCATCGAATGAACCTTCAAATTTCGACCAAGCGAAGAATTATGTCTCCTGCAGGTAATTCAATATGGCAGAGACTCATAAGCTGAACATCTGCCACTTCTTTCACAATTCGTGCGCACAAGAAAAAAAAATAAGGAACGCTAATTGAATAGAGCTAAGTAAAATGAATATAGTATACTCGCTGATGATCACAGATCGTAAGTTTCCTCAGTTATAGATGGTGAAAATGCCCTAATCTACATTCTCATTTTTCCGTGGCATTCTCACAAGTCATTTATCAATCGGTCTTGGTTTATGAATCATTTCATTAGCACGGAAACACATATTTATCTCCCGTCAGCATCTCGGGAGTGAATGAAAGAGGAAGAACTCTACGACCACTGAAACACAAGTCGAAGGAAAAATAAAAATAAAAAGAATTACGCACTGACTCGACCAAACCGAGGACGTGTTGCAGGGCCGAGGGCGTAAAAAAAATACAAGCAGTCATCGCCGAAATAATTAGACTCGAAGGCGATTAATCGCTTCCGCCGAGGGCCGCTCGAGGGGTGGATGGCGGGGGGGGGGTGTGAGACCACCCCTTTCCTTCCGGGAGGGACGCTGCGCTTAGATTGTTGCACGAAGAGTGTGGGACTGGGAGGTGGGAGTCGACAGGGGTCTCTAGAAAAGCGGCGGCAGTGAAAGAAGGAGTTGATGGAGCGTGAATTTTGTGCCATAGAGCGAGCGGACTCACCGTCGGTCGCCTGTACGCGTCCGGACGTCACCCACCCTCCAGTCAACTGCGAGGGGTGAAAAAACAACAGAAGGGCGTCGCTCGATCAGTCCCCCCTCACCCCTAGCCCTCTCCGTTTCTATTTTATATTTCAATGTTTCCATTCGCCGTCGCTCGGTCGCCTGTCGAGTGCCACTGACTGTGGGGGCGTTCGCACAGGCATCGCCCCATTCCTCCCCTCGATACCTCCTCCTTCCCTCCCGCCCCGCCCTTCTTGTATCTAAGTTCTCATCGGAACACCAATTTTTTTATCCTCCCCCCCCCCCGGTCATCCAATTCAGACCCGGCAGAACCGTGACGGTGACGACGTGCGGCAGGAAATGCGCGTCGGTGACGGAGAAGTCGGGCTACGCACTCTCGCATGGGGCGGGAGCGGGGCGTGGTGCCGAGGGGGGGTGCCGAGCGGACGACGGCGGTGAGCGACGATTAGTGCTAAAGGCTCGGATGAGATGAGGGCAGGGGGAGGCTGGGATAAAGCTGGAGGAGGGGGACGTGGGGATAGAAATAGGGGATGGGGGTGGGAAAGAGGGGTGAGCTAGGGAAGGGCGGTGTGCGTGGGTGAAGGGGTCGCGTGGACAGAAATGAGCGCGCCGCTCGCGGTCACAACAATGGGGAGAGGAGGAAGGGCGTCGATTGGTTTGGACGCGTGCCGGGAATGACGCCCTACTCGATTCGTCGACTGTCGGTCATTAGGGCCACGGATAGCGAAGCGGGATGATAATGTGGAGGTGGAGTTGTTAAGCACGGAAAAGCATGCGGAAGACGGTTTGCAAGAAGTCCTACACAGATAGCCCAATCCCATCTGAATCCCGTAAATTCACCTGATCAGCAGCCGTCACGAGAATCATCGCGTTGAAATCACCATTGACATAAAAGAAACATAGGGAATATTAATATAGGAGGACTATCGAGAAAGTAACTTACGTTTTGGTATAGTGTGGCGGTGGGAAGTATTAGATCACATTTTACCAGTTCGCAGTGAGCAAAGTAGAACCACAGTCAGCACACTTCCACAGCAGGATGCTAACTGAGTGTAGAGACCTTTAGACACCAAGGTAATGGCTATAGCCCTACCCACAACCACGCAAGGCCGAAACGTAAGTTACTTTCTGGTCAGGCCTAGTATGTAAATGTATGGGAAACCGAAATCGGATATAGTATAGTGAAAATATATCGGAAATATATGTGTAAATAAATATATCGAAAATTTCTCACGTAGTTCTGTTAGAAAAATATATGAGGGTTTGCATTGGATTTTTTTATGACTTGAAATAGGTAAAATTCGGCTCCTGTCCAGTTTTAATTCAATAAAGTTTGGTTAAAATTGATCAATAATGATTTTTTCCGGAAGTAAAAATGTGAAAGTGCTGACAATCATGTAATTCAAACTCATTGAGATACATAGTTGAATATACTTTTCGAGACACCTCACTTTTCGCAACCATTTATATTATTTTCACTAAAAAACTTAAAAAAATTAAAGCTTTCACACAAGAATAATATAAAGAAACACGGTACCAATTCACTAAGCTCATTGGCTCGACAGCATACCCTGGCCCGGGACCCATTTCAAAACATTTTACGCAACAACCCATTTATGTGAATGAAGAAGAAAGCGTACTCTCGTGGAATCGTTTCAAATGTTCGCGATTAATCATTAGGTACTCTCAAGAGTCCCATTATAACATCCCGACGAGCTTCATTGACACTGGTTTATACCCAACCGAAATGGGGATCGCCACTCACTTGACGGTAATATTCGAACGAATGCGAACGGCCATTAAGAGTCGCGACATCTCCGCCATCGTCGGAGACAAAAGACGTTCTGAAATCTAGCACGTGCCGCTCCTGGAAATGGGTGAGGGAGATTGGAGTGAGAGCATTCATTCGCATGGGGGTTGAACTCCGCGGTCACACTTGTCGGACCGCGCCTGAAAGGCAATTGCGTGGGGTACGTCCGCTTACGCGTGCAATGGAGCTCCCACTACACCCCTCGGTTCCTCTGCCTCCGACACCGCTCCATTATTTTAGAAAGCTTACGTAATTTCGGTGAAAATAACTTGAGGAACGAGGTGGGTGTCACGCACGCACGTGCACGCGTGATGGGAGTCTCCTCTCGCGACAAATCGACGGGTTCTCTCCGACGGCCTTTTTCCCAACGCTCCTTCTGGCGGGATGCGTACCTCGGTCGACCGCGCTATGGGTCCCCCGCGGCTATTTTTTTTTAAACACGTGCGTCACGCGACCACCTCAATAGTTTTCCGACGTGAACAAAGAAAGTTGCGCGTGCGCGATCACACGCTAATTGCGCCAGCACGCGTGCAACTCTCCCCCGTGTATTTTCGGGTACTGCGACAAAAATGTTCCGTTTTATTTACCTGATCAACAATCCCCAATGCCACGTCTCAAGTTTTTGTTGACATTTATAATTTACTTCAAGCTGAATCCACGCTCAACAGTTATATGCTGAAATGAGGCCTTGCCACGAAAAACGAAAGATGCCACCGAGAAAATTGAAAAAAAATTTTGAAATTAATTTCAAGCTTGAAGTAAACTGGGTGATTGGTATATTATTATAGAAATAATTTACACCATAAATTGTAAATTATAAAATTTTGTAGTTTATTTTCAAAAGATTTTGAGAATATTAATACTTGAAATTTTTGTTATGTTCATATATTTACATAGACTGTTAACGATCGCTATATTTCATGAAGTTATACTCGACTCGTGTATCGTCCTCAGGGTATTCATCCTCCATCTACCCTGAGGACGATGCACGAGTCGGGCATCGAAACGTCGGCCAATATGGAACCCCTGACCCGGTGAAAGACCCGAGAAAACTTTATGAAGCAAATACGCCGGGAAAGCACCAGATCTTAGATCGCTATATTGCTATTTTTAGTAACATCTTAATCTCCTCTCAAATAGTTGATGAGAAAATCAATAGTTTACGGAATGAAACTTAGTTTTTTAGGAAAACGTAAAAGTCAGAAAACCTAAAACTGAAACTTCGTCTTCTATAAACTATAAACATATAAAATCCGGCCCAGTTTTCCTTGAACTGTCAGAAATATCTCAATGGAAATTGTCTTTGTGGGCGTAAACCTCTCTCTCTAAATTAACCGAATAAAAATGTCTAATGGCCAAGGAAATATAGGAATGATATCAGTAAGTTATGCGTCATGTTATTTCTTTTATTTGGTATCCGAGTCAGCCAGAGTCTGCGATTGAAACCCCCGGCTAAGCAATATTAGTTCCGTATTAAGTACGTAGGTATTTTCATGGGTCACTGGGGGATTCAAAAGAGAGGTTTCTATCTGGAAACGTTTTCAGAGAAGAGAGTAAACATGGAGTGCGACTTAAAAGTTACGATAACAAGTTAATATATAATTAATAATTTAAAAAAGAAATAACTACATATAATTATTCATAAAGATCCATAGAGTCAATATTAAGATATATATACATGACCTATCTATGAGATTTATCGGTACAATTCATCTATGAAATCAAACAGCACGCCTGACCGCCCTTATATACTTGATCTTCACATATCCTTAGTCTATTGGCGCTACCCCACAGGTCCGTGTCTAATTTAGCATTAACTACCACTTTGTAAAATGCTGATTCAGTGCAACAGCATAAAACTTGGAGGAAGTTGCTTTCCTAACCATGAGTTTGCATGACAAAACCGTTCTTAGCACAAGAATTCTGAATTTATCTTCTAAATAAGGTTTAGAAACTACTTTCAATTTATAGAAGTTAAATTGGCGTTAGCTATGGTATGCAGAACATACTCGTAGCCCAAAAGATATCATATAATTCCATCGGTGTCAATCTCGATGTCCTTAAATATGGCAGTGTTAGGACTAGTTGTCGCTCCTTTGATAATTGGATGCTTTAAAAAATTAACATGTAATTCATTGGTAGTATTTTAAGGACTAACGCTTTTCCGAAAGAAGTTTGCATCATAATTCAAGAATTTGGAAGACAAAGAAAGACATGAGACCTGATGCATATAATTTTAAATTTAAATCATTCACAAAAGGGAACTGAAAGGGGGGAGAAAGATGTCAAGAATTACAGGGTCAGTACAATAAGTATGGTGACTGGTTCGCTGTAGCCTCATCCGAGCAGTGGATGGGGGTCCGACCGGTCGGCTCGATAGAGGGGTCCCTCACCATTCTGGCGCACTTTAGTTCAGTCGCCTCCGGGCATGCGTTGAGGGAGGAGGTGGATTTTTGTGACGTGTGATTGTTAGTGATGTCGTCGCGCCAGCATTGAGCGCACCGTCGAGCAACTATACGCTGTGCGGTTTTGCGTTGAACTCGGGAAATCCGTGTCGGAGACCCTTAAACAGGCTTATGAGAATGATGCCTTAAGCCGCACAAGAGTTTTTGAGTGGCACAAAATGTTTAAGGAAGGCTGGGAGCTCGTCGACGACGAGCACCGTGTCGGTCGCCCGACGACCGCTCGAACCGATGCTCAGGTGGCCAAAGTGAAAAAGTTTTGGACTCTGACAGGCGTTTAACCATCGAACTTATCAGTGAGGAGACCGGCCTTTCTTGTCTTGAGCGAGGAACAAAAACTGTCACGGGTAGAAATTTCGCAAGAAATTTTGGGCTGCGTCCAGGAAGATGAAGATTTTCTCGACAAAGTTATTACCTCAAAGGATAGCTCAAAAGGAGCCCAAAGGATATCAGTTTGACTCCATCGAGGCGGTTCCAGCGGAGACGACAAAGGCTCTCAACAGTATTCCGGAAACCGACTTCCAGCGGGCTTTTGACGAGTGGCAGACGCGCCGAACTAAGTGTATCGATGCAGGAGGAATGTACGAGATATTTTGTTTGAAGATTATTAAGTAATTGTAATGATAACCGCAATAAATTTTGACTTTTGGAAACAGTGTTGATACTCACTGTACGACCCCTGTAATATGGTGATAAAAATGTTTAATATTCGAACTTGTTTAAATTCTCACGGAATACTTTCTTTCATTTCACGCGAACGTGGGATCACTGTTCTCAATCATTCACGAAATCAAAGAGACAAGCAGCGAAAACTTTCCCCATCTTTCTTGAATATTACGCAATTCTTTTTTCGCCCATCGGTTATGTTATTTCAACACAGCTTATAAATCTTAGACTTTGTTTGCAGCGGCCTTCCAAACATCACCGTTCGCTACTGACGATTCCCTCCTGCCCAATTCCAGGTACCTTCGATTTTATTCAGGGATACCCGTATTTAGAAATTCCCTTTTCTGGCTTTTTCCTTCGCGGTATTTAATATTTCAGTCCTTTGAGTAGCAAAAGCACTGAATGTCGAAACGGGTTTTCCTCTTTACGTCCGTGACGTTCACACAATTATCTCAACTTGTCCGTGGTTGATAACTTAGTCAAACGACTGATACGTACTGCTAAGAATTTAGGATAATTTGTTTACTTTTTCGGCACGAAAAAATAAGTTCGTTCTTGATTTTGAGCAAAGTAAGATAGCTACAGCTAAAAATCACCTCATCGTTTCTAATATATTTATTGACCACTTGAGTCTGCTTTTTCTATCAACATAACGTGTGGAGAGAACGAGTGCCGTCGAACCACAAAGACCCAGAGCCTTAACTTGCAATTCTCTGACTCCTTTGGATAATATTATGGCTACTTGTAGGCGTTTAGAAATAATTTCAGTCCTAAGTAATGAGTATAACAAACTAAAAATTATTCGGAATCGCAACCGGCGGAAACGACTGGAAAAGGCAGAGAGACGAGTTTCCAAGAGCCAAATTAATCAAGCCAAATTCACAGAGATCCGTCCTCTCAGATCTTGAAATTTGACAAATTATTTCCTCGGCAGAACGTCATAGTAAAACGCTTGCCCTAAGGAATGGACACCTGAATTCTTTTCCGAAGCGGGGGAAGCTCAAACGCCCCACTTAGTAAGCGAGTTTGTACTGCTTGTTCTCTCACGCTAATTTGTGAGAGCTCCGATGGGATCATAGATTGACGCTCACGACCACCGGCTGCCAAGCCCCGCTGGACGCGTAATTCCTGGCAAATCATTTGCATCCGATAAAAATGGCTCGTTTCGCAGGCGTGGAGAAACGAAAGGCTATTCCTTTCCGAGAGGGAAACGAAAATATTCTCGAAAACCCAGCTCCGTCACGCGATCCCACCATTAAGAGTAGCAGTATCTGGCCTGAGCGAGGCGCCTGGAAGGGGTAGAGGAAAAGAATAATTGCGGCTAGGGCGACATGATGAAGAGCAGGAGAAGACGATGATGAGCAGAATTTATCGGGAGATCTCATTCTGACTGTAGCGGGAGGGGGCGTTAACTTTACGAGGAAAGATGAAATCGAAATACGTATTTGAATTTCATTAGGTGGATGGAAGATGGAAATGTGAATGGGTATTTTTCACTTTCAAGTTCATCGCCAACGACCTCAAAACCTCAGCATTTCACCCGACACCATTCAGCCATTTTACAAAGTACTATATGTCGTAGAGGCAGTGATAGGCAAGGTTTTTCCTTATCGTCGGAGCTTTTTAAATTATGCGCTGAGGAAATGTTATGGGAGGCGTGGAAAGGGTTTGACGTGGGAATGGACGGACAGCTGATTAAGTCAGATAGATTTGCAGATGACCAAGCATTAGTTAGCCAGACAGCCAAGGTTTCGCAGTCATTGTTGAGTGCACCTCGAGGTTATTGCATGATGCATGGGGTGAATATTAATCTGAAGAGAACGAAATTCATGAGATTTTCAAGAAGCAGGAAGTTAATCGTTAAAGTTGGAAGGAATGAAGGATTAATGTGGGTTGGATTTTTCTCAGACTTGGAAGTATGAAGGAATGAATAGGATTTTGTGTTAGGAACATAAAAGTGGTACATCGACAAATAATTTCAAGGTGGTAATTGAGAAAAAGTACACTACGTACATAGCTACACAAAGGTAGTGCTTACTGTATCAAATCTGTTTGGCTCAAAAACATGATCTTTGAGGGAAGAGAATAAATATAGGTCACAGAAACATGAGATTTGAAGAAGAAGGAAGAAAATAAGCGGAAAGAGTTGCCAGGCGAAATTCGATGAAGGCATGGAAGGTGGATGTAGATATTGAGTGGAATTGCGGTTCTGAGTGCCGATAGTGAGAGCAGGGAGAATGCTGTGTTAACTAGACGAAGAAAGGAAACCTCCAAAATCCAAGTAAAGTGGTTTTGCTAGAAAAGTAATTTTTCTCGTACGCCCAGTAAATGAGCTAAAAGGATTGAATTACTCGAACTTGCATCTTATTAATAATGCGTCTACTGTTATTTACTTTCCGGAGCACCGAATACACACATCTAGTAGACAAAAAGCTTAATAATTTTGAGAGAATAAGAAAATAAAATATTTTACACAAAGCAATAAACCACTGTATTTGCATGAATACTATGACTTAAGGAGTATTACGATACAAACTTAGCTGTTTTAGCAAATTCCTGAATATTCACATAAGGATTTACCAGGAGAAATAGAAATTGGTCCTTATCTCTCATATGAATCAATGACTACAACTTAGCCTAATAGTATTTAAACGCAATATAGGAGATTATATATGGTACTCCAATATTACTCGCCCAAAATATTTAATTGATTGACTCAGAAAAGGCTTTTCAACTACGTCCCCTAAGTAGCCTGAGTATTTGCTAAAAACTACCGTGCAGTGATGAATGCTAAAAATAAACGTTGCCTTAAGCAATGCAAACAAGGTTCATGTTATTATTTACATCATGACAAACACGAGATTCTCTTTGAATTGATGCTTGTACTTGTCTATTGAAGAGTAAATGAAGGTACTTGGCACAAATGTGGTATTCCATTAGAATTAGATCATGTATGTGAGGCAGTTGAGTCAGGAGAGGCTTACCGAAATAACAGCGCCGGCTATTTAGACGCACGTAGATATTGAAGTGGTCTAGTGGTCCGGTACACATTTTCTTGGAATAATCACTTAAAGACCTTCCGCAAACTCAGAGGAGGGGAGTGACAAATGATGGAATATTTTATTCAGTTTTGAGTTTGTCTTTTAATCACTTCCAAATTAAATGAAATCATCCCAATCATGGAATTCATATTTTAATTATGCACAAATGTTTATGTTTTACAATTATATCAATGTGTATCAAATTTTATCGTATCAAGAATGAATACTGGTGTGTGACTGAGCTAAATTAATGCGTTTAAAATAGGAAATCGATTGCCATACTAGTAATAAGATTCATTCGATAAGATAAATGAAACATTTCTACGATTGGAAGTAATGTTAATCGATAAGTAATTTTTAAGTCTTGTTAATTTTCGATGGGACAGATCCAAGGTTGTAAAAATGTCTCAAGAAATAATGCAAATATGAAATGAATGCAATCTCTTGAAATATTTCGCAGGAATATGCACCGGTTATGGTTCATTCAGCCTCCAAATATCTACGTAAACTAATATATTTTTACAATTTTTTCGTCATGCATACGTTGAGGCATTAATTAACTCGTTCATAGATATCTACATTAACATTAACTTATTGATACATGATAGTTTCGTATATGCATGGGAGATTAAGCATAATTTTCATTTAAAAAAACCATAAACATAATAATCAACCCCAAGGTCGGTTTGGTAGGCGACGGTAGAATTCGCTCAGTACGAAGCACGACGACGTGTGAAATTCACTCATCAGGGTAGGGGGGCTAGTTCTTTTAATTTCCATATGATATAAATGATAATGGTATAAATATCCTAATGATACACGCAGTTTGCAACTTCATCTGTGACATTCTAGTTTTGAAAATAAGAATATTATTTTTTATCGAATTCATGATGATCAATCCAAATACTATTTTAAATGTCGATCATTTTTTCCACTCGAGAGTTATTTCATTAAAATAGTCAAAATTTTGCTTGAGTTTAATTTTAGCTTGATTCATTGCCATCGCTGCATGTAGTCGACACATTGAGAAAACTCGCGGGCAGGATTAATGGTTTTTTGAATAGTCGTGGACAAAGGGTAATTTTAGATGGTTGACTTTAACACAATCGAAATCACCTCAGGTATTCCTCATGGAAGTGTTATCGGACCTCTTTTATTCCTTCTTTGCGTTAACTACATTATCTCTGAGGTTAATAGTAAGATTTGGTTATTTGACGACGACGCAGTGATTAACAGAGATATCAGTAGCAATGAGGATAATTAGTTTTAGCAGATGCCCTAAATGCAATATAACTTTGGAGCTAAACTTGGCCATTAGAATTAAATGTCAAAAAGTGAGGAGTGATGAATCTTTGTAAAAGGAGTTGTGCCTTTCAAAAGACCTGTATGAAAATACCAAACAGTGCAGACTCAATTAAATACTTAGGCGTAACACTCACCCACGACGTATTTCGGTTAACGCGTAGACGAGGGAATATGTGGACAAGCTAGTAAATAGTTCGGATTTATTCGAAGAGTATTGGGAAAATATGACGAGGAATGCTATGTTAAATGTAATGCTATGTTAACTAAAGTTAGTGTTAGTTATTTATTTAGAATATGTTTCTAGTATATGGGAAGTTGAATTGATTGCCGAACTAGATAGCGTGCAGCGTAGCCGAGCAACATTTGTAAAACATTTTTATGATAAACTCAGTAGCGTATCAAGATTATTAGAGGAAATAGGTAGGGAATCACTCACGGTGAGGAGGTTAAAATTACAGATTAAATCTCGTGCGTGTAAATGGGAAGTGGGTCTTTTTGTGATTAAGTTGAAAATGTATTATTAGCCTCATTATATTACGGTAAGAGATATCACGTTAATATAATTAGAAAGATCAATTATATAACAGGTAGATTTAAGACGTCATTTTTCTTATGAAAGATAAGGGATCAGGATAACGTATCCGACCATTCCAGGGAGAAAAAGTATTTTTTTTAAATTATAGGTGACTTAGTATGTTGTCATCATCTCATCTAACCTTAGTTATTCTGCTTCTTACTGATACCTGCTCCTATCGTGTACGTATAGAAATTTATTATACTCAGATATCGCAATGCACGTACGTAATAAGTTATCATTATCAACATTTAATAGAAAATATACTAAAAATTATGAAAAACTCAATTTTTGTTATTGTATGCCTGATAACCCCTGCCACACATCCTAACAATGGATTTCAGGGTATTATGCAGAAGCAGAAGTGGTTAGAAATATTATTTTTTGATCTCAGAAATAAACACATTTTTATAATCGCTTAAGTGACTTTCGGAGGCATTGCATGTGATTATGATAGATAAATAAAATATGACTTCTCTAAAATCTCTCCTAATTTTCTTTTATAATATAGTTTCAAACTCTACGCTATAAGCAATTTTCTACTTTTATTTCGAAGAAGAACAGACAAGCCTTAAGGAAGAAAAGCAACTGTGTGGTAAGAGATATAATCAGCTGAAATACCAGTTCAAGACATGCGTAATTACGGTGAGCAAAACAAAAACTGGAAATAATTTGTAATCCAAGGTCATTTGATATAAAAAGCATAGCTTAATGTTCATGGCAATGAACATAAGAACCTTCGGTAATATATTTTAAGCAATCTTCGGGAAATATTGTTTTAAAGGAATTTCTTTTTCCTTCTCTAAGGGAATAAAAAGTATTAACTTCATTTAAGTGTCGTATAAAAAATTAAGAAGGTACAGAAAAACATGAAAAATTGGTAAAATGCTATTAATATAGGTTTAAAGTTTCAGCAACAGAAGTCACCGAAAATATTGTTTGCAACAGTTCAACTACGCTCTTCTCGTCAGCAATTCTTTTCAAAAGAAGTAATTCAGTTTACAGTAGATGTAAAACTGAGATCAGAAGAATTTTCTGTGGTTACAACGATAGTAGTTCCCGTCATTATGGACCGAAATTCCAGCTGGAATCTGCTGTGTGTATTATGTATCATTTATTGACATGGTAGGTGCAACTGACCGTGAAGAAGAGTTGGATTTACAAGTATACTTGTGTAACTCTATGAAGGATATCATTTAATGTGCCAGTATGCAAATAATATGTCAAATTTATAAATATGGAGTGAAAAATAATTTAACTTGCACATCTTAATTTACGAGGCATATTCGAAGAGTAAGGGCCGTTTGGTCTTAAAAAATATTTGTTAAAAAAATGTATAGACGGTTTTGATTTCCTTCAAACCTACGTTACTTCACGTTTCCACATAATCACCGTTCCTGTCTAAGCACTTTTCATTATTCTTTAATGCTTCAGCATATGTAGAAGTTTGCCGCCTGAGAATTGAGCCAGTTGATGACAGCGGTCGTGAGTTATTCGTGGTCTTCCACCCGTTTTCCACCAAGACAATGTTTCAAGAAGAGGAAATAATCATTAGGTGCAAGGCTGGGACCGTAGAATGGGCGTTAAAAAGTTCGCATCCAATATCTTCAATCTTCTCCTTGGTTCGAGCAGCGGTGTGAGGACAATCGTTGTCGTGGAGAACAATACCGGACGACAGATTTCCGCTCCTCGATTTTGGATCGTACGTCTTATTTTAGAAAAAGAAAAACTTAGTTATTCCACATATATTTTATCAAACACGAGCTAGGTTTCGACTTACAAAGTCATCATCAGGTGGTTTGTGAGTCGAAACCTAGGTCGTGTTTAATAAAATATATGTGGAATAACTAAGTTTTTCTTTTTCCAAAATGAATCGCTTCCACAAAGTGACGCCTCAAACCATTCTATTCGTAAGTCTTAGTTCAATTAGTGTTTTGCAGCATATGTCTGCATTAACTATTGTCCTACGTAACATTAAATTAATCAAAACAACAAACTTTTTGTCTCAGAAAACGGTAGCTATCTTTTTACCACTCGAGTAAGAATATGACTTGATTTTTTTCGGTTTCGACGGAGTGAAATGACGCCTCTGCATTGGCTGTAGTTTTTTTTTTTGAGTTGTAGGAATTCCACGTGTGGGAAAATTCCCTGTAAGAGTGTGGGAAAAACAAGTCATCTCCGCCTTGTCAATATTGGTCCAGCTCATCCAATTAACTTTCTTTGTTCTTTGTGTTGCTCAATGAGCATTTTCGGTACCCACCTTGTACACAATTTGTTGCATCCGAACGTTTCCGTAGCAATCATTTGAATAATGGTGCACTTAACGAGAGAAAATTTATCAGCCAGAGAGTATTAATCGTGAATAGTTGATTCATGGTCCACTCCTTGTTGGATTTCATCGGTTTGGATACTTTCACTCCGCTCTTCATCATCCACATTTTTGCGGCCAATGTTTAAGTCTAGACACGGTTGCCTCACCTTTCCTTCACTCATCACCGTAGATACATAAATGAGGCACGGTTTTCGATGAATTCGAGTAGCTGATATTCCTTTTTTATTAAAAAATCGAATCGCAGCACCCACTTCGCAACAAGAGGGAGTATTAGTATTCACGGACATTGCTATCTGCATCAACCAACGGGCAAACGCCTATTGAATGAAAACAATAATTACAATGGCTTTGGAAACAATAAATAGGTGGCGCTGCATATGGACCACTTTATCCTGAGCCGTCGGTATTTTATTACAAGACACCGAGTGAACTATCAAGCTGCACATGAATTTTATGATTTCAATAAGAAAGTGAGCATACTCTATTCAATTTTCCAAAAATTTGAGTCCATAAATGCTAAGCCTATGTTACAATTCACAATTAAAAATTAAACTTTTATAATAATGCTTCTGGTGTAATTACGTAATTATATTGATTCCTTAAACTTGCCTTTTATGGCTCGTGTCGAGAAAATAGAAGAAAGCTAAAATAACATGGATGAGGTGAATATATTTGACTACTTCGTGCACTATTAATTGTAGTCCAAAGTTAGTATATACGAATTAGTTCACAACGCTCCAGTTGCTTGAATGACAAGTTTATCTAGGTGTACTTGATTTGGGAGAAAAGAACTGTCTCGGGTGGTGACGGAGTAGGGAATCTTTTGATTCTTCGGGGAAGGGAGGAGTTTTCCCCGATAATACCGACGTTTTCCGTGGGTAGGTAAGGGCCCGGAGCTCACAATAGGAATATGTTGGTCGGTTGGGCTAAATAAACCCTGTGTATTCTGGTGGATTATTTTATGCCTGTGACGTCACCTCCCTTCTGGCCTGTATCTAGATCTACTACTATACAAGTAATTTTATTCAGCTGTTCCTGCTTTATAGGTACACTAAAGGGTTTACCTATCTAAAATAATCAGGAATAATTGGTAATTCGCCGAAGATATGGTAATTTATAAAGAAATTATGAATCAATCTCTGAAGATTATTCAACCCATATGGACAATGTATGTCGTGCCATGCTACGCGAGGGTCTCTAGCTAGATCTGAGCAAAATAAACAGTAGTATCTTTATGGGGAATAGAATTAATTGGAATTCATGAGTCAGGAATTAGAGTTAAAATGAAACTAATTAGACGAAATTAACACTTTATGCATTGAAATTGAATGAATAGTACTTTTTAAGTGATCTATATGTATGCTTGAATGATATCGATTGCTAAAATGAATAGAATTTTGTGAAATTAATATAGGGAATCCAGCAAATATCGTAATTTTGCATCTAAATCAACCTCAATTCCTCGTTACATGCGGTCACTTTTTTTAATGTTAGAATTTCATCGAAGTCAGCTGAGGATGAAAAAAGAGGGATGGATCTGAAGGAAAATAATGTGGCGAGACGAGGATCTTACTCGTATTATACATGGGCTACATACCCAATGCGTACGAATGAGAAACACAATGTTCCTCATGTCTTTTGATTCATACGCATCTTTTACTCAAGAGATATTAGCATTGTTTCCCCTTCCCACACGTCAAATACTCTTGTTTCCTTTATAATAGCTGAATATATTATTAAAAAATCTCCACCATACAGACCTAAGCAGTATAATAAGCTCGAAGGCAGAATATAAAAGTTGTCATATTCCGGGTCTCGAATGTGGCTCGGTGTAGGGCACGGTGACCTCGCACCCTGGGACCACTTCGTTATGCCCTATTGTGACAGTCGGCGGTCGCAGAGAGGAGGAGGGGTGCTAAGGGGTAGCAGTGGGTTGGAGACCGGGTAAGGACTTTATTACGGGATGCATTTCATTCCTCACTAGTTAAGTCGTCATGGGACGTGGAGAAGTGTAGCCAGGAGCGTATCCCTGGGGGGTCGGTGGAGAAAGGGGCGGGATACCATGGGCTAGAGGTGTAGGGGCAGTGCAAAGTAGCAAGGGGTGGCTGGGGAACTGCGGGAGATAGTTGGAGAGTGGAGGATGGGAAGGCGAAAGGGAGAGGGGAGGGGGAGGCAAAGAGAACCAACAATGCGCTTCGTCAACAATGCACTCTTGCAAACTGTTGTCTCCTACCCTGGCTTATCGCTCCGCGGACACTTTATCTAGAGTTTGCTCATCTGCCGACAGCCCACCCCTGCCTCTCCCCGCCCACCCCTCGACCCGCAACACCACATTCAATGGAAGAGACAACAACGGCCACGATTCTGTTCCCGTAAGTACGTTCGGTGCGTGCGTGCGTGTGCTCACATGTGCGTTTCGTGTGTGGGTAGTGTGAAGAGGGGAGTGAGGGAAGGTGACGCGAGAAGTGAGCATCGTTTTTTGATACAGTCACTGCGGGACCTAATGAGAAATAAAACAGCGAGCGCTGCCAGGACAAGACCTCGGTCCTTGCCGCTCGACTCCATCTGGTCTGTGTAGCCCTAACGCTGTTCAAATAATGGCCGGTCGCTCGCTTCGCATCATTCAGTCACGTCTGCGTTGTCGGAAGATGTCCCTTGATCAGCCTGGGGCGGATCAAAGTATATCTCCCGTCCATTACATACTTGACCGAAATTTTTTCCAGTGAATGGGTACAGTACAACAATTCCAAGTGGATTACGAGGCCCTTCCAATAGCACACGATGCTGTTACTCCGATGAGCGCGCAAATACTTCTTGTAGGTATCCATATGTGCTTTAATTAAATTAATAACAAAATCGTCTGGAGATAAATTAGCTCTTAACTGTATTCATTCAAGGACGAAGCGCTTTCTTAAACATGCAGCAGGTAAACAATGTTCTACCAGAGAACTTTCAAAGAAAGATTAAAAACTAATATCGATTGTGCTCATATCCAGCTATACATTTATATCATAACCAGTAAATATTAACTGAGATAATTTTGATCAGTAGTATTTGGGAACGTTTTGATTTAAGCATTGGGAATCTCAACAATCCAAATTAATTGCAATATTTTATCATAATTAGAATTTATAAATGGGAGTGGCGAATTTTTTCCTCCGGTGCTGACTAAGGAGTTGGGTACGGAATAAATATCTAAACGATTTTGATCTAGATATAACAAGTAAATATCAAACTTTCCACTTCAAGCGTAAAATAGAGGCACGGTGTCAAGAATACATTTAGTTGATTTCACCCGACGTTCTTCCACTTGGGGAATAAAAAAAGCAGGAAAGATCATTTCAGCGAAACAAAATTTATGAGATTATTGGCTAATTCCAATTTTTTAGAATATTTTAATAACATTTTCCAATCATCTAAAACTTTCAATGTAGTTGAAATGGAATTAATTTTTCAAGAAAATTCTTTGAGAAAACTTTCCTTAATAAAATGAGCAGATCACTAGCTATTTTATCTGATAAATTGTGCTACAGAAAATAATAGGAACAGTTGAGGTTATAATTGGAAATCAATAATTACAAGAAAAATACTGACTTCTATTTTCGAATTTTCGGTCAAATTTCATCTCAAAAATCGGGTTAAAAGAATAGAAAAAACAAGTAATTTGATGAGATCGGAAGTTACTGCAACTTCTATGTAATACAATGACCGGAATTCATAAAACGCATGAAAAGTAACAAGTTATGAGGTAATTTCATTAGCTATATTGCATATAGAAAATGAGGTACAGGTGAGGTGACTTTTCTAAGCAATATGGAATTTTATGAGTTCATGGGTCATTACAATCCCAATGCCCTCATGTCCCTGATGGTTTATGTTTTTTGGTGAGGTTGATAGACCTAATTATATTAGATATTTATTACAATCTCATATTTCTTATTAAGTATTGTAGGACTACGAGGTACCAGTTGAGGACCTGCTGTGTCCTTACCATATTCTATTGAAAATAGCATCATAACGTTTTAGCTTACATCCAAAAAACAGCAAATCAAATTCAGAGAAACTGATATGTACCCATGATACCCGCAAAATTAAGGTTTTCCATCCACCCTAAATGTTAACTGAAGTTTGATTTTCTCGCCCCTGGGCGCAGACGACGAAAGGGATGAACGGCTTTACATGGTTTACTCGTGCATATATAGGGGTCCTCCGCAGTGGTTTCATTCCAGGGAGGCTGTTTGCTCATTTATGGGTTCGACACATCCAGCCCTGGCAGTGGCAGACCTGGATGGTAATACTTGGGCTCCCCCTTCTCTCCATAACCCTTCTCCCGCCTCCTTTTGGCCATCCCACCCCACCTCGCCCCCGGAGAGGACTGAGGTCACAAAATCCACCGCCTCATTCCCGCGCGGACCCCACTGGAAACCCTCACAGCCCCATTTCAAATTTCAACATCCAATCCCAACGACCGAACGAACACACTCCTCCCTCCCTCCTCTAGACATTCAGCATCACCCTTATATGAGCCATATCCTGAACCCTCGCAGCACCGCATTGCACACATCTCCAATACATAAAATTGCATACAACATTTTAGGGTTGGGGGCTTTATTTAAATATTGCGATACGACCACAGTATCCCTGCATTATTTAATCTCAGCCATTCACGCGAGACAGGTTGTGTGAGTTATGTCGTCGCTTGGTGTTCATTATCGAAGGGCAGCCAAATGGTGTCTCGACTACGAAATGTAATTCATTCGGGGCACCCGTAGGGTATAGACAAATATTTATCTTAGCAGAATGATCCAGCGATGCAAATTGCTGCTTATGTACTCGGTGTACAGGATCTGGTGACAGTTTTCAACGCTTATTGAGAGGATCTCTGCGCGCATAATAGACTTATAAGGTTATTTTACGGAACTGTGGAGTCAAAACATCTACATCAGGACTCTTATATTTTTGACGAATTAGTTATTAAGTGCTAAATTTAATTTTTTTCCCCAGCCGGTAGCCTTTTCTTCTGCATGGTACATACTGACAGGTACATATAGTATACCAAGTTTAACGGTACACAAAAATCTCAAGCTTAAATAAAATCTCCCTTCGTTACGGTATCGGGTAGTGTTTGGGCGAGGCTGGAAGAAAATAACTTTTAAGAGTTCAAATGAACACAACATTTTGATAATACATTTTAATGAAAAATAACACCAGAAAAATGCTGTTGCAAAGGACTATGGTCAGGACCTTATCATCTTCTGATTTACAATTAGGAATCGGAGCATGATTTTACACACTTACAATGGGTGAAGTGTACATTTTGTTATAGTTTGGCAAACAAAAAATACTCCGATTTTATTACACTTTCCGGGCGATACATTAAAAAAAAACTCGATCAGCGTATGAACCAAAGTTGCACCCACAGAAACGGCAAATAATCTTTCTCCTCCACTGCCGCAACTATAAAATACGTCGATATTTCACCGATATTCGCAGTCACAGTTGGTGTCGAAGACATCTCTCGAAACCGCTGACATTGCCCGTGCAGATGCGAGATTACGTTGTAACGTCGGGCCGAAAATATACATATAACAATAAAGACCTCCAGCTTAGACAAGAATAACACACCCTCCTCCCCTCCCCACACCCTCGCGTGAATATTTTCCATATCTCTCACCCCATCCGTCCCTCGAACCCTCTTGTCCCCCTTCTCATTTCACGCACTCCATTCGTCCGACCCTCGTCCAACCCCCTCCACCCCCTCACCTCCCACTTCCAATGTCTCGTTTCACTTTTCCCCACTACTTTAACGTCCTCCTCCCCAACTGCATTTCACTAGCGGGACCACCACCCCTCTGCCTCTCTCTCTCTGTAGAGGGTAGGATTTTTTTATCCTTACCAGTCCCCCACCCCCTTCGAACCCTCCTTTAGGTATTTTAGGCTGGATAGAGCAGGGAGAGAGTGAGAAGAGGAGTGTTTAACGGTAGAGGGGAGTGAGTGAATTTGGGGCGGTGGGGGGGGGGCAAAGGATGAAGAGGAGAATGGGGTTCGACGGGAATAAGGGAGGGAGGAGGGTGGCTTCTGTGCGGAAGGCATGAGACTTGAGTGCACCAAGGGGTGGATGGCGAGCGATTTTTTTAATAGAGTAATAATCAATACCAGTGCTGACACAAGCTGGACCACCGAGTGAACTGCTCCGTATTCACGGTAAATATTAAAAATAAAACACTGCTGAAAATGTTTTTTCAATTGTTACGAAAAAGCGTTTACACTCTCTTGCACTCTTTTTTTTTAGCTCTTTCCAGTCTAGCTCTCGATAACGTCACTCGTACAGTAATTGTACAGATCCCAAATAGCTCCAACTGAAATATACTTAGCTTCGCGTTGTACTTTTTTAACTCTAGTCAGTATATACACCAGCTAAAGTTATCATTTTGGGTGGTTCAATTCGAAATATAATCGTAAGGAATAAAACAAAGCAGCCGTACAATAGGCTATACGTGTACTGTATGCGGACCAAGTTCCATCATATCTCCGGAGGAGACATTTTATACTTGTTTTAATAATATGCTGTGGGTTTGTTAAGTAATGAATGCCATTGTTTTTAAGTACACGTACTGCAATAGAAAAAATGAGCATATTTTAGTTATTTAATATCTCCCTCGCACATAATTACCAGCAAAACTATAGATAGGCACTGTTTTGTTTACATACATATGTTTTATTTATTTTTTATCTACAATATTTGGTATACACTCTATTTTTACTGCATATATCTATGATATAGCTATGATTAACAATATGTGATGTTAATTTTGCCATTTAAGTCAATGGAGGGATGGATATGGCAGAGAGATGAGTGCAATAAATCAAACGAAATTGAAAATATAATTGAGAGACGAGGATTATTAAGGAAATTTTGTAATACGCAATGGTATATTGTATATTCATGATTGATCGCATTTTAAATCTGGTTTTTCAGTTAGTTCGATGGATCTACCGGCTATAGACGAGGATTAGACCAATACCTTGGATACGAATATCGAATTTCCATAAAGTGACATTAATTTGCATGTGTCTTCTAAAAATGAGGCACATTTTACAAAATGAAATCACTCCAATGAGTAAGTTTTACCGACGGCGGCTTATGGTAGAGAACTAAATATAGCATTCAAATATATATGTATAGAACACATAAGTTTAATTTTTACTGAATATAACCACTCGATATGGCCAGTGTATTCAACAATACAACAATTTAGAGTGTAAAAACCATTCGTATTGACCGAGATTAGAACCCGGATCCCTCGATATCCCAAGGAGTGGTTTCGCCAGTTAACCTACAGAGGCGTCCTCTTACACTCTGCACTCAAGACACCAACAACGAAAGTTTTTTTTTAATGAGCACTGGAATGCTTCCATCCCTGATCTGCAGCTGAGCACCTCACTGCCGTCTATTCTAACAATTTTCCTGTGAATACAACCCATTTCTATTTTGTTACTGACAACCAGTTCAATAGTCCAAGATCTTAGATG
Organism: Hetaerina americana; assembly: GCF_022747635.1. Lineage (NCBI taxonomy): Eukaryota > Metazoa > Arthropoda > Insecta > Odonata > Calopterygidae > Hetaerina > Hetaerina americana. The sequence continues at coordinate 16,360,112 of NW_027286069.1, read as the reverse complement.
GCTACGTATTTAACACGTTTCATAATGCAAAATAACAGCAATCGAGAATCTGGCAAATATTTTTTAAGGCTCATGGTGTAAAATAACAGAAAATCAAAGATTTATTGCTGAATGATATTTCTAGAGTGTAAATAAGTGATGAAATCCCAGTCTGTGAAGAGGAAAAATGATGAGAAAAGAGGAGTAGATAGGACTGATGCATCGCGGGGCAGATTGAGCTTTTTCAACAATTGCCACACAAACCTTCCCGGTAGGCATTTCAGCCACACCTTGACGTATCTACACTAATCCTGGAAGGTGGCGTGATGCTTGGCGTGAGACATCATGGACCGACTATGAAACAAAACCTGCTTTAATTAATAATTATAATAATCATTAATAAATAATGAAACAACGATTAAAAAGATATTTGAATTTGATGGGGACACATATGGTTATATGACTCATTCATGATCAAACGCATGGAACTATCATCGAGTTATCGCAAAACATAAACGCTATCTTATATTCATTCCCCCGTAAGAAGCCAGAGAAGTTTAAAAAAATAGCTGAATTGAAAAAACATAAGCAAAGAGAATGTACGCGTATTAATTTGCAAAGATAATTGGCGATGTCTCACCGGAAAGGTACCGTTATTTCTTGCGATTACTCTTGGTAGGTCTTTAAAAATTGAAGTAATTTTCTTTGAAGGTCAATAGGCAACTATAGTTGGGCTTAAAGAGAGATAAGAGGATATATTTACATAATAATAGCCTACCCCAGACAGAATTGAACCCGGAACCTTCGGGCTGTTTTGCTGCCGAAGCATTAACTACCGGACTAACCGGATGGTCTGAAGGATAACAGATACTAGCAGGGTTAAGAAATACGTATACGGTCACATCCTGTAAATATATATAGTTAGGTACATACCCCGCAAGCCGTCTCAAGGACCTGTGGCAGGGGGTGCTAGATCGCCAGCCATTCTACTCCTATTTTACTATTTCACATGCAGGTGGCAACCCGAGATTCAATCAAAGCGAACGATGTAACGGACGAAGGGGCATATTTAATGCAACTCCCGTTATACACATCTCGAATGTTAGAAACCACTCCACTGCCTACACTAAGAAGAATAATAAGAAATCCCTCTAAAAAGGGCATGCTCAGATTCAATGCATTCAGTAATCACCATTTAGCGTTCTACTCATGCAGAACGGACAATGCACTAATACACTACATCTACAACTTTATTCACACGAAACCCCATCATCTGGCCCAAGGGGGCGTTAGGACATACGATGAGAGGAAATATAATTGGTGCATTCCGAACTATTTTCGCCACTGCTCACCCATTTCTTAGTGTTTCCTCCTTATGTTGTTGTCGCGAATAGTGCACGGTAAAAACTAATGCTTCAATAATCAATGTTGCAGTCTATTTTAAGTTTATCTGCAATCTTTCTCTTATTTTGAGACAGATGTCATGTCTATGTAAATTGGGGGCTGAATTATATTTTATACGTCCTATGCATGACTTTACAGTTTGTGTCTTTGCAATAGGTTTAATCTATTTCTATGTGTTCGCATATCTAAGGTTACCATCCCAGATCTTGTGGTAAATGTGTGATGCTTTTGTATTCTTTCTTACGAATTTTCACGAATCTGGCGCACGGGTGTTGTAGAAAACTTTAAATAATTGTATTACTATCGCATCAAATCTTAAATGGGAAAAAATACATTTGCATATTTTCGGAGGGGTCTTAAAGCACCTGGGATTATATCTCTTTCCTGTATCTAGAGCAGTGCTGCATTTTAGTATTTTGAAATAGATCGAATCGGTTCGCCGTTTACTCTATCTGGGGTCTTGTCAAAGAAAAATTGTGCATATCCTTCACTTTCTCATTTGTGCATTTTTTTTATTTTAAATATGCATGTACCCTTGACGAATTCCAGCTTCTTTGGGGCCTCTCCGAAAATAATGCGTATGTCTTTTCCCCACGTAAGAGTCAATACTATAGTTACAACCTGGTAATTTACGTGGTCTGCGACGTTTATCCGACCACCTCCGAGTTTTCTAAGCTGATAAATTTTGCTCGTGTTTTTTTTTTTAACATCTCAGAAGCACTTAATCGTAAATTTTTGAGTTTTTAAAGTCAGACTCCAAATTTTATATACCATTTTTGAATGGTTTTGAAGTCAATTTTTGGTATTTGGCAATCTGCATCGTTGGCCATTTTCCTGTAGACTACAGCGTTGTCGGCAATGTCTTTTATGCTGCACTTTATTTTTGATGATATTTCATCAATTTAAATAAGAAAAAGTAAATGGGAAATGACGCTACCTTGAAAGACGCTAGATGTAAATTGAACATTTCTTATTAGAGATTTAGCCATTTATTGCTACGTTTTGTTTGCATTTAGCAAGGAATAATTTAATCTAATTTATTGCATCATCATTTATTACGTATCCTTGCAACTTGCATGTCAATTTGATGTATGGAAATGAATCTTATGCCTTTAAAATGGAAGACAACCGCATCTATTTGTTTGTTCCATTCCCCGGATTGCTAGGTGTCGAAATAAAAATCCCCAACTGCGTTTTACATAATCTTTCCTTTCTGAATTGGTGTTTTTTGCAGAGATAAGGTTGTAACTGTCATAACGTTGCTAACAAAGGTGTATTCTAGGAATTTAAAGGAGAGAGAGGTTAAATACCTTAGTCAATAATTATTAGGGTCCTTATTATTTCCTCTTTGAAAAATGGGTGTTACATCAGCTGTTTTCCAGTCCTGGAGGTGTATGCCTTCCAAAAACGAAACGCCAAAGGTCTCTTCTAACTAGTACATGATTTCGGGAGCAATCTCTTTCAATACTCTTGCTAGAGAGTTCTATGGTCTGGGGGAATTGTATGCTTTAATGTGAAAGAATTGTTGCAGGATCCCTTTGCGCGTTAGTAACGTTATGTCATCCATCTTTCTAAAGGGTCTGAAGGAGTATGTTTATTTATCAATGTTGCATTAGTCCGAAAACAGCACATCGGCCTTTATACTGGACATTGAACAATGATATAAAAATTTTACAACACATATACCCAAGCTCTTGATGGAGGAAAAACCACCTATGGAGGAAAAACCAGGCGGGAATCGAACCCGCTACATCTGGGTTGGCAGATGAGGACGTTATCCCGCCGCCACCGGACCGGCATGTTTATGTGTGGGTATGTTTGCATTGTGGGTATAGACGTTACGGATAAAATTATTTAGAAAATTCGCTTTTTTGTTGTTGCCTGTAAATATATTACCATTTAGGACTTAAAGGGACTTTATCCTCGGGCGTCTTCCAAATTCCCAAGTGTACGACCAGGGAGCCTTCGGTTCATCCTCCAAGTGATCATACTCAATATTTCATTAAACTTTTGTCAGGGAAATTTGCATGATTTTTTTTGTTTCATTATGAGAAGGGCACTTTCCTCGTGTTTTAAATATTTTTCCCGTGTCTTTTCAAAAGACAATCCTTCGCCTTTATTCAAGATGAATAATTAATTCTCAGCATGAATTCACATATCTCATGGAAAAATAACTAAGGCATTGATTGAAGAAGATACATAATGTAAACTAAATCTTCATGGTTTATATGCTGCCATTATGTTAGTGCTAATATGGAAAAAAGGCAAAGAATTAGCCAAGAGGAAAGTGGACGTATTAAACTAAAAGGCAAATGAGTATAGTCAGGTAAAAACATTTACAGCGACTTTAAGTGGAAGTGATGAGATTAAATGATCAAATCCACTTAGATACATGAAAGGAGCAGGAAATACTGTAAAGAAAGAAGGTCGGTCTTCTAGAATTTCAGAAGGTCAGGTAGATATACATTCAGGTATGTGTGTGTGCATGTATATACATGTATACCAATATATAAACACCCACATTGCTATAAGGCAAATATTAATGGAGGAGTCGACATGAACCATATCCTTCTTTGGCAAGTCTTATGAAAAAGTGGAAATAGCCAAGATACGATGCAACTATATGCGGGTCGGTACAGAAGAAGTGTTGGATAGAGATGGGAAAAAGAGGATAAAATAGCTGGCGAAATTGAAATAAGGTACCAATGATACATGACAAAATATATGAAATAAATAAGGTATCGAGGCCAAGTGGAATGGATACTGAAGAATGCGAAAGAGAGATGAATGTTGAAAAAGCGAGAGAGAGACAGAGACAGAATAGGCCGTTAATTTAGACACCATGAAAGTGGTAGAAAGTATGAGGTGACGAAGGCAGAAGAGAAGGTCTACAGGTGATTATGCCTAGATATGCTATTTAGAGGCCAAGAATATATACATTTGTTTTTGCTGCACTAAGACCAGTTTCTAATTTGTAGACCAATAATAAAAGAAATTTAGAATACAGTCAAGACGTATTTTTCTGGTTCTTAGATTTTGAAAAGGCGTTTGATAAAGTAAATTTGGAAAAACTTATGAGTATATTGCGGAAAATAGGAAAAGATTGGAGGGAAAGGAGGCTATTCCGCAATCTGTACATGTCTAAGACTGCTCAGGGGCGAGTGGGGGACGGCGAGTCCGGATAGGCAGTGTTAGGAAGAGGTGTAAGGAAGGGTCCCAGTATCACCGTTGCTGTTCAACCTGTATACAGAGGAAATGATTAAAGAGGCATGGGAAGAACTGGATGTTGGAATGAAAGTGGGTGGGGAATACGTAAAATCAGTTAGGTTTGCTGATGACCAAGCTTTAATTTGTCAGTCAGTCGCGGGGTTGCAAGCATTTACAGGTTAATTGGAAATTCAGTGCGATAGATATGGGATGAGAATCAAAATTGATAAAACAAAGGTTACGCGATTCTCCAGAAAGAAAAAGGTCAAGTGAAACATCAAAATAGGAGGGCAAAAAGTAGAGAAGGTAGAATAGTTTACGTATCTCGAAAGTGATTTGGACCAACACTGTCAAAGTGTTAAGGACGTAAGGAGAAGAATTATGCAAGGCAAAGAGGCTTTCACAAGGAGGAGGGTTGATGACAGGGACGTTGAGTAAGGATGTTAAGAAAAGGCTGCTGAGAACGTTGATATTGAGCATAGTTATGTACGGCGCGGAACCATGGGTCACCGAAGCAGGAGGATAGACGTAGATTGGAGGCCTTTGAAATGTGGGTGTGGAGAAGAATGGATAAAGTGAAATGAACCGAAAGGAAAACAAATGAGGAAGTGCCACGTTGCGCGAGGAGTGGTTGTTGGGAGAATTCAAAAGGCGGCAGGAAAAATAGATGAAAAGCACATTGATCGACGGTGGGATGTTGAAGACTGTAATAGAGGGGAGAATGTTAGACAAGTTAGGAAAGGGCAGGAATAGGAATAAGATGTTGGACGGGATGAAGGGAGGAAGGAAGTATGCAGAGATGAAGAGGGGCCTGCTGTAAAGTAGGATATTGTGAGGCGTTTCTTAGCAGACAAGATATTTATTTGGTAGTTGATTCTATCCAAAACCTACCCTAACCGCTTGCTTACCTAACCATAAAAAATAATAATAACTAGCGAGTCTTCTCGGGAGGTTTTCAAAAACGTCTTCCTCGCTTCCTATGTAATCTTCCACGCACGAAAGGTGGGTTGATATCTTTGATAAGGGGAAAGCCGTGATAAAACGTCAACTTTACCGCCAAATAATCATTACTCGGACGGGTTTGAACCAAGGACCTTCAGTTCGACTGCAAATGTACTATAACCAGCTTAACCGGATCAGCTGACGGATAAGGGATAATAGGAAGCAAGGAATAACCGGATTACAACAACAACGAAGGATAACATAGGTGTATATTAAACCAAAAATACGATTAAACCATTTTAAGTAAAGACGGTGACTACCGATTGCTTGGTAAGTACTGCAAATTGAGGACTAATTTGTTTTCAAGAATATAATGCCAGGAAAAAACGAAAGCAGATTAAGCTCAAGTCCAGGAAAACTGAAAGTTTCCCGAAAATACGCATATATTTATTGCTATTCAACCGTGAGAAACCCCAACGTTCGACGCTATATTTTAGCATTGGAATATCCATTTTTAAACACGTTCATAGCAATTTTTTCTTTCATTTAATTTACTCAAACTTCAATTAAAATTACATTTATGTTAAACCTTAGACCGAAGAAATAGAGAAACTAAGTGAGGTTCCACCCTCCAGTGTAGCATTAATTATACTCAAAGAAAATAATTTTTTTGAGTTTAAAATAATTCATGAAGAAGTAAATCGTTCAATGCGTGTTGGACGAACCCTTAGGGTGCAAACTCTTATGACTTAAATAACTGCAAAGAAGAAATTTCGAGCGAAATAATAAATAAAAGGCAAAAGATTGACAAGAATGAGGAGTAAGAAAGTTTGAAAAAGAGGACGATGCGGATGTGATCGACCTCTGGATGAAATGAAAATGCATGATAGTAGACGTGGTCTCTATCATGAAGAGTCGGAAGAATAGACATGGGCTATTGTTTTGTTAGGCCTCAAAACCCATCCAATTATCAGGAATTACATCGGCATTGAAATAGTTGACATCGTTATAGAACAGACGTTAACATTTTTTAATCCCCGGACACTCAAGGTAATTAGTTCCTCTCGTAAAACCACGTATACTCTGCAGACTACTCTGGTTGTGTCGCACAAGACACAGAGCTACTTAAAGTTATCACGAACGTGTAGAGCTCGGATGAAATTAGATTCCAAGTGCGTTTATGAAAGGTTATTTCAAAATTTTATCCGATAGTATTTCCCAATAAACAAGGAGAAAAAGGGCTCTTTTAAATTCCAATGTCCATTAGTAATTTTCCTGATCCTCTGCACCAACCTGAGTGAAAAAAAAACATTGGTAAATATGTTATATTCCTAACAGATCCATGGGACCGGAAAAATGAGAGCTGAAGAGAAAAACAGTCAATATGGGAAGGGTGATAAGCAGGTGCCAATATAAATAGGCTGGAACGCGTAACAAGGAGTATTTAGGTTAAATTTTAACAATTTTAATCGTCAAAAAAATTAACGGCTCTTTAAGGACTCGGCAACAGATTCGTTGTTGTTGCAAATACGTAATGAATGGCTTGCATGAAAATTTATTCGCCAGGAAACCGGACCCAATTATTTCGTCTTGGTTGTAAATATGCATAATCGTTTGGCGAAATTTCGTCGCCTAGGCAGGAAATCTAGTTTCGAAAATGTAACCCCGGCGGTGGCCTGACAAGCTACGGCTAAAAACTCTGCGACTGAACTTTTCTCCTCCTCGTAAATCTCCAATGCATAACTCGTGGAGTCCATTCATTGAATTCTGGAACTCGGGAAATAGATCGTGAATCCACGCCTGCGACAACTCATTAACAATATCGCACAAAGGCAATCGTGAAGAGGAGATCACAAAAGGAATAATTAATCAGAAATATTTTTTCACTGCAAGAGCGGAAAAATCACCAAAAATGTGAGTGATTCCACAATTGGGTGGGGGGAGGGAGATGGAAGATGGATTCGAGAGGGTAGGGATGTGGGGGTTGCCGGGACAGTGGAGTGAGACAGATAGAAAGAGAAAGTGTGGGACGAGTGGGAAGCTGAGGGTTGGGAAGGGTTTTGGGAGAAACACTCCCTCCCCTGCCATCCGTTCTACCCCTTCGAGCCCTCCTCCCCACCCTTCCTCCATCACGCCCGGCTCACCGCACCGTCACAGAGGGCGGGATGGGGAATAGAGAGTAGGGGCAGGAGGGCTTCGGGGGAAGGGGGGAGACCATCTGTCCCGTCGGGGTGCAAGGGGAACGCGACACCCGGGGATCCCGGGCGGGAGGGGAAACAGCCGTGCTCAAACATTGCGGCGATAGTTTATTCATGGCCGTTAGTGGCGGGGGCAGAGGCGGGGCTAGGAAGCGGACGGGGCTCGCCCCCGTCAGCCCCACTCTGATCACTTGGCTTCCTTCTCCCTGACCTCATCCTCATGCTGCCCCGGGGGGAAGCAACGGGGTACGAGTGACCGTGGCTGGGGCCTTGGGTCACGCCCAGTGCACTCACGTCTCTGGGCGGACCTCACTCTAGCGCAATTCCATCCCTTCGATAAAAATGATGAATGGATGGACGCCGAGGAAGATAATTCAAGTGAATTACTACACATGCAATGATGAATAGCATTGTATTTAGCATAGCATTTTACTTGGCAGAGCATTGTACACATGCACATATATTTGTGGAAGAAATATAAGTAACAACAAAACGCATGGATATAGTAATAGGTGAAGAAAGGAAGTTGGTGAATCCTGCATGAATAATTCATGGTGCTCTTTCCTGAATATTCTCAGTTCAAAATTTGGTGATGCAAAAGTTTAACTTTAATGGCATAAAACAATGAAATACCTTCAACTGCACCCATGAAACAATTATTACAGTCGGTAAAGTTATTTAAGCACCTTGATGTAACACTACAGGTCCCATTTTTCAGGAAAATTGCTCAGATCAATTGTAATTAAAAGTTTAAATATTATGTCTTAATTATCATGATTATTTAAATAGTGGTTTATATTATTAAAAACATTGTTGAAAGGTAATTAGGTAAAAAGAGAGGACATTAAATGATAGAGAGGAAAACAAAAGAAACATAGGTGCTGGGTATTCGTGCAAATAAAAATTTTGCCGAAGAATCGGGGATATAAAAAATTATTCTTAGCCATGTGTTCTTTCCCTAGAATGTTTAACGTGATTATCACATCTCTCCATCTTTAATATGGTGAAGCCATTAGTGTGATATCCCATTTCAAATGGCATGCCACAAACTATCTGAATCGGAAAATTGCCCTCAATATTTGAAATTACTGACAAAGACTTCCAAGGAAAATATTCCCTTTTCCGCGCTCCCGCAATTTGGTCCCAACTAAGAACTCATAACCGTTGCGTAGCATATCATTTTATGGGCATATCATGAAAAGCGTTTATGATAGAAGTGGGTCCGAGGTAAGGAAAAAAAACCGATGTGCAGCCGTCAGCACAAAATTTTTCTACAATATGTAGTTTCCGTGTTACAGGGAAAGGGATAATGTTCAAGGAAAAAAATACAATTTAGCGTTCTACTGGCTATTGCATATTTATTTTTTATGTTTCTAATTATTTTCTTCCAAAGGATTTACGAAACAAAAACTAACAGGTTCATACATGCCTCTTATTGCGATAAAACAATCCTATGGAAACAGTAGATATTTAAATAGACGGGATTCCGCCTCAGTTTTGTTCGCAGAACTTGACTCCCCCGCTCCCAATTTTCACTCTGCCAACACAGTCCATGCATATCCCTTCCTCACACACCCTCTCAGGGTTCCCAAGGGATGGGGGACATCGAGAGGGCCTTGAAGTACCTCCGACCCCCCTCATCGAAACCGAGTACGGAGAGAAACAGAATGGTCAATGGACGCTTCCCTATCTCAGCCTCTGCCTTATCTGCGTCTGTCACATTATCCGCAACCTGTGCCTCCTTGTATTTACTAGGGAGACTGCGCATACCCCGTAATCGGTAAGCCCTAGGATTAGGGAGGGAGTGAGATTCACACGGTGAGATAGGGAAGGATAGAGAGAGAGTGAGGGAGAGAGAGGGAGAAGGGCAATAAGGAACGAATGCCCTAGTTTGACGATGATAATCTCTCTCTACCACAGGTGGCATTCGATCCATGTGTGCGCGTTTGTCGGCGATTTAAATGCATCAAAGAGGTGGGACACAACTGTTGCGATTTTGGATGGTAAAATATGATCAGAAAGGGTTTGAGTATCTAATCCAGGTTTTGCCAGGTGTCCCAATTTCTTCGATTTTCTCCTCAAATAGGGCGATTATTTTTCGAAACTCCAGTCATTCTTCGAGTTTCTCATAGTACAAAACTAAGGTGACATTTAAAGAGAGGAAGGGGAAATAGAGATGTTACGGCTTTTAATTTTAAAAGTTAATTAAAATCACTTTTATTTTCAATCAAATTATGAATGTCAAACAAATTATGATTTCCAAGTGGGAATGCTAAAATTATGTTCATATTTCAAATTTCCGTGAGAAGCAATGGATATCACCCCAAAATCAAGTTGTTTGAATTCAAAAGTAGCTCAAAAATGCAAATTTTGATCGTTCTATGAATAGGAGCTAAGGAAAAATATAAATAAATTCTGCAAAATCACTCAAGAAACTATTTGGAAATGTTTCAATACTTCGAAAAAATCTCTACCCATTCATTTAGTTTGCATTTATATTAGGGTTTAGGTGCATGAATTGCCATGTAAATTCAGGATGTGTGTAATATTTTATAAACCAGCAATCGCAGTTAAGTGCATCACCCGAAATTCGGTTTGATAGGTGAGGATGGATCTCACCTCGTTCTAAACGCAACCCAGGTTCCAAAGTATCATATGTAACATTAAATTTAGGAATCATAATCATTCTAAACAATGCCTATTAGTACAATGTGAATTTCAATATGGCTTTCATAATTAGTTACCTAGGAATAATTTTTCCAATGGAGTAAAATAAATACAGCGGAAAAATTTATATCTAAGTTTTTAAAATTACCCATTATGATTTAATAATCAAAATTAAAAATAGGTATATTCCACGCGTTTTAAAAATACGTCCTTGCACCGAGGGCAATGACTGAATTATTTGAAGGCCTGCCTGAAGCTCATTTTTCAAAACATCTGACTTCCTTTGATAGACTAATGAAGAAATTGTCACTCAGATTTTACCATATTAAATTAAATCATAATACGGCTAAATTAATAATTTACCTGTTTTGCGGGAGATAATGCTAATCAATAATACTCAAGGTTTATTATTAGTCCATCATAAAACTCTTCATAATTACTACAATGAAAATTATACATTCTGGGTATATATTAACATTTACCATAATATTATTCCACTTTGACAGTTTTGTAATCATGCATCCAACGCTTTAAATAGCAGAGGAGACCGCAAACGGCGATGTACATGTTTCGGGAAAAATACAAGGGAATTCCTGAAACTATTGTCGGGGAAGATTTTTAAGGTTTACAAAATGTAATTTACC